>NC_080539.1:53563952-54763952 GCF_028640845.1 Ahaetulla prasina
CCCTTGTAAGGGGTCCTCCTGCTCCTCCTGATAAAGGAGAGAGCGGGTCACCCGAAACAGGATGGCCGGGCGGTTATCTGCCGACGCAATGAGGGAGGAAACGTATAAACGCTTCCCTTCCCTCAATGCCACTAGGTAGGTCCTACTATATGACCTAACTAGTGTTCGGTCAGCCTCTGAACGGCTGGATCTCCAGGCACTCTCTAGGCGTCTTCTCCAGTGTTTCATCTCCCTCAGCTCCTCGGAGAACCAAGGAACTGGTTGAGACCTACGCCGGGTCAGAGGCCGCAAAGGCACGACACGGTCCAGAGCCCCAGCCGTGGCCAGTTCCCAGGCCACGATTAGTTCTTCAGCCGTGCCATGGGCCAGATCCTCGGGGAACGGCCCAAGCTCCATCAGGAACCTCTCCAGGTCCATCAGGCACCTGGGACGGAACCAACGTATTGGTCCCGTCTCCCTGCGGTGTTGAGTGGCGGTCCGAAAGTCCAGGCGAAGGAGAGAATGATCTGACCATGACAAAGGCTCAATGACTAGATCTCCTAAGTCCAAATCATTCAACCACTGTCCAGAGATAAAAATCAGATCCAGTGTGCTTCCCCCGATGTGAGTAGGGCCATCAACTACTTGAGCCAGGTCCAGGGCCGTCATGGAGGCCATGAACTCCCGAGCCTTTGTTGATGACAAGCCAGTCGATGGCAAGTTGAAGTCCCCCAAGACTATAAGTCTGGGGGTCTCCACCACTACCCCGGCAAGCACCTCCAACAGCTTGGGCAGGGCTGTTGTCACACTGCAGGGAGCCAGCGCTTCATGGCATTGGACCGGGATATTTACGGGACCGCCTGCTGCCGTCAGTTACCTCCCATCGTCTGGTGCGTCCAGTGCGCTCTCACAGGGAGGGCCTCCTTAGGGTGCCGTCGGCCAACCAATGTCAGCTGGCGACCCCCAGGAGAAGAGCATTCTCTGTGGGGGCCCCAGCTCTGTGGAACGAGCTGCCGGTGGGACTCCGTCTTCTCCCTGATCTTCAGACCTTTAAACGCGAGCTCAAGACTTTCTTTTTTCACCAAGCGGGGCTGGCCTGATTGATTGATTTTAATATTTGGGGGTTTTAGTGGGCTTCTTAACAGGGGTTTTTATCTTTTGTAATTTTTTATCTAATATTTTTAAGTATACAGCAGTTTAATTAGATTTTTAATCTTGTTACGGTATTTTAAATTGTTTTTGGATTATTGTCATTTTATTTGCTGTACACCGCCCTGAGTCTTCGGAGAAGGGCGGTATAAAAATATGAATAAATAAATAAAAAATAAATACTAGTCTCCCTTTATTTCGTTATCAGCAAGTATATATTTGATATAAAATGGTTTGTCATGAATGTGACTGCTTGAGGGCTCCTGGATTAGAGACAGACAGACAGACAGACAGATATATATATATATATTTGTTTTCATAGGTGTTCACGGGTATAGGTATGTAAGTCTTGGCATATTCAGGTTTTTTCCCATGTAAGGTTGAGAGTATCTTGGTGACGTTTCGACGAGGTCTCACTCATCATCTTCAGGCTGGTGCTTTCAGCTTCGTGCTTCTGTGAGCAAAGCGTGGTCGGAGCTGCCGTCTCTATAAATACTGGTGGGGAGGTGGGGAGTGTTGCTGTGAGCGGGTTGGTTGGCTGTGTGGTTGCATCTTGATTGGTAGATGGAGTGGGTGTTTGCAGATTGGTCGAGGTGGGGAGTGTAGCTGTGAGCGGGTTGGTTGGCTGTTTGGTGCATCTTGATTGGTAGATGGAGTGGGTGTTTGCAGATTGGTCGAGGTGGGGAGTGTAGCTGTGAGCGGGTTGGTTGGCTGTGTGGTTGCATCTTGATTGGTAGATGGAGTGGGTGTTTGCAGATTGGTCGGCTGCCTCACAGCATCCTGTGTGGGTGTGGTCCTAGTCTTTTGTTCCTGAGCTTTGGTGTTGTGGCCTCTGAAGTTCTGTGATATGATGTCTTGAGCAGATGGCTGTGATGCAGCATCCCGGGCTCTGGTTTGGCTTCGAGTCTAAGGTCCTGTCATGTGTTCCTGGTGTGTGTCAGCTTGCTTTGTGTGAAGATCGGAGGGGGGTGCAGCAACCAGTGGTGTCAGCATGGTCTGGCTTATGGATGGTGGTTGTGTTTCGTCTGTGGGATGGGTTTGGGTTTGAATCTGGTGAGGATGATTGGTGGTGGCATTGTGTGTTGTCCTGGGTCCGGGGTCAATTTTCGTGGGTGGGACTCGTTTGCTGACCAAGGCTGGTTTCCAGATGTCTGGTAGGCAGATTAGGCTGCTGGTAGGCAGCCTAATCCAAAGGGAGACCAAGACCCAAGACACAGAACAAGACAACGGCATCACCCTCCTCCCATACATCAAAGGCAGTACAGATAAAATCTGAAGAATTGGTTACTTTCAAGTATAAATGTCCTTTTCACAGTAAAGGCTGAGCTTGCAAAGATTGGGAAGAACTTCTGATTGAGCATACATAGGCAAACACTAAGTTGAGGCAGTTGGATTTCTGAGAAATTATGGTTATGGCATTTAAAAAAGGCAGAGAGAAGAAAGAGGACATTCACCTGTGAATGTAGCTGTTTTGAGTAAAAGCTTCCTTACCTGTGTTACCCTGTTGAAAAAGCAAATATTGTAAAGCAGCATTGGCCTTTTTACATTTTGTTACAGTCTAGTACTGACATTACTGCAGCTTGTTACTATTTTAAGTACAAATAAACAGGTAAAGTAAATATACACCAAGCACAGTGCAAATCCAAGAAAATATCCCTCTCCCTTTTTTTCTGATATTTTTAGGAGTCAAATAATAACTCACTCTAAAAACTGTTTACATATTTGCATCAAGCAATCTGAAATTCTTCAAGAAAAATAACTGGGATTTACAATCTGTCAATATGCAATTAGAATAAATTGGCATAATTTATCTAGCTTTTTAACATACTCTCCATTTTATTGAAATGTGTTATCCAGTGACAAGCATCCCTTTCATGGGGAAGGATTTCCATACACTGAAAAGATCCTATCCTAGCCTTCCTTTTCCCTCCCATAAAATTATATTTTATATAATCGTCTCTTACTGCAATTTCCACTGTTCTATATGTTGTATAATATCTAGTTGTATAATATCCAGTTCTGTGAACACCGAGACATTCAATATTTTGGGTAGGTTCCCCCACCCCCCTCTTTTCTAAGAATCACAGGGACGCAAAGGAATGCATTGGAGACTAAAAATATTTTTCTCATTTTTGCTTCATAAAGAATGTGCTATGTGAAGATATAAATATGGCAGACCAGATTAGCAACACACCACATTCTCCTTTATCAAGCTGGAGACTCTCAGTAACAGGAAAGGTTGGGGTCAGGTTTGTGTGACTGTCTTTGCAATAGATTAGAATTGAGCAGTTATCTTTCTTCCATTTTTAAAGAAGCATTGACCTCATTCTCTCAAACACATAGCTTATTCATTTTGGTTCGCTATGAATTTCTATGGCCAATTTTGTTCCAATGCTTTATTTCCGTCTCTATTCGCATGGAACATCGTTTGACCATGCAAATTATTAATCTAAGGCAGGGAGGAAAACCAGCATGGCCAATGCTGAAGATACTGGGATAATTAAATGTGATAAAATTAGACAAGATTAGTCTCAAAGGAGTAAAAGCTAAGCACGATGGAGGGAATGACAATTACTGGGTATAGGATGATGAATGCTGATGTTTTCTCTATACATAATGGACTGTGAAGTTGTGCAAGAAACTTTTCTGATTATTACTGATCACTTCAAGCACTATTACAATTCAACAAGTGTTTTAGAATGAAACTTAATCACATCTCTCTAAAGGAGGCAATTACTGGAGAGAACAAATGTGTGATGTGTGCATCTTCTAAATCAGGGGTGTCAAACTCATGTCATCATGGTGTCATCACATGACATATCACAACTTTTTTCCCCTTGGCTAAACTGGGCGTGGGCATGGCCAGCGCATGATGCATCTGGGCTACAAGCCGCAAGTTTGACACCCCTGTTCTAAATTATTTAGATTGGAGCGGTTAAATGTTAACCGCTCCAATCTTGATTGCAGAAAATATGACTTCAGTAACAGAGTTGTTAATGCTTGGAATACACTACCTGACTCTATGGTCTCTTCCCAAAATCCCAAAACTTCAACCAAAAACTATCTACCATTGACCTCACCTCATTCCTAAGAGGTCTGTAAGGGGCGTGCATCCTATTGTCCTATTGTTTTCCTTCGTTATATCCAATTAATATAGTTATTACATACTCATATATATGCTTATGTGTTGTATAGTTGTTTCATGCTTATGCTAATATATAGTGTGTGACAAAAATCAATCAATCAATCAATCAATCAAGCCAGTAATGGGACTGTAGTACTAAAACTGTAATTCTGTGCTCGCTTATTTGGGAAGTATTCCCACTGAATACAATGCAATTTACTTCCTGGTAAAAGTGCATATTTATCGTTTGTCATCTTGTGCCTTCCAGATGTGTGGGATCAGAATATTACTGTAATTGCTTTCATTCATCAAATTTAATAATATCTGAAGGGCTATAGGCTCCCCAGTCCCATCAAAAATAATAATTATGGCTAAATTGAAATGCACTTAAAATCTCAGGATGCTAAATTCTTCTGCTTGTGATTCTGTTTTTCTATATAATCAAAGCATTTATATGTCCCTGACCATAATGAAAAGGATGTCAATGCTATATCAATCCCCATAACAACAAAAAAAAATGGATGGAAAAAGATGGAACTAGCAGAAATGACAAGTTGACTACTTTAGAGAAAAGAAACATCCAGTTTTGTTTCTACTTGGAAACTGCTTCAGAACTTTGTACTTAAGATAGAAAAAAATGATCTCTTAACATTCAGTTTTGCTAATTTATATACAGTAGTTTCTTGTTATAGAAATGACTAGCAGTTGTTGAATAGTAAAGTAAAGTAAAAAGCTGAGGCTGCAATTCTATTCTGTAGTTTACTGCACCTATAAAAGTTGTAAGTCTATGTTTTCCCCCCTTTACCTGCATCCTTTCTTTTTCTTTTTCTTTTCCTTCCCCTATTATCTTTTTTATTTGTATATGATGACTTTAAATAAACAAAACCAAAAAGAGAAAAGAATATCAATTCTAATCCTCATTCTGTCAGCAGATGCTACTGCTCTTACTGAAGTTAAAAAGAAGTTGTTGAGTATTTTAATCTGCTGACTGAGGGAGATGGGTATGGAGACAACATTTAGTCTAGAATTCCAGAAATTGCTTTTTATTACTGCCACACCCTTTTGCCCGAACAGCAAGTTCTTTAACTTATTATTGCCAGATGTTTTTTACTAAACTCCTCCATGAATTGAATCTTCCAGACATGGCAAGTTCAGGCTTGTTACTTATATGATCTACTTGCCTACACAGTTCCCATGGATTACATTTTGGTCATGTATATGAAGTCAAGAATTGTGTTTAGATTTCTTATTTCATTTTGAAAAAGAAGGATTGCAAATATTCCCCTCTGAAAATAAATGGGTCTGTTTAGTAATCTCACAAGAATTTTATTCAGTCACTTAGCAACCATTTGACAACTGCCAAGTTCAAGAGAGCATCAAAGACCCCACAGTTCAACCCTGGGTATAAATATTCTCTTCTATTGGGACCATTCAAAGTTACAATGGACCTACCTGGGAGAGTATTTATGGCCTGGATTCTGATGGTTGCCCCCACCCCCCACCCCGCAGTCACATGACTGCACTTTGGATATGCTGCACTTCTGGTATGCTTTATACTTCTTTGTAATGTTCCAAAGTCACATGACTGTGTTTTGCAATAGTTTTGTTAAAAACCAGCATTTTACTTCCAGTTTTTGCAAAAAGAGCTCATAGCTACCCATGTGTTTGCTTAATTAGTTTGCTTAATAATTGCCACAAAAAAGGTTATAAAATAAAGTCAGTCACATGATCAACTCACTTTACAACAATCATGACTTATGACCATAATGGGCAGACTCTGTTATGGTTATAACTTGAGGACTACCTGTAATTCATGCTGCTGCTCCATTTATATATAACAGCTGATCCATCATTTGCACTATTTGGGACTATAGAATAAAACCTGAGATAAAAGCAGAAATAGATTTCCCTCCATAGGGCAGCATTACAAGTAGAGTGCTGATGAGTGGCGATTCCTTACCATGGGGGACAGAAGTGGATGACTGTTTTGCAAATTCTTTTGCTCTGGGCCTTACTTTCTGGAAAGATTAACCAAAAGTTGTCTATACTCTTCAGTTTTTCTGATCATAATTTGTCGCTGCGGCTCCGCTTTAGGGCTAAAATATTCAGCCAACTACAACTATGACTTCATTGCTTCAAACTGTAAACTCTTAAGAAGAAAACAATTCTGGCAGTGTTCATTTCTCATACTTAAAAGAGGATTTGGAAGAACATGTTCCAATGTTTCCTGATTGGTTAAGTGCAAAAATGCACATCAACATTCACTTTGTTAATCAACTAGAAACTAGCATGTTGAAAGACTTGCCATATCTGTGAATATTTCCTGACTCCTTCACTGTAGAATTTATCTTCCCATCCCATCCTTTAAAAAATATTTGGGGAAGTTCTATGATTATAATTGATATTCAAAATCAAGTTAAAATTTTGCCTCACTAGTAATTTTCAATATCGTGGCAGCAAATTATCTCTTCATTAAAGGAGCCCTTTTAGCCAGATCAGGTTGGATGATTTTTGAATCCTCATTTATCATTGTCATAAACAGACCTCCTGCTGTCAAAATCAATGGCACTGAATTTCTGTATAAAGTTTACCTTTATAAAGGATGCAATCAGCTTCAAAATATATGTATGTATGACAAAAAAAAAATTCCTCAAGTGTCTGATGTACTGTTACATATAATTGGATAATTTTATATATTCAACATGTCAAAGAAATCTCTACTGTATGCAGTATATGCCGGTCCTGTGTTTTATTTAAATGCTTTATATTTTCTGTTGTACATTGGAACATTAGATTTAGAAATAATGTGATGAAAAGCAGCAAAATGAAAAAGGTTTGCTTTCCTGCTTATGGCATTTGGTTGACCTTCCTAATAGGTTTGAAGCTAGAATTAGTGGGCCTTTGTAATGCCTCACTACATGTCTTCTTCAGTTCATATTTAAAGTGAGAAGATATATTCAACCAGCTGAATTCAGAAAATACATTATCGGTGTTTTTCAAAGACCTACAGAGTTCAGCTGGTTTTTGTTTTTTTAATGAAACTGAGATTACAATTACTTTCTAATTAGTGTAATGGAAATATAACATCCTTATCGGATCAACGTTCAGCATTTTAGCAGTGGAGTTTTTGTGAAAAACTCTTGACACCAAAGCAGGTCCAATTATAGTAAATCTTTGCATAGATCTCAAATATATTTCGAACTTATTCATAATGTGAGACCCTAAGAGTGGTTTACTTGGTTGTGGCAAAATTAAGCATTGGGTGTTTCTGAAGTTAAGAGAAAAAAAAATATGCCTAAAGTACTTCTCATTCAGAATGCTCAAGGAAAAACAAAAGGGGAGGGGAAGACTTTGTTTTTAGATATTTCACTTTTGTTTTGGAGAGCTCAAGGTACAGAAGAAGTATGCAAAGTTCTACCTGCCCCATTTTATCCTCACAACTACTCTATGAGATAGATTATACTGAGAAAACTTTTTAATCAAGTTGAATCTAGTATAAATGTCTATTTTCAAGTATTTTCAACATCACATAACTATGCGTTATGTGATGTTAAAATCATTCCATTGGTTGATGTCAACAGGATTGGAAATGTGTCTGAGGAAGAAAATTATTTCTAGATTTTAACACATGAATGAAGGCATGTTATTTTACAAAAAGTTATTTATTAAATAATAAATAAATAATAAATAACTTTTTGTAAAATAACATGCCTTCATTCGTATGTTAAAATCTAGAAATCATTTTCTTCCTCAGACATATTTCCAATCCTGTTGAAATCAACCAATGGAATGATTTCAACATCACATAACGCATAGATTTAAATAGCCATTAATCAATTCTGATTGCTTAAAATGCACCAATTTTTCAGATTTAATGTTATTTCCAGCAGTTGTTCAAACATGAATAACGTTTGCTTTCAGATAATAAACCAATTATGCTAAACTTCCCAGATGCTATTCACTATATATATTAAAATGTATACACTACATTGCTGCTACAAAACAAATCCAGAGATGGTTTGGAAATTATTATTATGAGAATATTAATAATAAAACAAATAAACATCTATAGCATTTAAAGTGGACAACTTGTAAAGTAACAAAATGTCCCAAAAAGTAAAGAAATGCTGTATCAAAAAAATGTTTCACAAAACACCTAAAATAAGAAAGTTGCATAGTTGGTACAAATTTCATAGTGGGAGACTATAATTGAAAGACCTCATTTCATGTCCTGCTTTGAGGTCTTAATGATCAATTTTTGTCCTGATGAATAGGATGTGATTTTCTGTTATTGAAATCTATATTTTATGTGTAGGTAGATTACATCTTGATGAACCAGTGCTAAATTGATATGAATGATTGGTCAATTTAACTGAATAATTATTTCACTGAGGCAAGTAACTCACTGAAACTGGTTGCTGGACTAAGAAATATGGAAGAAACTAAATGAAGTCATTCCAAATATGAAAGGTTCATAAGTCACATACAAGTAAGATGAGCATACCTTTTCATTGTATTTTAGATGGAATTGAAACAGTCTCCCTTTTATCTTTGCTCCATGGGCAATAGTATCTTTTCTTCAGAAGAGTGGGAGAGCTTGTGCCAGGTAAGACAAATGCATTGAGGGACACATAATATTGGATGCCAAATCCAGTTATAAACATCTGGCTGACTGTGCCATGAACATAATAATAATAAGGAAAGCAGATAACAAGACAGGGCAATGGCTAACAGCAGGAAAATTGAAGAAAGAGACAGAGAGACTAATTCTGGCTGCACAAGAGCAAGTCTTAAAAACAACATTCTTAAAAAGTTCATACAACTCAAAATTGAGAACAACAGACAGCAAATGCTACATCTGCAAAGAAGCTGAAGAAACAGTAGACCATTTAGTTAGCTGTTGCAAGAAGATTGCACAGACTGACTATAAACACTGGTATGACAAATTAATTACAATGGTGCATTGGAAGATTGTAAGAAATACCATTTGCTTGCAAACAACTGGCAAGATCACAAAATAGATAAAATAATAGAAAATGAAGAAGCTAAAGATGTTTTGAGACTTTAGAATTGAAACAGACAAGCATCTGTCACATAACAAGACAGTCTTAACAGTTGATAAGAAAGACAAAAAAGTCTGAATAGTGTACATCATAGACAGCAAAGTAAAAGAGAAAGAACTAGAGCAAATTACAAAATACAAAGACCTTGAATAGAAGTAAAATGAATGTGACAAAAGAAAGCAAAGTAATAGTATTAGAGACACCTTGGGTGCAATTCCAAAACACCTGGAACACCACTTGAACAGCATTGGAACTGAAACGAAATCATTAGTCAATTGCAAAAGGCAGCTCTATTTGAAACAGCTTACATCCTAAGACAGTCCTTTTAAACCTTAAAGCAACATCTCCCTGTCCCAGGTCTTTGGGAAGGACTTGATAGGTGGATTAAAATGCCAAATGTAGTCTAAACATCTGGGTGATTGTGCAACAAAACATGACTATAAAACTATCAAATCTTGTCTAAATATCTGACTGACTTGCAACCAACCATATTAAGGAAAATTACAAATTTCTAAAGGGGAATGAGACAATTTAGAAGTTGAAAAAAAGAGTTGCAATAGCAAAGCAGATCACCTTCTCGTACTGATTCAATAAGGTTTGGGAAGAGGGAGGACGTAACAATAGGAGTCATCATGTGCAGAAAGGGGAAGATTCATTCCTTAGTTTGTCAGGCAAACATGTCTTAGCAAATATTGTTTTTTTTTTAAAAAGAAAATTATATGCCAGCAATGCCTACTTTAGAGCAACCTCTCTTTCCTATGGCACTCAAAACAATAAACAGTATAAGTGATCTCTGGTCAAATGCAAAAATATCTAACTCTAACAATGTTTACAATACTTGGGAATACTATTTACTTCTTCAAAAAAAGGATTAATGCACATTTTAAAAAAACTGTGTGTGAGAGAGGGAGGAAGGGAGAGAGAGAGAGAGAGAGAGAGAGAGAGAGACTAGTCCACCTGGGAAGCCATGATTCTGAAATAAAGAGGGCTCCAGTATAGAGTGTATATTAAATAACCTAATTTGCTGATTTCTTAAAGTCATATTCCATATACTGCACTTCCTCATTATCTCATTGCCTGCCCCAAACCTCTAATCTCTTTCTTGTTTAATACTAGAGATTTGTTTTTAAAGGCTTCCTGTTGAAATTTTGATCAAGTGTCCTGTCTGAGACTTCACAGCTTTTCCAAAATACAGCTTTTCCAAAATACAGAGATGGTACTAAAATTAGGACCTTCTCAGTAGTAACATTGCTTCTCTTTCAGGCCATGAGGTTGACAGCATTTTGTTATCTAACTAACAGCACAGAAGGCATTTTTATTTCCTGGGTTTTAATAGATTGTATTATTGACTTATTGTTGCAGTTTTCACTTAATTATCTGTTTAACTATATTGTTACATAGTCTTCTGGGCATCTTCTTAGCTCTGATAATTAGAGAGAATGGAAATCTTTTAAATCAATTTAATATGGCTGAATGAATATGGCTGGTTGTATTGAATTAAGAGAGGGTCTACCATTGAAAGAGAATGAGATTTCTTAGTAATACGGGCATCTGTTATTTATTTTCATGTGTTAATATTCTCCCCCACATGACATTTAAATCAAAATGTAAAAGAGAAAATTAACAAAATATTTAGATATAATTTCAGTTACTCTTTTAGGAAAAAAATAAGATTAATGAACAGATTTCTCATTAACCTTTAAATTCAATGAATAAGAAATATTTCAAGCAAAAGGAAGGAAGAAGCATTTGCTACAGAATTAATTATAAGGCGATCCTGTTTCAAAAACTTTCACATAATACACAAGCGCATGGAAGTTGATTGATTTTTAAAATTCTGGAGGAGACGACTTCCGGTATCCAGCGGCAACGGACGTCTGGAAGGTTTCTCCTGCCTCCAGCGCCCGAATCCGGCCGCCGCCGAGGCCCTCAGGGGCCAGGTGTTCCGAAAAGGACACCTGCCGTACGGACGGCTCGCCAGGGGTCTCCCAGCCGATATACAGGACTGTGGGGACCGATGCTGGCGCGTCCTAGGCTTGGCGGGGTTCGGAGGCCACAGGCCGCGGCCATTATTTTGGTCGTCGCCTGGGCCGCTGTGCCCGTGACACCGGGCATTGGATTTATAACTGCAGCAGCCTGGTGGTGAACAGGGCACGGAGAAGAATTGAGGAGGAGAAGGAAGGGAATATCGGTGGCGTGGTGGAGTGCTCCGGAGTGCGGGGGTTTTCTCCCCTGCGGTTGGAAGGAGCACGAGTTATTCTGGAGAGAGGAGAACTTAAAATAAGAAGATTACCGGTTTTGTGGAGCTCTGAAGAGGTGATGGAGAAATTTAGGAGGGAAGGTTTGAGGCCCCCCCTCCTTCTGGGGAACAGTGGTGGCGTCCAGCTTCCGCCTTCACTATGAGAATTTTGATGACATCACTTCCCTTCGGCTTCCTGGTTGACTAACTGTACTCTGGACTCGTTGCTCCTGTGAGTGCCCCCTGGTGGATCCGGAGGAAATTACAAGGATACTGTGCCTGCCTGAGGATTTTGTATTTTTTTTCAAATGGCAAAGGTCAGAGACCAACTGCTGGAGAGATGGAGAGAATTCTGGAAAAGTTATCCAATATGGACAAGAAATTGGATGATTTGCAAAGAGGCCAAACGGAAATAAGAGCAGAAATTGTGACTATCCAAAAGGATTTAAAGGATACTCAACAAGTCTCAGCAGAAAACAAGCAGAAAGTGGAAGGTCTGGAGGGTGATATGCGGGCAGTGCAGAAAGAGAGGAGACGACAGGCAATGCTGTGCTTGACCACAGATGGATAAAATGTCTTATTTCCTTAGGTTTCAAAATTTGGAAGAAGTGGACCAAGAAGACTTGAGAGATGTTGTGACTAAATTGTTGGGAGAATTTCTTGGGAGAGGTGTTGATTTCATGAATTGGGATGTGGATCGAGTTTATAGAGTTAATTCGCAATATGCACGCACGCATGCAGTTCCCAGAGAGGTTCATGTCAAATTTGTGAGAAGAGAGACGAGAGATGAAATTCTTAGAAAACATAGGAGTGGGGCACTGATTTACAGGGGCAGGAGATAGCCATTCTGAGGCAGATTCCCAGACAGGTACGTGAAAAAGAAAGAAATATTATTTTTGTCAAGCAAATTGTACCAGAAGGAGTGGGCTTCAGATGGCTGATGCCAGAGGATTGATGATTTTCCGGGAGGGCATTACGAAAAAAATCAGTACAATTGTGGAGGCTACGGCCTATGTGGAGGAACACAAAGCCTTCCTGGAAATAGATGATCCAGGAATTGAAGAAGGGGAGGTTATAGATCATGGGGCTGAAGCGGCTGCCGCTGTTGCGGCCCTGGAGTTGGGTCAGGCTGAACCCAGAGTTCTGAGATCCAAAACTAGGAAGTGATAAAGATATTTGGGATTGTGTTGGTTTTCCTTATTCTCTTTTGTACGATATTCTGATTATTCTTGACTCTTCTTTATTACGTATTTAAAATTTGCAAACTTAGCTACTTCGTGTCACCTGCTTGCCTTATGGCTGTTGTATGTGTTAAAAAATTTGAGTAAAATTCTTATTTTAGATAAGAAAAATGAAAATTTACCATACCTGATATGTATTTGTATAAACCTTTTTTGACTAATAAAAACTTTTTGAATAAAAAAGATTTTTAAAATTCTGCTTAAATTGTCTGATGTCTACATCATATTAAAATTTAGTTCGAAATAGTGAATTTACATTAAAGAATATTAGAACTGGAATAGCAAGGAGATGGGAGGGGAAAGCTAATGAGACATCTGGAAAGGAAATGGGGAGGAGCTAGTGTGCAAAACTCCCAGTTGTGCCCTAGGGACTATTCAAAGAAGAATGGGGAAATCCAGATTATCAACGTATCTTTGTATATCTGGCGAAAACTCCTACATATTTCTGGATAATTAATGCCCAATTACCCCTACAGTAAGTCAAGCATGTTTTGTGGAAAGAGCCTCAAGAAAGTAGTGGCAGTCTAATTTTAGCATTTTTGAAGGACGGTCTAGAGCAGGGGTGTCAAACTCACATCATCACAGCAATGTCATGCAATGTATTGGGACTTTTTTGCTCTTCACTAAACAGGGGGTGGCCAGAGCCAGTGCATGATGCATCTGCCACAAGTTTGACAGCCCTGGTCTGGAGTTGTCAGTAAAATAGCCCTTGGTGTTTGCTTGAATAATCTTTAATCAAACACTACCCCCCATCCCAATTTCAAATTGGGATATCATCCATTAATTGGGATAATCTCTGGAATATGGAGATAGAAAATACTGTTCTACAGTGAGTCATTTGCATCCAGGGACCCAATTACAAAAGCTAGCTCTTGATGAATGCCATTTAGCTTCTTGCAATTGTACTGCCCAGCAGCATGAAATAATATTTTATTCCAGGGGTGAAATGCTCCCAGTTCGGACTGGATCGGCCAATCTGGTAGTGATGGTGGCAAGGTTAAAAAAAAGGCTCTGACAATCACAGCTGAGCTGTGCGATCGTCAGAGCCTTTTTTTTTAAAGCATTTTTTAAGAACCTCTGGCTGAATTGGTTGTAAAAAAAATGCTTTTAAAAGTAAAAAAAAAGATTTTGCATCACAGCTGATCACCACCACCCCACGCGTGGTTGTACTTACCCCATGTCTCCTTTTGGCATGCACTGCGCACACATGGACCTCGTATCTGTTGCATGGTGCGCACTGTAGATGTGCGCTGCCAGCAAACCAGTAGTAAACCAGTTCAGATTTCACCACCGCTTTATTCCCAGTGATAGTTTGAGAAAATCCAAAAGGGGTCTTTCACTGCTTAAAAATCAGCTCTGGTCCTCTGTGATATCATGACATTTTCTGTGTTTATTAGCTGGCCCAATTTATTTCTGGTTCAGCTGTAGTGTCGCCTGAATTATTGGATGGATGGATGGATGGATGATCAATGGAATTCTTCAGGACTTGTGGAATGTTTTCCCATGAGCCAAACTCTTGCTTCTCCCACCTCACAGATTTCAGCTGCCATAGTTTTCTGCTCACAGATCCTTAAAGGGAAAATGTGACATGGTGGATCCACAAGTCCTTTTGCAGGGAATGTGGAGATAGAGAAATAGATTCCATGAAGCCAGATAAAATAACACTGCTGCTGCTTTCTCTTCAAAATAAAATTGACCTGGACTGTTTTGCCCATTTTTAGGTGCTTGCAATTGTTCTTGTGGTTCCTTCTTTTCTTTAACAGGGGAAGAATTGGTGTTCAAAGGTTAAGGATTTTTTTCCTTAGGGACTGTTCAAGGGTGATTGGGGAGATGCTAAATAATTTTTCATTCTCCCCCCCACCCCCCGCCACCCATTTTCTATAGAATGGGAAATAGAATAATGTTTTTTTTTATCCTAGAACAGTCTTTCACTATCCCCTTACAGACAACCTTCAGCATCCTGTTCCTGGATGTTACCCTTGTTTAAAAGATATCTCCTCCACTCCAGCAATATGCAACACATATATATGTGTGTGTGTTGCATACAACTTCTAAGAAAAACGTCAACTGAATTTGCAAAATTGCTGACATTTTATCCTTTTAGTAAATTTTTAAATGTAACAGAAAATGGTGGCTTGGCATCCTCCCTTTAAGGCTCAGAAAACAATGATGATTTTGCAAATGATAGAATAAATGAAATTTGTTCTGGAAACATGAATAGGAGGCACACTAGGAATGGCTGGAATTTTGTGTGTGTATGTGATGTTTTATGTTAATGGTGGCTATGGAGATTTTTGTTGCTCCAGGATGTGAACCAGTGTGTATGATAAGAAACTTTGCTATTGATCCCTAGGAGGAAAAGCACTATTTAGTACATGAGTTTCAGGGTCAGCAAACATGAATACAATGCATATCAGCTTTGATCTGTTTTTTAGGGGACTGGAAACTGGAAATGCTGTTTTCTTGCACTTATATAAAGAGGAGCAGTCATTTAGAGATCAGAAGCAGCTCTACTTCTCTCTTTAGAGATAGTGAATTCTCTCTTTGCATTAGGAGACACTATGCATGTTCTTCTCCAATAAATATTCATTTGACTTTTATAAGAAGAGTAACTTCTCTCTGGATGTTGATTCTGTTGAATGTCCTCCCTCCATAAAAAAAAAATGAAATTATATTGCAAATTATTAGATATTTTTTAAAAAAACATATTCACTTTGCATGGAAGCAAGCAAAGGCTTTCCCATAGACCAGTATTTCTCAGCCTC
This sequence comes from Ahaetulla prasina, assembly GCF_028640845.1. NCBI lineage: Eukaryota > Metazoa > Chordata > Lepidosauria > Squamata > Colubridae > Ahaetulla > Ahaetulla prasina. Next base: position 53,579,513 of record NC_080539.1, read on the forward strand.
ACCAACTTGTACCTGTGTTATTTGTACCTTATTCCCAGCAGGAATAAGTTTCGAGCTTTTTTTCGATTCAGGGGCAATGATGACCTCACAATGTGAGTGCTTAAGGCTTTATTCCAAGGTGTTATAAGAAAATAACAGAATAATATAATGAAACAGCAATCAAAGAATATTCAGGAATACTAAAAAATATAAGCTAGGATGATAATAAAAAAATATTGAAGGATACAATAAGCTAAAGTAAGACCTTAGGCATTTTGACATTCAGGGAACTTCAAAGAGATGGCAGTGGGAGGACTCCTTCAAAACCAGCAAACATGAAGCACCCTTGCCTATAGATTTGCATCCAGGTTCCAACCTATGGAAATTATATCGACTTTAAATCACCATCACTCACATCCTTTTTTTGATAGTCTCATCTTACTGGAGTTCAAATCTGGTGCTTGGAATGCATTTACTAGTTCTGCCAAAATGAGATCAGAAGATTTAGAAATAACTGTTTACGTCTAGTAGTGATGACACCATCACAAAGTTAAGGAGTATCTGTTTTTCACAGTTTGGGGAATGATGAGAAGGGATGAGAAAAATTATCCTACTTTACATAGGAATCCCACAGAGGACAGGGCAAAACAAAGTATAACCCTTTACTGACTAAAGTAAAACAGATTCAACCATTACGTAGGAATATAAAGTTACATGCATCAAAAGCAGGGGTGTCAAACTCCTGGCCTGTAGGCCACATGCGTCATGCTCTGGCCACGCCCACACCCAGGTTAGTGAAGGGGGGGAAGTCCGGATATGTCATGTGACACCATCGTGACGACTTGAGTTTGATACCCCTGACCTAAAGGAAAGAAATACACTTCACTATCCAATTCCTCCTCACTAATTGTTCAGTAAGACTATCAGCAATGCACCTTTCTCTATGCAAAGAGAAATGAAGCAATCTAACAAATGAGGGAGAGATTCTTTCAGTCTTTCTTTCTATGTCAACACAAGACTCTGCTAAGTCTGTTGATATGCAGTTCCATGCACAAGCTTGAGAAACAATCAAATCTTAAAGACAGGACAGATTTCCCCCTGTGGAACACAAATGACTCAGCAGGATTCCCACCCTACATGGAAATGGCAAGAATTGAAATTGGGGAATGTACATGCAAAATATGTGTCTCTTTGCCCAGGAAGAAGACGTGTGAAGAAGAGCTTAATATTCAATTTTTTTATTATTAGATGTTTTTAATCCCACTTTTATTACTTTTTTATAAATATTTCAAGGCAGCAAACTTACTCTTTCCTCCCATTTTCCCTACAATAGCCCTGTCAGAGGAATTGGGCTGAAAGTAACTGACTGGCCTTCATGCCTAAGGAGGGAATAGAACACTCAGTCTTCTGGTTCCTAGCCTGATTCCATAACTATTAGACCAAACTGGCTCCATAATAAATTTGAAAGAAGATAATTACATAATGTATTTGTGGTAAAAGACTCTCCTGAAGGCATATTGGATCCAAGTATTTTAGTTTTTTAAAAAGGCTATTCATAGCTTTATACAATGTTTACCTCCTCCCAAAGAAAAACTAAGTTTCAGAAAATTCCTGAAAAAGGAGAAACAGAAACATATGCATGCATGCATACACAAAGTCTCTATGTATGCACATCAGCCATGAATAGAAATAAGCCACATTTACATACAGTTCAATACAGATAATTAAGAAAAGCCAAGAAGGAAACAAAAATACAGAAAAACATCCAGCAGCCAGTATTCAGATAAGCAGGGATTAACACCAGACAACACCAGACAACCAGTCAGACAGAAAACAGTGCTCTAATCAAGGAGAAAACCAAACTTCCACCAACATTGGCAAGGCAAGCTACTGTATATAAACAGGGAGCAAACCCCACATTCAGTCACAGAGGTGATGTTAACTAGTCAGGTAATGAAACATCTACAAGCAAACAACTGAAGCTCCAAAATCTGTGCAACAACTAATTTCCCCCAAACAGCAATAGCAGAAAAAAGAAAAAAAAGAACATTCATAGAGGGAATAAAGTTCAAGATTAAAAAAGAGATATTTTATATTAATTTAAGTTATAGTTGTGTAACTGTATGTTAGCTTGCATAACACATATAAATTTAGTAATAGTAAATTTAGTAATGATAAGAATAGTTCTTATCATTTTGGTCTCTTTTGCATAGTACAGTATGTCTACGTGTCTATTGATGACCAATTTTTCAGCGTGCCAGGCTTCCAGAAATTCTCTAGCATTTTTGGACTTGGCTTAGTCTTGGATGGTCACAGTTTCCCAGTTGAAACTATGGTTAAGTGCACTTTTCAGGTAGTATTGCAGATAGCATTTTATTTAGCAAGTTATCCTAGCTTCTCTCAGACCTAGTGCAGGTCTATCCTTTCATTGTTCACTGAGCCCTTAATTATCTCCTCTTCCCCAATCCTTCAAGAATTTAAGTTCCCTTTCATAGTGCAACCACCAATTATTCTTCTTTTCTCTTTCCAAACTCCCTCACTCAACACTAAATTGCAAAATGAAATACGCACCAACCATTACAGAGGCCTAAGCCTAATCAAACAATTCTTAGTTCTTCTCAGTTAATTAACATTTTCACCCCATCAATTACTTCAGGGGGAGGGTGGAGAATATTTTATTTACTTATTTGGTTAAATAAACACATAAATAAAGTTTAAATAAGTAAATAAATTCTACCAAATGCTGCAATTTGATGGGTTCAGATATTCTAACCATTTGATATGGCCTGTGAACTTGTTGATTCACTTCCCAGATGAACGTGTTTCATTTTGCCTTGCTTGATTATTTGAGGATTCATTTACATACATAGGAACTATCTGGCCTTAAATCCTAGTAAGGATGAAGTTTAAACTCAGTTTATATTCTAGTGCAGGCGTGTCAAACTTGCAGTCCACGGGCCGGATGCATCATGCGTGGGCTATGCCCACCCCAGGTTTAGCGAAGGGGGAAAATGCCACAATACATCATGTGATGACAACGTGACACTGCAAGTTTGACACACCTCTTCTAGTGGCTTGCCCTGTCAATGTTGTTTGGTCTTGGAGGTCCTTTGGTTCGGCTGTTTACTATTAGCTTGTTTGGCAGTTCCTTGTTTGGGATATTGTTTACTTCTTTACTTTTGGACTTGGAATTGCGTGCTCACTGAACTGGTTTTTAAAATGGCAGCATTCCACCACTGCCCTGCAATTCCATGCAATCCCCTTTCCCAGTTTCCCACAGCACTAAGTGTGGCAGCCCTGAAGATCCAGAGAAAAAGATGGCCCCCAGGGCTTACAATCTGTTTCCTTTTTCTGCTGTTCAGGGTTGCTGCAATGTGTTTGTGCTCGTATGAATAGAGTTCTTAGACAGCTTATCTTGTGGGAAGCTGAGTTATTACTTTGGTAGTGGAACATTTGATTGGTGTGGGTGATTTTTCAATACATTTGTGTTTTTAGTTTGCCATCGTGATCTACGCTGATCAGGATATCCAGGAAGGGTAATGACAGGGGTGAAATCTACTTACCTTCCCTACTGGTTCACAAGTGCACATGCTGCATTTGTGTAATAAGAATTCACATTTTCCTCGTAACATGGAAAATGATTTGGCATTGCTGGAAGGTTGGTCAGAAATGTGGACACTGCAGTTTAATATAAGATCATGCACTTAGGGAAAAAGAATCCTCTGGAAGCTACAGTGTTGAGTTTACTGTGTTCAACAGAACAACAGAAGAAAAGGATCTGGGTATACTCATCGGAGATAACTGCAAAATGAGTAAACAGTATGGCCAGGCAGCTGTGAAGGTAAACAAAATTTTGGGATGCATCACTAGAGGAATCACCAGCAGGAAAAATGGGGTGCTAATCCCACTATATAGGACTTTAGTCAGACCCTGTTGGAATACTGTGTCCAGTTCTGGAGACCTCACTTAAAAAAAGATATTGATAAGACTGAACGAGTCCAGTAAAGCAACAAAAGTGGTGCAATGTCTGAAGTACAAGATTAGACTCAATGGAGTCTTAGTTCTTTTTCTGACATCAGTTTTCTATGTTTCTTAAAAACTTCCAGTGATGAAGCACCCACAACTTCTGGAGGAAAGCCATTCCACTGACTAATTGTTCTAAATTTCTTCCTAATTCAAGTTTGGATATCTCTTTGATAATCTTGCTATCATTTATAAAGTGGATAAGCAAAATACCCAAATAGTTATTGGCCATAATGGCTATCTATGTTCCTACATCCATCTATAAATTAAATATCAGCTCGGTGGCGCAGTGGTTAGAGTGCAGTACTGCAGGCTATTTCTGCTGACTGCCAGCTGCCTGCAATTTGGCAGTTCAAATACGACCAGGCTAAAGGTTGACTCAGCCTTCCATCTTTCCAAGGTGGGTAAAATGAGGACCCAACTTGTTGGGAGCAATATGTGACTCTGTAAAACTGCTTAGAGAGTGCTGTAAAGCACTGTAAAGCGGTATGTAAGTCTAAGTGCTATTGCTATTATTGAGGTTTTTTTGGGTGGGTGGGGGGAAGTTACCGTTTGAAAACCCATGGCAACAGCTAAAATGTTGTGCTATGTAAACTTATGTAATATAAGTATTTGGAGTTCCTCCGAAGTTTTCAAGTCAATATCCAAAGAAAAAATGTATTAATACATGGGGAGTAATTATGTTAAGTGAATTACCGATAAATCAAATCAAATGTGTTTTTGTTTTGTCATCCCTTACTTCTTTTCCTGATACCAACTACTTTTTAAAGTTAGGCTTCTAGCAATAACTCAAGGATCTGCTGTGGCTTTTCCTGGGGAAAATATTGTATGTATAACATTTTGGGATGATTCAGATATTGTATTAAGCCCAGAAAAGTTTAAATTAAAATATTTACAGACAAGAATTGAATTGATGGGACTTAATTAGAGTAACCAATTTTTTTGCTATTAATTGATAAAATAAGTACACGCCTCTAATCCAATGATTTGGAGGAAAGATTATATTTTCATTCAGTTATAGATTTCATTGCAGGGAATTTCCAGTAATGATAGTGTTTCTTTGTAGTAATTTTATTACCGTGTTTCTCCAAAAAGAAGGCTGGGTCTTATTTTGTTTTGACCAGGGCCTCTGGTGGCTCAGACTGCTAAAACAGTCTGTTATTAGCACAGCTGCTTGCAATTACTGCAGGTTCTAGTCCCACCAGGCCCAAGGTTGACTCAGCCTTCCATCCTTTATAAGGTAGGTAAAATGAGGACCCAGATTGTTGGGGGCAATAAGTTGATTTTGTATATAATATACAAAGGGATGAAGACTATTGCTTAACACACTGTAAGCTGCCCTGAGTCTTCGGAGAAGGGCGGGATATAAATACAAATAAAACAAAACAAAACAGCTAGACCTTCTTTTTGGAAGGTTCTAATTATTGACTCACCTTGTGGTGGTGGCACTGACAGGAGGAGCCCGCTGCTGGCCCACTTCTTCTGTGGCTGCTTGCTGCCCACTCGCATTCATTGCCCCAGTCTCCGTTTTGCCTTTAGATGCCTGCCAGAAGGCATCTGCAGCCGATAATAGAGCTCCAGACCAAGGGTGGGTCATTACCAGTTCGCTTGTGGGTGCACACACGCACGCACAATGTTTCTGAGCATGTGCAGAAGTGTCCGGGTGGGTGGGGGGAGCCTCCCGCTGCTGCCGATACTGATTCACCCATCTGGGGTGAACTGGTAGCAACCCACCACTGCTCTGGACTGATCTGGAGCTCTGTTATCGGCTGCAGAAGGCAAAATGGAGGCCAGGGTGATGTGTACGAGTGGTGGCAAGCGGCCGCAGAAGGCGAAGCAGGTGTCGGGGTGTGCGAGGCCTGGTAAGTAGGGCAACTCCACCCCCATCCCCAACCTAGCTTATTTTTTTACCTGTGTGACTCACCTCACCCCCTGCACCATGAGGTGGGCGAGGTCTTAATAAGGGCTAATTTTGTAGGTGGGGCTTAATTTGAACTCACGCGCTCAACAACAAGATGGGGCTTCTTTTCAAGGTGGGTCATTTTTTGGAGAAACACAGTAATATGGAACATCCGTGTAAATAGAAACAACCTAGGTAAATCTCTACAGAGGCCAGTCTGCTGTGAATTTTTTTTTTTTATTTATATCCCGCCCTTCTCCGAAGACTCAGGGCGGATTAGTCTCATCAATATGTATATTATATACAAAGTCAACTTTTATTGCCCCCAACAATCTGGGTCCTCATTTTACCTACCTTATAAAGGATGGAAGGCTGAGTCAACCTTGGGCCTGGTGGGACTTGAACTTGCAGTAATTGCAAGCAGCTGTGTTAATAACAGACTGCATTATTTTTTTTATTATTTTTTTTATACATTTATATCCCGCCCTTCTCCGAAGACTCAGGGCGGCTTACAGTGTATAAGGCAATTAGTCTGTTGAGCCACCAGAGGCCCTGAATGGATGCAGATGAGCCATTCAGAGATATGATGGATATTTTCGAAGAGTTTCTGCCTTGAACAGTTCTCACTTGTTCGCTGCAGACATTAAAGGGTTGGCTGTAGGGCAGGAAAGGAGGAATGCTGCCAAAAAGCTTCAAAGTTCTCTCCAAAAAATTTAAAATCCATTTCTGGCTTGTATTGAAGCATTTTAGTTTTTCTGGAATGAGAGCTGAACTATAAAAAGGTGTGTGTGTGTGGGGGGGGGTAGATAAAAAAGAGATCAAAAGAAGCCAAAATGTAATACAGTGAATTGATTTTGGCAAAAGCATGTTGCACTGAAGATGGAAGAACTGAATCTGCTGAAATCCAGCCAGGTAGCCAGATGCTTTCACAAATTCAAACTACCTTTAAAAACAGAGGAAAAAGTGAGGAACATCCTCATGCAGTTCAGTCACTTTAATCAACTTCTTTTTCTTTTCAAGAAATGTCTTCTCCTCTATAATTCCCCACCCCATCATTTAAGAGATACAATACCCTCTCTTGTGAGCTGCAGTGGTACAGTGGTTAGAATGTGGTATTGTAGGCAAACTCTGTCCACAGCCAGGAGTTCAATTCTGACTCAAGATTGACTCAATCTTCCATCCTTCCTAGGTCAGTAAAATGAGAACCCAGATTATTGGGGGCAATATGCTGACACTGTAAACTGCTTAAAGAGTGCTATAAAGCACTATGAAATGGTGTATAAGTCTAAATGCAATTGCTATTGCTATCTTTTTTGAGGGTAGCAAGAATCGTTTCTACTATTTCCATTTTCTGAAAGGCTCACACATACAGAACTGTTTTGCGCGTCTTCTTGATGTCTTTCTCCTGGTAATTCAGGACCTTGTTTCCTAAACCTGCCTTTCACATCTGACTCTTTATGCTTCGGTTTCAAATATTCAGAGTTTTTTTTAAGGTGGTATATGCATTTAAATGATAATAATAACAATTCTTAGACCCTTGCTTAGGATTTGAATTATTATATTTCCACCAATCTTAGATGTCCCAAAGGAGTTTTTTCAAGAAATAAATGGACGAGAAAGTCCAGTTGCCTCTTTTAAAAGCACCTATGGGACAACTATGACCTGGATGACTGAGAACCTCCATAGACACCAGTCTTGGACTGTAAATTTAACTGTAGATTACCTACACATAATAGCCACCTTGTAACTAATAGTATATCTTTGCTTTAGCAAAGCTTTTGACAACGCCTCTCATGGAATCCTTATTAAGAAAATAGTCAAATATAGATTTGACAAGTTCACAATTGCCTCAAGGATCAAACTCAAAGGGTAGTTATAAGTAGTGTAAAATCAATGCAGAGAAACATCTCAAATCCTGGACCCAATTACTGTTCAATATATTTATCAATGATATAGAGTAGAAAGTTGAAGGAATACTTGCCAAAGCTGCAGATGATACAAAGTTAGGAGAGGTTTCTAATACCGCATTTCCCCGAAAATAAGACCCTGTGCTATATTTTTTTGCCACCAAAAAAAGGCACCAGGTTGCCCATATTGAAGGAAGATCAGAAAATTGGTATAGTGCAGAATGAGGAAAATTTGGTAAAGCAAATTAGAAATCAGTCTCAGGAGCATATAAAGAGATTGCATAATGTGTTACTTGAAATAGACTCTGAAAGGGATTTGGTAAAGGACTGTATGATAAAGTGGGCACAAAATTTTCAGGAGCCAATATTATTGGAAACTTGGGAAAAAATTTGGGTTAGAAATGTTAAATTTAACGCAGGCACAGAATTTAAGGGAAAATTTTTATAAAATGTTTTATAGATGGCATTTAGATCCTAAGAAATTATCGTGTATGTATCCAGATATGCAAGCAAAATGTTGGAGATGTAATTGTGATGATGCTACATATTTTCATATTTGATGGACTTGCAAGAATATTAAGGCTTTTTGGATAAGAATTTGATGGATTTTACAAAATGTTTTGAAAAAGAAGATAAAGTTCCTGCCGCAATTTTTTTTATTGGGAATTATCACGGACTGTACAGTAATTGAGACTAAATTGATTTTAAATCTAATAACAGTGGCAAAATTACTGATAGGACAGTATTGGAAGAAAAAAGAATTACCTTCAATAGAAGAATGGATATTGAATGTTGCCAATTTGGCTGAGATGGCAAAAATCTCAACATTTTTGAAAGACAATACGCAAGAAAGATATTTAAATGAATGGAAAAAATGGATTGACTATATTCAAAACAGATATCAGACGAAGACATATCAGACTGCCTTTGAATGATTAGGATGTATTATTTCTGATTGCATTGGGGGAGGTTAGGATTTGATGAGAAATGCAGGCATATAACTGAGTTAGGAGGGAAAATTTTTAGCATGTTTGTTTTATTTTTAAAATAAAAATGTGTTTGTTCCGGGAAGTCGGGGGAGGAGGTTTTTGAAGGGAGGGGAGGGGAGGGGAGGGGAGGGGAGGGTAGAGGGGAGGGGGGAAAAGGGGGGAGTTTTTTTTTGTAAAACTTTTTCAATTAAAAAAAAAAAGGCACCAGGTTTTATTTTCCGGGGTGTATGTGTTATCCACTGACTCACCTCACTTGTGCACGTCACTCCCAGCCTCCTTTTCGCCATCAGAGGCCTTCAGGAACTTTTTTCCAAGGCCAGCAAGGCTTTCCTGAAGGCCTCTGCAGCCAATAACAGAGCTCCAGATCGATTTGGAGCTCTGTTATCGGCTACCAAGGCCTTCAGGAAAGTCATCCCAGTTACAGCAAAAGAAATGGGCTGAGGTGTGTGAGGCCTGGCTTATCTAAAGGTAAGCAGTCGGGCAGCTCCACCACCCCCATCCCCACTCTAGCTTAATTTTTACCTATGCACCCTGGAGTGGGTGGGGTCTTAATTAGGGTTTATTTTGGGGGTAGGGCTTATATTGGGCACACATTTAAAAACCAAGCTAGGACTTACTTTCTGAGGAGATCGTATTTTTGGGGAAACACAGGTAGCATCTGATTTATATCATCTTATCAAAAGTAACTTCATAATTGTCTTCAAATATCTGAAGGGCAGTCACATCGTAGAAGGTTCAGACTTATTCTCCTTTGCTCTAGAAGGTAAGGCTAACAGAATGAAACATTAAGAATGTGGCCATTAGGAAGTATTTTTTTTACTATAACGAGTTGTCATTTATAGAATAATTTAAGTAGTGGCTTTTGTCCTTCACTGGAGATTTTCAATTATCTATCAGGGATGGTGTGCTGAATCATGCAGTGTGCAAGGGAGTGGACTTGATGACCTCTTGAGTCATTTCCAACTCCATGATTCTATCTTTGGCACTCTGGATGTAAAATATATTTTAAAAGATATTATGCTGTGCAAATTTGACTCAGTGTGCCTGATCGTTATTTAAATACTGACAGCTATAAATTAGTGCTTGTCATGAGTTGCTTATTCACTATGTATTGAGAAATCAAATCAAATCTGTATGCAATCTTTTCATATCTCTTGTTCCCAGGTAATGCTGCTCCCATTTTTGAATTCTGGGAATTGATGTCCATGCATCTTAAAATCATTAAGGTTGAGAAACACTGCTTTAGGTGTATGGAACATTCATAATGGCACATTCCTCTGCCCTGGTCCTATTAGATCTCTCAGCGGCTTTCGATACCATCGACCATGGTATCCTGCTGCACCGGTTGGGGGGGTTGGGAGTGGGAGGCACCGTTTATCGGTGATTCTCCTCCTATCTCTCCGATCGGTCGCAGACGGTGTTGACAGGGGGGCAGAGGTCGACCCCGAGACACCTCACTTGTGCGGTGCCGCAGGGGTCGATTCTCTCGCCCCTCCTGTTCAACATCTATATGAAGCCGTTGGGCGAGATCATCAGTGGCTTCGGGGTGAGATATCAGCTGTACGCTGATGATACTCAGCTGTACTTTTCCACCCCGGGCCACCCCAACGAAGCTGTCGAAGTGCTGTCCCGGTGTTTGGAAGCCGTACGGGTCTGGATGGGGAGGAACAGGCTCAAGCTCAATCCCTCCAAGATGGAGTGGCTGTGGATGCCGGCTCCCCGATACGAGTTATTGGCCCCAAAGGAGGGAGTGCGCAACTTGGGTGTTCTCCTGGATGCACGGCTGTCGCTTGAAGATCATGTGGCGGCTGTCTCCAGAAGAGCCTTTCACCAGGTTCGCCTGGTTCGCCAGTTGCGCCCCTTCCTTGATCGGGATGCCCTATGCACAGTCACTCATGCTCTTGTTACCTCCCGCCTGGATTATTGCAATGCTCTCTACATGGGGCTCCCCTTGAGATGCACTCGGAGGCTTCAGTTGGTCCAGAATGCAGCTGCGCGGGTGATAGAGGGAGTCTCACGTAGCTCCCATGTGACACCTCTCCTGCGCAGACTGCACTGGCTTCCTGTTGCCTTTCGGGTGCATTTCAAGGTTTTGGTTACCACCTTTAAAGCGCTCCATGGCTTGGGACCTGGGTACTTACGGGACCGCCTGCTGTTACCTCATGCCTCCCACCGACCCGTACGCTCCCATAGAGAGGGCCTTCTCAGGGTGCCGTCCGCCAGACAATGTCGGCTGGCGGCCCCCAGGGGAAGATCCTTCTCTGTGGGGGCCCCTACTCTTTGGAACGAACTTCCCCCTGGTTTACGACAAATACCTGACCTTCGGACTTTTCGCCGCGAACTGAAAACATACTTGTTTGTTCGTGCGGGGCTTTCTTAATTATTTAGTTTATAATTTTAAATTTTTAGTTTTAACTGGGGTTTTTAGATGTTAATTATTTTAATTTCGGCCACACTGTGTAATAAGTTTTTTAATTTATTTTTTAATTGTATATTGTCTCTTTTATCTTGGCTGTACACCGCCCTGAGTCCTTCGGGAGAAGGGCGGTTTATAAATCTAATAAAATAAATAAATAAATAAATAATAATTAGGAATAAAAGATAGATCAGAGTCAGCTTCTGACAGATGACAGACCAGTCAGCCAGACCAGTCAGCCAGGGCACCCTTATAAGAAGTTTACTACTGGTTCCCAATTCAAAGTACCGTATATACTCGAATATAAGCCGATCCGAGTATAAGCCGAGGTCCCCAATTTTACCCCAAAAAAACTGGGGTAAACTGGGGGCTCGAGTATAAGCCGAGGGAGGGAAATGAGGCAGCTACCGGTCAGGGAAAGCCTCCCTCCCTCAGCCGAGAAGGCTGGCGGCTCCCCCGCCCCGCCCTCTCACTGCACCGGCAGGGCTTCCCCGCGCTAATGCAAAAGCCCGCCAAGTTTGCACCATCCGGTATAATGTGAAAAAGAAAAAAAAAAAAACTCGAGATTTCAGCACAAAAACGTGCTATGGACTTTGGATTTAAAAAAACAAAATTAAAAAAAACCCTGAAAGGTTGTACACAATGTTAAAAGTATTTCCAATTAAGTCTATGATTGATGGCATTGTAGTGTTTAACTTTATTCAAAGGACTTAAAAACATAGCTTTAATGGACTGAGGCCGAAACTTCTTTAGAAATAGGCAATTTCTAAAGAGAGAAGTATGTTGGGAGCAGTGGTTGGATTCAGCCAGTTCGCACCACTTTGGGAGAACCGGTTGTTAACTTTTTGAGTAGTTTGGCAAACTGGTTGTTGGAAGAAACCATCAGGACAGAGAACCGGTTGTTAAATTACTTGAATCCCACCACTGGTTGGGAGGTATGCTAGTCTCCAAGGTAAGATTTCCTAGGTTTCACCTTCTCTTTTATTTTATACTGATGTTTGTTAGATAGACTCCACTTTTCCTTTGATGCTGATTCAATAGCCCATTTTCTTACCAGGATTTCATTTTTATATCCACAGAAAGAAAATCGCAAGAACTTTATGCAATAATAAATGCAAAAGGATTTTGTCTGCTGCTGGCTCTACTTCATACCCGCCTAGGGCATTTGCCTGAATTAAAACTGCTTTGATGAAATTATATTCAGAATTTGAGTATGAACATGTGAAAATGAACACCAAAACCTGTGGTCTGGCATGAACAGCAATATAGTCATACTGGTTCTACTCCTTATATACAAATCTTTGTTACCATGGCTGATGGGTCATCATCCCTGGATGTTCTGGCAGAGCAAGATAATAATGCACATTAAACTAAGTATAAAAAAGAAGACAGACAATTACCTTAACAACAACAAAAAAGATGAGTAATTAGGTTGCTAATGAAAAGAGCTGGCAAAATAACAGATCTGATGCAACTTACGAATCAAATATCGAACACTCCTACAGAGATCATCAAAGTAATGAATGCACTAAAAAATGCATAACCAGAACAAGAAAAGTATCATAATGCCTAAATGAGGATTACAAACACTATGCATCTTAGCAGCAACTGATAAAATAAACGTCTGGATAAGGAATGCATAAGAAAGAATTCAGGCTGATAGACATGTTAGAACAACTGTTGCTCTCTAAGGATAAGGTAAAGGTTCCCCTCGCACATATGTGCTAGTCGCTGCTGACTATAGGGGCGGTGCTCATCTCCGTTTCAAAGCCGAAGAGCCAGCACTGTATGAAGACGTCTCCGTAGTCATGTGGCCAGCATGACTCAACGCCAAAGGCGCACGGAATGCTGTTACCCATCCCACCAAAGTGGTCCCTATTTTTTCTACTTGCATTTTTATGTACTTTCAAAACTGCTAGGTTGGCAGAAGCTGGGACAAGTAATGGGAGCTCACCCCGTTACACGGCAGCACTAGGGACTCGAACCGCTGAGCTGCCGACCTTTCGATCGACGAGCTCAACGTCCTAGCCCTGAGCCACTGCGCCCCCTCTAAGATCTGATATTATTATTATTATTATTATTATTATTATTATTATTATTATTATTATTATTATTATTATTATTATTATTATTATTATTTCTTGTCTCTAAGGATAAGATCCCCAAAAGAAGCACTAGGTGTGTGTATAAAATAAAGTGCTAGTGTGTAGACAATTATATTGGATAAACAAGTATTCCTGTTTATGTACAGAATTTTTTTTTTAAATACAGATTTTTTTTCAAAAAGGTAAAATGAATATTAGGTTAGGAAAAACATTGGAAAGACTTTACTGAAGATCTATTTCCCAAAAAAGTATTAATTAATAAATAATAAACACCCCCCAAAAAATTGGGAGGAAAACTATCAAATGTTGTTGATAACTGACATTTTACTCCCTAAAAATAGGTAGAATATAAGGGCATAACAGTTGCTGCTGAGTTCAGTTTTATTTTAGTAATAAAAAACTAGATACAAGGTAAAATATTAGCTCACAATTCACTGATCTGTGAAACATTACTTGAAAAGCCATTTTATTAAAAAAAATTCTCTAGACCCAAATTCATTGAGTAAATGGAGGCTTTTTGGAAAAGGAATGTGGAGATTTGATGGAATAAAATTAATTGAGAACCTTGGGGGCAGGTTTTCCCCATCTCCTCAGAAAATCAATGTATGCTTAAAGGAATAGATGAAATGACTTTAGCTATGACCTCTAGCGGACATAATACAACAAAGCATGAAATTTTGACTACTCAAAACATTTCTTCCAGAGGTATATGACTGTGTACTCTGTCTGACCCTGCATGCTACATGGGCTATTTTGAGAGCAGGGACAGGATACGGTGTATTTTGAAGGGATTCAGTTAAAATATTTTGCCTCAGTAGACTAAGAAAGGAGAGAGACTCTTGCCCAGCTCTAGGAGGCTGTGCTCATCTCTGTTTCCTAGCTGAGCCGAAACTGCAGGGAATGCAGTAATCTTCCCACCGAACAGGCACTTATTTATCTACTTGCATTTACATGCTTTCAAACTGCTAGGAGAGCCTCCCTCTTTAGGGATCAGTAATTGATTAACGGTATGGCAAGCTTCCTAATAGGGCAGGAGGGGGATCCAACTGTCTTCAGCCCTTAGCATCATCAGATCAGCCTTGGAGAATAACTTTTGACTAAAACACAATGCTGTGAAATGATTTGATAAACAGCCTCCTTTGATAGGCATTAAAGGCAGTTTAAAACCCAGTAAATCTCTGACCAACCTGGGATACATACACAAAACAGTAATTATTAGTAATTTGCAAAATATTAGATACTGTCTTCATCACAAATCGAATGAACTATACTCTAATACTTGGTCATTGTTTTTAGTCATTTGATAGAAAGCTCTTTAAACCTGACCTCATTTAATTCCATTAGCATGCATCTATCATTCCTGAAATCATACTTAAAAATAAAAGAAAAAATAATATATTTCATTTTTTTTCTACTCTTCTCTGTATTTGTATCTAAGCACTTTCTCAAATGTTGGAGCACAATATAAACACAACCAATACAAATAGACTCAAAGGTTTCGTGCATATTTGCAATACTTTGAGTGTATTTGGATTAATTATGCATATAAAGATTTTAGTATTTAAATCTGTTCCCAATTCATTTGTGTTATAGACATACCAGCTAAACAGAACTGTATAGTTCAGAAGAGAAAACGGGCATCAGTCCAATTATAAATGGAAATGGCTAATGGATTTTATGTTAAAGTGCGAAGACACGAGGATTTTGCTCTGACTTGTTGTGAATAAACTAAATATAAAAATGATCCTTGTCACATGCCTCAAATGGAAAAAACCATTTGACTGCATGGATAAAGCATTTACTTGCCAATTATCAATGACAGATATCATGTCATATCTTAAATTCAGAGCTGATATAAAGTCACTGACTATAAGGAGCTGCCTCATGCTCAGTCAGAGCATGGGGTTTCTTAATTCAGTTCTTGTAACCCTGACCGGCAGCTCTCCAAGGTTTCATAACTGGGAACATTTTCAACTTTTCTTGGAGAAAGTGAAAGTTAACTCTTTTCCATACAAACTATTGTGTTCGATCTCTAAACATAACTCCTCCTCTTTTTATTCCCACAAAGACTGTATGAAATGGGTTATATTAAATATTGGCTACTGTTTCAATTAGTTGAAGGGGAATACACATATAGTTTCCTTTCTATTAAAGGGCAAAATGGTGAAAAGTAGCAAGATTAGAAATCAAGAAAACCTAAGAACCAAAGTACAGAAAAATAATATTTCAAGGGTAGAAAGTATTTAAAGGGACAGCTAAGTTACTATAACTTTTAGGGAGACTGATGATGTCATCAGATGCAGGATCAAGTGTGGTACTAATACCACTCTATAAAGTACTAGTAAGACCACACCTAGAGTACTGCATCCAGTTTGGTCACCACACTATAAAAAAGATGTTGAGATTTTAGAAAAAGTGCAGAGAAGATTTTAGAAAAGGTTGCAGAGAAGAGCAACCAAGATGATTAGGGGACTGGAGCCTAAAACATATGAAGAACGGTTACAGGAACTGGGCATGGCTAGTCTACTGAAGAGAAGGACCAGGGGAGACATGATAGTAATCTTCAAATATTTGAGGGGCTGCCACAGAGAGGAAGGGGTCAAGCTGTTTTTCAAAGCACCTGAAGGCCAGACATAATGGATGGAATAATGGATGGAAACTGACCAAGGAAAGATTCAACCTAGAAATGAGGAGGAACTTTTTGACAGCAAGAACAACAATCAACCAGTGGAACAGCTTGTCTTCAAAAGTTGTGGGAGCTTCATCACTTGAGTCTTTCAAGAAAAGATTGGACTGCCATTTGTCAGAAATGGTATAGGGTCTCCTGCTTGGTGGGGGGTTGGACTAGATGACCTATAAGGTCCCTTCCAACTCTGTTAATCTGTTAAATGTTAAAATGTATGTGGGGAGGGGGGATCTTATAATAATAAGGAGATTCAAAGGATGTGTATCAGTAATGGTTATATAGAAGCACACATGGTACATATGCCATCTGATTCCAAGAAACTTTAAATAAACAAGAAGAAAGGTAGTGATCAAATATTTCTGCTTCACTAGTTTGTAAAGCATGTGTTAGATGAATGTAATGCCTACATTTTCTAAGGATTTTTTGTCCAACTCTGTAGTACAAGAAAATAAGAATTTTATTATTCCCTTCCTCCCATTTTTTCCTTCCAGAAGCTCTAAACATAACCAGGGTACCAATTCTAAAAGAATCATCAGCAACTGCAAGTCAGTTAGAGAAGCTTGTTTCAAACATCCAGAAAGTGTATTTACTGTACTCCAAGTCTAGAAGGATAAAAGTGCTTTAAAGGTAAAGGTTCCCCTCGCACATACGTAGTAATCATTCCCAACTCTAGGGGGCGGTGCTCATCTCCGTTTCAAAGCCGAAGAGCCAGCGGTGTCCGAAGACGTATCTGTGGTCATGGGGTCAGCATGACTAAACACCAAAGGGGAACAGAACCCTGTTTCCTTCATACCAAAGGTGATCCCTACTTTTCTACTTGCACATTTTACGTGCTTTCAAACTGCTAGGTTGGCAGAAGCTGGGACAAGTAACGGGCGCTCACCTGGTTACGGGGCACTAGGGATTCGAACCTCTGAACTGCCAACCTTTCGATCAACAAGCTCAGCATCTTAGCCACTGAGCCTTCAAAAGTGCTTTATAATCTTTCAAAAGTGCCTCAAAAGTGTCCCTCAAAAGTGCTTTATAATCAGTTAAATTGATATAAATGTGTTAGAGCCAGGGAAATAAAATAATAAGGGAAAAAACCGTGGGGGTGTACCAATTCAAACTCCCACCCCCCTTTCAGTCAGTCCTGTCAATTTTTTTGGTAAAATTGCTGGTCTGGGAAAGAAATCAGAACTTTTTAATCAATGCGAATGAAACATTCCCAAATGGGAGACCAGAGAATGTTGAGGAGGGAATAAAGGAAGGACAACTCCGCGGAGCAAGACTGGAAATCCGCCGGTCGAAAGAAAATGTAACCGTCAGCAAGGCGCTTGATTGATCAAGAGCGAAAAGCAGGGAATTCTTTCAGGCGGTTCTACTCTCCTCCCAGCATAGTCGGAGAGAGGCAACTCCGGTGCTTGGGCAGGGAGGAAGGGCGGGAGGGAGCGAGGGAAGAGGCGTGTCTCTTCCCCACCGCCTCAGTCTCTGCTCCGAAAGCCGCTGGGCATCTCAGCCTGAGAGCGTCGCTGTCAGAGCCGGTGCCGTGAGGGGCTAAGCAAGGTTGCGCTTAGCGGAGGAGCCCCGAACCGACCCAACTTCGCAGGAGTTTCCCTCGGCTCCTTCAGCCATGCGCTCCACTGCCAGCCGGGTTTTGCTCGGCGGCGACGGCGGCGGCTGCGCTTCTCTACAAGCAGCCCTGGGCACTCCGGTAGCCGCTTGCTCCGGGCGCAACGAGGCGCCCGCCGCCACCCTTCGCTGAAGCCAGGGGCATAGCCAAGACTCTCTGGGTTGTTCGAGGAGGCGCACCGCCGCGCGCTCGACGCCTTGCCGGGACAGCAGAGCCGCCGTTCCCGCCTCGTGGACGGCGAAGTGGGGGGGGGGAGGCGGGAAGGGGAAAGGGGTGGGGGGGGTGAAGGGACCGAGAGAACCCAGAGGGCGCCCGCCTGCCCGAAGACAAGCCGGGGGGGCAGCCGGACCCCGCCCTTCCCGGCCCCGCTCCTCGGGGGCTGAAGGCAGCCGGAGCCGCCATTTCCCCCCCTCGCGTCCCCTTTCTGCTTCTGTGTCCCCCCGACAAGCCATGACCTTTGGCCGGGGTGGCCCGCCGGTGGTGGTGTTGAACGTGGGGGGCACCCGCTACTCTTTCTCTCGGGAGGTGCTGAAGGACTTTCCCCTCCGGCGGGTGAGCCGCCTGCACGGCTGCCTGTCGGAGCAAGACGTCCTCGAGGTGTGCGACGACTACGACCGCGAGCGGAACGAGTACTTCTTCGACCGGCACTCCGAAGCCTTCGGCTTTATCTTGCTGTACGTGCGCTACGGCCACCTGCGCTTTGTGCCCCACATGTGTGAACTCTCCTTCTACAACGAGATGATCTACTGGGGCCTGGAGGGATCCCACCTGGACTATTGCTGCCAGCGCCGGCTGGACGACCGCATGTCCGATACTTATACCTTCTATTCGGCAGAAGACATCCGGGTGGAGCCCTTCGGAGGCGGGAGTGGCAAAAGCAACGGCCATCCCGAGCTACCCAAGGGCCAGAGGAGCGGCGATGCTGTGGCCCCACCTGGTGCCGGCGAGAAGAAATGGCTGGAAAGGATGAGGAGAACTTTCGAGGAGCCCACCTCGTCGGTGGCTGCCCAGATCCTGGCCACCATTTCCATCCTGTTCGTCATCGTCTCCATGGTGGTGCTGTGTGCCAGCACCATGCCGGAGTGGCGTACAGCTGAGAACCGAAGCCTGGAGGAGCAGAGCAGGTACACAGCAGACTCAATCAGGGAGCCTTCAGGGTAGGATGAAGTGATTAATATTTCCCCCATCAGTGGTGTGACCTCTGTCCCATCTGGTCTTCTCTGTGTCTTCTTCTGCCAGCATCAGTTTGCCACATTGGAGATCCCAACTCATTACCCATCTCATTTGGCAAGGGGTAAGCTTGGTTTAACAACCAGGTGGTTCTTAAAACCAGATCAGTAACTTCTAAGGGACTGTTTACCAATACAACTTATAGATGGGTTTGGCTTTCCTGGGAATCAAGGTTAAATTTAACGGGGCTTACTTCAGGCTACTAGAAAAACAGAATTCACTGTGTGAGTCTTGTAGCATTTACAGGTAAAAACCTCCTTGAGCTCCAGTGAAACGGATAAAATAATGCTGAAACTACCCTAATCAGTCAGCCAAGTTTTCTGGACTATAGTGGCTGCTTTGGAACAAATAAATGGCCTCTTGGTATCATGCAAAAATGTGTTGTCCTTTTCATTGGAAGGATTTTGTTCTTCCCCAGAGAAGTCTGTTAAAGTTGTTTTATACAGAAGCTACCAATTTTTTTTCTGAGAATCCTTCAGTCAAAGGGTATTTAACTTGGGAAAATCACATAGAGGCAGAAAAATATCCTTCATTGTTCTCAGTCATTTTCTATCAGTTCCTGCTATAGGAAGAAATCTAATGAATATTAGGCGTGTACTAACTTCATGTTCAATGCCAGTAAGTGGTTTACAAGCCATTTAGAACTAAGGAGAGCAGCCTTTTTGAATTTGCTTTATTATTTTTTTTACCAAAAGCCCTCAGACCCACCCACCAGAGTCAGGCGCAAAGACATACACACCAGTTAAAGAACAGGGTGTCTTTCAGCACATTCTGAGCCTAAGAATTTATTTTTGGTAACAAGACTGAACTCTCAGTTCTACAAAAATCCCCTCATGGTTACCCCAAGCCTGGTTAATTTCTGTAGCTTAATTTAGAAGAAAAAGATTCCTACTGATAAACTGCAGATCAGCCAGGGATCAACTAGAAGAACTCAATTTACATTTTGTTCATCTTGCCCAGAACATATCTCCAAGACTCCCTTATGAAAGTTCTTATATTTTTTATGGAAGTTTAAAAGAAGTTTGGAAAAAAAATAGGTTTGATATTTCAGTTCTTAATCAGGTTGGAACCAACATGATCTGGCAACTTGAGGCCAGCACTGAAATTTGTCCTCCTTTTCCTCAGATTTGCTGCCTGCTGAACCACAGCTGTTATCTCCATCTGAACTGATTTATTCAAAGTGTGATTGTAAAATCCAGAATACCTAAATAGAATGGCCACTGTCTTTGCTCAACAGATATCTGACATTGTAATTGCAATATTTTAGGAGGGGTGCCAAATTGGGAAAAAGGTCAAGGCAAATCCTTTTACCATAAAACAAATTGTCCCACAGATCAACAACTTTTTCAAAGATTATTGATTTTATAATACATTCAATCATGCATCAAACAAATATATATTTGTATTGTATACAGACAACTTTTCATGCTTTATCCTATATAGATATATTTTCTTGGGTTATTTTTTGATGCTGTTAAGAATGTACCTATAATGGTATTCTTCCATTTGTCTAATGTAGATCTATGAAAGCTTAATTACTTCCACCCACAGAAGCTGGGCCAGTAATAGTATTATCTTAATTATCTTTGTGTCCCACGTAAGAGAGGAAAATATGCCAGATTTCATTTGCTTCAAATGCCTATTATTCCTGGAATATTTTCTCTTTAGAAAATAATCTATGCCATTGATTTTGCAGAATCATAGCCTTAAAGTACTCTTGTATCTGCAGTTCTGATTTTTTCTACTTTCCACCATGGTTGCAGTCATCTAGATTTTGTTTTCCAAGTTTTATAGTACTCAAAAGGAGTGATAGGAAAGGCTTATTACATCATTATATAATTGCACCTGCTGCCACTGAAGTACTGGAAACTGTGATTATTGCTATTTATCCTGCCCCTGAAGTAAAACATTATTATAAAATAAGCATCTTACTTTTTGAATAATCTTCCCATAACTATATACAAACTCCAAATTGAAACCTATATGTTTAAGAGGAAGCTTTCTAAACAGGTTGCCAAAAGGATTGCCAACCAGTTTTGCTCAAAGGGACATTTGAATTTAAATGGTGCTGCAGTCATATGTCATCTTTCTACAGTCTGATTGCAACCATCAGATTGTACTTTACATACTCTTGACTTGTTCTTTAATGGAACCAGAAGGTTGTACCAACTGAAATAGTCTTAGCTCAACGAGTTATTTTATTTCAAGAAGCAGGATTGCCAAATGGGATCTGCAACTTGAAAAGTGCTACAAAATAAGGTATGCTTCAAATTAAAGAATACTTTATAACCTTAATGTGAGCAGCCTTATTAGTGCCATCACTCACATCCTGATTACGCACACAGATATACGGTGCTCTATTTTGCTTCCTTATATATCTCAAGATCTGACTACAGTAAGATTTTTTAATCCCATAGACATGATGCAAGTTTTTTAAACAGTATAGTTGGTTTAGCTAATTAAATGATAGGTTTACACAATGCCTTGATATTTTGTTTAAATACAAGCAACATGAAATTTTATACAAAAATAGGATAAAATGACCCTTAAATCTAAGTAAAATGAAGTAATCTTTTAATCCATAAATCGGCAAAGCTAGCTAGTACCTTCTAATTAATAGCCTAATGATCTCCAACATATTTATTTCAAGTTTTTCTGAAGTAATTTTTCTTTGGTTTTAAGAAGCAAGGGTCATGGGCTAATCATCCGATAGGGTTGTTTTAGTGATGAAAGCAGCTTTAACATACAACTCACCCAAAAAAAAGATCAGTCCAGTGACAAGTAATAACATATACAAGAACATATATTCTTCTATGAACAGATGTTATGTATACATATCTAATGTGTATAAAATATATAGAACTGTTCATTTTAAAATTTATATCCTCACACTCCTGGCATGCCTGCTAATGGCAGATGATGGGTTGTGATAATGAGCTTTATAACAGCCACCTATTCTTATAGACTAGGCTACTTACAAATATAAAACAATAAAACAGTTAAATCCCACAGGCAGCTGGGCCTAAAACAATCAAACCATATCAAACCAGGGGCCCCACAAAGACATGAGGGGCCCCACAAAAACATCAACTTCTGGCCTGAGACCAAAGTGCTTTTCTTCTAAAGTGTAACAGTAACAGAGTTGGAAGGGACCTTGGAGGTCATCTAGTCCAACCCCCTGCTCACACAGGAGACCTATACTAGGGATTTGAACCGCCGAACTTTCTGAACGAAAAGCTCAGCGTCTTAACCAGTGAGTCACCTAGCCAGGCAGTGCTTTTGGTGTTGTCCATATCTCCGGAGGGAAGCTGTTCCAGAGGAAAGGGATTGCAACATAGAAGGCATACTTCCTTGGTCCCATATGATGACATGATTATTAGAAGGGGTGGGGTGGGAACCAACTTTGCCAAAATGTATTTAGCAGGCAGAAATACTTAAAAACAAACACTCTCTCAGGTACTCAGGCCCTATGCCAGTTTACAGTACAACAATGAAGTACAGCAAATAATATCAATTAAACCAGAATGAAAAAAAAGTAATAAATGTTACCAAATACACACACATCAGTGATCATATAAAGTCATAAAAACTGCAGAGATTAAAAAGAATGGAAGAGAATATTTTTAGCTCGGGACTGAACTGTGGGGTCCTTGGTTCTCCCTGAGTTTGGCTGCTTTTTTGCAGACATTTCATTACCAAACTAGGTAATGTCATCAGTGCACCATGGACCTCACATTAAAAAGAACACTTGCTATACCAATAGATCTTTAGGTTTCTATTAAAATCTTCCAGGAGGGTGGGAATCCACCTCTTTTTTGCTAATGGAAAGTAATTCACAGAAATGTGTGCTATTGAGTTCTATATAATATATCAAATACATGCAATGAAAAAAGACACACATCTGCCTTATAGAGTCCTAGAATTGAAAAGATCTCAAAAGTCATCTAGTCTCACATCCTGCCAGTGGAGGAAATTTAGTGTTGTGTTACCTGTCAGAGATGGCCAGCTATCCAAAATGCTGTAAGTAATGTTAAAGAGATTTGTTTTACTGAACATATCAAGTAGCTGTTACTTAAATAAATTTCTTGATTATAGATCTTTTCATGAAAGAGTTGGCTGAAATTCAAAAACCAAAGATTTTTAAGGCTACAATTTTTCTGTTCTTTGCCATCACAATAAGAATATATGCACTACTCTGAAGGAACAAGAAAAGTTCTGATTTTGTTTTGTGTATGCATCCCCCCTACCTTTGCTTTTATTTTGTGAGGAACAAGATTGGTCTCCCGAAACGCTAACATCACATTTGTTTGTTAACTTTAATCGTAACAATTTGCAGAATTTGTCTGCAAGCTGCTTAATTATGCTGATTGATAATGTGACTCAGCACTAACACAGACCAGTTTATTTTCAGCTGAATATTTTTTCAGGGGCCCTGATGCTCCCTGCACGTGGCTGTTTTCTTACAGACATTTCATCATTACATTACTATATATCATTATAACAAACTAGCACTGATAATGTTACCTAATCAAACATCTGCAAGAAAACAACCAAGCTCAGAGAGCACCGAGGACTCCTCATTTCAACCCTGAGCTACATATATTCTCCTATAACTGTAGAATATTTTTTCCTACAGTTTTTCCCATACTTCTGTTTAAACCTCAGCTGTACCCATATAGGGATGTTTTTGGATAACTCTGGTTCCAGATGAAGATTTACATCCACACAAATTTCAAAAAACACTGGTTGATCATCTCAACCTTTGAGAGCTGTATGCAATGACATTTCATTTTAATGTATGCCGATTAGTGTACGTTCAAAGTGACAATAAAGTTATTATTCTATTCTATTCTATTCTATTCTATTCTATTCTATTCTATTCTATTCTATTCTATTCTATTCTATTCTAAAGGGTAGACCTAGATTCAGCGGCCTATGTAGATCTTCCTTACTTTGTCAAAATTGTTAATTGTTCTACACATTTCACATTTCACAGCACTGCTGTTGTTGCAAGAACATCCAGGTTTGTGAGAACTTTAATACCTGATGGTTCATATATAAACTTAAGCTAAGGGTGAATAATAGTTTTAGGGCTAATACCAACCCTTTATTTTTCTTAACTGTTTTTTCAACCACTAAATACTGCAGGGGATGCGGCAGTAAAGTATGACAACAGAAAAGAAGAGATGGAAGTTTTAATGCATTTTTTCAATTTGGCTTTTGTTAAACTACTGAAAATTTATTATATGCATCTTATAAATCTGTTTTTTATTTAAATAAAGAAACTACTATCTTAATTTGGCAATTTGCTGACGAATTTTGACAGAATAATCCAGGAGATGCAACAAGAGGCAGGAAAACACCTTATTAGTGGCAGTTTGGCCTTCCATGCACTAATCCATGCATTCATTTTTGTCCTAATGAGATATGTGAACAGCCTAAAATTGCATTAGCTTGTTATTGGAAAAAACTAACAATGCACCCACAATTTCATTTTGGGGCATTATGTAAGCTTGCTTTATCTGAGCTGCGAAACTTTAGAAAACCACCACTGGCAGCTGTGTGAAAATTTATTCTGCAAGTTACAAGGCTCATGGTGGCTTGTCTTTGTGCATTATAAATGCACAAAGCACATCATAAGTGCATAAAATGCACCTGATAAACTAAACAGATACCCAACTTTTTGTGTTTTGTTGCTACCTTTGGAATAATTTGGAACAAATTATTTGTTTCTCTTCTTTGGAGGACAATCATTTTTCCTAATATTATTTTCCCAATCCTCTAGAATTTAATAATTTGTCAAGTTGCAAGCTGTGGCCTTCCATTTTGTAATTTTTTTTTTTTTTGCATTTTACTAGATTCTTAGAAAAGTTTAAGTTTCAGCTTGTAACAATGGAACACAAATGTGGCTTGTTTGGGTGTTATTTTTTTAAGAGGGCAACTAAAAGTGAATAGAACACATAAATAATATCATAATTTAGTTGTATAAATGTTAGCAATCTTAATACACAAGCAAATGTCTTCAAAAGATTTGAGCTTATTTAGAAATTTCAGGAGTGTCAGGCATTTGCAGTATATGGTACTTTTGTTGATGCAGTTTTATTCACTTTAAGTAGAACTATTCCAAATCCAATAATCCAGATTGGCATGCATATTTTTGAGAATGAAAGATGGCAAGAAAAAATGTTTGTATGATGATATCATATGTCGAGTATTTTACTTGTAATGTAGTCTTCCAGAACAGATTGTGGAAGTGCAGATTAGTTGCCTTTTAGTTGAGAACTCTAGTTTTATATCCTAATTCTGCATGTTTGGATTAAAAAAAAAATCCACTCAGTGAAGTACAAATAACTGCCAAACAATGTATTTCAGATTAACGTATAAGATTACTTTGTGGTCTCTAAAAATATCAGGTTTGCTTTCCATGAGTAGTTGTCCCCTTTTGCTCTCAAGAATAAATAAATTATCACAATTAAGGAAGAAAACATAATGCATTTGCAACCCACAGTATTTCAGCAGGGAATATAAAAGAACCCAGTTGCTGGCATTGCATATTGAAAACAATTTGTGATATTCTTAGGCACATTCTCATCATCATCATTTGCAAAATAGCTTTTCTCTTTTTTGGTAAGTTAAGCACCTGATTTCCATAGAAATCAATAATATATTTATGCTTTGCATTTAATTGCTCTCTTATTATAGGAAGCAGGTGGCAATAGCCTCCTGGCAAAAACCAAAGCAGTCAAGTAACCACCCAAATATCACTGCATGGAAACATGGGAATCTCCAAAGAGAGGGAGACTGAATCACAAGTATCCATGGCCAGTCAGAGAAAAGCTCTGTTTTTATTCTCTCTTAATGGTGGCTGATTTTTTTCAGAGGCAAGATTTACCTGGCTGATTGCAACCCACAGCCACTTGGTGTTCTTTACAACCAAGGGGTGTAACACAGTTCTGAGACAGCTGCAAGCACTGTATGTCCATAGGTCCCTGTGACATTGCGAGCAAGCATGGATAAGCCTTAAAACAATGAAGCAGGCAGGCAGGGCAACTGCCTCAGCTCTGCCCTAAAAACAAAAAGCAGTCCCCAAGGCAACAATCATACATACTTCATTCTCTTTGTTCCCACTGAAACTACAGGAAAAGCTTAACTCGGTCATGAGATTAATCAGAAAAGTGGGGAAAAAAGGGAAAAAGGGGACAAAGCAGCAAAGTACAATCGCTTATGAATAAAGACAAATATACGTGTCCCAGGATAATATTGTCTGGGTCAAAGACCAAACCCGTGGTCCCCGTAACAGTCCACATTGGATCCTGAAACAATCACTTATTTGGATTGTGTGGATATGAGAAACCTAAAAGCTTAAGGTTGCTTAATAAGCATTCCTTTTTCTTTAAATGTTCTAGGATGATGGCATGAGCAAAGTTGCTGTTTTTAAAAGAGTGCTTGTGTTACCTTGATGGGGATGAATTAGGGGGAGAAAAAAATTTTCTAGTGTAATATAACACATTAAAACCATTACTACATGGTAATAATGGTAATATACATTACGTGTATATTATAATGTAACCATATTGTTTGGAGAACAGGATGGTAGTTATCATGGGGATAAACGTGTGGAAAATAATCCACAGAAGGTTTTCCCTTCCTTCTGTGAAAGAGAAATGGAAGAACTGAACTTGAATTTCTTTAGCTTTTGAAAATGTAAACTCCATTTTCCACTTGGTTCCAAATGGCAGAGACCTCATAAAGGATCTTGGCTTGTGAATTTCACAGTAAATGAATTCTGAGCATAACCTATTGAATTATATGCTATGGAAAATCTAATCCTGGGAAGCTTTTTTAGTGCTTTAGTGTAATAGGTAATACTACCTGACACTATGAAGCCACATAGAACACATGCACACTAATCCTGTAATGACAGTAAATCTGTCTAATGGAAGCTTTTAGAGAGTTAGAGATGAATATTAGAAACTTACTAGCCTCAGAAACAAGACTGAGCCATCCAGCCCTTAACACCATATGCATGAGTTGTGAGTCCGTTTGTGTTTAGCTGAGCATAAAATGATTGGATTCTTAAACAGAATTAAACTTCAGCATCTGGTTCTGCAAATGTTAGCTATCATTAGCTAGGCAGCTAACCATATCAATCAAAAACTATCATTTTGCTGATTGATATTCTAAAGAATGTCAATACTGTAGCAGAATACTCATACTTTAATGAAAACTAAAACTTTGTCATAAGCTAAAAGAAAGTTGGCAGTCTTAGCCTGTAAGCATTTAAACTTCGTTTTAAATTCCCTTTAAACATAGATAACTAAGTCATATTTACACCACATTCAAATCCACAAAAGAATCCACAAATCCTTTTAAATTTTTAGTTGTATGACTAGACCTCAATTTGGAGCATTCAGTAGAGCTGGATTAGTTTCCCATCAGTCTCAGCAGTACAGTTACCATAGATAGGCTTGCTGGAGGTACTGGAAATTGTTGTCTAATCCAGCTGCTTTAGGAAGAAAAGCTAAGAACATATTTACCGTTTTTAGCATATGCTAAACACTGCAGCAAATATATATGCATTTTTCATGGGGAAAACTTTACAATTTAATGGGATTTACTTTCAGTGAAGTAGACGGAATTGTGGCTTAAAATTTTGCTTTGTTTGTACTGAATGGTATGTCTTCAAGTTTAGGAATTGACAAGCAGAGGATTGTCAGTTTCCAAATATGTTATTACCAACTGACTTTGAAGCTTAGGGAGATAAAACGGATAAAAGCCAAATAAAGGAACAAGAATTTGTTTTTGAAGAAAGGGAGAACAGATAGGACATCCAGTGCATCAAACTTAGTTGCACAAAACCTCTTGAACTGGGGTTAGGGTAAAAGGAGGAACTATTTGATAATTTGATCTGGTGCTCAATTGTCTCCCGGCAAGACTACTTAGGGGCCCATTAGCTCTTATGGGCAAGTCACCCTTTTTCTTCCTTTGTAGTGTCATTCTCTAGATCAGGGTTGTCAAACTCAATTTCATTGAGGGCCGCTTCAGGGTTGTGTTTGACCTTGGGGGGTCGGGGTGGTTGTGGCCAGGTGGGCATGGCCAGCTTGTGGTGGCCCAAGTGCTCTGCCAAGTGCTCTCAAGCTCCGTTTTCAGCTGCCATAGCATCCTGCAACCCTCTGCTAGTGAAAATGGAGCTCGGGAGGGCTGCGTGCAAACTCCGTTTTCACTGGCAGAGGATTGCAGGAGGCTGTGGCAGCTGAAAATGGAGCTTGGGAGCCTATTTTCATTGGCAGAGCGCTGCAGGCTGGTCCTTTGCTGTTTCGAAGGCGAACCCACCGGCCAAATCTAAGTACCCCCCGGGCTGGATTTGGGCCCCGGGCCTTGAGTTTGACACCCCTGCGGTAGTTTATACACTGAACTGTTTTGGAGGCAGATCTAAAATATGGGACAGAACTATACTGCTACATTGGCATATTCTATTTGGAGTGATATTGAGAACTAAGAGTTGTTTTCTTTCCCTCCTTTTCTCATGCTAAAACAGTTGCTGGCTCTTAAACATTGGAAGGATAATAAATGTTACATGAATTCCCTTTTAGTACAAACCTACATCATATTGGATTGAAGTTTATAAAAAATTATGTGAAATCCATATAAGGATTTCATATAGTAGAACTTGAAAAAATGCTAATATTTTTGAAAAGGATTTTAATCAAAGTGACCAGCATTAATCAAACTGGACCAATGGTTCCCATAGAATTATAGAATCATAGGGCTGGAAGGAACCTTGGTGGTCTTCTAGTCCAACCCCTTGCTCAAGGCAGGAGTTCTTATACCATCCTGGACAAATTGCTGTCCAATCTTTTCTTGAAAACCTCCAGTGATGGAATATCCACAACCTTGGAAGGCAAGTTCTTCCATTGCTTAATCACTCTCACTGTCAGGAAATTCCTTCACATTTCTAGTTGACCCTCCATGAGCTTCCACCCATTGTTTCCTGTCTTGCCCTCAGTTGCTATGGAAAATAAATTGACATCCTCTTTCCTATGACAGCCCTTCAGATATTGAAAGACTGCTATCTTTATTATGCTAAACATACCTAATTCCTTTAGTCATTCATTGTATGGTTTAGTGTTCAGTCCCATTATCATCTTTATTGCTCTTCTCTACACTTTTTTTTGAATTGTGGTTTCCAGAACTGGTTGCAATATTCCAAGTGTGGCCTCACAAGTACTATCATTTCCCATGATGCTATCCTTCTGTTGATGCAGCCTAGATGCCTTGGGTTTTTGGCAGCTGCCGCACACTACTGATTCATACTTAAACAATTATACACCAGGATGCCTAAATCCCTCTCAGAGATACTACTTTTGAGCAGGTACCTCCTATTCTATACCTATGCAAATGGTTTTTCCTACCTAAGGGCAGGATCTTACTTTTCTCACCATTGAACTGACCTTGTTGGATAAGTTCCAGTGCTCAGGTCTGTCAAGATCCTGAATCTTGAGCTTATCTTCCAAACTTTTCCTCTTGGTTGTTGTTGTCTGCAGATTTGATGAGTTTCCCCTTCTATCATCTCATCTAGATCATTTATGAGGATTTTTGAAGAGCCCAAAATTTTGAGGTATCCCACTGCATGGTTCCTTCCACGTAGCTGTACATGGAGTGGTCCACTTCGTCAAATACTTCACCATATTGAAGTCTAAGTACACTATATCCATAGTATTTCACTGATACACTAATTTAATCGCTTTATCATAGAAAGTAATAAAATTGGTTTGTTGATCTGGCATGATCTGTTTTTAACAAACCCATGTTGGCTTCCAGTAATTGCCTTGTTCATTTCTAGATGTGTACAAAACTGCTGCTTGATTATTATTTTCAGGAGTTTTGTAGGTATTGATGTCAAGCTGATTGGTCTGTAGTTTCTTGCAGTTTTTTTGTCACTGGAACCACATAAGCTCTTTTCCAGACCTTTGCAGTTCCCCTGTGCTACAGGAGTTCTAAAACATTTCATTCAGAAATCTTATCTATTTTTGCCTGTTTTGATCTGCATTCCTGTTCTGTCTCCATAGTGCTGCTTTTGATAGGTTGGCTATTTTCCATTTTGCGTAGACAGATGCAAAGAAGGAATTAAGCAGTACTGCTTTTTCACTGCCTGTTTGACCTGTCATAGGATAGATTTATGCAAGGGTGGGTGCAGAAAGAACAATTGTGAAGGAGATTGTTGGCATAGGCAAGAATGAGGAAGAACAGCAAATAGAAAACAAGCAAAATTAATACAAATAGCATTGTGCTAGATTTGATGATCCACAGAATCTAAGTATACTTGAAGGTAAGTGCTAGTAAATCTTCCTTCTGAACAAATAATAAATGTTATTCTACCCCAAATTCACATTTACTTTTAAACAATTCAGAAAAGGTTAATTACTGATTTTATTGGGATTGTGTAAAGGTAGTGGTGGGAATATGCTGTTGGTTTCTAAAGGTGATGCAAGAATAAAAGCACATCCTCATCCACAAACTGATGTTGTCAAGTTTAATCACAGGCTGTCTTGTCTTTTGTTTTTCCCCACTTCATGTTTCTTGTCTTGTATATTCCATTTTATTCAGATATTTAGTGGATGATAAGGCCATTCCTTTGATTTTTCTATTTTTAGCTCTCAACAAATTTGCAGAAAAATTTGATAAAACTTTGTAAAGAAAAATGTGCAGTTTGCAACTGAAAGCTGCTTTGACAGCTCAGAATATAATTACTTTGAATACAACAAACTAGCCCTATTCCTGATTTTTAATAAATTCTGAAGCAGTTTAAACTAGAAGTCTATTTTATTTAAGTCTTATCCATAAGAGCAAAAAGTAAGAAAGTAATTAAATGAAAGGACTGGTTTAGAGTAATCTCCCAGGACTCGGAGAGTTTTAAGAGATCTAAGTTTAGAATCATCATACAATTGTTAAAATAATTTTCTTAGAAGTGTAATAAATATTCTAAATTAAAGAAGCTTTAATACAAAAGAAATAAAATGGTCCTATCTATTGGAATATTTAGCTTCATTATTTTTCATGTCAGCTGTCTCTGTGTCCCGGCAAGTAATGCTGAACTACAATTTTGAATGAGTTTAATTCCAAAACACATGGGAAATTCTTAGAGATTCAAGGTGCCTGCTTTTCTTCTGATAAATTCTGAAGATCCAGTTCTTCCTTCAGGCCTTGGATTAGGGTGAATGGAGGAGGAGAGGAGGAAGAAGAAGAAGGCCTGTATGAGAGTTCACTTGTGGGTCATTCCTTCCAGGTAAACTTATTGTTATTTTTTGACTAATTGTTTTTCATCCTCTGTTTGTCCAGACTCATTTGGAGTCAGGTGTCCTTATAAATATGTCAAATAAATCAGGGGTCTCCAACCTTGGCAACTTTAAGACTTGTGGACTTCAACTCCCAGAATTCCTCAGCCAGCTTCTGGGAGTTGAAGTCCCTAAGTCTTAAAGTTGCCAAGGTTGGAGACCCCTGAAATAAATAGTATCCTCCCAAATCTTGGAAGAGCACCAGATTTGAAAATATTACTACATTCTCCATTGGAACTAATTTTTTTTTTTAAGGATTGTGGTTCAGCATTACAAGGTGCGGGAGATATACAGTAATTGTTTGCACTGAGTAGACATATAGCTCATTGTATAACATATTACTCTATATTTATTTACTTTTTTGTTCCTTAACAGAATTATGTATGGAACTAAATTGGAAACAACAGACCAGGGTAAACCTAGATTGCATAATTCATTGTTTAAATTAAAAATAATCAGAGAAAGTTAACACGTACCACTCTGAAATAAAATGTCACCATTGTTGCATTTATTAGGATTTTGACAGATTCTGCTGCTCTTCATCAGGAAACAGGTTTCAGAAAGCAGAATGAAGAGAGAAGACTAAAACAAGACAGAGAAGGCTTCCCTGATGAAATGGAGGAAAATATGCATAATTGAATAGTTTAGGCTCTATTATGAATTACGGCATTCAGGTTATGTTAGATGACCAGAACTAATCCTCCCATTTTTAAAAATACATGATCAAGTTGTTATTTGGATAGGTCTCTAGTCTTAGGTAAATACATACATTCTCTTGATAGGTAGTGAACTAAATGTAAATCATGTTATTAAGTTTAAATAATATGTAAAGAATGATTGGCCAGTCTCTCAATACCATTGTCTCTTTAATATGCAATGTTAATAAATCTTAAGGATTGAAAAAGAAAGTTAAAACACTCTACCAACAAATTAAGTAAAAAACCACCCATTTCAATACAAAAAGATTGCACCATATTTACCAGGGAGAAAAAAAATCAGTCTTCAATTTAAGATATTTCCCTATCCTGTTCCACTACCACCACCAATCCTAAAGGCAAACAGACAGAAAAACTACAATGTAGGGAAAAGCCCTGTGCCATGTTGACTTTCTTCACATGGTCCAGTAGAGGTACTAATTTTATTTGAATTCAGTCCTGGAAATTTCCCCTTCCTTGATATATGGGTGTAGGTGTTACATATATATGCATATAGCTTTGCCTGTAAAACTTTCATAAACCTTACTTGAAAAAATAGCAAAGATAGGACAAACAAAAATATTAATTGAATTAATAATAACTGATTATTAATTACTGATAAAATAAGGTACTGAGTTTATAAAATCTAATATCTAGATGCATATACCAACCATTATCTTTTGGCACACAAAAATCATTCCTACACAGAAGCACAGAAACGTACCTTTCTACTTCCAGAGAAACAGCAAAGAAGAAGGAAATAGATGGAGATGAAGTGAGGGGAAGGAGTAGCTTCACACAGAATGAAAAAAAAGAGAAATCCTGATTAGACTTTAGAAAAGGGATTAAAATTGATCAGGAAAACATCTTCAAACAAATCTTCAAAGGCAACCATGCTTTTCAGCAGTGATATCTCCAGTCATTTGCATCGTCTTCCCCAATTTTTTGTTCTCAACAGCAGTTTCTTTTCTTTTCATTCAATTCACAGGTAAGTATTTTGGAGGAAAGCTTTCCTTTCTTGGTGAAAATCGTATGCAAGTATTGAAACATCGTATACAGTGGAGATGGATATAAAACAGCCTGAGCCAAAAGTACAGCTGTGGGAGGACTCTGTGATGAACTGTTTTAGCATATCTCCATTGTGGAACCAAAAAATGCTGAAATGATTCCAGCTTTGGAGATTTCTTCATGAGTTATGCTCATCTTGCCATAGGATTTTGCTTACTTTGGCATCCCATTTTGACCGGCTCTGAATTTTTAGACTCTTTTAATTGCAATACAAGGAAAGCAGTGGGCAAAGAGAGGGGTGGTGTTGTCTTTTCAATACCCAGCTGATAGAAGTCTAAGAAATGCAGAAATGAAAACCAAGTGAATTTCAAAATGACATTTTCGACATTTTGGAATTAATTCAGGAAAACAGCAGGGTAGAACTGTTCGTTGCAAACTTACTACTTTTTTATATACATGGAGTCCAAATTGTCCCACATTCATATCATCTCCATGAATATTTTCAGAATTACAGTGCAAGTTCTCTCTTCCTTGTGCATTAAAACTTCTGGGATAATAGCACTGCTAGACTGGAACCTCTACTTTGTTTTAAACTATGTTGTTTTGAAGAAACAGCAAGGATATAGTTTAGCATGATTTTAGAGGTGGGAAGAAGTTGAGTGATCATTGTAGAGCATCATTTCCCAACAAACCATGTCTTTTAGATGAGTTGGACTTTAATCTCCCTAAGCAGAACTATCACATCTTGCTGCAAATATCTGGATGCCAACCAACTCTTTGCTCTTTACTGGACATCTGGAATATTGGCTCCTTACCATACTATGCTAGCTCAAAGAATGGCCAACTGAAGTCCAACACATATGGAGATTACTTAATCTATGGAAGCTTTGGATCTCCTTTGGCTTTTATTTTGATGACTGGGGTTGCTGCAATGATTAAGTCTGTGTTCTGTTCAAAAAGCATTAGGCATGTCTGAGCATGATATTCAGCTTGAATCAGAAGAATCATCAATGTTTTAAAGCTTCTGTTTGAATTCTAATATTTCGCAAAAACTATCTGCTGCTCTTTCAAGGTTGTAATAACACAGAGCTGTTCCATTCTGTTTGGTGATTTCAAATGCTTTGGAGAACTGCTTGAGGTATTTTACTGCTGAATAGTAATCATTCATCCAGAAAAGCATTTTAAATGGCCCAACACTAGTATTTTGAAGAGGTATTCGCAGAGAAATTAAACTGTAGTATAGTTTGAACCAAATATAGGAATATTAAATGGTTTCTCACATATATACAACTCACTCTTCCCAAAATCAAAGAAGTAAATGAAAAGATATACAAAACATTTAACCTGACTGACATCTTAAAGTTCCTCTGATTTCAGTGATAATAATAATCCCTTCTCTTAGAAATCAAAATATTTTTAAAATGGCTTTAGGAAAACATAAACCAGGTGAGAGATGTACATAGATGACTTTTAACATAATAATGATTTTTGGAAAGACAGACAATAAGCAGAGATCTGTATAAAGTCCCATTTGACTTTGAATTTGGCATGCTTGTCTACTAAAAGTCTTAGTCCATGTCTGTGTAATAGTGTCCATTAAAGAAGCCTCTAGCATTGAAAAATATTCTCAATGAAGAGTTTCAAAGAAATTTAATAGTTTTGCTTATGTTCTTTTTGGCAGGATAATTGAAGCAATTTGCATCGGCTGGTTCACGGCAGAGTGCATTGTGAGGTTCATTGTCTCCAAAGACAAGTGTGAGTTTGCTAAAAGACCACTGAACATCATTGACTTGCTGGCTATCACTCCTTATTATATTTCTGTGCTGATGACAATTTTTACAGGGGAGAATTCTCAGCTTCAGAGGGCTGGAGTCACCTTACGGGTTCTGAGAATGATGAGGATTTTTTGGGTGATTAAATTGGCCCGCCACTTCATCGGCCTCCAGACACTCGGCCTGACTTTGAAGCGATGCTACAGAGAGATGGTGATGCTGCTCGTCTTTGTTTGTGTTGCGATGGCAATTTTCAGTGCTCTTGCCCAGCTTCTTGAACACGGACTGAAAATAGGAAAACCCAATGAAGGCTATGCAAGCATTCCTGCTGCTTGCTGGTGGGTTATCATCTCCATGACCACAGTTGGTTATGGGGATGTTTGTCCAATCACGGTACCTGGAAGAATTCTCGGCGGGATTTGTGTAGTCAGTGGAATTGTTTTGCTAGCCCTGCCTATTACATTCATATACCACAGCTTTGTGCAGTGTTACCATGAGCTCAAGTTCCGGTCTGCTAGGTATAGCAGGAGTCTTTCTGCAGAATTTTTAAATTAACAAATAGCACATATTGCATTTCATAGCAGAACTTAATATATTGAAGAAAGTAGTAAGTTCTTCCTCATTGTTTTCCATCTTGGTGTCTGAGGAATTATGAAGCTGGTACAATACTCTGTGACTTAAGAGGAATATCTCCCTGTTCTGTTTGAGGGATGGTCACTTGCTCTTCACCTCAGAAGAGCCAAGATTCATAAGGGAGAAAACATCTTCATTTTCATCGTCTCAGCAGGTGTGAAAGTTTCCACGCTCATTTCTCCAAATACTGAGAAGTCCTAGATGGTACGCACTATTTAGAGCTGAATGCATCTTGATTTAAAACACTCTTGATTTTGAAATGAATTTCAAATGACATATCAATAAGAAATGTCCAACCTTTAATTACCAGAACCACACGTAACAGCCTGTGGATAGTCAAGGGGCAAGATACTGGGGACGCAAAGGGGCAGAGCCAAAACGTTCTTTCCCCCCCCCTTCAAAGTTTTGATCAGAAAGGAAAAGTTGCTGTTGTTTTTCAAACCATGTTAAGTCTATTTTAGGGCATTCTCATGTCAAAATGGCAGAAAACGATGCCACCAACTTTTAGTAACTGTAGTCAGAGTGGATCCAGAGCTACAAAAGAAATGGTTGGGGGCGGCAAATATATTTTTGTAGGCCTTAAATTGCTCCCTTGATAGATATAAACAAACATATTCATCTAAACATATACATTATTTTTTTTAAAAAAATACTGGTCAGATCCAAGTTTATGTAGAAGAAACCCATGAAAATGACTGAGATTTGTTAGCTATCACTATTTTGTCCAATTTATTTCAGTGAATTTTTTCTAACAGCATTTCAGTTTGGATTTGACACAATACATACAGGTCTTGGTTTCAATATAAGGAACAAAGTTACTGGTATTGTATGCAAAGAATTACGGGAAAATTGTGATTCTTTATGTTGAAACTTACGTGAAAGCTACTCTTGAAAGTTGGGTATCTTGATTCAGTATGGGGAGGACAAGCTGCTTTTCCGAAAGGAAAAAGCTAATCAGAAGCGTAGAATACAAATTGAATAGTAATAGTAGTAGCAGTAATAGTAATAGTAATAGTAGTAATGAAGGTCAATCTTCAGAATATATCCAGTGAAGCTCCTTGGATTGTAGCTTTTTGTTTATGAGTTGCAATTTATAGCAGGGGTGTCCAATCTTGGCAATTTTAATATCAATGAACTTCAACTCCCAGAATTTCCCAGCCAGCATTTTGGCTGGGGAATTTTGGGAATTGAAATCCACAGGTCTTAAAGTTGCCAAGGTTGGATATTCCTGATTTATAGCAATAGTACAAATGTTTTTGAGAAAAATCATTGTCCTCCTTCCCAAATCTGCTATTGAAGGCAAACCCTAAGGCAAGTTTAAAATCTTCCTGCAGAAAATTGATATGATATTTTGAAGCACATAATGGCCACAAACTGGATATTTAAAAATATCGTATCATTGCTAGTACCATGCATGCTCTTTTTTGTCATCCTTTCCAGTTAAAAGCCTTGCACATTTCTTCAACAATGTCAGAAAAACAAAGTTTGAACAGATACATAATTAGATAAAAGAATATTTGAAACATGAACAATGATGTCTATTTCTCATCTGACTCTCTTGAAGAGTATTTATATTTTTTCCCATTAATCATATGTAAAATACCCTCCTTAATGTCAGATGCCCTGAGATCCATCATTTTAAAATATTAGTACAGAGTTTTTCTCAGAAGCTTATTCAACTAAAAACTTACTAAAAGTAAACTCTAACATTCATTTTCATATAAAAACACTGGTTAAAAATTCTTTCAGTGAATTGAAAAATGAAGAACATGGCAGTCAAACCATTACTGCATTTAATAAGATGCTTTATGGTGCTACTGTCACCTCAGGAAATAATCTAACTTTGTTAAAGTCAAGTAACACTGTATTAAAACATTCAAAGTCAGTAAAGTTTCCAGATTAGAGATTCACAACTTAGATGAGAATCTGTCATCACTGGGTTTTTTTTCTGTGGGCCTAATTTTTTTCACCCCCTTTAAAAAAAATGTCTAGGATTCCAATCCTAGTAACTTTTACATGGCAATAAGTCAAAGTGATACAATGGAACCAAAGATGAATTATTGAAGAGAGCTGTCATGAAGCATAACTTCGAACTTTGACAATTTGATAGATGTTTTCAGGGAGGGTTTGCTATGTGAACTAAACATGACTTCTGCAGCAAACTAAGCTTCATTACTATGAAGACTTGTAAAAAATACCTTGAATTTCCCCATATCACAATACAATACCAGGGTGATGGTTATTGATGAGTTCCGATCCTTGCTGCTCTGTGACATGATTAAAAAGCCTTGTGCAGGCTTTTGTCTCACAGTTCAAATCAGAGATTATTAAGTATGTTAGAAGATGCTGGATGAATCAGGCCACTGACCATCTTGTGCCCACTTCTGTCTCACAGAATGATCAACTGGAAAGCTTCAGGCAATAACATTCATTGACTGTTGTTTCCCAGCAGCTGGTATTTTAAAGTGTTTTATCTGAGATTTAGAAGGTAATATTTAGCTGCTCAGCCTGTCTCGCACCCTTAAAAACATAAAAAATAATGGCCATTACTGTAGCTGAGGGCAATGAATTTCATAGTGTTAACTACCTGTTGTACAAAGAAAAATTTCCTTTTATCAATCCTGTTGTGTGAATAAAATAGATAATGCCATAACTCAGACCTGAGTGCCTTGGAGGAAGGATATATAAAATTGTGACAGTAAATATACATAGTTCTCTAGGGAAATCAAACAAATATATACTTGATATATGGAATAATTCTCCAAATTAAATTTTGTGTAGAAAAAGGCAATTTACTGTATTTGTCTAGTTTCTAGAGAAAAAAATCCAAACTATCTGGCTATATTTCCCCTGAGATTGTTTTTATAATAATGAGCACTATTTTTTCCCTTTTTAATATAATAAACATATTTTGGATTATCACAAAACTTATATCAACTATGTTGCATTCAAATAGGATTTATTATCTTCAAGTCCAACAGTGATTCTTATTAAAACAAGCATATCTGAATAAATACCCTTCCAAATAATTTATTGACTGAACAAATGACAAATAAAACTCCATTGATATGCAAGAGGAGCTGCTAGCTCAATGTAAATTGTACTATGTAAAATATAGCACTTAAAAAAAAACTGATTTTTTTTTAAAAACCCATGTTTTTGTACTACTTAGTGGTACTATTTATATGACTTGAAAAGCTGCCATAATGACCTGACTTTGTGCAGAAGAGGAATAAGAAATAATAAGCCAAAGAAATTAACCAATGGGATAAGAAAAAGAAAAGTCAATATTGTAATAATTTAGTTTACACCAGAACCATTCAGTACTCCTCTTCTTATCTTTCTACCCTTGCAAATCATCCTTGTTGCACCCCTGTAAATCATCAGATGTCATGCGTTGTCCTTTGTTCCTTGTAATTCTCGTGTCTCACTTTTAAAAGTTCTCATCAACTCTACCTGACCATGACATTTTAAGACTTCACTTTCCATTTGACCCATTCACTCTTCCTTATAATTTGTTTTGCAATTCATTCTTATGACCAAACCAGCTCAACATATTTTTATGCTATTCATTCACTTGCTACCTTCTTCCTAATTTGGAGAACAATGATGTCCTTTTTCCCCAGGTGCATTTTCACACATAACATTAGGCAAATTACAAAAATTTAGAATGGAAGCTACATCCATATTTTAATCTTTCTCCAATTATACCATCAGAACTTGCAGATTTATCATGTTCTCACGGCATTTATTAGCTCCATTTCTTGAGCATTGAGAGGTGTTTTTTTCAACATACTGCTGTCATTCCTATATACGTCTCTAAAATTCTTCTTTCAGGATTCCTTCATTTCAATTTCATTCTAAATCAGCCACCAGAATTGCTCTGTATTTTCTTTTTATTTTTCTCTCCTTTTCATTCTTTTACTCTCCTTGATTACAATCTTTGCAACTCTTTTTTCTATAAATACCATTATGTGTCTATTTCTCAGTCATAGCCTCTTTCACACCATCATTTCACCAGGCATTCCTTTTCATAGCTCCTATATTTCTGTGTTATGCTGTAACATGATTCTTTTCATTCAGTTCCAAGGAATTTTTACATTCTTTTGCCGTATGTTCAATTTCCATTCACTTCATTAGATAACATTTGTCTATAATATTTTATAGAATTCATTTCTCTTTTTGCAAGTATTTCATTACAAGATTTTTTGCATCCCTACTTTTCTTTCATGTCCATTATTCTATCAATTATCTCATAATGAATCATAATAATTATTTCAATAAGACTTTTTAGTCAATCTTTTTTCATGTGTATGCATGAATAGACATGCTTAAAATTAGTATTTATATATTTTTATACTATAATAATCATGACTCTTAACAGCATGCAGAAATAAAACATCCATTACAAACATAAATGCACTAATAACATTCAGAAATGGAATAATAAAAACACCCAAATAAAATAACATATATTCTGATAGCATTATTTAACAATATATCTGATTTGCTGTAATGTATAAGGGGCTGGACTACAAACCAGGAACCTGTGAGTTCTAATCTTCCTTTAGGCACAAACTCCAGCTGGGTGACTCCCCAGGTCAGTCTTCTCTTTAGTCCAAGGTTGGTGGAGGTTATAAGGAAAAAAGTAGGCAGGAGCATTATGTGCAGCATCTTGAATTGTGCGAAATAAACTCAGAATATCATTAATAATAACTCATACTAATTCTAATTTTTAAAAAACTTCTGGAAGGTTACTTTAACTTGCTTTCTTCGGGCAAGTCTTATTTCAGAGGTAGACTGTTCTACATGGCAGCATGAGAGAAAAGTACTTCCTCCTAAGAGCTGTTCCCTTTATTTCATAGTTCTGGGGAATTGCCTATATTTTTATGATGATGTTTATATAGGATGGATTGATTCCAGTGGTGGGATTCAGCCAGTTCGCACCACTTCGGGAGAACCGGTTGTTAACTTTCTGAGCAGTTTGGTGAACTGGTTGTTGGAAGAAATCATTAGGGCAGAGAACCAGCTGTTAAATTATTTGAATCCCACCACTGATTGATTCTACTATTTGAAATAACTAAAACTTTTTCTAAGAC
Organism: Ahaetulla prasina; assembly: GCF_028640845.1. Classification (NCBI taxonomy): domain Eukaryota; kingdom Metazoa; phylum Chordata; class Lepidosauria; order Squamata; family Colubridae; genus Ahaetulla; species Ahaetulla prasina. Next base: position 53,619,902 of record NC_080539.1, read on the forward strand.
TCTTGCCAATCACCATTCTCATTCATTCTTGAGTCTCTGAAGAAGCCAATAATTTTTCTGTAGTTTTTGAGCAAGACTTTGTCACTCATCAATTCATGTCAACTAGCAGAATAGTTCTTTCTCCCCGACCCCATTATATTAATTCACAATGTGGCACAATTTTCCCCAAAGCTCATATCTGGTCCTTCCATTATCATCATTCTCCAAAGCACAAATGTCACCAAACTATGGAAATCTGCTTTCATACACACACACCAGAAACCTAGATGACATTTATGTAACTGCAGGATCAGTGATGGACCCAGATTGGATCCTGCAATCTGGGTGACGGACCCAGATTGGATTCTGTGGGGCACATATTTGCCTTCATTCATAGATATAACTTTCTGACATACACCCAAAACTGAAACTACTCCTTTTCTTATTCATATACGCATCAGCTACCCAAGATCAGATTTGTTGTCCTCATTAAAATTATGTTTTTGATATCTGCCATATATTTCAATTTGTGTACACACCGAAGAAAACAATAAAGTTGTTACATGTCTGTGTTCAGAATAGTTGTTCTTTCCTATATATCTTTATCAGCCAGAGGCTATAATTTATTTAATTAACCTGTTTATTATTTATTACTGAGCTTCTGTTATTTCATGTCAATAAAAGATGCCTGTTTATACAAACTGGCATTCACATTCTAATATATGGAAAATTAAACAAAAGCAGTGGAATAAGAAATGTAGTTGTTTTGCTTAATCATAGAACATTTAGATAACTGGACCAAGAAGACCTATGAGCCCCTGAAGCAAAATTTCATCACATAAGAAATGAAATACGCATAATAAAACAGGAAAATGTGATGCCTTGATGATAGATTAGATTTGAAAATCTAGATTTGAAATAAACTTATCAATACCTATCTGGAAATAAATTGTTATTGCATGCAATGAAAAATTCTCTAGAATAAGCATGTCTTAAGATTTCCTTGTTTACATAAAGAGGACAGCAGAGTAACTTAATCTTAAAATACAGAATCCATCCAAGAAATTTAAAAGGTATTTTGATATTGTGACTGATATTTTTTAATAAAGAAATTTGAAACATATGATGATGTTTGTTTTTTCAGCAAAAGGTATCTATTTAAATGAATGATATTCAAACTTTATCATGTCTTTGCAATGTAAGCTCTATTACTTTTAGTGAGATATCCGCTGAAATATATATTAAAATAAAAAACCCTATTCTTTAATCATATCTGTTCCAGTCTTTATCAAAAGATTTTTGTAGCAACAGGTTATGCTGTTTTTACAGTGGACTTGTAAAAGCAATGTGTATTATTTTATCACTGAACAACTTATAGTTTCATTTGCTGTAGGTTTTAAAGTGTAAAAATGATTGTCTAGATTTCATTTTAATATCACATTATTTTGAACAGGAAATTAAGAATCCTTTATGGTGGCTATTCAGAGCAATGCTTGTTCATGTATGAGTGTTGTAGAAGCCAACTCTTTAGCATAAAAAAAAAAAAACCTTAAGAGTTCCTGTTCCTTTTTCATCTACCAAAAGATTTTGCTTGCCAGTCACCGATCCTGTCCACTGAATTAAGCTCTCTCATACATTTTCTCCCTAAATGGGTTATGGTCAATGACTGACAGTTACTTTTGCAAATTTATGCTTGATTTTTCTGTTTTTTATTGTATTAATAAATTTAATAAAATAATTTAAAATAATTAAAGGAATTAAAAGACTCAGGTAAGCTGCACTTTAGTACTGCAATATGTGTATCATAAGCCATTGTAAAGGATTATGACTCTTACTATATTGCAAAACCTCTTTGGTGACTACCTAGTAGTTCAAGTTGATTTATTCCATATCTTCCTCAAAAAGCTGCACTCTAAATCTTATGTCATTTTATTTTGGGTTGCTAACACATTCATTATAAAATGCCTCATTATTTTAAAAGATTTCTTTGGATTCCCCCCATTCTTATTTAAATACTTAATAGAAGGGAGACATGACACTAATACACACATACCTTTTTAAGCTAAATTAGTAAGTACATTCTAAGATCTAAAGGAACACTATGCTGCAAAATCTCACTAATATGAAAAGTAATTTACACCCATTTTCTAAATGCCTTAGAACAAATCCTCTAACAAAGCGTAAAAGCCACTCTTTCTTTCCCACATACCTAATAAATACCCTTGCAATTACCATTAATCTTGGATAATCTTGAGTCATGCATAATTGTGTGAAAAATGAACAGGCCTTCTAGATTATGGTTGTATGTACCCCAAATGCATTGATAGGATCAATTTGAAAAGCATACCATGACCAAAACAGAGAGTTGGTCTTTGGACTTTGGAACCTCTTCACAATTGGATAAATGCCTTCCTGTCAAACAGACAACAAGTGGTCAAAATTGGCAACGCTATATTAAATCCTGTTCCTGTCAAAAGTGGCGTTCTCCAAGGTAGGGTTCTTGGACCAACGCTCTTCATACTATACATAAATGATCTCTGTGACCTCATCTCAAGTTATTGTGTTCTCTTTGCTGATGATGTCAAACTATTTAACACCACTAACAATACTTCTACCCTTCAAGAAGACCTCGACTTAGTTTCCAATTGGTCTAAAACTTGGCAACGCCAAATCTCAACCAGCAAATGCTCAGTCTTACATATTGGAAAAAATAATCCTATCAACAAGTACAAACTTGATGGTCATTACCTTACTGACGACCCCCACCCTGTCAAAGATCTTGGAGTTTTCATATCAAATGACCTTAATGCCAAAGCCCACTGCAACTACATAGCAAAAAAGGCTCTAAGAGTCGTAAACCTAATTTTACGCAGCTTCTTTTCCAAAAACTCTACACTACTAACTAGAGCATACAAAACATTTGCCAGACCTATTCTTGAATACAGCTCATCCGTCTGGAACCCATACCACATCTCTGACATAAATACAATCAAACGCATCCAGAAATATTTTACTAGAAGAGTTCTTCGCTCCTCCGAAAACAACAAAATACCTTATACCACCAGGCTTGAAATCCTGGGATTAGAAAACTTACAACTCCGTCGACTTCGACATGACCTGTGTTTAACACACAAAATCATCTATTGCAATATCCTTCCTGTAAAAGACTACTTCAGCTTCAATCGCAATATTACAAGAGCAAAAAATAGATTCAAGCTTAATGTCAACCGCTTCAAACTTGATTGCAGAAAATATGACTTCTGTAACAGAGTTGTTAATGCTTGGAACTCATTACCTGACTCCATAGTCTCTACTCAAAATCCCAAAATCTTCAACCAAAAACTGTCTACTATTGACCTCACCCCATTCCTAAAAGGACTATAAGGGGCGTGCATAAGAGCACAAAAGTGCCTACCGTTCCTGTCCTATTGTTCCCTTCATTATATCACATTAATATAGCTGATGCATATTTTTTTACTTATATATATATATATATTCTTCATGATATGTTGTTTTATTTACGACAATGTTTGTGTATACTGTTGTGACAAAATGAAATAAAAAAAAAAGATGCTTTAGCTAGAGTGAAACCTATCCAGAAGGAGAAGCATAACTGACATAGAAATCCAAATTAAATCCATTTCCAGTGTAAAAATGGAGGTGAACGAGTTTGATTAAATGGCTCAGCTGTTCTGATAGAAAATATGTTTTGCTTCTGATCCAGAGTAGGACTTGAATTATAGTGATAAAAACATGATGGAAAGAGGAAGGAACTTAACGCATCTCTGTATCTGAGTTAATTCAAATAAGGATTCAAATTTGCAGATTCCTCACATCCTGGACAATAAACTGTTTCAACTCCTGCCCTCAAAATGATGTTATAGAGCACTGCATACCAGAACAACTAGACACAAGAACAGTTTTTCCCTGAACGCCATCACTCTGCTAAACAAATAATTCCCTCAACACTGTCAAACTATTTACTAAATCTGCACTACTATTAATCTTCTCATCATTCCCATCATCCATCTCCTTCCACTTATGAGTGTAATTTTGTTGCTTATATCCTTACAATTTATACTCTAATTGATTGTTTCCTGATTGATTAATTGTAGCCTATGACTATCATTAAGTGTTGTATCATTAAGTGTTAAATTTGTACCCTATGACTTTCATTAAGTGTTGTAAATGTCGTACCTTGATGAAGGTATCTTTTCTTTTATGAACACTGAGAGCATATGCACCAAGACAAATTCCTTGTGTGTCCAATCACACTTGGCCAATAAAAAAATCTATTCCATTCTATTCTATTCTAAATATGAAACAAAAATACAAAATAATTCAAACATCTGAAAATTCTAGAAATTGTAGTTCCAACATATCTGAACCGGCCCAGCTTGGCTCAGAAGTTGAGATATGGCAGAACATAAGGGAGTGGTTGTTTATATGGATTCAGAAACCTTCCTGACCTATTTAAAATTTCCCAGAGACCTACAAGTATATGGCATTTTGTCTTGTTTCCTGCAATACTGTATCTGTTAAAACTATGGAAAAAAGAATAGCAGCTGCAAGTGGAATACTTAGGTCTAGGGCAAGGCAAATATTTAAAATTGATCCCCATGTTGATGGATAGAGCTTTATTAGCTACAAACCTGTCTTAAGTCTCTAAACAAAGGTAATGTCTCGGATATGACAAGAGGAGAACTCAGAGCTGTCAGAAAGAGAAGGTTATGTATGGCTCAGTGTAGCTGCTTCTCTGCTCATGAAATGGGGCAGAAGGGGGAACACAAGGGGGAAGCTTTACCTTAAAATAGTATTCCAGAAAGTATTATAGAAGAAAATATATCAAACTGCTTAATCTAAAAGTGAATATGGCAATGTGAACAACTAATGAGTGGCTGAGGACTTGAACCAGGAAAGTTAATTTTCCTAGAGGGCTAGAACTCTCTTGCTGTGTTTGGAAAATGAAACCTGCCCCTTTCATTTAGCAGAAAGATCAAACAGCAGGTTGGCAATTTAAAATATGAAAGAGGGATTAAGGGCTGTGAGTTCAGCTAGAATGGCTGGAATTATTTGCTATCCCCTATGAAGGCAGAGTAGAAACAGGATTTTTCTGCCTATTTCTCCTGTCCCTTTAAATAGCCTTCTGACATGGGCAAACAAAAACAGAGTTTACAAAGACACTTTGATTTCCAATGTCCAAGTGTTCCACTCTTAGAATGGGGCATTGTGATGGTATTCAATTCAGTTTTACTAAACATGTTGAAACTTACTTTTGAATAAAAATGCAATAATGAAGAATTATATACTATGCTATGCATATGCAACTTTATGGCATTTTACGCACATGATTTGCTCCAAAAGTGCATAAATGTAGCCTTATAATTGCTCCTTTCCACAGATTTATGAATGGCTGTAGCAGTTATGCAGCAGGCAAACATTCTTGCTGCAGCTAAAGGACATTTCAATCCCATAATAGCTTGCCATGAAGTTAATTAATAATTGGCCCAGAATATGGAGTATTTTTTTGAATGCATGAGGAATATTTAAAATAATCACATGTATCTATATTTGAATATTTTGTAACAGTCAAGCAAATACCCTTGCCTAACAATGAATGAGGTTTATTAATAGAAGTCTTAGAAGAATAGCTGCATTCTGTGAGCATACTTTCAGTTTATCTACATCTATCTAAACTATCAATTCTCTTACTATTAGCCATCAATTTCACCAAAGGTGGGCTGTGTGCAATAAAGCTAAAGCAGTACATAATTACATAAACCAGATCATGAAAAACATTAAATACTATAAAAAACTAACAAACCAAGGAAATAATGGACAAATGGTTTTAATAATAATAATAGAGGCACCTCACAAATTCACCAGTCCCCTGGGATTCCTAGTCTTATTGGCATAATCAGATCTTAAGGGACCTTCAAAAAATGTGATGAGGCCAACATTACCCTGAGAGAGAAGATTCCACAATGTGTGCAGCGGAGCAGAAAAGCCTGCTGCCTTTTGGCCAGTTCCCTAAATAACAGAACCTGTAACATGCCCTTTCTACTGAATCTGGTGGAAGGGGCACAGGAAATTAGGGAGAGGCAGTCTCTCAACTAAGCTGGTCTCATAACATGAAGGACTTAAAGGTCAACATCAGCATCTTGAATTGGACCCAGAAAAAGACTGGTAAGCAATGCAGCTTGTGAAGCAGAGATACAGAATGTTCTGCTTGAGACACACTGCCACATTTTGTACCAATTGTGAATGGAGCAACTATACTGAATCTCACCCATACGGGTCTGAGACTAACAAGGAATTTGCAAAAATCATGATTTTTACTTCAAAATATTTAGCAAATGTGCTAACAATGTTTATCAGAAGTATAAACCAAACAGAAATTTAAATCTTAAGAACAACAGAAATGATATATATTCTTATTGCCTTTCAACATTAACTGTTAGAACAAATCTACTTTTTTAAATGAAAAAGTGTGTGCTGTGGATATATCTTCCTGTCAAGAGTTCACAGGAATTAACAAATTTATACAACATCATCCAGCTACAAACTGATTATCTGCTTATAGATTAATCTGAGAGGAATATCTATTCCTTGAGCTTCTTAACTGCAACAAGATACAAATAAATCCTGAGAAATAAGAGACAACAGCTACAGACTGTTGTCAGACTTTTCCCTCAAACAGCACAAAGTCTTGTGTTCTGCAAATTGTTTAGTTCCTTTCTTTTTTATGCAAAGCTTAGACGTCATCTGTATTACATTATGGATACTAACAATCCAAAGGAATTTGAATAGATATGGTCAGAGATATAAAAACAAGCTCAAGTAAGTGAATGAAACTGAGTGTGTTTAGCTTGGAGAAACTTGAATAGATGATAATGTACTTCAAATACTGGAAGAGATATTTTATCATGTATTCAATTAACAAGTGAACATCTTGCCTTATAAGTGGAATATAGATTTCAATGCTAGTCAGTTCTTTAAGCTATATTTGTTTCTTTTTAAAATTTATTTTCACCATTACGCATATAGTTCTTTCATTTTTTATTGTATCTTCAGTTGTTATTTTTGTTTGTTAAATTAACAATTTAAAAAATTGACTACAATACTCAGGCTGTAATGGGATGAGTCATAAAGTGGAAGAAAGAAGGAGAAAGAAAGAAAATTTTTCCTACATATGGATTTTCCAAACATGCTAAATCTTAAATCAAAGTTAGTAAAACTTAATTGCAATTAAAATCCCAAATAAAGGTTAATAAAACATAAATGGTGTGTTTATAGAATTATTTCTGTCCAATCAACCATACAGATTAATGCAATAGCCTGATCCAGATAGTATTTATATGGCAATGCTTGGCTAACCATTATACACTGCATCTCAAACAAACAAACATGTTTGACTAGTCTACTCTAGCATGTAATATGAACATAACTTACAAAGTTTTCAAAATCAGCAGTGTAATTTGCAAGCTTGACAGACACATTCATAGGAAATAAGTCATGGAATATTGCATTTCACAGCTGGAATAGGATTAATTTATGTCCTGCTTTATCTTGCTAAAATCTGGCTACTTTACTGAAGTCTGCTTTGATTTCCTGGTTAGTAGAAGACAGCCTATATATCTCTGTTCCTCTTTGTTGGATCAACCTGTGATCTCCCAAGCCCTGTTAATAATATTCTCTTGGGCACTGGAATCTGTAGGTGAACTATAAATGCTCAGATGACTCATAGTCTTGGACTGGGAGAGGGTCAGAAAAGTGAAGCTCACCAGTGGCTGCTTCACTGGTTCATCACTGAAGCTTTTCTTCTTTCAAGTTGGGCCAACAATTCCTTGTGCAAATTGGGTGATTTCTGTCACGCTCAACATGGAAGGATCAGAGGTTAGTAATAGAGCACATGCCTTGAATGCAGAAAATTCCTGATGTAGTGGCTTATTACTTCCTGCATTCACACAATGCATTTCAATAGTCCACTTCCTAGGTTTGTATAAGACACAGTTCATGCATCATTCAAAACCATCACCTCCTAAACAATGTAATGCTATGAAATTGTTAGTATATTGTGCAAACTGAGCTTGTCAACTTTAAAACATTTGATGTCATTAACTGAATGCAACCATTGAATAGATATGGCTCATAATTACGTCTGATCTATAATGTTTCTCTTTGGTTGTCCTACAAAAACTTTTGACTGCCAGACTTCCTGTGGCTCCGCTGGTCATTGAGGACGGTCTTTTTAGACTGCCAGCCCTGGATCGCGTAGAGCCAAGACAGTGAAAATCAGCTGTCTAGCGGCTTGGAAACCTTTCCCTCGGGTGAGCGATTGGGTGGAGGTAGAGCTCCCCTAAAAGCACCAGGAATGATCCTGGAGGCTTGAAGGGGAGGGCTCCCTTGGGGACCCAAAGAACTCCGGATCCAGGACGCCTCTGTCTTTTTTTGGCAGAGCAAAATGCCACGACCACATCTGCGATCAATATTGAGTTTAAATGGATTTTTGACTTAACCAGACAGAGCAATGTCAGGAGGCAAGGTAGATGTAAGTACCAGACCTCAACCCCGTGTGTGGATTCCGTTTGAGAAGAAAGGAAATGGCGTCTGAGTATAATGGGCGTGAAAGTGAAAGTCAAAGAGGTGTTTATTAACACTGTTACAGTTTATAACTTTGCTTAAACTTGCTGGATTTACGCTTATATGAAGAAACTATAAAGTGAAAACTAGAAGGATTATACAACTGACCTAATTTATCTTAAATACTGTGTTTATGGAAAGACTTTGACTTTGTTTCAAATTATAAAATTAAAGTAAGATGGCTTCTGTACAAATACAGCCTGCTGTTTTCAAGGAAGTTGGAGCGCCGATAGTTCAACTATATGAATTACAAGAGGAGTTGAAGGAATTTCTGAAGGCTCAAATTTCTGTTCGGGATAAAAAAATTAAGGAAATTGAGGAGAAAATATTGAAAACTAAAGACTTTGTTGCAGCTGAGGATGAAGAGATAAGAGAAGTGCTGGTAGCATTTAAGACTCTGGTTGAATACACAAAACAATTGGTGAAAAAGTGGACGAGATGGATCAAATTAATTCGAACTTAAAAAGCAAAATAGAGGACAGTTAGAACAATTAATAAGTGGAAAAACTTGCCTGCAGAAGTTGTGAATGCTCCAACACTGGAAATTTTTAAGAAAATGTTGGATAACCATCTGACTGAGATGGGGTAGGGTTTCCTGCCTGGGCAGGGGGTTGGACTAGAAGGCCTCCAAGGTCCCTTCCAACTCTGTTGTTATGTTATTTTATGTTATGACTTTCAGACCAAGGTGGAGAATATAAAGCAGTTGGATGATAGAGTTGAAGAAATTAATCAAGTTAATTTGGACTTAAAAAATAAAATAGAGGTGCTCCAGATCAAGGTGGAGAGAGCAGAAGAAGAGTGGGTTCTATTGCAATACAGAGTTATGGAATTTACATTGAGAGTAAGAGGTTTGAAAGAAAATAAACGAGAGGACTTAAAAAATTTTTTGCAGAGGCTTTTGCACAGCTGATTGGACAGAAACCAGTAGACTTTGAAATCCAAATTGAAAAAAATTACCGTGTTAATTCATGGGTTGCAAAGCAGAGACATTTGCCAAGAGATGTAGTAATTTATTTTACATCTAGTAAGATTAGGAATGAAATTTCACAAGTTTCTTACAAAAATAAAATTCAAGTATTGGGACAAGAGGTATTGGTATTGAAAGAAATTCCTCCTAAAATGTTAAGAAATAGAAAAGAATATGCTTTTCTGGTGGATCAGCTTAGAAATTTCCAGATATAGTACAGATGGAATGTACCAGCTGGATTAACAGTAAACTATAAGGGAGGGAGATATTGTCTTAATACAGTTTTTAAAGTAAGAGATTTTTATACTAAAGTATTGAAGGTTGGAAGTTTGCCATTGTTAGAAGTTAAGATGAAAGGAGAGGTGGGAATGCTTAAAAAAGGGGAAAAGGAAGTAAAGCAAATACAACCTAAAATTGGGGCTGTAAATTTGGGAGAAGAAACCCAGAAAGCCATAGGGAAGGATCAAAGTATGATTGTAACTATTAAATGTAAACAGCAAGGAGTAAAGAAGTAATATTTTCAAATGAAAAGACTTTCCTTTCATGGGATAGGGTAAATTATAAGCGATATTTTTGAATATAAAAAGTAGAAAGAAGTTATGGATTGTATGATAAATGGGGTATAAATTGTTTAGAAAGTTATGGTGGGGGAATATGGGGAAGAATATGAGGTAAATGTTCAATTTATATAAGGAAAGATGATGTTTATTATTAAGTATGATGGAGATATAAATATGATAGATTATCAGGTATACTGAGGAATAACTTTTGATATTATAACATTGGAAGATGGGATATTGTTTATTACAGAAGATAGGACTTTAAATTTAATGGACTTAGATGAGAAGGTAGAATTATCACCATATTTGAAAGATTATTTTTGAAAGATATATATAATACCTTTCAAAATAATATCTTTCATATATAATGGAGATTGAAATAACAAAATACTAAATAGCTTTTAAATGAATAGAAGATAATTGTATTAGTATTAATATTTTCCTTTTTCTTCTTTTTTTATGGAAAAGAGTTAAGGTTCAAGAAGAGGGATGGGAGTTTATGTTAATTATATTTTAGTTTATGATTGTTAGATACGATACCCTGTATTTGCTCTGGGAAGTTGGGGGGGGAGGGGATGGGAGAAGGAGGGAGGAGGGAGGGGAAGGGTTAGGGTTGGGGGGAGGGGGGATGTATGGGGGAAAAAATCTTGTAAAATTTTTTCAATAAAAAAAAACTTTTGACTGCCAAAAATCTGCTATTTTCAGGCAAGAAATGTGTGATAATTGCCTGACTAAAAGTCAGTGTTTCTCAACCTCCCCAATATTGATTTGTGATCTTTAACTGGCCAGGGAATTTGGGAGTTGAAACCTATACACCTTTAAAATGCTGGTGAAACACAGTTAAAAAAAATAAACACCTAGCCCTCAATTGATTTAAAAAAAAACAGCAAAAAGATATTTGACATTTCTCAAGTATAAGCTATCTATTGATGGTGTGGATGTTTTATCAGGATAATTCTTATATGTCTCACCTAATCAGTAGTTTCTTCACTGTTGGTATCAGCATGGAAATCAGACTGAGCTGAATAATATCCATAGTCTTTGGTGGATACTGGTCTCTCTTGGTGGTTACAAGAATTCTTGTTTCTTGGGAATCACAAATTCTACAGTTCTCATATTGAGGTCTAATTAACTGATGCATGCATGCCATTCAGTTGTTGATAGGGAATGGATAAAAAGCAGCAAGACAGTTAGGACAGCTAGATATTTTGTACCAGTGATTAGCAGCATTACTGCAATTGCAAGTTACAAGGTCCCTGCTTGTATCCAAGTGTTCAAGGCTGAAACTGAAGCTGTGGAAAGCATAGCTAGAACACACTGTGGCACTAAACTGCAACAAAGAAAGAGTATATTACTATTCTGAGAACTGTTATGCCAATTTGCCCAATCAGTTGCCTTCAAGACATAGTGAGACTACAATGCCTAGAAATCTTAAATAACGAATAGCCATGCTAGCAACTGCTGGAAGCTAAGTTTCAACTTGTTTGGAAAACACCAGGCTGGGAAAAACTGCCAGTTTTTTGAAACTTCTTGGGAAAGTTATGGTGGTTCAGTGGTATGAAGAAGAGAAATTGATATTTCCTAGAAATTAAAAGTAATTTGAGGATAAAAGGAACAGGAAATGGGCTCCATTTTCACCAAACAGGCTCCCTCTAACTTTGCAAAAAGCTATTGTATTGATTTGCTTATGTTTTCCACACAAGTAAACCAGAATAGACAAAGCATATATATGGAAAAGGTGCCAATATTTTAAGTTTTAAGTTTTAAAACTTAAAAAGCCAACATTTTTTAAAAAAATGATTAACACATCTGCAAATTGTAGAGAAAAGTAGATTAACTCACAATGTTTTAAATGGAATTGTCCATTAATTAACAAAATAAATATATATATACTGTATCTCTGAAAATTTACATGATTTTCAAGGGGCACAAAGATTCTGTCTGAATGTGAGAATTTTAAAGGGGGAACAGGATTAATCCATTGTTGAAGATGCACTTATTCTTCAGAACTCATTAATTACTTAGAAACCTGATCACAGAGCTTATATTTCTTCCATCTACATTGTAGCTCCAAATTATATTACTTTATAGACTTCCACAACAACTTTAGGTATTCCTTCAAGCAATTTTGTTTTCCAACTCTCCCACAGAGCAAATTATTTTGAAGATAAAGATTCCTTCTTTAAAGGAAAACAAGTTTGGGGCAATGCTGGTTAGTACTTGACTCAAAGAAAGCACAATTGCTTCAGGTAGTGGGGCTTTTGAACTATTTGTTTCTCTTTCTGAAACTGAAACTTAATCCAGACAATTCTGGTCAAATGAAAGAATGGGGAATAAGGTTTTAAACTATGCTGGAGGAATTCAGGAATTCCTGCATCCAGAAATGCAAACCATCCATGTGCAATACTACATAGACAAGTCCAGTGAAAGTGATTGCATGGTTATCAGATTCCTCCATAAAAATGAGTCTTCACATTCATTTTGATTTATGAAATGAAAAGGCATCCCGTATGAAGATTCCTTTAAAAAATGGTTGAAAAAATCAACTGACTCAAATGCTACTCTTCTTTTGAGTAGGGTTGGTTATGGGAAGAATATAATGACCTTTTTAAAAACAATTTGCTGGAAAACAGTAACTCCTTTGGCATTAGCTGATGATTCAGGATTTCATTTATTTATTACATTTCAATATCTCCTGTAAGTGACTCTGGCCAGTTTAACTGATGGATCCAGTCTGTTTAATTCATACACATAACTCTGTTTTTCATTATATTTAAAATAATTGTTTGTGGAGATTGTATCATAATGATATCATAGCTGCTTTCAATGTTATTCTTTAAAATATACTAATAAATAAATATGCATGGATTATGTAATGGAGGTTCCTGGAAAAGTTGCACCTACCATACCTTAAACACTGCCTTAACCACTACACCAAACTGGGTCTCTTTCTCTACTGTTTGTAGAGAAGAAAAATTGAAACAAAACCTCTACTGATGTTAGGAGAAACTCCCCATGACACCCCATAATATCAGCATGTACACAAACACATCACACACATGCTGCTTTTATGACAGCCTTCTGTAAGGCTTTTTTGAAAGTGAAGCTTACCAGCCTTATCCTAATTTACTTCTGCCTGGAGCACTAATAACTTCATTCTATAATTTAACAACAGCAACAAAATGGAAAGGCATGGAGGAAAGAAATATATTTAAGGCATGAATTTCCATCATACAGTTTTACTCTCAGGCTGCTGGGCAAATGCTGCGGTAGAATGTATTGACAGAAGACTTATGGCACTGGATAAAATGGTTTTTGCTCTATTCAAAGCTCAACTGGAGTGCTTTGTTTGATTCCACAGCATGCATTCATTAAGATAGAGGCAACCTAGAAAAAACTGGGGGGAGAGCTGGCAAGAGGACAAATAGCTCACAAATATGGTTTAGGAACATATTTGAAACAAAAAATTTAGGATTTGCATAGCTGAAAGAATGTGCCTGTATAGTTGTACATGTATTTGATTTTATCCATGCTTATGAAGGAGGAAGCAATACATCTGCACAGTCCTTTTCTTGATTTCTCAGAATTTTAACTAATAGGATTGCAAACATTTTTTCTTGCAAACATTTTTTCCTTTAAAATGTTTGAGAGAGGAAAAATAACATACTGCTGAGAAAAGTGCTAGATACCAGTATTAATTTTATTTATGAGTTTGTCTCCAGGACCATAGCCATTCTTAGAACATCAAAAAAGTGGTGGGTGTGGCTGAGTGCTTTGTTCAGAAGTATCCCCATCTGCCAAAAAGAAAACAGCAACAAATCAATATACAGCTGGCTGTTCCTGAAGTTGTTGTTTTTGTTAGTTGCAAAGTTGTGTCTGACCCATTGTGACCCTATGGACAACGTTCCTCCAGGCCTTCCTGTCCTCTACCATCCTCTGGAGTCCATTTAAGCTCACACCTACTGCTTCAGTGACTCCATCCAGCCACCTCATTCTCTGTCGTCCCTTTCTTCTTTTGCCCTCAATCTTTCCCAGCATCTTTTTATCAAGTAGCAACCTAATAAAACAACTTTGATTAATTCACATAGTAGGGGATTCTCAAACCGTGTGTTCGTCTCCTGTGATTCAGGAGCAACATAGGTAGAGGTGTCACAGAAGTGTTCAGAACTTACCTCACATAAGATTGGATCATCAAGATGGTAAATCAGTTTTTCATCTGTTTCCTTTTCTTAGCATAAGAACAAAAGTTTTGAACAGACAAATTTGGGTGTGGCCATTCAGCCAAAAATGTGTTTCTACTATCTCCTAGTAGATATATTTTATATATCAAGTTTATACGGCACATCACACTCTCAGAGTGGATTCTGAGTGGTGTACAACTAAAAGTATGAAAGCATAAAAACTGTAAAAAAATACATCAATAAAAGTAGGCAAGTGAAAACAAAAATACAATAAGTTAAAGGTTAAAAGATGGAGGAGAAGGTGCTAACTACCCCTAGAGTTGCAGGCCACTCTACAATGTCCCATCAGAATTGAGAAAGCAAAGTCCTCAAGATCTTTTGAAAGGCTAGGTAAGTGGGGATTTGCATACCCTGTGGGGGGAGACTATTCCAGTGAGTGGAGGCAATAACAAAGACTCTCTTCCTGGATATCTATTGTCTTGGGAGTTTTATTCATCTGGCAGGCACAGAAATCATTGGTCAATTTTGCCATGATATCACAAAGTCTGAGAACCCTAGATTTGGATAAATCTAAATCAAAACATGAATAGAATAGAATAGAATAGAATAGAATAGAATAGAATAGAATAGAATAGAATAGAATAGAATAGAATTTTTTATTGGCCAAGTGTGATTGGACACACAAGGAATTTGTCTTGGTGCATATGCGCTCAGTATACATAAAAGAAAAGATATGTTCATCAAGAATTCTAAGGTACAACCCTTAATGATAGTCATAAGGTACAAATAATCAGGAAACAATATCAATATAAATCGTAAGGATACAAGCAACAAAGTTACAATCATACAATCATAAATGGAAGGTGATGGATGATGGGAACAATGAGAAGATTAATAGATTTCCTACTAGCCAATTGGGTTCAAAGAGCAACATAAACTGGTTATAAAGGCAAAGCAGAAGATTAAGGATTCCAGAAGACAAACAACAACAGTACTAAGATTTAAGGGCAAGGCAGAAATATGATCAAGACAAATCAATAAATTAAGGAGTCATATATACCAAATCTGAGGCACCAAAAATGAATTGTAATTATTAACTACTTTTTTTGCACGGAAACAGAAAAATACTAGATTTTGTCCTGAACAGTACTGTCAACTTTTATTCATTATAACTGATCTTCAGTTGGTTCTGACCATCATTTTGCTCCATCGCACATTCCCATGATATTTCATTATTCGTATTAAGAATGTATAAAGACAATATAGGAAAGGCAGAAAATAGTGTTATCTATGTTTCTAAATATTTCCCAGGGTTTCTTACTATTTAGGATGGGAGTCCTGGATCAACTGGTGAGCCAATGATTTCCTACTCTGTATGTCAGTAATGCTAGATTCAGTTTCTAGGAATGAGGTTTAGTCTAAACTTATATTCAAGTCAGATATTCCTGAATTAAATGCTAACCAAGTCAGTCAATTATAGGTGTAATTTTATTTTCATATTTTTCTGTAAATCATACCTACAAAGGTGTTTCATTGCAATCATAGTCATAAATGAGTAACAAACCAAGACACTAGAAATAGGGCTTCTCTGTAAGCAATTAAATTTTGAGAAATGTGGTCTTCTTTTAATTGCTGGTTTCTTTCAGATGTTTTTCTAGAAGTTTATCAATTCCTTCCAGTATCTGATATTCAATACTAACATTTTGGCTTTTTCTTTTCAAACTGTTTAAATATATAAATTTAATATACAAATTTCCCAGGCATACCTGAAAGAGAAAGTGATAAAGATGCTTATTTCTGCATTCTTTATTTACATATTAGTTTTGCATCTCAGAGTTATCACCAAACAAATCAGCCATATACTGTATGTCAAGCAACATAAAGTTCCAGTTGATCATTCTTGACTAAAATGGCAAACACTGGAAAGCTACAAGCATCTGACAAACCACCCTATATAGCTGAAGGCCACTTCCTTAGTTATATTTTGTGCAATCTTCAAGACTGATAATGTGTCAGAAACCTCTGCAAGTATAATTCAAATAATTAATTAGAAGCAGTCTTAAAACCATTGAAAAAGAGATGGGGAATAGGATAAATTCTTGTTGTCTGGAATACAAATTTAGTTTTGTCTCATTATCTAGCTGCCATCAGAAAAATTACAATGCATTTATTATCCCTTTTTGATGGCCTATAAAATATAACATAAATATTTAAAAAGCAGAATTGAGATGCATCCGTTATGTGTGATTTGAAAATAGCTACTGAAGTGACTTTAAATTAACATACAGGAAAATCTAGCTCTCTGTATCATGCGTTTATATCAATCATTACCAGAGTCTAGGTCCACTCATAGGATTATTCTCATTTAGAACTCAAGGCATATCTGACATTTTCCTTCATTTTACCCGAAGCTTTCCTTGTCTGGTAGGCAAGACTAAGGGAGAATGATTTGTCCAAAAGCCAATTAGAAATAACAAGACCAAGTATGGAATAACCATTTCATTGTTGATCCAGTTAGTTTCTTCATACTGCATATTTTGTCCAACTTCACCCTATCTTCCTGTCTCAGACTAAAAAAGATTGCTCAACTAATTTTATTGAAACTTCGCTTCAATAAAATTAGCAGCTGTACTCAAGAGTTATTATTCCTAAGTGATCATCAAGATAATGCAATAATTGTTCTTGGCATCCATAAAATGAGCTCACGTATATCTTTCCTCAATGGTTTGTTTCAATAATGTTTGTTGACAAAGACACAATTCGCTATAATCACTATTTGTAGAGCCATAAAATTTGGTTTTTAATTAACTTGGATTGGGTACAAATCATTAATGTTCTTAATTCTTGTTATGAATTCATTAATTTAGTTAATGTGATTTGTAGCCAGGTTTCCATTTGTTTGCATGTGTGTTTTTACTATGATTTAATTAAATTTTGATGAAGCTAGATAAGCTACTTTAGGGTACAAATTTATTATGTGGCCATTTATATAACAAAACAAGTTGCTTTCAGTGTCATGGGCATCTGTATGAAAAGAAGAGGAAAGGAAAGAGAAAAAGGAAGACGAAAGGAAAGGAAAGGAAAGGAAAGGAAAGGAAAGGAAAGGAAAGGAAAGGAAAGGAAAGGAAAGGAAAGGAAAGGAAAGGAAGAGATAGGCTGGGTTTCTGTTACATCATCAATCCAAAATTCATTACATTGTTTCATCATAATTCAGTATGTTATGAAATCCCATTTTATACTTCAGCAATGAAAATTTGTACTACTATTTGTACTACTATTTGTACTAGTATTCCAGTTTTAGGAGTATGCAGATAGTGTTTGAATAAGATTGCCATTATTTATAATGGGGTGGACAACCTTTTTGTGGATAGAGGCCAAGGACCGGGTACTTACGAGACCGCCTGCTGTTACCCTATGCCTCCCACCGACCCGTACGCTCTCACAGAGAGGGTCTCCTCAGGGTGCCGTCCGCCAAACAGTGTCGGCTGGCGGCCCCCAGCAGTAGGGCCTTCTCTGTGGGGGCAGTGACGCTCTGGAATGAACTTCCCCCTGGCCTGCGTCAAGTGCCTGATCTTCGGACCTTCCGTCGTGAGCTTAAAACATATTTATTCATTCAAGCGGGACTGGAATAATAGTGTTAAATTTTAATTGGGTTTTCTTAACATTTTAAAATTTAAAATTTAAATTTTTAACTATCAGCCTTTACAATATGCTATGTTTTAAATGTTGTTTTAATTGTATATATTCTATTTTTATTTTGGCTGTACACCACCCTGAGTCCTTCGGGAGAAGGGCGGTATAAAAATTTAATAAATAAATAAATAAATAAAGGAAAAGAAAGGAAAGGAAAGGAAAGGAGAAAGCTGTTGTTTAGCAGTTTTAATAGAAGTTATTCCTTGCAACTCCTCATAAACATTTATGTGTAACAAATATATTTTTTATATTTTAATCAAATAAAAATCATACAAATTTTTCAACTAATATGGAAAAAAGAAATGTTAAAAAAACTGTTAAAAAACCTGTAAGCTGCTTATTTACAATCTTTTTTTCTATTTTCTTTCTTTTCCCTATATCTACGCAACAAATATATTACTTTCTGAATGGAAGACTGATGTGGGTGCAAAGAGTTATGCTTGTAGTCAGAGTAAAAGAAGATTTCCGCATCAGTAAAAGAGAGAGTATCACTTGGAAACAGATTTACTTCAAATATATATAAATTCTAAAATTTAGAAACAAACCGTTAAATATAGAAACGTGTATAATACAATATCCATTTAAAAAATTTATTTACACTACAACCTGCCCAAATCTAAAAGGGCTCTGGACAACATGCAACAACAAACAGAAAATAACTAAATCAGAATCAGAACCAACAATAAAAATTGTTTCTCTTTTGTTTGGTGTGTGTGTGAGAGAGAGAGAGGGGGGGAGAGAGGGAGAAGGAGAAGGGGAGGGAGGGAGAGAGAAAGAGAGAGAGAGAGGGAGAGAGGGAGGAAGGGAGGGAGGGAGAAAGAAATCAAGTTAGGCATTTTCAGAATTTTTGACATGCCAAGCTAAAAAAACCTGATCTAATAATCCCACCAGATTGGTTATAGTGAGCTCATCCCAGTTCTCGCTTGAATATTGTCATCTGGTGGAACCTAGGAAGCAAGCCTTTTCTATAGCTATGCCTACCCTATGGAACAGCCTCCCCACTCCGAGATATGGAGGGTTTTTTCCCTTTTTGCCTCCCATGGCTCTTCCTTCAAGTATTGGGTCAGGATGGAAGATGAGCACAGCTCATCTTTGATTTTTAAGAGGACAGTGTTATGGTGCTGACTGAGCTGATAGAGGGAGGATTGTGTGTGTGTTAGCTACCTAGGGCATTTTATGTGCTACTGTATAGATAGCCATTTACATTTTTCAAATATATAAATGCTCTGATAGCAGGATAAAATCTAATGGAGCCTGGAATAATATTCCTAGCAAGTATAACATATGCAAGTGTTCAAAATGAATTGAGATCAGATCTCTCCTTCCTTCCATCCTCTGGCATAAGTATGAGAGATTGTGGGAAGGCTGGAAAAGTAATGGAAGGGAAAGAAGGCATAAATAATTTGGGGACAGGAGAACTATTGGAAATTTATCTTAAAAACAGTGACTTAATTCAATGACAGGAAACCTAGGAAGAAGCATTTGAAATAATTCAGAGACCCTGCCTGCCTTAAACAAATTCACCATTAGATGAAGATCGGAAATTTCTTTCACAATGCCCAAGGTTTTTCTATTTACATACTACAATTAAAGGTACCTTCCTAATCTGTATAATTCCTGCTTTATTTTTCCCAGCTGTGGAGTCTCAACACTAAGCAGTAAAAGTGAAATGGAGGATATGGAACGACTTGCCTTCAGAAGTTGTGAATGCTCCAACACTGGAAATTTTTAAGAAAATGTTGGATAACCATCTGACTGAGATGGTGTAGGGTTTCCTGCCTGGGCAGGGGTTGGACTAGAAGGCCTCCAAGGTCCCTTCCAACTCTGATGTTATGTTATGTTATGTTATGATATATACTTATATTCTGATGTATATTTGAATGTAAAACATTGTTAGCCACTCTCTCTTATTAATTTCTGTCTCAGGCAAAGACTAGAGAAGAAGTGTTCTATTACAGCAAATACACATTTTTAGGTTCCTCTGAGAAAATTTGTATTTGGTTTGTCCTATTTTTAATCTATCACACAGGACTACAGGAAAAATAAAAATAGGAACATTGCAACTAATGGTTATAAATATGAAACTTTACCCTATAGCTATTTAGGGCTCATTTGCACAGCCCTGAAGATGTACAGGTCCTTGATGTAGGACCACAATTGAGCCCAATACTTATGATGCTAAGTGAAATATTTGTTAAATGAGTTTTGCCTCATTTTACGCCCTTTTTCCTACAGTTGTTAAGTGAATCACTGTGGTTATTAAGTTAGTAATATGGTCGTTAAGAGACTCTGGCCTCCTCACTGACTTTGCTTGTCAGAAGGTTGCAAAAGCGGTCACATGACTCGGGGACACTGCAACCATCATAAATATGAACCAATTGCAAAGCATCCTAATTCTGATCATGTGACCATGAGATGCTGCAAGGGTTGTAAGTGTGAAAAACGGTCATGTCACTTTTTTCAGTGATGTAACTTTGAACAGTCACTAAATGAATTGTTGTAAGTCAAGGACTACCTGCACTTTCATCCTGTCCTTGCAGTGTCCCTGCAACAAGATTGGCAGAGTTGTTGCCCGTACACAAGGGTGATGTTTGCTACTGCTACTAGGAAGATAGAGTGGTGCTTCTACAGCCCTGCATCCAACTCCATCATTACACTGCCCCCATGAACTGACCCACTCTTCCCTTCCCTTGGCATGGTCAGCAACCACAACGTAAGACAGCCAGGAAAATTGACCATGTCCTCCATGGCTTCTGGGAAACTAAGGGATTTCCCTGTTCCCAAAACTGAGGTTTTCTGGGTGATATTCTGTTCTCTTCAGCAGCCAAAGCTGAAATGGCAATGGAGGCACAGAGTTCTACATATACAAAAAAAGTGGCCATCTTACAGGATCTTCCCTCTGACACAGAATGTTTACATAAGGAGTCTTATTCTGTTTTCCAATGGAAAATATCACTTTCCTGCTGAGATTCAGTCTGGCCTCAGCAGCAGGCTGGTCCTCAAATGGAGGCGTTGTTGAGAGGACACATATCCTCAATAAACGAGAAGTAGCTGTTTTGGAGCCAAGGAAGGGAAACTGTGTGGATGATCCACGAAAAAGCAGAACAATGCATTCATTTTGCACACTCTCAGAGGTAATCCTGAACAATGAAATTAGCTGGTACACTTTCTTATTTCATAATGGGAAGAGGACTTGGAAATGGCAATATGACAGCAAGGTAAGGTAAGGTAAGAATCTAGGAGTGAGAGGGAATGATCAGAAATTGGAGGCCAATGTGACATTAACATTCACAAAATATCTATCTACCATAAACTAAAATATGGATTATTTATAAAAAAAATAAAGGTGCGATAAAAATGAATAAATAAATGATAGCATTCCCATTAATCCTTTAAGTCGGCCAGGATGCTCCTCACTCCCGGCCTGTTGCCTTCTTTTGAGAGGAAAGCACACATTTAATTAAATATTTATCATTTTATTTTCTAAGAAAGCCTGCATGAGGCCCAGCGATATTTTTAGAAATAGAGATGATGCTAGAGATTGCTGTTCTACTCTGCTGTTCTATTCCTGCTCCCGGTTTTATAGTTTTGAAATAAACACAATCTTTTTAAGAATCTTTAAGAAGTCAGACTGGACAAAGAGTTTGGGAACCACCAAATATGTTTCTGCTACATTTAATACTGGGCTGTTTGTTGACAAATTTTCAGAATTCCCTATTTGAATTTGATTTGATAAGTAAAGCAGTGTCAGACAGTTTCTGAGCAAACAAGCGAACACATTTGTTCTTCTACTGTAACAGGTACAATCTGGTTTACAACTCTTTTTTCCCCCCTGAAATGACAGAAAGCCAACTTTTAGGAAATCTATGTGGTATAGATAATTTCACTTCTTGTTGCACGGGACTGATATGCTATATTATCTTTCCACACACCCCCAAGTCAGAATGCCATTAGTGGGATTATTATTTTTTTCTTCTCCTCTAATTGGCTTGACATATTAACAGCAAACATAATTTTACTGGGTCCTCTCCTTCCAATTTGAAGCCTTTTACAAATGATTCTTATGTAAAAAAATAAAAGTAACAAGCATGCATCATAATTTTATTTTCTAAATCTACCCCGTCAGTGGTTCCCTGTGGCTGAGAAACAGAACTATATCATGGTTATATTTGCAAGATTTTAAGCAGACCTCTGTCCTGGACATAATTTCCTGCAAGGCAAGTTTTTATGCACTGAAAATTTCCTTCCAAAAGAAAAACACATCTTTAAACTGTCCGTTCCTCAAATAAGGCGGGAAATTATTTAAAATCTAAATATAAAGTTCCCTTGAGGTAGAAGCAACACAATCGATGCTTGTATTTTAATAGGATTTCTGCATAATTAATGAGAGGATTGAGCTCGCTTAGCTCTTCCTCTCTAGCATTCCTAGCCTGTACATTCAAAACAACAAAGGCCAGCTTCATTTTAGTTGCTTCAGGAAACCTCAGTGTTTATCTATTCACAAATAAGACAAGAATATTGGTAGATGCAAACACGAGGCCTGGCTTAGAGGAAAGCAGGATCTGTTGTTCTTCATTCCTCATTTCATTTTCATTTTCATCTTTCCATCAATATCTGGAGTTCACTCACTAATTAGTTGTAATAAAGTTTACACATCCTAAAAAAACTAGAGCAGGATCTTAAAATTATTTTGGTGCAATAAATTTATCTGCAATAAATATGTGCAAAGCCAATATTTTTTTTTATTTGAATTTATATCTCGCCCTTCTCCGAAGACTCAGGGCGGCTTACACTGTGTTAAGCAATAGTCTTCATCCATTTGTATGTTATATACAAAGTCAACATATGTCAGAATTGCAGAATATTATTTAGATAAAGAATGTGGATAGTCTTCAGTTTTTATTTTTTTATGTATATACCTGCAAAGCAAATCATATTTACAAGAGTAACACTGATGTATATTGAGGTTTATGAACAGAGGAGTATAAAGTACAATGCAGCATCTGCATGTTTTGGGGAAGTTTTAGCCAGTTTTTGCAGCAATCAAAATGGAATACCTAAATGAAGTTGTTTTTGGCACCACTGGTTATATTTTATAGTCTCAAAACTTAATTATAATAATTTTGTGTGGTTCTCTTATTCCATTAAAAAACCAAAACAAATGCAAGATACAAGTAGATGTACAAATAAATATTCTTACGTAAAAACGTAAAATAAAAACATATTAAAACATATTAAACATAATATAAAAATATATTAAAAACATATTTGCATATATCAGAAGCAGACTTGATCTGAACCCAGTTCATAAGAAAACTAAAGACGAGTCAGAGACATGGCCTCAACAATGTGTATGATATTTTAGTCCTACAGATGACTTGGAATGAGTTATACAATCCTCTATCAGGGAGTGCTATCAGGAAGTACCAGGACTATAAGGAAATATTAAATGAAGTCCAGCACTGATCCCAGCTTCTTATCAGTTGCATCCACTCAGTTTTCCTGTCCATGTTATGAAAATGGCAATGCTTTCTTTTAAGTTTTCTTTTTGAAACTATCATTGCCAATTTCAGTTTCTTCCACACTATCTTCCGTCAAACAGGGTTTCATTTCAAATTGTTGTTCTAACAATCTATTTTTTCCTTGTTTGCATCCTTGAGCAGTCAAATGCCTAATATAGTTAATATAAATATTATTAGTTACTAATTGTCATTGAACCCAGTACAACTTGTGGGAACTTTATAGACAAAAAACAGCCATCTTGATCTATCTTTAATAAGTTGAAAATAGCTCTTTCAAGGACATTTCAGTAATCTCTTTGGACCTGTCAATCTACTTTATCCTCCTCTCTTATCCTGCCTATCATTCACTCGCATTTTAGGCACAAAGTTTATTAATTTCCCTTTTTCAATAATTACCTCAATGGAGCCATCATATTCTATTTTGTCCAGGACTGATTTATAGGCTCTTGTTGCCACTTATGATGGTCTTAATAATCATCTCCAAATCCATCATTTCAAGATATGTACCTCCATTTTCTTGGTCTTTTTCAATTTCCAGCTTTACCACTGGAAAGACCACTGACTTAACTGTTTTACATCTTTTATCAGTAGTTTACATTTTGCAGGTTAATATAGAGAGGAAATTGTTGCCCACTTACCTGGAAATAAACTTCATTAAACTTTTATCTTACTAGAATATGTCTCAAGTTCAAAAGGCAAAATATAAGGCACTTGTCAATTAAATCTGAATCTTTCTAAAATTGGTGCCCTCCATCTGGGCTAAATTTCCCATAATTTTCAGCCACCTTGACCGACAACAAGGGTATGACCACATGGACTGGAAATAATAGTTTATTCCAGCAGTACTGTTGCCAAAAAACTACACAGATGTACCAAAGAAGTCACCAAGAGTTCAGCTCACCCAAGTTTTTACTTTTACCTAAATCTGTACTTTGGGGGGGGGGGGAAAGCAAATCAGATGTCTCAAAAGTAGTGTTTTGACACCTACAGTTATAGTTATTTAATAGTTATTTTAACTGTTAAGGCTGCCCACAAACTGATAATTACGGTAAAAAAACCTAAACTACACTGCAATCTTGGAACATACCCTTCCATCCTTTATCATTAACGAAATCTGAAATCTGCTTTTCAGATGGGCATGTAATAGACTGCATTAGCATGATAAGATTTAAAATATGTTTAAATTGGAGTGGGGGAGCGCACCCACCCTTGTTCTTTCATTTCCAAAGAGAAGGATTAGAAAGGCTGTGGGTGCCAACCAGTGGTGAAATCCAAATTTTTTTACTACCGGTTCTGTGGGCATGGTTTGGTGGGCATGGTTTGGTAGGCATGGCAGGGGAAAGATACTGCAAAATTCCCATTCCCTCCCCACTCCTGGGGGAAGGATATTGTAAAATCTCCATTCCCCATCCCACTCTGGGGCCAGCCAGTGGTGGTATTTGCCGGTTCTCCAAACTACTCAAAATTTCTGCTGCTGGTTCTCCAAACTGCTCAACATTTCAGCTACCGGTTCTCCAGAACCTGTCAGAACCTGCTGGATTTCACCTCTGGTGCCAACCTTTTTTGCTTCTGCACATGAGTGACAAGCTAAATGTTTTGCCTTTTCTTTGAGCAATTTTTAGTTTATCCTGCTTCGAGTCTTAATTCTCAGCTCCTGGTGACCTCATGGATATATATGTCCTTGTGATTAGCTTGGAAACGGTATTAAAGGGATTTGCTACTGCTTTCTTCCAAGTTATTTTTCTATACTTTGTGTCTCTAACACATTTTATTTTTTATTTTATTTATTTTATTTTGTCACAACAATATATAGGAAAAAGAAAAGAAAAAACAAAACAAAAAAACAAAAAAACAATAGGACAGGAACAGTAGGCACGTTTGTGCGCTTATGCACGCCTCTTATGGTCCTCTTAGGAATGGGGTGAGGTCAATAGTAGAAAGTTTTTGGTTAAAGCTTTTAGGATTATGAGAAGAGACCACAGAGTCAGGTAAAGTATTCCAAGCACTGATGATTCTGTTACAGAAGTCATATTTTCTGCAATCTATATTAAAGTGGTTGACATTAAGTTTAAATCTATTGGTTGCCCTTGTATTATTGCAATTAAAGCTGAAGTAGTCTTTGACAGGAAGGACATTACAATAGATGATTCTATGAGTTAAACTTAGGTCTTGTCGAAGGAGTTCCAAGTTTTCCAAGCCTAGGATTTCAAGTCTAGTGGGATAAGGTATTTCGTTGTTTACAGAGGAATGGAGAACTCTTCTTGTAAAATATTTCTGGACACGTTCAATTGATGTCAGAGATATGGTGAGGGTTCCAAACAGGTGAGCTGTATTCTAGAATTGGTCTAGCAAATGTTTTATATGCTCTGGTTAGTAGTGTAGTGTTTTTGGAAAAGAAGCTACGCAAGATTAGGTTTACAACTCTTAGAGCCTTTTTTGCTATGTATTTGCAGTGGGATTTGGCACTGAGATCATTTGACATGAAAACTCCAAGGTCTTTAACGGGATGGGGGTCATCTATGAGGTAATGTCCATCAAGCGAGTACTTAGTGTTTGGGTTCTTTTTTCCTATATGTAAGACTGAGCATTTCCTGGTTGAGACATCCTTTGGATTTCCTCTCCCGGCATAGCACTGACCTCGCACAAAACATTTCGGCCAAGGTCAGCTACGTGCTGCCACCTAGCTGGACCAACCTGGATTAGCAGAGGGAACTCATTGCGTATAACTTCAAGTACAATAACTACCTCTCTGGACTGGCGGTACAGACCACGAACTACGCAGGCACAATACTTTTTATTATTATTATTATTTTTCAGGCTGTCTAAAACATTGCCCGATGAAAATGTCATTTTTCTCTGGCCCCGCTAACATCAACATGATCCATATCCTGACTATGCGATTCCTTTCATATCCTTTGTTAATATATTTAGTTTCATTTCGCTTTCTTTTCTTTTTTTCTCTCGAGGGAAGACATTTCAGGCACTGCTTCGGCCCTACTTTTGGTACAGAGGTCCAAGAAGGAGCCAGTCGCAAGAAAGGTCTTTTTGACGTAGGCGTCGCAACCGGGTGCCTTCTCGCTTGCAAAGCTGGAGAAGCGGGAGCGCACATGTAACTTGGGGGAGTCATTCCGAAGTCCCGTCATGTATTATAAATTCGGCGGCTTCACGCAGAGGCTGGTTGGGGCCGGCGTTCCCGCCGCCTACGTAACGAGTAATCAGGTAACGAGAATCCTGTTGCCGAGCGACCGGCGAGTTGACCTTCACGGTTTTATTCGGTTGCAAGCGGAAGGATTTCCCTACATGTGCCTACGAGGCTCATTTCTCTTTAGGCGCCGGAGAACGCGAAAGGCGAGGGGGGGGCGGGGGCGATGCCTTAAGAAAGGATACCGAAGAGGGTCTGCAGGGGCACGTGGGCTCCCATTCGCGGGTGACAGCTGAGAGGTGGCGGTTGCTGCTGCTGCTCTCTTTCCTGCCGATTGGCTAAAAGGAGAAACGGAATTGCCCTTTCTCCGGGCGTTTTCCTGTGGCACGAGGAGCAACCGACGGCCAGGGGCACGTGGCCTTGACCTTGTGCTGTTAGAAAGGGCGCCCAAACTTTCACACATTGCGATTTTGTGTGTACAAGTGAAGTAGAGTCCATGTATATAGTTATTTAATTCAGGTGTTTAAAAAAAAAAACAACCTTCAGAGCAATTCCAAAACGGACAACCCTTTTACTAGGGGAGGAAAAAAGACATTTCTTCTGATTATCTTATTTTAAACTTTTCTGTCAGGTTTTTGCAAGGCTCTAATATGCAAATAGTGGGTGTTTAACTTAATAGTTACTGATCTCTAATATTGTATGAATTTAGGGAGGAATAGATAATCTTCAAGGCACTGATTTCTTCAAGAGCCCCAATCTTTCCAAATCCAGAAAGAATTTCCTGATGTGCAAGGATCCTTTTTTTTTTAGTTTTGATTAAAAAAAATTCCACGTCAAGGGGGAAAATGACCCACATGGAAATGAAAATACATAGAAGAAAAGAGGCAAATTAAAATTAATATGTTAAAAGGTGGGAAGAATATTTGTATATACAGCTAAGATCTGCAGTATAGTAGGGTTACCTGAACCTTTTAAAGGAAAGACCTTCACATATAGGAGTTGCTTAATAAACTAGGTTGGGAAATTGATTTATTTACAGTTCAGGTATTACAGATGGAGATAAACCCTGCTAATCACATGTAAATATGATGAACTTCCAAGGACAAAGTCTTTAAGACTCTTGACCTTTATAGTAAAAGTCACAGGAAGTAATACAAGCATGTTGCTATGATATAGTAATTATTTCTGCTTTAGACCAGGGTTGCTGAAATAAATTTTATTTAGTTTTTCTGGTTAACTGATTACTATTTTAAATAGAGTTTATGTCTAGATTCTATAACAATTTATGTATTAGTACATGCTTATATTTAGTTTTTTATTTAGTAACACAACGTAAAAAAGGGTTTCATATAAACAAATTATGAGCTGGCAAAAGCACGATAAATCTTTTGCCTGCCATTTAACTTGGCTTTCATGTTGACAGGAACAGGGGGGATTGCTGAGGTACTGTTCGTTTCCACTAATTTGCTTGACACAAAGCAATTTTTTAAAACACGATTTATTAAAATATTAGGATTTTGCCCTTACATGTTGACTTTAAAAGAACTAAGACTGCTTAAGAAAAACATCTATATTCTGTATAAATTCTGGTCTTATGAACTACATAAATTCTGGTTTTGCAAAGATATTAGAGACACCTTTAGATGCAATAAATTCAAAATTCTACAGTACTCAAAAGATCAAGATGTATTAGTGGCTCTGTTTAGCGCTTATATTGTATACCTAGCTGGTTGGTTAATATGGTTTTCAGAATGGATTTTATCTTATGGATTGGTTGAATTTATAGAAGGAGCAGGACTTCCAGACACTTAGCATAATTTTTTGTTGGTTAGCAGAAGTAATCTATAAGAGATCAGGCAATAATAAGTAATGTATTGAATAGCTGGGATAAATACAGGTAGTTTACATTTGGATGCTTGACAACTGACTCACATTTTTGATCGTTACAGTGTCCTAGAGTCACGTTATTCCTTTTTGCAACCTTCTGACAAGCAAAGTAAATGGGAAAACCAGATTCACTTAACCCTATTACTAATTTAAGAACTGCAGTGATTCACCTAACAAATGTGGCGAGAAAAGTTGTAAAATGGGGCAAAACTCACATAATTAATTTGAATGAAGTAGCAGAAATGGCAACCATCAAAATTTCAGTAGAATCTTATGATGGAGCTGTAAGATTCTAAATAGTAATCTGTTCTCCCCATCTTGAATAATCATAAAAATATTAATAAAGATCAATATTTTTAAATATTCCTTCCTTCAGCAGGTAGTTGTTTAAAAATAGGATTAACTGTGTCTCAGTTCACAGCATTTTTATAATCATGGGAAAGAGACCAAGCTTATATACAACAGTTTGTAAATATTAAGGAAATATCACGGGTCCTAATATCAATCAAAGTTCAGAAATTGTCCTCAAAAAACAACAGTTTGAACTGAGTAAGTTTACAGACACAGATCTCGTGTTAATTTTTAATCTAGCTGGATCCTACTGCATGTCTTGATACACTAAATGCACCATTTGGTTTTTAAAAAGTGTTTTTGATTGGCAGACAGTTTGATGGATGAGGTAACAAAAAGCAATTAGTAGGCATTAATTTCAAGTATACACTTATTAACCTTGTTAAAGTGCAAATTTAATTCTCAGCACATTGTGTTCACACTTGCTGTCTGGAATAATAAACTAGATCTGTATAAAGGTGATTGTCGTTGTGCTTCATAATGTGTTTACTTCAGTGTAGCCTTATTAAATTCAGTTGTGAATTACAAATTGCCATGGGGGAGAGTAAAGCTTTTCAAAATCATTTATATTCTGAGTCTTCACTGGCAGTATTTGAATGCATAAAGATACATTGCAATCTGGAGGGAATGTGTTCAACCCATAATTAGTGTTTGTTCAGGAATGCTCATAAATTTGATCAAAATTCCTCAGTAATGAAGGTAAATGGATTGCTAGTTTAGAATAAAATTTGCTATCTCTATTTTCTCCCATTTGAAGTCAACCTCCATGCTTGTTTTAAGACTGCTATAGTTCATAGATATCCTGAGCTAACTGAGCAAAATGGGTTTATTAACGTATTGAACACTCTGGAAAGGACAGGAAGGGGCAAGTGTACACCCACAATTAAGCATTTCTCGGCATTTTTCAGTTTATTCTACTAAGCAATAGTACCCTGTCTTGTTATTTCTTTCCCACTATTCAAATTTATTCTCATGCCAGAAATCCTGAAAGTACTGTATGGACTGAAGTAATGAACAAATGGATTTTTTGTGTCACAACTGATGGGTGCACAAAACACAAATATCAAGGATATTTGCATGATGGTCAGATGAGTCAAGGTGATGGCCACAGTCATGCATACAGAAGGGCAGGGCTTCAGTCACATTATTGTGGCTACCATTCTGACTTTAATTGGGGGGAAAAAGTCCCTTCTCCTTGTTAACAAAATCTTTGGGCTGCCTAACTAATTGTGCTCTAAATATGTATTTTGTCGGTATTTCTGGAATAGTCCAACTTTTGTTCATCAGGCTCCAAGCAGCTGACAAAATATAGGAAAATCCACAAGTTAAAAATTTTTCATTCCAGGTCAAATCAGATGTATTTTTGTTTTATACTCTTTTGTTGACTGATAATTGTTGTTTTCAATTGCATATATTGTTTATTTAGGGATTCAAGCCAGTAGTATCTGTGGAGTCTCCAGCTGTGATATTTGATACCCCAATTAAAGTTGCCCCAGACAAACAAAACAAGGTTGGGAGTTTGGTTAAGAACAAAGTACCAGAACTGCAGAAATTATTTCAGGTGAGAATTATTTTTTAAAAAATAGATATATAAACACTGTATTAATATACTTCATATGTTTCAGCTCTGCCTGTCATATTTAGAAGTTAGCATCTCTGTTTTTGCACTATATTCAAGATTGTATGTTTAATGAAAAACACAGAATATGCAGAGTTATACTTAGAAAGTATGGATTCTATTCTATAGTAGCAGCATTTCTAACACATTTTTATGTAAATAATGCTTTTTTTTTTGCTTCTTTGGTCTTGCTTGTCATGTTTTAGTTTTGAATAATACAGATCCAGGTTAACATCTTTGCCACTTTGTCCTTTGTGGGATTGTATCTGGCAATCATTTTAATTTTTGTAAGAAAGTATATGATGCCTATTTGGGCCTTGAAGTCATTCTTGAAAATAGTGCTGGAACTTCCATTTTGCATAGCAACATTTTGTTAATATAAAAAGGCATGGGACACAAGGAGCCATGTAGTTATCAAAAAATGGTCACAGATACTCATGCTAACTAATCCAGAAAATTGTATTACATATTTTTAAATGACACAGATTTCTCAAGATTCTGAAATTTATGTAAAATGTACATTTTTCATAGATAACTAGAACATTTTATTTGAAGATGAGCTAATTGGCAGGTTACAATTTAATTTTTCCCCAGGTTTTGCATAAATATTAATTTCCCCACTGTATTAACTCATATGTATATCTTTTGTGGATAGAGGCCTGATGATATTCCAATACATCTGAAACGAAGTGTTCCTGATCGACTTCTTTACCGGACCACTATGGCATTAACAATAGGAGGGGCCATCTACTGTCTGATAGCTCTCTATATGGCCACCAGTCCCAAAAGAGAGAAGTGAATAATGTATGTCCAGAAAGATCGTCATCTAACTTTGCTCTGAAAAGGAAGACTTGCACTTAACCTTCTGCTATTATACTGAAGTCATATGATAATATATTGCATATTCTTGGGTTTCATGATGAGTTGAAGACAAACATAGAGTAATGTAAGGAATTTAGAGTAAAATCACTACCATGGTGGAGAAAGTTATCACCTATGTAGTTTTACAGATTCCTCTACCTAACTGTCAGTAAAATAAAACTCAAGTAGAATGGTTAGCCTGAAGAACTTCCTAATAATAATAAGTTGATAGTTGATGCAGTGAGAGAGAGAGATAAGAATCTGACACTGAAGAGGTTACCATCTGCTGAAATTTTGGATGTAATTTTTGTGGAGTCATATTTGATAAAGAACTATTTTATTCTAACCTACCACAACTTTCTGTTCAGAATAATTGTACACTTCATTAATTCTGCTTCTCTCTTGCACATTTCTTGGAAAAAGTGTTGCATTTAAGGTTCTGTGTAGCATATTAATTCCACAATGGTTGCCTATCACTTTGGATATATTTTTGGTTCAACATTAGAATAAGTACAGAAAAATAAATAATTTATTCCTGCAAATTTGTCTAGCTTTTCTTAAATGATGAAATGGAATAATTTCTAAAATGTTGGTTTGCTTTCCATTTTTGTCACTTTATTGCTGATTGGTTGATTTTTTGATACTGTATTAAAATTGCACAATTCCACTATTATACAAAAGTAGATACAACTGAATTATTATCCACATAAAATGGTTTGATGTTTTCCCAAAATTAAAATTGAAAGCATCACTGTTTTAAAGTTCTGTTCGCTTTGTTAAACCAGCCTGAATGAGCTATGTAATAGCATTGGTATAATTTAGTAAAATACATTAGAAATATTTTTGCAGTGACAGATAATAAAAACATGGCAATAACTAGCAAAACATCTAAAATTAATATGAACTATAGTAATTTTGGGCAGGGGTGTGACAAAAGGCCCTCTATGTGCATACACATTTAAGCAAGATTGGACATAGTTAATACTTGAATTCTAAGAACTTTTTGAGAAGTAACATTAGCAAGATTGATATTCCCACATCTACCTGTGCATTTAATTTTGCTTCTTTTGTTTGTCTCAAATTTTCTGTATTTTCACTTATCAATCAGAATAATTTTGAATATTCTTTATAAGCTATTAGCAGTTTGTCCCAAATTTCTGATAACTAAAAATCTGATAAGCATTCACTCTTCATCCATATTTTTAATAAAATAATTGTAGCATACGGGACCCAGGACTGATCCTTATGGCACTCAATTCAATAGTTCTCTAATTAAGATGTAGAACCATTGATGAGCACTCTTGAGTTTACTTTTGAATACCTAATTTGCTAATCGGCACATCGTAGAGTACTAAGTCAGCTTTGCTGAAGATAATATATTGTATTACATCTTCATCATTCCCAAATCTTTTAAGAAAAATGGGTTTTTGCATTCAAGTCATTTTATGCAGTTTCTTGGCAAGATTTTTCAAAATTGCTGCCTTCCTAAGACTGGAAAGGAGTGACTGGCCCAAAGTCACCCAACTGGCACCTTCAAGATTTCTCAAAAAATAATAAATGTGATTGAATAGCTCATTCACACCTGTGATGCAGTTCATCTATTCCTAGAGATTTAAATTAAGTAAGAAATAAAAAGGTATCACCTGACCATGTTTCTGGCCTCTTGAGTTTCAATCCTAGTCCTTCATCCTGTTTTCACACGTTTCCTTGGAAGCAACTTCGTTGGAGAAGATGGAATCCAAATAAGAGTTCAGCTGTTTCTTGCCTTCGTCATCAGTTTCTCAACTTGACTCAGCAACTGCTATGTTAATTTTCTTCTTCAGTATATGTCAAAAATGTGCAGGCGTAACAGAATTGTAGAAGGGGTGTTAGTTGTAATATCACTTGTGCAATTCTGTATTACTTGGGCATATTTTTCTTTGGTGACGTATTGAACGTGACTCAGAATGAACTGAGACAGGTAAAGATGCCAAGAACAAAAACAATTCTTGAGATGTCATCAAAATTCTACGGTTCAATAAACATTGTAAAATATAAAAAACCAATTTATTCAAATAGAAAAAAATTCCAATAATGTACTGAAAGTAAGCAAAAGTTCTAGAAAAATGGCAGGATTACTCCCCTCCCCACCATCAGAGAGGTAGGTTTCTACCAAGATGTTTAAAACAATTACTGTATTATCAAAAGTGCAAATAAATGAAATTAGCTTTTAAACATTATGTCTGGAACTATGAGACTTGATCACCTTTCCCAAATGGATTATTTGAAATTGGCCTACAATTGATGGATCAGATTTTGTCCTCAAAGAAAAATGCAGATTTTTCATAATAAGCCACCAACTGTTTCAGCTCCTGGTGAATATCCCACATAATATGGAAAAACAAAGCTGTTCTGTTTTGTAGGGATACAATGTATAAAATTCTCCAATCAAATTAAGATATAATCTAGATCTGTCGAGTACTGTAGTTCAGATAATTTTAACGAGTCCTCCACCCTTGTAGAAATATATATAGCCTGTAATAATCTCTCCTTAACAATAATGTTCCTTAGGACTCCTCCACGTCCAATTGGACTCAGTTTCCTGAAATATCCTTGCTTGCTCATCCCTCCCTCCCTCCCTTCCTTTTTAATACCACAGAATGGGGAATCTGCCTTTTCAATTATAAA
Organism: Ahaetulla prasina; assembly: GCF_028640845.1. Taxonomy (NCBI): domain Eukaryota; kingdom Metazoa; phylum Chordata; class Lepidosauria; order Squamata; family Colubridae; genus Ahaetulla; species Ahaetulla prasina. The sequence continues at coordinate 53,653,973 of NC_080539.1, forward strand.
TGTTGCAGTACATGTTAATGGTGCAGTATAAATAAATAATGTGGTTATTCTTCACAGAACAGTGAAGCTGATAGTGATTTTGGCATACATTTCCCCAAATGATATGTGGCCCAGGCTGCCTTTAAGACAGCTGTGCTGTCACAAGGGCCTAATGAATTGACCTGACTATAGCCGGAGGTGATATAGAGATGACAATCAACTGGTCAAGCCTGGAGTATAGGTGTTTTGTTGCTAGAGTCCTGAATGGAAGCACCCGCCCACCTCAACTACGGTGGGTGATGTTGCTGACTAAACAAATGAAGTGGCGGAAAATACAATGAGAATGGGAATTAAAGAGATGGAATGGCTGTCGGTTCCAGACCAGGAAGGGCGAAGAAAGGTTCATGGGTTGCTTTCCTGGAAGAAGGGAAGTGAAGACCTAGAGGTATGAGAGTTCCACTGAAGGCCCAAGTTGGGCAGGAGGGACTCATATCTAAGAAGAAACAAAACAGATTGTCTGTGGGTGGTGAAGTCTTTACCTCTGGGGAAGAACTAAGCAAGAAGACCCTGAGAGAGAGTGGATTCTGTGGAGAAGGAGTAGATAAATTTGTCTGAGTAGGTACAGGAAAAGATGAAGCCACGCTGACTACAGTAAAGTTCAAGCCCATTCCTTTATTTTCACTCTCTTGTTAAGCCCAGGAATGCGGGAAGAAGTTGGGAGTGAAAGGGAGAAGAAAGTAAAGGATTTAAGAGGAAACTTGTCACTAGGTAAACACAGGGACTCTTGAGTGACCCCCAGGGGAGTCTACATGACAGATACAGGATGCTACATTCACATATTTGCATCTGTTTTCATGATACAAGTACCTAATGGTATTTCACCATGTATCATCATTTTGATGATCATCATGATTTCTTATAGAGATTGCTGGCCTCTCCAATCCCAAACCAGTACCTTACTGTTATTGCTCATAATAGGCATGGTATAAAAGGATCTCTGCTCCCTGCTGAAGTTGCATATCAATTGATTATTGGATCAGTAATCCAATATTAGCAAAAGGTGCAGAAAGAAAAATAAGGAGCATCCGAAGAGCCACACATTTCTCACCATTTCCATGTAGCATTCACAAATTTTGTTTTTCTGAAACTTTCATAGAATCATATTAAAATCAGGAATCAACAGCTGATGCCATGTGATACCTTGGTTGGTATCAAAAAGCTCAGGATGGCTGGGGGTGGTTAGGCATTGAATGGGAAACCTTCAGAAAATCTCAGGTGTCAGGTTAAAGAGGGAACTTTTAAACAAAAACATCCCATAGAAGGAAATGGCAAATGTTTCCATTTTATTGCTAATAGCACAATATGAATATGTCCATGAAATCAATAGGAATTGAGCTTAACCTTTGGTGGTACTCCATTTATTAAAATCAGAGTTTGTTGGGTATTAATAGTCTGGATTTAGTGGCTTAATGCACAGATCAGCACAATATAATGCAAAAATGCCATTATTAAGCCATTCAGGAAATATCCTGAATTCTTCAAAACACAAAAACAACAAGATCCAATGGATTTTAGCATTGTTCCATGAGAGGCACTGAAATGGCGGCAGTTTGGACACAAATGTTAAGTTCTGAAATATTTCCTAACATACAGTGTTGCTGAAATAGCCTTACTAAATGGGAAAAGATATTATTTCATATCCTATGCTACTTTATTTTACTTGTTTTTTAATTTTTTTAAACCCCACCTTTACTATTTTAATAAATAACTTCAAGAAAGTAAACATACCCAATACTCCTTCCTCTTCTATTTTCCCCACAACAGCTCTCTGAGGTGTGTTGGGCTAAAAAAGAGTGATTGGCCCAAAGTCACCCACCTGGCTTTCATGCCTAAATTGAGACTAGAACTCACAATTACTAGCCTGGTGTCCTAACCACTAGACCAATGCATGTGTATACATGCTACATTTGGGAAACCCATCTTGAATGACTCCTGAGAACATCATAAAGGTTAGAATTCTAAATAAGTGAGGATGTGGTTACCACAACCTGACCTTATCATCTTTCTAAATTACATTCTTAATTCACTTAGCCAGATAAAATTGTCACCAGGAGAATGAAAAACCATATGAAATAATATAAAGCAACCCAAGCAAGGAGCCATATTTGAATTGACGGACAGAAACATGTTATAGCCTTCCTAATTTCTTTAGTAAAGAGATTGGTGATGGTATCAGTAATATGCATGAACTTTAAATTTAGATTAAATGGAGCCTATTTTTCTGGCAAAATGTAATTCATGTTTCCTTACACACTGTTCTGCACAGTTTCTTAAGCACAAGTCTTCTGGGATTCTCTAAATTTAACTCCCATCTCTTCTCTAGTCACCAGGCAGAGCATCTTCCCAATTAGCAACAATTCCCTTAAAAAAAAAACACAACTTGCTGCAAGCCTCATTATTCTAAATTTATCTCCAACTAGAACAAGCATTTACCCCACTTATAATTAGGCAATGTAGGAGAAAATCCAAGCTACTCCTTTTGACCAAATTCTTTCTCATTAAGTGGCTTTTGTAATGTGAGCATCCCAGTTTTGTTGCCAGTCTCTATGACCTTGAAGCAAATCTACCAAATCTTTTCCCCCTTTCTTATCACTGCCATTCCTTCAACTCTTATGGTGGGCAGCGATGAGTCCCCTGTTGATTTGCCTGTTGATCTAGCAGCCTTTGCTGATTTCTTGATACAGGGCATTGGAAAGGTTCATCTTCACCTTGGTATTTTAATACAATTAAGGAGGATTATATGGATTTCATGATCTATTTTTAACCTGATGCTGAGGTCTGAGAACGATATATTGAAAAAGAGAAACAGTGAAATCATAGATCTGCCTCTATGTTGATAGAAAAATCAGGAGTTCCTGGTCCTTTCTGAGACCCTTTCAGGATTCTGCTTTCCTAGTGGTTAAACTGGGCAAAACTGGCTGGATATCGTTTTACGTTAATAAATCAGATCTAGTGCACCTAATGACCTATGTTAAATTACAGAGCAGATAGGTCTTAATAGCTGGCTTTTTGGATGAAGAAATGACCAGTCTTGGAAAAAAGTCAGTAAGTTCCCTGTTTGAGAACTATCAATTTTAGAGATAAACAACTGTGACAAACACCGGGAAATGGATCAGAAGGTGAGGATTTTGACACTCAGAAAGCTGGATCAGGATATTGGCTGCTTTCTTGATGTGAAACCAGCAGTCACTGGAATGTTTGCTGTATGCAATATTACTCTCTTCCTTTTGTATTGATGCTCAGTCTGTTTATTTGTGAATTAGTCCAAACATTATAAAACTGTAACCAGCCTCCAGTGTTTACTTTCCAAGACGTCTCTGAAAAATTCTCATTTTTGCATGATTGGAGTATGCAAAGTGGTGTCAGTTAAATGATCTGTGCTCAGATCTACATGAAGAAACTTTAGCCAATATGAGGTGTACAGTGACCATATTTTCTTGGAAAAAATAATGAAAAAAAAAACCTGAAAAAAATGGGTAAATGTTAATTCTTCATGTTTATAACTTTGCTTTATTCAAGAGCAAAACAAAAAAAAAACTTTACAGAAATGCAATTCAGCATCCATATTTTTCACACAAATGTGGAAAAGTCTGCTTAAATGCCATCATTTGTATGGTAAAATAACCAAAAGGACAAATGTGAATTTTTGAAAAATAAAGACATCTAAAAGGACAGCTTTCTTGGGGGGTGGGGGAACACCTCTCTTTATAATAAAGGACACAGGTATGTTTGAAGAAGCTGGCTTCCATGTGCATAGTTTCCTTGCTGGATCAGAAAAAATAAAATAATTGCATTCGCAATCCCATTTTAGCCTCATGTCATCCTCCTGAGAGAAGAGTTACACTAAGCCATCGGAATCGCTTCTTTTTTAATTGCTTTCTGTTGTCATAAATGGATTTCCTTCCCCTACAGCATCCTCTTGTTACTTGTTCTGCCCTTTTCCGCTGACTACATAGACAGGGCGGGGGGGAAACCCCCAGCAATACTTGTTCCACTTTTCTAGCTGTGGAGAAATCTTTTCCTCTTGCTTGCCCCTTGAACTTTGTCAGCTATATAAATAATTTTGAATTGCATGATAATCCCTGGAAAAAGATTCTGTAAAAAGTACTATTTCCATTGCGTTTGAACTATCCTAATCTTCAGATCTTTCATCAAGCAAATCTGCTCACTGGGGAAGAATATTATTAGAGGAGGAAAATCTCCTTATGTATTCCAGGCCATTATCTTGTGCTATATGATTATTTGTGCTATTCTCCTGTTTTGTGAAGCAAAACTATGAAGCAGTGAACTGCTTTGTTTTATTTCATGTTTATTTTTTAATGAAGCTGATTTAGCCAGACTGTACAACCTTTGGATGTTTGAGGTCACACAAAACATTTTGTGGATGACTGAGTGTAATGTATCTTTAAAAGTTTTGGCGGGAATTAGCACGTTGCTGATTGGTTGAGGCCACCGGCCGAACTGTATATAAAGAGAGGTTTGCCCCAGTACTGGTTGCTGGGTTCACTGTATATTAAAGAGCTGTTGTCACTACCCTGGTCTCCTGCCTCGTTGTTGCCCAAACATAACACTGGCGACGAAGGTGGGATCCCGAGGCTAAAAGCACCAGGAAAGAGCTGAACGCACGACAAGGACCGAACCCAGCAAATTCAGGGCGGAAACGCAGCGATGGCCGGCTACACACCGCCCGCGCCGTTTGACCCATCCAAGGAGAAATGGGGGACATACATGACCCGTTTTGAGAGTTTCCTCGAGGCGAACGAACTGCAAGGAGTTCCAGACAACAGAAAAAGGGCATATTTCCTGAGCCACTGCGGTCCCGAGGTCATCGACATCGCAGAAGCCCTGGCAGAGCCAACGCCGGTACAATCGGTATCGTGGCAAACTCTGCAGAACCTATTGAAGAACCATTTCGCGCCAACACCATCCAAATACGTGCAACGTTTTGAATTTGGAGAGCGCAGACAGCAAGAGGGCGAGTCCATCAGCGAATACATGGCCGCCCTAAGGAAAGCCTCTAAATATTGTGGGTACCGAGATTTGGATGAGGAACTGTTGGAGCAACTCATCCGTGGGGTCAGGGACATTCGTTATGGAGGCGGCTGCTATCCAAGAGCAACCTAACGCTAGCAAACGCTCTGGACGAAGCCAGAGCTCATGAGATGTCCACCCAAGCAGCGGAAACCCTACAAAAGCCGCTCACACCAATGGCGAGCGCGAAATCAACTCCGGTCCACAACGAAGAAATCCAGACCGAATCAGACGGCGAGGATGAGGAAGGAGTTTTCCACACCGGGAGACCGAGAAAAGAAGACCGGGATGACTGCGGAAGTTGCGGAGGGCAACACCAGCATCAACAATGCAAGTTCAAGGACGCTACATGTCGGCGGTGCGAGAAGAAGGGGCACCTGGCTCAAGTCTGTCGAGCACCCCAACCTTCCCGCCGAAAATTCAAACCAACCAATCAGAGCGCGGGATCGGAAAGGCGACCCGTGATTGGTCAAAACAAAAAGGGTGCGAAGTCAAATCGAACGACCGTGATAGTGGGTCGTGCAGTGACCCGTGTAGAGAAGAAAATCTTCACAAAACCGAAGATCGAAGGAGTGCCGTGCCGACTGGAGGTGGACACAGGGTCAGCGATCACAATCATGTCCTGGGACACTTTTGCGAAAGCCTTGCCGAACATCGCCAAGCGCAAACTGCGAACACAGCGGCTTAAAGTTCAAGACTACCAAGGGAATCGCATCCCTGTTCGAGGGACAACATCCGTCCACGTCGAGTACGGACCACACAAGAAAAACCTGCCCATCACAATAGTCGAGGGGACCCTGCCAAGCTTGTTGGGACTAGACTGGTTTCGAGCATTGGGCATGGGAGTGACTGGCATCCACAGAAACGACTTTAACCTAAAGGACGCCCTCATGGAAGAATTTGAAGATGTTTTCAAAGACTGCCTGGGCAAGTACAAGGGGACCCCTATTTCTTTCAACTTAGATCCTCAGGTAGCCCCCATACGGTTAAAAGCGAGGAGGGTTCCTTTCGCCCTTAAGCCCAAGATTGACCGGGAAATAGACAAACTAGTCAGTCAAGGGATACTAGTACCAGTCGACCATGCGAAATGGGAGACGCCAATCGTCACCCCAGTAAAACCAGATGGGTCAGTTCGAATTTGCGCTGACTACAAGGCGACCTTAAACAAAGCCTTGCAAAAAAGCGCTTACCCGGGTCCAGTGGTACAGCACTTGCTGCACTCGCTGGGGCAAGGGCACATTTTTGCCAAATTAGATTTGGCCCAAGTCTATCAACAGCTGCCCGTAGATGCCAACACAGCCGAAGCCCAGACAATTGTAACACACAGAGGTGCCTTTAAATGTACCAGATTACAGTTTGGGGTAAGTGTGGCACCTGGCCTTTTTCAAAACTTAATGGAGCGACTTCTGCAAGGGCTCCCGGGGGTGGTACCATATTTTGATGATGTGTTGGTATCCGCCGAGAATTTGGAAGAACTAGGGGAGCGTTTGAGAAAAGTTTTGGGCATTTTCCGGTCAGCCGGTCTAAAAGCTAAAATGAACAAATGCCAAATAGGGGTAGAATCCGTAGATTTCTTGGGCTACCGAATAGACAAGGAAGGAATTCACCCCACAGAGAGCAAAATCAAGGCAATAAAAAAGGCCCCAGCCCCCAGAAACAAAACAGAGCTACAGGCATTTCTGGGTCTATTGAACTTTTACGCGGTCTTTTTAAAAAATAAGGCAACTGTGGCTGAGCCACTACATAAGTTACTGGGAAAGAATGCTGTTTGGTCTTGGGGAAAGGCAGAAGCTAGAGCATTCGAGGCAGTAAAAAACCTACTATCGAACGATAGTTTACTGATCCAGTACAATAGCACAATGCCAGTGGTGTTAGTTTGCGACGCATCCCCCTATGGGGTGGGGGCTGTGCTCAGCCATAGACTCCCGAATGGCACAGAAGCCCCAATAGCCTTCTACTCCAGAACGATGTCCTCGGCAGAGAGGAACTATAGTCAGTTGGATAGGGAAGCCCTAGCCATAGTTTCAGGAGTGAAAAAATTTCACGAATACGTTTTTGGTCGAGACTTTGAAATTATTACAGACCACAGACCACTATTAGGGTTGCTGGCTGGCGACCGGCCAACACCCGTGGCACTCTCGCCCCGATTGACCCGATGGACTATCTTTCTAGCTGCCTACTCCTATAAACTGCGGCATCGGCCAGGAAAGGAGTTGGGGCATGCGGACGCATTAAGCAGATGCCCACTGCCAGGGGCGATCGAGGACCCCACTCTGGGGACACCCATACTGTTGATTGACTCTCTGGACTCTGGCCCAGTCACGTCTAAGGAGGTGGCTCGGGCTTCATACCGGGACATTACTTTGAGAACTGTAATTGGTTGGGTTCAAAGAGGGTGGCCCGCTGCGCCGGGCGAGCGTTTCAAAGAATTTGTTAAGAAAAGCGGGGAATTATCAGTGCAAGGGGGTTGCCTGCTCTGGGGGGATAGGGTGGTTGTTCCAGAGAAACTGAGGGGAAAAGTTCTGGAACTTCTGCACGAAGGTCACCCTGGGATCGTGAGAATGAAGGGTTTAGCTAGGAGCTATGTGTGGTGGCCCCTAATGGACAAAGAGATTAGCGACAAGGTTGGCAGATGCCAAGTGTGCCAGGAGTCCAGACCACTACCACCTACGGCCCCAATCCGGGAGTGGGAGAAACCCCAAGGCCCATGGTCCCGTATACATATAGACTTCGCCGGCCCCTTCCACGGCCAAACGTTTCTAATAGTGGTGGATGCATTCTCCAAATGGTTGGAGATCATCCTAATGAAATCCACAACCGCTGAAGCTGTCATTTCAGCACTAAGGCACCTTTTCGCAACGCACGGGTTGCCGGACACTCTAGTGTCAGACAATGGGCCACAGTTCACTGCGACACGTTTTGAGGGGTACTTGGCCGAAGAGGGCATCCGACATGCCCTCTCGGCACCTTTCCACCCTGCGACGAACGGCCTTGCTGAACGTTTCGTCCGGAGCGCGAAAGAGGCATTGTCCAGAAGTGGCCCAGGCGATTGGCAATCACAAATTGATGCATTCCTAACGGTACAACACAGAACCCCTTGTGTGGCCACTGGCCGCAGCCCAGCAGAACTACTGATGGGACAAAAACTAAGATGCCCTTTAGACCGTTTAAACCCGAATTACACGCCAGACGGGTACAAAACAACACCAGGCAAAACAAGAGAACTGGCCATAGGAAGCTATGTATGGGCACACAATTACGGTGATGGCCCAGACTGGCTAAAGGGAACAATCATAGACACCACGGGCCCCAAGTCGTACCTCGTGGATATAGAGGACGGCCGGGTGTGGAGACGCCACATAGATCAGCTAAGAAATAGAATTAACACTCGACCAGAGATAGATGGGACGGGCCCTGACTACTCATTGATTGAACCCACAGCTGACTCAAGCCGAGAAAAAACGGGGGACTTATCTGGTTCAGACGAGGTCCAGCGACACCATCCGGTCCTTCCTGAGGACAGCAGGCACGACTCGGCAAGTAATCCAAGGCCGGATGGCCTAGAGGAGGAGCTGAGAGGAACGAGCAGTCCCTCCCGTCAGCTCGACTCACTCCCAGAAAATGAACTGCGCAGGTCCGGGAGAGTTAGGAAACGCCCAGCGTACCTGCGCGACTACGTAGAGAAATAATATGCTAAATGTATGCAAATATGAGTAAAGTGTTTTCTGGGAGGGAAGGAGTGTAATGTATCTTTAAAAGTTTTGGCGGGAATTAGCACGTTGCTGATTGGTTGAGGCCACCGGCCGAACTGTATATAAAGAGAGGTTTGCCCCAGTACTGGTTGCTGGGTTCACTGTATATTAAAGAGCTGTTGTCACTACCCTGGTCTCCTGCCTCGTTGTTGCCCAAACATAACACTGAGGAATGCATTGATTGACATTATGAGGCAAAACAGACAAGATTTGTTTTATTCGGTTTAATTTTTTTTAGGACCAACCCTGTGTTTTGTATGCATGTATATTCCAATCCAAAACGACAACTATGCCATCAGTGTTGAACATTATAGCCAGTGCTGGCTATGGGGACACCAAAAACAAGCAAACCAAACAAAAAGAAATATAGTTTAGTTTAGTTTAGTATAGTTTATTTAGATTTTTATACCGCCCTTTTCCCGAAGGACTCAGGGCGGTTCACAGCCAAAATAAAAACAATAATAATATACATAATAAAAACAATTATTAAAAATCTTATTACATATCAGGCCAAATTAAAACTATTTAAAACCATAAAACCCCAAATAATTTAAACAAAATATTAAAAACTGCTAAAAATTTCTATGCCAGTCCTGCGTGAATAAATAGGTAGGTCTTCAACTCGTGGCGAAAGGTCCGAAGGTCGGGAAGTTGACAGAGTCCTGGGGGAAGTTCATTCCAGAGGGTGGGAGCCCCCACAGAGAAGGCCCTTCCCCTGGGGGCCGCCAGCCGACATTGTTTGGCAGACGGCACCCTGAGGAGTCCCTCTCTGTCAGTGCGAGGCAATCGGTAGCAGTAGGCGGTCCCGTAAGTAACCCAGTCCTAAGCCATGGAGCGCTTTGAAGGTAGTAACCAAAACCTTGAAGTTCACCCGAAAGACCACAGGTAGCCAGTGCAGTCTGTGCAGGAGTGGTGTTACATGGGAGCCATGGCCGGCTCCCTCTATCACCCGCGCAGCTGCATTCTGAACTAACTGGAGCCTCCGGGTGCTCTTCAAGGGGAGCCCTATGTAGAGAGCATTGCAGTAATCCAAGCGAGAGGTGACCAGAGCATGAGTGACTGTGCATAGTGCATCCCGGTCAAGGAAGGGGCGCAACTGGTGAATCAGGCGAACCTGATAAAAAGCTGGAGACGGTCGTCAAGTGATCTTCAAAAGACAACCATCCATCCAGGAGGACGCCCAAGTTGCGCACCCTTTCCATCGGGGCCAGTGACTCGCCCCCAACAGTCAGCCGCGGCTGCAGCTGACTGTACCGGGATGCCGGCATCCACAGCCACTCCGTCTTGGAGGGATTGAGCTTGAGCCTGTTTCTCCCCAGCCAGACCCGTACGGCTTCCAGACATCGGAACAGCACTTTGACCGCTTTGAAGTGGGCTATTTGGTTTGAATATAGTGACCAGATTTCCTGCTTTTGGCGGGACAGTCCCGCTTTTTAATAATTTGTCCCGCGTCCCATGGCAATTCCAAAAAGTCCTGTTTTTTTTTCTCACTCCCATTCTGAAAATGGGAGGCGGCAACGCAAGAGAAGGAGGCGGAGAAGGGGGAGTGGTGGAGAAGGGGGCATGAGAGGGAGGAAAGATGCCGCTTGACTTCACCCGAGAGGAAGAGAAGAGCCGAGAGGAGAGCCGAGGAGAGCCGAGGCTGCCTGGAAGAGCCGAGAGGAGAGCCGAGCCTGCCTGGAAGAGCGGAGAAGCAACAGCCGCTCCTCCTCCTTCAGGCAGGTGGCAAGACTCAGCGCGCATGTGCAGCGCCCCCCCCCGGTCAATGGTATCCCGCTTTGCCATCGCTGAAATTGGGTCACTTTAGCTTTGAGGTGTGAAGGTGCTCAACCTCACTCTGTATCAGGGGTCTCCAAACTTGTCAACTTTAAGCCTGGAGGACTTCAACTCCCAGAATGCCCCAGCCAGCTTTGCTGGCTGGGGCTTTCTGGGAGTTGAAGTCCGCCAGGCTTAAAGTTGACAAGGTTGGAGACCCCTGCTCTATATGACAAACCACTGCAATTTCTTCATGGCCTTGAAGAGTGCAGATTGGTTTTGTTGTTCTTGAGAACAATATGGAGCACTATGAAAATACTTTCTGTTGTCTTTTGCTGTGATGTTTTTCTACTTTCCAGTCTAAGCTATGATCTTGGGATTTCTCAGCAATTCCCCATTCAAGTACTAACCACATTCAATTTACTGTTTTTCACGGATCAGCCATGGTAAAGTAGTACAGACTTTTGGATTTATGTGTTTAATGATTTTTCATTTCTGTCACTTTAAACATAATATTGAACAGTGGTTCTTGGGGGACCACATACAGTTCAAGTACCACAGGTTTATTATTTGTTTATTTAATAAATTTTATTTATTTATTTATTGTGTTTATTTGCATTTATTGCATTTATTCAACCCAGTGTTGTGACTCGTCCTCCCTCCTCTCCTCAGCCGGGCCCCTCCCATCTCCAACCGGGCCTGTTATCAGACTAGAGTCTGATAATGAAGATGAACGGCCTGTCATGCCTCCAGCCTCTGGCCCTGGCCCCATGCCCGGAGACGATTCCAGGAGTGAAAGAAGTAGCCCAATAAATCTCACTCATACAGTGTGTGTTCCTTTGGCTCAGCCGTCAGAGCAGGAAGCCAGCCAGGTATTGGAACTGCTCGGGCCTACTTTTTCTGACCCCTCCCTTTCCCAATCAGCCGATCCAGCTGAAGACAATCAAAGTGGGAGGATCGTCGCTTCCGGAGATCTGAGAGGCGACGCCAGCAGAAGGAAGGGTGGGGCAGGCCTGGATAAATGCTGAGTCATGGAGCCACAACCCACATCCTATATAAAGGACCTGCTTTTGGCATTCCAACCTTAAGTCAAGCAAAGTCTCATCTAGTTTGCTGAAGTCACAACTTGGACTCCTGCCTGCCCTGATAAACCTCGAAGGAACTTGGCAAGCTGCAGAGGCTTTGTTGCCAAGTTTGTCACGGACTTCCTTGACTCGTTCGTCGGAGTTGGGGGTGGGACACGACACCCAGTGGACTCTGGGTGGCACACAAACTACAAAAAGAAAAAAAAAGCTAACAACGTAAAATCAAATAAATAATCTAATTCTATCTAGGTTCTATCTAATTCTTCTAGGTTCTATCATATCGCAAGATCTAAAATGGACAGCTAACATCAAAAACATCATTAAAAAAGGACAACAAAGAATGTTCTTTCTGCGCCAACTCAGTAAGCTCAAACTGCCCAAGGAGCTGCTGATTCAGTTCTACAGAGGAATTATTGAGTCTGTCATTTGTACCTCTATAACTGTCTGGTTCGGTTCTGCAACCCAACAAGAAAAACACAGACTTCAGAGGATAATTAGAACTGCAGAAAAAATAATTGCTACCAACCTGCCTTCCATTGAAGACCTGTATACTGCACGAATCAAGAAGAGGGCCGTGAAAATATTTACAGACCCCTCGCATCCTGGACATAAACTGTTTCAACTCCTACCCTCAAAATGACGCTATAGAGCACTGCACAACAGAACAACTAGACACAAGAACAGTTTTTTCCCAAAGACCATCACTCTGCTAAACAAATAATTCCCTCAACACTGTCAGACTATTTATTGAATCTGCACTACTATTAATCGTCTCAAAGTTCCCATCACCAATCTCTTTCCACTTATGACTGTATGACTATAACTTGTTGCTGGCAATCCTTATGATTTATATTGATATATTGACCATCATTTGTGTTGTAAATGTTGTACCTTGATGAACGTATCTTTTCTTTTATGTACACTGAGAGCATATGCACCAAGACAAATTCCTTGTGTGTCCAATCACACTTGGCCAATAAAATTCTATTCTATTCTATTCTATTCTATTCTATTCTATTCTATTCTATTCTATTCTATTCTATTCTATTCTAATGAGCAACAAAATCAGTAAAACAAAGCAGAGAATTTAAACAAATCATAAGGAGCAGTCTCAAACCAAAACCAGGTTTCCAAAGCTTTCCAGAACCCTGGGAAGAGAATACCATCCCTATCTCTGAAGGGATACTGGTTGTGAATGCTTGCATTTGTTTGAAGTCATCTCCATTCAAATCCAGTTTGCTCCTTTAGAATTTTGGATCTGCATGTAGCTTGCTTTCAGTTTGATATTTATGTTAGTTAAACTATAGACAAAATGTGACAATTCTAAACATTTTAAAAATATCAACCATAACAGCCTTTTGCTACTGTCTGGGCCACAACTTTCATAATGACCAAGAGATTATTCCCAAATTTGTGTTAGGAGTCATATTTGAAAGGTGCTGAGTTATGGAAGGTTTTTTTTAAAACCAGTCACAGATGTTCATCTTTCTGTTATAATATGTCTCCTCTTCCAAAAACAGCATTACCTCTTATAAATGCCTTGAATTAAGAGAAACACTCTTCTCACTCACTCACAAGCCATGGTAGATGGTTTTAAAACTCTTTGTGGACAATTTGAAATAGTAAATAAAAGACTCATCTAAGACCTATATGTTTTAATTAAGCAAACTGTCTTCACTTCGATGTAAATTAATGCTCATTGAAATTGCAGTCTTTTCACACCTTTTTGAAGAGGAATATTGTTTTTGTGTGTGGAGGTGAGGAGTGTTAGAAAGCAGATTCATTATGACCTAAATATTTGGTTAAGTAAAAGAGAAACTTAAAGATTTTCAGAGGATCTCAACTTTGCAAGTTAATTTTATAAACATGGTAAAATGCTTTGTAATTTCCCCTAAAAAAATAAAAAGAAGCAATTCGTCTCATTAAAAGGATTAAATTTAAGAAGTTACAAGGTTATAAAAGTGGGGTGGGGGAAGGGAAGGGGGAATAGGCTCTATTAAATGTAAAGTTATGCTATCAAGCCAGCTGTTTGCCCTAGTTCACAGACTGGATTATAGCACTATACGGTTGGATTGCATTTAGGGAAGGAGAAGGATTCACAGAAGATCTACATAAGTATCTTTGAACTGATATGAAGAATGTGCTACAAATGTAAGAAATCATTCTATTGAAGTATCTTACTAAATGTACGGGATAAACACACACAAAAAAAGAGTGCCCAGGCTTATCTCCTCTGGCTTTAATATTAAATATATTAAAATATTAAATATATATTTATGAAGTGTATGCTAAAATTTATTATTGTAGAGAAAATTGTTACAATGGTTAAAATGGTCAAACAGTTCCAACAGTTCCAAAATCTCCAGATGAGCAGAATGCTCTAGAAATAATTACAAAAATAAGTGGCATGCTCAAAAATCTGCCTGCATTGAAAATATTAAGAACAGGACTTCCGGTATGGCTCCGCTTCGTGGAGAGCAGCTATGATTTAGCTGCTAACTCCCTAGTCAGTAAGAGCTGTCAGGACATCGTAAATCTGGGTCCGACAGCTTGGAATTCTTTCCTTCGGGCAAAGAAGGAAAGATGAGCATTCAGGTTCAAAGTTGAGACACCCTGATAAGCTTCAAAGGCTTACGGGGGAGATCTCCTTCCATAGCCTGATAAGCTCCTGGCTGGGTGAGGCTTCTGCCTTTATGGCGGACAAACGAAGCGTCCAATTTCCACGGCTGGAGTTGATTTATGATGGACTGTAACATGGACGGAGCAGAAACTGGAGTTTTAACATTTGTTTGTAAGAAGACTGCAAGCCCCTGAGGATATATTTGCTGCGAAGATAGGAGAGAAGAAAGCAAATGGCAGTTTTGTGGAATGTGTATATTGAAAACGAAAGTTAAAGAAATGCTTACTAACAGCTAGCGTCAAAATAGAAGATATATAGGAATGATTAAATGGAAGAAACAAGAATCTTATGATTTATATTTTTTCTTCTTTTTTGGGATTATAGTGATTTAGAAGAAAAGATTTTTGAATTTTTTTTTTGAATTTTTTTTCTTTCTTCTTCTTGGTCCATTATCAAGCTCTCTCTCTCTCTCTCTCTCTCCTTCTCTCTCTCTCTCTCTCTCTCTCTCTCTCTCTCTCTATATATATATATATATATATATATATATATATATATATATATATATATATATATATATATATATATATATATATATATATATATATATAAATGGCTTTTAAGCAAATAGTGCCAAAAGTCATTAAAAACTTTGAAATTTCTTCAGCTCAGATTCAAAAATTAAAGAAGAAATTAAAAGGAATTAAGAAATTTTTTACAGGAGTTTTTGGAGAGTCATTTTTTAGAAATAGATCAAAAATTTGATGAAATAGAGAAAGAGATGTTGGATTTTAAGGAAGTGGTGGAAGAGCAGAAGAGGGAAATGAAAATGGTAAAGGATGCAGTTGCGCAAATATTGAGCTCTTGTACTCAGATGGAGGATGATTTTGCAGAAATTAATAAAGCTAATTTAGAGTTGCAAAGGAAAATAGAAGAAACTCAAAAAAATCAAAACAATTGGAACTTAGATAATAAGATGGAAGATATACAGGCAAAGGTAGATAGGGCAGATGAAGAAAGAGTAATATTACAATATAGATTAATGGAATATGCTATAAGGATGAGGGGGTTGAAACAAAATAGGAAGGAAAATTTAAAGGAGATTTTTACGCAAGCCTTTGCTCAGATAAAGGGTGTGGAGCTGGAAGATTTTGAGACTAATATTGAAATAATTTATTGTGTTAATTCTTGGTGGGCAAGACAAAATAGAGTACCGAGGGATGTGGTTATTTATTTTACAACTAAAAAGGTTAGGTACGAAATTTTGCAAGCCTTTTATAAAAATAAATTCCAAATATTGGGACAAGATTTATTTTTATTTATTTTTTATTTATTTTATTTGATTTTTATACCGCCCTTCTCCTGAAGGACTCAGGGCGGTGTACAGGCATAATAAAAAACCGACAATACAATATACAGATTTAAAATACGATTTAAAAAACTTATTTAAATTAGCCCAGTGATTAAAATTTACCATACTAAAACCCCATTTAAAATTAATAAATTTAACATTAAAATCCCGATTTAAGCCAGCCCCGCGCGGATAAAAAGATGAGTCTTGAGTTCGCGACGAAATGTCCGAAGGTCAGGTATTTGGCGTAAACCCGGGGGAAGCTCGTTCCAGAGTGTGGAGCCCCAGAGAAGGCCCTTCCCCTGGGGGCCGCCAGCCGACATTGTTTGGCGGACGGCACCCTGAGAAGTCCCTCTCTGTGGGAGCGTACGGGTCGGTGGGAGGCATATGGTAACAGCAGGCGGTCCCGTAAGTACCCAGGTCCTAAGCCATGGAGCGCTTTAAAGGTCATAACCAACACCTTAAAGTGCACCCGGAAGGCCACAGGCAGCCAGTGCAGTCTGCGCAGGAGCGGTGTTACATGGGAGCTACGTGTAGCTCCCTCTATCACCCGCGCAGCTGCATTCTGGACTAACTGAAGCCTCGAGTGCACTTCAGAAACCCATGTAGAGAGCATTACAGTAATCCAAGCGAGAGGTAACGAGCGCATGAGTGACTGTGCATAAGGCATCCCGATCAAGGAAGGGGCGCAACTGCCGAACCAGGCGAACCTGATGGAAGGCCCTCCTGGAGACGGCCGTCAAATGGTCTTCAAACGACAGCCGATCATCCAGAAGGACACCCAAGTTGCGCACCCTATCCTTTGGGGCCAGTAACTCGCCTCCAACAGCCAGCCGCGGCTGCAGCTGACTGAATCGGGGTGCCGGCATCCACAGCCACTCCGTCTTGGAGGGATTAAGCTTGAGCCTGTTTCTCCCCATCCAGACCCGTACAGCCTCCAAACACCAGGACAGCACTTCAACAACTTCATTGGGGTGGTCCGGGGTGGAAAAGTACAGCTGGGTGTCGTCAGCGTACTGCTGGTATCTCACCCCGAAACCACTGATGATCTCACCCAACGGCTTCATGTAGATGTTGAACAGCAGGGGCGAGAGAATCGACCCCTGTGGGACCCCACAAATGAGGCCCCTCGTGGTCGACCTCTGCCCCCCTGTCAACACCGTCTGCGACCGGTCGGAGAGATAGGAGGAGAACCATCGGTATACAGTGCCTCCCACTCCCAATCCCCCCAACCGGCGCAGCAGGATACCATGATCGATGGTATCGAACGCCGCTGAGAGGTCTAATAGGACCAGGGCAGAGGAATATCCCCTGTCCCTGGCCCTCCAGAGATCATCCACCAATGCGACCAAAGCTGTCTCCGTGCTGTATCCGGGTCGGAAGCCGGACTGGAACGGGTCTAGATAGACATCTTCATCCAGGTGTTGGGGCAGCTGTCGCGCCACGGCACTCTCTACAACCTTCGCAACAAAGCGAAGGTTGGAGACTGGACGGTAATTACCCAAAATAGCTGGGTCCAAAGAGGGCTTCTTAAGGAGGGGTCTCACCACCGCCTCTTTCAAGATATAAAAATGATGAAGGAAATTCCTCCTAAAATGTTAAGAAAGAGAAGAGAATTTGCTTTTTTAGTGGATGAGTTTAAGAAACATCAGATATATTTTAGATGGGAAGTCCCAATGGGTTTGTCAGTGAATTTTAGAGGCAGAAAGTATTTTCTTAATTCAGTTATGAAAGCGAGACATTTTTATATTAATGTTTTAAAGAGTGGGAATCCTTTGTTGTTAGATGCTAAGTTAATTGGTTTGGAAATGATGGAAAATAGAATGGGAGAGGGGAGGAATGTTTAAGATGTGAATATGATGATTATGGTTAATTTTTGGAATTGATTTGTTTAGGATATAAATTATAGGATTTTTGTTATTTGCTATTCGTATGGTATAAATCTATGGGATGATATTATTCAATTGTGAAGGATGGAAAGTGAAATTTATGAATTTAGATAATGTGGATGTAATGATTTTAACTGCTTACTGTTATATTGTGGATGAATACTATATTTGAGAGATTTTATTTGAAATGATATTTGATTGATGGAGTAGTATTGGAAGATTGGATATTAAATCTTATGACAATTGAAGAAATATATAAGTGATGAAAATTTGAATTTGAGAAGCTGGATTGTAAATTAAGAAATGGACTTATGAAATTTGAAGGAATATACAAGTGGCTGGAAAAAAAATTGAACTTTAGAAGATGGACTAATTTTTAAAATGGACTGTAAGAAGAACGGACATTAAATGTTATGGCAATTGAAGAAATATATAAGTGATAAAAATTTGAGTTTGAGAAGATGGACAGTAATTTGAGAAATGGACTTATGAAATTTGAAGGAATATACAAGTGGGAAAAAAAATTGAATTTGAGAAGATGGATTAATTTTAAGATTGGACTGTAAGAAGAATTAATATGTGAAGTTGGTATTGCTTCTCTTCTTTTCCTTTTTTTTAATTATTCTTTCCTATCTTTTTATTTTTATTGTGAGGGGATCTAAAGTTTTAAATTTTTAAAAGTGGGAGGTTATGTATATTTGGTATACGTTAGATTGTGATTGTTGGACATAATACCTGGTATTTGCTCTGGGAAGTCTTGGGGGGCTCACTTGGCTCACCACCGAATAGCCTCTAGGGAGATCCTTAAAACAAAATAGGGTGAGAACATCACAATATATCTTTTCCAAGCCAGGTTCAGAGCAATGGCTATAGGATGGCTTGCAGAGTGGCAACTCATTGTAGTAGAACAACCTACTGTGGATTCAATGAAGCAGCAGCTCCAGAAAGTCACCCAAGAGGGCAGTGGAAAAGATGCTTTGCCCCAATTTGTGACACCACTAGAAAGCAGTTGCTTTACTTTATCCAATGGTCAACTCTGATCTTCAGATTCTTGAAAAGCATTGGTAGCAATCAAGAAATCTATAAGGTTCCCCATATGCTGTCTCAAGTCTGTGATGATTATCGCTTTCATGATGAAGCAGAACAGTATGATAAAGAAAAAAGTAACAATAATAATAATAACAACAACAGAGTTGGAAGGGACCTTGGAGGCCTTCTAGTCCAACCCCCTGCCCAGGCAGGAAACCCTACACCATCTCAGACAAATGGTTATCCAACATCTTCTTAAAAATTTCCAGTGTTGGGGCATTTGCAGGCAAGTTGTTCCACTGATTAATTGTTCTAACTGTCAGGAAATTTCTCCTTAGTTCTAAGTTGCTTCTTTCCTTGATCAGTTTCCACCCATTGCTTCTTGTTCTTGTTTCAGAATCTTATTTTTTGTTTTGCCACATGATCTGCATATGAATGTATCATTCAAGATTTACACAGGTTCATTTTGAACGGTAGCTTAAGTGAAGGATAGATGAGCTTATAAATTGATTGAGACTGAGTAGTATCTGAGATTAATGGTATGGTAAACATTGTCAACCTTAGCAACTTTAAGATGTGGGGACTTCAACTCATATGTTTACAGTAACAAGAACAATAATATTCTAACACAAAAATGATAGGAAACCATATTGCTTTTAAAGGTTGCATTCCTATAGAAATAAGATATTGGGAAAGACACACACACACACACACACAGAGAGAGAGAGAGAGAGAGAGAGAGAGAGAGACGTATGGGGCAAAAGCAGATAAGGAAAAGACCAGTGCCACAAATGTAAATTGGTATTCTGTGCTTCATTCCTTAATGGATAACAAGACTAGGAATTTGTGAAGACTAAATGTAATACCCCAATTAATATGAAAAGAAACAAACATTTGTGCTATAAGATTAATGGTTCTTGAGTTTACCTCCAGGAGCTTCATGCTAATGTGCTAGAAAGGTTCAGAATGTCCCTGTAAACAAAATAATTAAATTTTTATCAGGCATGCATTGCTATGGGTGGCATTTTTCCCTCCCCCCCCCCATTCTACATGTATCTAAAAATAAACCAACCAGATGTTTACCCTGGCTCTAAGCACGAATCTTTTTAGCCACAGATACGCACAGCCAATTCAGAACATCAGAAACAACAGATGTGGCTCTCCACTAAGTTGCAGGTAACAGGCTTTGGAAAAATTGATTTCACTGAAGGGCAGCCTAGGGAGCAGCTCAAGGTTAATTTTAGAAGCTGCTTTCCAGGAGGTGTGTCAATCAAGAAATATGTGCTGTCACCCTGCAGAAAGGTGTACTGGACATGCCTGCTTAGGAATCTGTTCCAAGCAATTGGCAAGCAACTTGATGTTGAAAGAGTCTCATTGCTGCCAGGCTCATGGTTCACTTATCATCGTATTCACTTTTATGAACTGCCAGTGTGCTAGTGTAAGAAATTACACTAAAGAAGCACATCATTCTAACTGCCTCAAACTGACACAATGATTTATTTAGCCCAATATTATCTAGGCTGGCTGGCAGTTGCTCCGTAGAGTTTCAAACAGGTCTTTCTCATCATATACCAATTAATCATGAAAGGATCAGGATTTGAACTGGGGACAGAGAAAACCTCCTATCCATGCAGATACCTCCTATCTAACACAAAAATGATAGGAAACCATATTGCTTTTAAAGGTTGCATTCCTGTCTCTCTCTCTCTCTCTCTCTCTCTCTCTCTCTCTCTCTCTCTCTCTCTCTCTGTGTGTGTCTTTCCCAATATCTTATTTCTACAGGAATGCAACCTTTAAAAGCAATATGGTTTCCTATCATTTTTGTGTTAGATAGGAGATGTAAAGAGGAATTGTGGAGCTGTGAGAAGTGCCAAGCCATTCATA
Source organism: Ahaetulla prasina (assembly GCF_028640845.1). NCBI lineage: Eukaryota > Metazoa > Chordata > Lepidosauria > Squamata > Colubridae > Ahaetulla > Ahaetulla prasina. Next base: position 53,674,405 of record NC_080539.1, read on the forward strand.
TTTAGTAGAGGGTTGGTCCAATATTAGCACTTCAGTAAATATATGTAGCTTAAATGATAATTTATTTAGTATTGCTTTAAAAAATTGTCATCTGACTGGGAATTCTTGGAAACGCATTACCTCTAGGGGAAGTCAGATAATTTATATCGTTATGAGAAGAGATAGAGATATCAATGAAACTATTTCCTTTTACAACAAATTTATAAACAAGACCCTTATCAATCCAAAACATGTAATTAATATATATTAGCAAAGAAATGCGATGTAGCTAAAGCGAAACTTCAATATTTCAGATATAAAATACCTTTATATATATAAAACGACAATAGCAGAGAATGGAAAACAATTTTAAGGGGCAAAATGCAAATTATACAGCAGATCAGGTACAGAATGAGGATAAATCTATGTGTAGAGAAGTTTATATTAGCTAAATGCACCAGACATTCTTTTAGAAGCACAAAAAGGAACTAGCTAGAAGAATGACTGGCGAATGCATTTGTCTTCATATGGTTATCCGAAAGACTGAGGAAAAACAGGTGAACTATATAATTGGCTATAACTAAGCCTATTTAATTTTATTTCATTTCTATTTCTTTACTGTGTTAGTAACCAAAGCAATAAATAGGGATGCTTGATGTTAAAGTGTATTTTGGGAAATAGGCATCAAAGTGCCTCTCAATATCTGTACCTATTATCAACTATTGTACCTATCTACAAAAGCTATAGAGAGACGTGGTAGCTTAGTGGGTAAGAGACGCTGAGCTTGTCGATCGAAAGGTCGGCAGTGCAGCGGTTCGAATCCCTAGTGGCGCATAATGGGGTGAGCTCCCATTTCTTGTCCCAGCTTCTGCCAACCTAGCAGTTCAAAAGCATGTAAAAAATGCAAGTAGAAAAATAGGGACCACCTTTGGTGGGAAGGTAACAGCATTCCGTGCGCCTTTGGCATTGAGTCATGCTGACCACGGAGACATCTTCAGACAGTGCTGGCTCTTAGGCTTTGAAATGGAGATGAGCACCACTCCCTAGAGTCGGGAACGACTAGCACATATGTACAAGGGGAACCTTTACCTTTATTTTACAAAAGCTAACTAAGTGGGGGGGATAGTAGTAGTGCCCTGTAATAGTCTTCTTCTTATCTAGTAGTAGAAAAAAGACCCCAGAAGAATAGTGAAGGAGAGCTTCTCTTCTCACCAATGACTCTTCCACACTGCAAAATTGAATTTTAATAGCTTTATACTGATGTTAAATTTTCTGCAGTATTTGTGTCTTTTTTTCCTTTGGCAATGTACGTATTTTTAAGTTTGAGCTATTTATATTAAAGTTTTCTTCCATCTGTCTTTTTTCCTTCAAACTTTTTTTTTTTTTTTGCTGGTCCAGACAAAGCAGTGAAGCAAGGATCCCCAAACCGCAGTCCACAGATGGGTGGACCAAGTGTTTGAAGCCCCATCTGTGCACATATGGTATCCAGGCAGTGTGCAAAACCATACCCTCTCCCCCCAGATCCATGGAAAAACTGTCCTCTGTGGAACTGGTCCCTGGCCCCCAAACATTGGGGGGGGTACTGCAATAAGGGACTGATAACATTGGACAATTATATGTTGGGTACGGTAAGATACACAAATTGTGCTCAAGCAAAACACAATTGTTTTGGCAAGGGATTGAGGGATTTTGGCACTGACCTCTTTTCTTGCTTGAAAAGGCATACACTTAAAAAAAAAGAACAATAATTTAGACGCAGTTTTGTACTAAGCTCAGACTAGACTAGACTAGACTAGACTAGACTGAAATAGAATAGAATAGAATAGAATAGAATAGAATAGAATAGAATAGAATAGAATTCTTTATTGGCCAAGTGTGATTGGACACACAAGGAATTGGTGCATATGCTCTCGGTGTACATAAAAGAAAAGATACATTAGTCAAGAATCATAAGGTAAAACACTTAATGATAGTCATAGGGAAATAGTCAATATAAATCTTAAGGATACCAGCAACAAGTTTACAGTCATACAGTAAAAATGGGAGGAGATATGGATATCTGTATATGGATATTTGTGTAATAACTATGACTACAAATGTTTTTAAGAACTGTAGCTGATGCACCGTCTTGTGGAAAACACTGACAATGTTGAATTCATGGCCGGTCAACTTCTAGATGAATTACTCTTTGAAAAGTACACAGGAGCCATTCTTGGTTTAGAATGCTGTTAGTGATTAAAACAGATTCAATAAGTGATAGCTAAAGTTGGAGCCCACTGTTCTGAAATTTGTTCAATGAATTATTAGACTAATAACCATTCAGTGGGACTTTCATACACATCACATATGGGGAATACTGTAGCTTCAACTTAACAGCTAGCTCCCTAGGAAATATAAGACTTGCTAGATTTTTTTTAAAAAAAATGAAAGACACAATTATTGTGTTTTTTGGAGGGGAGAGAAGCAAACAGAAGGATAAAATTAATCTAAAATTAATATGTTAACTATTATCATCTGCAGATTATCTATGGAATGCATGTTGGCTGAGGAATTCTGGGTGTTGAACACACATCTTAAAGTGCTAGTAGGTAATTCTAGGAATGTAGAAGAAATAAGGAAAGCCAAATTCATTCTCCAGGAATCTGAAAAACACCAGTAACTTTCCCTAAAGAACCAACCCTTATCAGCCTTTCATAAGACCATTAAGACATGGTTGCTCTTACTGGCATTTGGGCTAGGTTAAACAAGTTCTTCTAGTGATGTGTTCTTCTTGTTTTAAATCTGGGCATCATGGTTATATTTTATTGTTGTGGTTTTAAGCTTTGTACACCACTCAGTGTACAAAGTGTACAAAGTCCACTCAGTGGATTAGACTCAGATTCACACTGTCATGAAATGGCTGTCTATATAAATTAGATAAAATAACACTGTTTGTCTGCAAGCAAGAATGGTGGTACCACAAAGCAGACAGAATATGAAGTGCTCTGCGACTTTAGAATTCAAACAGAACAGCATCTACACAATTTCCCAGAGTTAAGAATTGCTGAGAAGAAAGACAAAAAAGTCTGGATAATGGACATTGCAGAACAAAAGAGGAAGTACTCAAGGGAATCCAAAGACCTTATTAGTCTACCAAGTATCTCTGGGTGGTACACAACAAGAATCACAACCCCCCTCCCCGCCCCCGCCCCCAAAACAAATGAAAGTATATGATATCATCAAGAGAGCAAAAGAATGGAAATGGAAATGGGCTGGTCACATAGCAAGAAGAACTGATGGCAGGTGGACCAAGGCAGTCATAGAATGGATTCCATTTGATAAAAAGTCTCCATGAAAGAGACCTAAAACAAGATAGATTAATGACATCAGCAAGTATTGCGGGCCCAATTGGCAAAAGAAAGCTCAGGACTGTATTGGTTGGAAACATGCTGAAGAGGCCTTCATCCTGCAGTGGATTAGACAATGGCTAAAACGATGATGATCACAGTTTATAAACATAAGATTGAAAATATAAAATGGCATCCAAGCACCAGCACAAAACAACCAAAACAGGACTCCACTCAAGTGACCCCCTCATCCTGATAGAAAATAAATATGTTCTGGACTAGAGGCAGCAAAATTAAAATATTTTTCCAATCTTTGAGATATTTAAGAATTTTCTCATTTTAAAAAGGTAATCCTTGTTAAAATCTTATTCCATGAAGATTACAGAGGCATCCAACATACAGGATTTTTACCTAGAAGTTATTTTAAAAAAGCAATGTCTGTCTGAAAGCTGTAATTGTAAAATCCATGTAAAACTTCACTATTTCAGGATTAGGTCAAACAAAAAAAATAGATGAGAAGGGTCAGAGTGTTTCTGGATTGTTCCAACAGACAGCAAATGGAGATATTCAGGACTAAATTTAGAGAAGAAGGAGAAGAAGCAAAATTAGAAAGGGTAACCCTAAAAGTTGACATCTTATCTATGTTTTCTTTTATGTAGAAGGAGTTCTCCTTCTTTCTTTCTACTTTAACACAGACAAAAATGTTATAATTTTCAAACTGAAGAAGATCTATGCCAGGAACAATTTTACTATTTCATTTCCCGTTTGTCAGAATTCCAGTCCTAAACTGCAGTTCTTCTGAGAGAATGCAATAGCATTTACTGCAACACTTTTGTTTTGTTTTGTTTGAAATACTTTATTTTTATTGGCCCCCATCTTCACCCATATTTTCAATAAATCACTAGAGATGTGCTATGTTCCTTCTTGCTTCAAATGCTCTACCATCATCCCAGTGCCGAAGAAGCCCACCATCAAGGAACTGACTACAGATCAGTTGCTTTAATATCTGTAGTCATGAAAACCTTTGAAAGGCTAGTGCTTTCCTACTTGAAAACCATCAAGGATCCACTGTTAGACCCCTTGCAATTTGCATACCGAGCAAATAGATCAACAGATGATGCTGTTAATATGGTCTTCACTGCATCCTACAACATCTTGAGTCTCCAAAGACCTATGCAAGGGTCCTTTTTGTAGACTTTAGTTCAGCATTCAATACCATCATTCCAGACATTCTTCTAACTAAGCTAAACCAGCTACAGGTACCGGAACAGACTTGTAAGTGGATCACAAGCTTCCTAACAAACAGGAAGCAGCAGGTGAAGTTAAGCAAGATCACATCAAATACCTGTACAATTAGCACAGGGGCTCCCCAAGGCTGTGTGCTCTCCCCACTTCTCTTCTCTCTGTATACCAATGACTGCATCTCCAACGATCCATCTGTTAAGCTACTGAAGTTCGCAGATGACACAACAGTGATCGGTCTCATTTGAGACAATGACGAATCCGCATATAGACGAGAGGTCGAACGACTAGCCTTGTGGTGCAACCAAAACAATCTGGAACTGAACACACTCAAAACCGTAGAAATGGTAGTAGACTTTAGGAGAAACCCTTCCATATTTCCACCTCTCACAATACTAGACAACTGTGTTGATACTAGACAACACAGTATCAACAGTAGAAACCTTTAAATTTCTAGGTTCTATCATATCGCAAGATCTAAAATGGACAGCTAACATAAAAAACATCATCAAAAAAGGACAACAAAGAATGTTCTTTCTGCGCCAACTCAGTAAGTTCAAACTGCCCAAGGAGCTGCTGATTCAGTTCTACAGAGGAATTATTGAGTCTGTCATCTGCACCTCTATAACTGTCTGGTTCGGTTCTGCAACCCAACAAGAAAGACACAAATTTCAGAGGATAATTAGAACTGCAGAAAAAATAATTGCTACCAACCTGCCTTCCATTGAGGACCTGTATATTGCACGAATCAAGAAGAGGGCCATGAAAATATTTACAGATCCCTCACATCCAGGACATAAACTGTTTCAACTCCTACCATTAAAACGACGCTATAGAGCACTGCACAACAGAACAACTAGACACAAGAACAGTTTTTTCCCGAAGGCCATCACTCTGCTGAACAAATAATTCCCTCAACACTGTCAAACTATTTACTAAATCTGCACTACTATTAATCTTCTCATAGTTCCCATCACCAATCTCTTTCCACTTATGACTGTATGACTGTAACTTTGTTGCTAGCAATCCTTATGATTTATATTGATACATTGACCATCAATTGTGTTGTAAATGTTGTACCTTGATGAACATATCTTTTCTTTTATGTACACTGAGAGCATATGCACCAAGACAAATTCCTTGTGTGTCCAATCACACTTGGCCAATAAATTCTATTCTATTCTATTCTATTCTATTCTATTCTATTCTATTCTATTCTATTCTATTCTATTCTATTCTATTCTATCTGCTTGATTGAATGGTTGCATATCCCTATAGTCTGTTCACGCAGTGAGTACTCTAAAGCCCTATTACTGAAGTGGGAAACTTTTGGCAGTTTGTGTTCTGGGATTCTAGAGATGCTATAGATAATAATTGAAGTAACACTTTTATGACACAGCAATATATGGAGTTTCAGATGTTCTCCATCTTTACCAGAAGCTTCATGTTTCCCTCTTAATTCTAAGCAGTTCTTGGCTTTATTTTCAACATCTTATTTCTATGATTGGTTCAGTCTTCTGAGATGTTGACTGAGAAGAAAGCAAAGAGAGGAGATGGTAACTGTGAGAGAAGAAAACTGTGAAACATCTGGTTTTAATTTTTGCCATAAGTCTCTCTTATCTCAGATGTAGACCTCTCTCCTGACAAGAAATCTCTTATTCCCCCCCACAGTGATACCAACTGCAGTAATGAACAAACCTTATCCTTTTAATCCATGGGACAGAATTCTGAATATACAGCAGGGTTTGGATAGCATTTATACATATCAAGTGCCGACTGGCGACGCCCAGGAGAAGGGCCTTTTCTGTGAGGGCTCCCACCCTCTGGAACGAGCTTCCCCCAGGACTTCGTCAACTTCCTGACCTTTGAACCTTCCGCTGCGAGCTTAAGACACATCTATTTATTTGCGCAGGACTGGACTAGATTTTTTAAATTTTAAATGTTTAAATTTTAAATTTGGATTTTAAATTGGGTTTTATTATTTATATTTCTATTTTAAATATTCGGCCTATATAATAAGTTTTTTAGATTAATGTTTTACTTTGTATATTTATGTGTTTTTATATGGCTGTACACCGCCCTGAGTCCCTAGGGAGATAGGGCGGTATAAAAGTATGAATAATAAATAAATAAAATAAAATAAATAAATTTGTGAGTATGTCATCTTCTTCATAGCACATCAGACTTCTACAGTAGTGTCCATAAGATTCAGCAGATATATTCGTAGTTAACATGCTTTAGATTTAAATTGTCAAAGTGGTTTATAAGGATAAAAAATAATAAATCTAAAGCAACACAATTCAAATCAAAACATAAATTTCATCATCATAATAAAGCAGCCAAATTTATCTTGAATAAGTGTTTTTCAGAGTGGGAAGGTTTCCAGATTTTGCTGTATTATAGCAACAAATGGGGATTGCCTGAGTTGCTTTAGGCAGTTTTTGAACTTATAAATAGCAAGTGTGGGTCATATATTTACTTTATTACATGGAGCATGGCATAAGCTTCAGGAAAGAACAGTATTATAAAAGAATAATACATTACTGCAAAGTTATGGCCCAACAGGCTCCAAGGCTGTCAGTGAATGAGTAAAAAGACAGGGGGAAAAGAAATATGTGGTACAGCTAATGGGTTCCTTTGTGCCAGAGATCTGAGTTGAAGATTAGAAGGCTCTAACTTCACACAACTTTTGCAACAACTGGAAAAGTATAATTAACTTTGAAAGGAATATCATGGGCTAATGGACTCCCTGTGCAGCCTGTCAGTTCATTGAAAATATCATGAAATGGGAAAAATGTCACTGTAGAACAGCAGGCTTTGTACAGGATATTTTTTCCCTTTTTAAAAACTCATATTTCCACATGCACTCTGACTAGTTGACGGCAGTTAATTGGGTGAAGCAGGAAATATAAGATAATTCCAGAGAAGAAATAATAAAATCTTGCAAAGGGCTTTAAGGGTAGTCTTGCTGACAAAGTACAGTTGAGAGAAAAATTTTTGATAGAATAGGGAGATGCTTGATATCCGTGGTCGCTAAGTAAGTTCAACATACGTACTTTTCAGCTTCTCAGATGTAGAAAATTGAGGCTGAATAGCTATTTTCTTTAATTACCCTCTATAAGACATAAACCCCTTCCATCTCAATTTTTTGCTAGAATGCTGGGTGTAAATGGTGAGGACTCAAGTTTTTAGGATTTTTCCTTGGGCAATAAAAGTGTTATCTATATCAGACCTGGTCCTTCAAGTCTTCCGGTGTGCACTCATTAGAGGTGTAACTGAGTCCATCTGCCTTGCTACTGGTCATCCTATTCTTCTCTTCCCTTCCATCTTTACCAACATTGTACACTTTTCAAGGGAGCTAAGCTTCACATAATGTATCTGAAATATAATTTGAATCTAATCATTACGTGTTGAGTAGAAACTCTGAGTTAATTTGTTTGATGAACCATTCCTTTTTTCTTGGCTATCCATGATATTCTCAAGAATCTTCAACACTAGATTTTGAAATTATCAGTACCAGCCAAAGGTGGGTTTCAGCAGGTTCTGACCAGTTCTGGAGAACCTGTTGCGGAAATTTTGAGTAGTTGGAGAACCGGTAGTAAAAATTCTGACTGGCCCCGCCCCCATCTATTCTCTGCCTCCCAGGTCCCAGCTGATCAGGAGGAAATGGGGATTTTGGAGTATCCTTCCCCTGGAATAGGGAGGGAATGGAGATTTTACAGTATCCTTCCCCTGTCATGCCCACCAAGCCATGCCCACCAAGCCATGCCACGCCCACCAAGCCATGCCCACAGAACCGGTAGTAAAAAAAAATTGAAACCCACCACTGGTACCAACACACTCTTCAATACCAACACCAGAGTTTGAAATCCTCACTGTTCTTTCTTTCCTGCTTTTTAATAGTCCAACTTTCACCTCACAAGGTGGTTGTTGTGGGGAAAATAGGAAGAGGAAGATGTGTCTTGGATATATTTGCTGTGTTGAATTATTTGTAAAAAGGGGATATAAATAAATAGCGTCTAAATAACTTTTCCAAGGCTCTATCAAAAACTTGTCTGAGGCATATTGCTTGATTGCTTTACAGTAATAGTTCCTTTACTGTTTATAGTTGATCCTAAAAGGGAGAAGCTATGCATCTTAAATATCTTTATTGACAATGTATTATTATAAATAGCTATAAAAATAGCTATTTTTAAAAAATAGCTATGTTTTCCCAACAGCCTAATGAAAGCTGTTTTATATGTGACAGATTCATTAAATTATACTTTATAATGTTCAGTGGAGCAACACCATCTCCATTTGGCCCCTATAAATGGGTTAACACAAACCCAACAGCTGACACCTGTACATTAACAAGCCAGGTTTTTAAAGAAATATAAGCCCTGAAGCCTTATTTTTCATGAAGCAATCTGATTGAAATTATTATTTATTTATTCATTTTTTACTCTTTTTTCATTTCTTCATTTGAAATGCTTTCACCATATTTTGTTCAAAGTGATGACCAATACAAAATCAGTATAAATTCAGTATACTTTACTCTCTCTCTATGCCTTCAACACTATATTTTAACTACTGTGCCACCACGGCTCCTTAATAAGTGAATCATCTGAAGCAAAACTACATACAACTGACATAGGTTAGAAACTCATTTTCGTAATGAAAACTGCCCCCTCATTAGTCCTGCCCTTTTCCAAGCTCACTGAGTGAAGCATCGCCTACAGGCGATGCTTGATTAGAAAATTAGCACTCTATTATTGTTAACCTGCATTAATTAGGACCTTGGCATTCCATAATACATTCTCCAAGGGGGTTCCCCCATTTCATCCCAGTATTATTTTGAAATTCTGGCTCTCGCCCAAGTCCTCATGGGATGTAATGAGAGTATGTGATTTGATTCCTGACATTGCTCAAGATAAAATTAGATTTTTGCTCTTTTGCTCTCTCCCTTTCTTTCAGCTCAGTTGTTTCCCAACTATATTTATTTTGCTTTTTTCCCAAAAAAATATTGATGATACCAGTTTCAACACATGTCTTTTGAATTACACAGGAGGAACTTAAATACAGGTCAAAATGTATTTTGAATTTTTAAGAAGTAGTTTTCTTTCAAACTGATTTACCCAAGATCACAGACTTTTACACATAAATCAGTCCATTTGTATAGAAAGATCTGATGATAGTATTGTGTTGAAATTATATGGATGTGTAGAATAAACATAAACTGTTTCATCTCCTACCCTCAAAACGATGCTATAGAGCACTGCACAACTAGACACAAGAACAGTTTTTTCCTGAAGGCCATCACTCTGCTAAACAAATATTTTCCTCAACACTGTCAAACTAGTTACTAAGTCTGCATTACTATTAATCTTCTCATCGTTCCCATCACCCATCTCCTTCCACTTATGACTGTATGACTGTAACTTTGTTGCTTGTATTTTTACAATTTATATTGACTGTGTTCTAATATGATTTGATTGCTTATTTGTACCCATATGATTATCATTAAGTGTTGTACCTTATGATTTTTGATGAACATATCTTTTATGTACCCTTGAGAGCATATGCACCAAGACAAATTCCTTGTGTGTCCAATCACACTTGCCAATAAAAAAATTCTATTCTATTCTATTCTATTCTATTCTATTCTATTCTATTCTATTCTATTCTATTCTATTCTATTCTATTCTATAACCTAAAAGACTCTGTACTTTGAAACTTTGAAGTAGGGCAGGTGGCAGAATTAGCCACCTTTGTTATACTTTCAAGGTAGGTGCAGTATGCTGCCGCTACAGCTTACAATTGTTGCATCTCAGCCCAAACTCACAAAAATCTAGGCATTGGCAGTTCATCTCCAGAAGGACAAGCCTTTCCAGGGAGGTGGGCACAATCTAGTAAATCTGTGCCACCCCCCTTCCTGAACTAAACTAAATTAACTTTATTTTCCCCATTAATGATTCCAGCAGAGAAGATTCAAATAATCAGTTGCTGTTAACAGTACATAAACTTCAGTAATTAAACAAAAACTTATCAGACTTTAGTACTTAAACTAAGCAACCTATACTCAGTTTTAATCTTTGATTATGTTTGCAGTGTGGCTTGGGAGAAAGGAGTATTTTGCCATCACCTCTTTGTATTATTACAGCAAAAACTGGATTTTGTTTTTAGATAAATCTTGATCTAGTCTGGGGCCTATATTGCATTAATATATATGCACACACATATATACAGCTAGTAAGAAAATGTTAAATTAATTAGAAAATATAATTATGCCTACTCATAAAAGCAGGTCTTTTTTTTTCTCCTTTGGGTAGTCAGATAAAGCTAAGAAAAGGGAAGGTGAATATCATTGTGAGGTATTTCTTATCTCTCTAAGGTGATCTTCCAGTGATTGAGGTAGTACTGTGATAAAAATTGATTCTACTTATCTTGACCCTTCTCTTCCAGTCTGAAGCAAAAAGAAAAGGTAAAGTTCAATGATATTCTCATGGGCAGACTGGGCAAGGTTCTAGCACTTATCTAGGTCATGAGAAATAGCAAAGCTTTTTTTTATATATCTACCCCTAGAGCTATTCCCAATACAGCTACTCTTTTGGAAACTTAAAGCCCTTTCATACTCTCACCAATTAAAGCAAAAACATGCCCAGGTCACAACTTTTGAATGTGGTTTTCATGATGTTGCTTTCATTCCATCCTCATACGTGAGGGATGCTTAGCAGCACCGATGTTAAAATACTCTGTTTATTTTCAAACCAACATAATCTAATGAAAAGCCATAAGATGTTTTAAGTTTTGTCACTGATTATCATGGAGGAAAATCTGGGAACAAAAGAAAGGTAGGCAATGAGGACAGTAGATTTCATGTGAGCCTATCCTGCAGATCAAGGAGGGGTGGCTAGTAATTCAACTTAGCAGTACGAGAAAGCCCCTAGTTATGAGGATTTTCTCTGTCAAACGAGTATTCCGTTGTCTACAACTCACTAGCTTCATATACTTTAACTCCATCCTAAGCAAAGATTCCATGAAGGTACTTTTTCCATGGTCCTTTTTAGATCAAGAAGAAAAGACACTGTACAAGAATGAGTGATAGAAATGTGTAGTGGGAAACAGTAACACAGCAGCAAGAACAGCATCTCTTATTCTTCAACTATCAAGTAAGCTCAGAAAATGCCATTGAAAGAAAGTTGAAACTAAAGTAGAAAGAGAGGTTTGTTTCACTGCCCCCATCTAGGAAACAGCTAGAGGAAAAAATGACTATTAGAATGTCCTCTACCTGAAAGGGAAGGAAGGAAGGAAGGAAGGAAGGAAGGAAGGAAGGAAGGAAGGAAGGAAGGAAGGAAGGAAGGAAGGAAGGAAGGAAGGAAGGAAGAACAGGATTTCCCCTTCATAGAAGGTTCTCTGCCACATAACAAAGCCATTTATTCGCCATTTCTACTTCTACTGCATTTCTCTGTCTCTCTTAATCTTCTTGCTATTGGGCAGGATTGGGTTGTTTTAGGGGCTATGGCCTAAAAAAAGGGGGAATGGAAATCTGAAGGCAAGCAACTGAGGGCTTTTACTAGTGTGTCCTTTCCTGGCAGTCCATTAACTGTGGATGAAAAGTGATGAGAAAGAATAGTACTGTGAAGGAGAGATGGATAGATGCAGGAATTTATCCCACATGTCTCCCTACTACTATCCCTTTGGAGCCTTTTTGACACTGGTTAAAGCACTGATTTTTTCTCCATATCAGGCCCAACCTTAAAGGCAGGGAAACCAAAGTCCTCTTATAACACTATCAGGCTCCCCAAGACAAGCGTGAAATAGATAGAAACTTCCCAGAGACTTGAATAATATGGCCAGGTAACATAATAATTACAGACAGCTGACAATCACTGGGAGTCATGCATCTGATCCTGATGTGTACATGATATACACCTCTCATCTTAATTAAAATGTAGTAGATGGTCTTCCCACCACCAACCTCAACACATGGAGTCCTTTCAGGGATGAAATGCTACTGGTTCACTCCGGTTCAGGCAAACCAGTAGTGATAAAAATTACTGGTTCGGGCAAACAGGTAGTAAAATAAAATGCTTTAAAAAGTAAAAAAAAAAAGAAGGTTCCAATGATCGCGTGGCACAGCTGTGATCATGGGAACCTTTTTTGTTTTTACTTTTTTAAAGCATTTTTTACTACCAGTTCAGGCTAATAGGTTGTAAAACATGCTTTAAAAAGTAAAAAAAAAAAGTTGGCCACGACCACCTTTTGCAACATGACCCCCCACCAAGCCACGCCCACAGAACCGGTAGCAAAAAAAATTGCATTTTACCACTGAGTCCCATGTATGAGAGTAAACACAGCAAACAAGATAACTATGCTGGATTTCGTATCACAGATCACTAGTCGAACACTTCCCAAGTGTTTAGGACTGCATGGTGTATTGGTGAATTATGCGAGCAGATCCCAGTAAGGTGGCCTTCTGCAGCTGACCAATGGTGATCTTGTCAGCCCCAATTGCTTTTAAGTGCTTGCCTAGGTCTTTAGCACAGCTCCCAGTGTGCCGAGTACCACTGGAACCACCTGCACTGGTTTATGCCAGAGTCTCTGCAATTCGATTCTCAAATCTTGATATCTGGTGATTTTTTCAAGTTGTTTCTCGTCGATTCTGCTATCACCAGGTATAGCAATGTCGACTATCCACACTTTTTTCTTTTCCATAATCGTGATATCCGGGGTATTGTGTTCCAAAACTTTATCAGTCTGTATTCGGAAATCCCACAGTAGTTTTGCATGCTCATTTTCAGTCACTTTTTCAAGCTTATGATCCCACCAGTTCTTTACTACAGGCAGATTAGTTGTGACACAAGTTCCAGTGGACCATCTGAGCGACTGTGTTGTAAAGTTGTTTGTAGTTGGTCTGAGCTATTGTCTTACAACAGCTCAGTATGTGATCAATGGTTTCATCCGCTTCTTTGCAGAGTCTGCATTTGGGATCATCAGCAGATTTTTCTATTCTGGCTTTGATTACATTTGTTCTAATGGCTTGTTCTTGGGCCACAGGCCCCCTATTTCTTTCTTCAATGTTCCATTGGTTAGCCATAACCAGGTCTTTTCCCTATCTACTTTTCCTTGGATCTTTTCAAGGAACTGTCCATGCAGCGCTTTGTTACACCAGCTGTCAGCTCGAGTTTGCATCGCTGTTTTCTTATATTGATACCTGGTTTGTTGTACTTTTAGTAGCTTCCTCTTGTTGACTTCCATCAAAGTTGGTTCAACACTGTCTTTAACATAATCTGTCAGAACATGTTTCTCTTCTTTGACTGTCTGCTTCACTTGCAAAAGTCCTCTTCCGCCTACTTTTCTGGGCAAATATAGCCTGTCGACATCACTATGCGGGTGCAGCGCATGGTGTATGGTCATCAGTTTTCTTATTTTCCTATCCAGGCTGTCCAGCTCTGCCTGTGTCCAGTTTACAATCCCAGCAGCATATTTGATGATGGGTATGGCCCAGGTATTTATAGCCTTGATGTTTGCTTTTTAGAAGTTTCCTGACCCTTTGTATGTATTCTTTGCTAACCACATTTTTCACTTGCCCATGCTTGATGTTGTCCAGCTGCAGTATGCCCAGGTATTTGTAGGCTTCGTGTTGGTGGCACTTTGATGGTTTGTCCATTGGGCATTTTAATTCCATCACTTTCTATGATCTTCCCTTCCTTCAGTGCCACTGTAGCGCATTGATCCAGCCCGAACTCCATGCTGATATCAGTGCTGAAAATTTGAACTGTATTGGTCAGTGATTGAATTTCAATTTCTGATTTTCCGTATAACTTCAGGTCATCCATGTACAGCAGGTGAGAGATTTTCTGTGAATTTTTAGCAGTTTGATACCCCAGGTTAGTTTTCTGTAAAATTGTTGACAGGTGGGGTCACAGCGATGGTGAACAACAAAGGTGACAAAGAATCGCCCTGGAAAATCCCTCTTTTGATGTTGATCAGTCCGTAACTTTCATTTCCAATAAACAGTATTATTATTATTATTATTATTATTATTATTATTATTATTATTATTATTATTATTATTATTATTAATAATAATAATAATAATAATAATTTTATTTTATTTACACAAAATGACAGTATACACAGCAAATGAGATATTGTTATTATTATTATTATTATTAATAATAATAATATTATTAAATTTATTTATTTTTCAACAAGCACAAGGAAACAAGTAACAGTATAAACATAGACATGGACACATGAAAAAAAATTGGCACAAAAAAAGGATATAAATAGGCAAAACATTGCCATAAACACACAGAATGATTACATATAATTGGGAACAGTAGGACAGGGACGGTAGGCATTCTGGTGCACTTATGCACACCCCCTTAGGGACCTCTTAAGAAACGTGAAAGGTCTATGGTAGACAGTTTAAGGTAAAAGGTATGGGGGTTAGAGAGACTAACAGCAGGATCAGATAGAACGTTCCAGACATTTACTATTGCCGATGTCGTATTTCCTACAATTAAGATTAGAGTGAGTTTAAATCTATTAATAGCCCTTGTGTTATTATGGTTGAAATTAAATTACTCATTTACAGGTAGAATGTTTTGATAAATAATCTTATGAACTAAGCATAGGTTGGAACGTAGACAACGTAGTTCAAGGCTATCTAGATCTAAAATTTCAAGCTGGTGGTATAGGGAATTTTATTTCGAGCAGAAGATTTAAGAACTCTTCTAGTAAAATATCTCTGGACCCTCTCTACTGAATTTTTGTCTGAAATACAGTGAGGGTTCCAGGCAGGTGAGCAGTACTCAAGTATAGGTCTTGTAAAGGTTTTATATGCCCTAGTTTGGAGTATAACATTACCAGAGAGAAAACTTTGTAAAATAAGTTTTACAACTCTTAATGCCTTTTTTGCAATGATGTTACAATGAGCTCTGGGACTTAGATCCTTTGAAACGAGTACTCCTATGTCTTTGACAGAGTGTGGGTCAACTTTTAGATCATTTCCAGGCAGCAAATATTTGATTTTAGAATCAAAATATTGGAAGTTTACATTCTTTGTAGTCATTCTGAGGATCTCTTGCCAATAATGAACTTTTGATCAATATGTCCTGTGGATAACAAGGTAGACAATGAATACTATTGGCTATGTCTAATGATCACTGCACATAAACAGGAGAAATAAGGTGGCTTCAAAACAATTGCATCACGTGTATGAAGTGGGGAATTGGGTAGAACCTGCTAGGCAGTCTAAATAAAAATGGCAAACCATAAAGCTTTCATTTTATAAGGACATACAGTATTTGTTATAGTTTTGCACACCAAGATGATCCTTTCATGGACTTTCTTGCCTATCTCTCAGATATGGATTCCTTGACTGTACTTTTTATCGAGGTGAAACTAGACTTAATCACAGGGTGATGGACTATTGTGACAGATTGGGCAAATGTTTGTATTATGAAAATGCTCTATTGCTCTAGCAGGTAATTATTTTGTCAGTCTATCCAAAGTATGCAGTTCAGAGGAAGGATATTATATTATATTTAATATATAATTATATTAAATATATATATATATATATATAATTTTAATTAAAAATTTGACTGATTTATCCTCTGCCTCATTGCTGCTAGGCAATAAAGAGACTGAACTGAAGATACAATGACAAGGTATCAGGTAAAAATCATGAAGTAATTAAGAATAGGATTAATTTCAAAGCTGAAACAGGCAAGATGTTGGGGTCTGTCAAATATTTAGTGCTGAAAATATAAATTTCTAATCCCAGTGGGAGAAAAAATTAGAACAAAGTCTAACAAAATGCTCTGGAAAATAAAATAAAACAAATACTGACTCTTTAAAATATACACTTATATACAACATAAAAATCTTGCATGAAAAGGATCTCTTTCTTAAGAGTAAGGAAGGATACCAATTTTCTGTAAAGCTAAGGAAGAGGGGAAAAAACCCAAAGAACAGAATTGTTTTCTTCTGAGTATTTACTCAGAAATGAATGCTTTAAACTTACAGGTAGTCCTTGTTTTAAATCTTATAACAAGAGTTGGGTCTGGGATTGTTATCACTATCACTACAGTAAAATAGAATAGCAATCTTATATATTTGATCCATCTGTTAAACTACTGAAGTTCGCAGATGACACAACAGAGATTGGTCTCATTTGAGACAATGATGAATCCGCATTACAGATGGGAGGTTGAACGACTAGCCTCATGGTGCGACCGGAACAATCTGGAGCTGAACACACTCAAAACTGTAGAAATGCTGGTAGACTTTAGGAGAAACCCTTCCATCTTTCCACCTCTCACAATACTAGACAACACAGTATCAACAGTAGAAACCTTCAAATTTCTAGGTTCTACCATATCGCAAGATCTAAAATGGACAGCTAACATCAAAAACATCATCAAAAAAGGACAACAAAGAATGTTCTTTCTGCACCAATTCAAACTGCTCAAGGAGCTGCTGATCCAGTTCTACAGAGGATTTATTGAGTCTGTCATCTGCACCTCTATAACTGTCTGATTTGGTTCTGCAACCCAACAAGATAGACACAGTCTTCAGAGGATAATTAGAACTGCAGAAAAAACAGTTGCTACCAACTTGCCTTCCATTGAGGACCTGTATACTACACGAATCAAAAAGAGATCTGGGAAAATATTTACAGATCCCTCACATCCAGGACATAAACTGTTTCAACTCCTACCCTCAAAACGATGCTATAGAGCACTGCACAACAGAACAACTAGACACAAGAACAGTTTTTTCCCGAAGGTCATCACTCTGCTAAACAAATAATTCCCTTAACACTGTCAAACTATTTACTAAATCTGCACTACTATTAATCTTCTCATCATTCCCATCACTCATCTCCTTCCACTTATGACTGTAACTTTGTTGCTTGTATCCTTACAATTTATGTTGATATTGATTGTTTTCTGATTTCTTAATTGTAGCCTATGACAATCATTAAGTGTTGTATCATTAAGTGTTAAATTTGTACCCTATGACTATCATTAAGTGTTCTAAGTGTTGTACCTTGATGAAGGTATCTTTTCTTTTATGTACACCGAGAGAACATGCACCAAGACAAATTCCTTGTGTGTCCAATCATACTTGGCCAATAAAAAAATTCTATTCTATTCTATTCTATTCTATTCTATTCTATTCTATTCTATTCTATTCTATTCTATTCTATTCTATTCTATTCTATTCTAATTTTAACTGTTTTTCTTGATTGTGGCTAGGCAGCACATATATGGAAGCATGCTTCTGCCCTTCATCTCCATCTGAATGAGAGCAAAAGAAAAATCAGTGCTGTGCAGAAATTTTTGCACCCCAAAGGAGCAACTATGAGTGTAGCTTTGAAGTTTATAATGAGTAAAGCTGATGTGAGACTTTTCAGAATCTTTGATTCATACCTAACATCCAGGTGAAGAGTCTACGCAAAATTCCAAAGACTCAGTTTCTTCAGATATGTTCGAAATAGAGTTAATCTTCACCATTTTTTCCCCTGTGCCTTGAGAGTCAGCATTGACTCCTAACAACTGCCTAAACTACTCCCTATGGTATTCTTGGCAAGGGTTTTTGGAAGTG
Organism: Ahaetulla prasina; assembly: GCF_028640845.1. Lineage (NCBI taxonomy): Eukaryota > Metazoa > Chordata > Lepidosauria > Squamata > Colubridae > Ahaetulla > Ahaetulla prasina. The sequence continues at coordinate 53,692,557 of NC_080539.1, forward strand.
GTTTCCATTGCTTCCTTCCTAGGGCTGAGAAAGAAGGACTGGCCCATGGTCAGTCAGCTGTCTATAAGCTTAAGGCACAACTGGAACTCACAATCTCCTGGGGATCCATCAGCAAAATGTTCAGCAAGAAGGCAAGGCAGGCTGACAAACGAGCTAGATGTGGGACAGATAGACAGTTCCCAGGGAGAGATGCTGGGGTGGGATGAGGCTGCATGAAATGGCTGCATGAGTCATCCTAATTATACTTAAACAAGCTAAGGATTAATTTGTGGAAGAGAAAATGAGAGCGAACAAAATCTTAATCTCCCTCAGCATTTCTCCAGTCCCCTTCAAAATCCTTCTCTGAAAAAGTCATACATGAGATAAAAACTTTACAATGCACAGTCTCAGAGACTCTGCCCTCTGTGTGCTGAATCGGAGCCATTTGATGCAAAGGTTTTTCAGATGTTGCATGATAAAAGTAATACAAATGATACTTTAATGAGTCTGCCTGTCAAAATTTTGCCTGAGAGGGCTTAACAGAAACTTCGAAAGTTCCTTGATGGCTCTAACCTTTCGAATGCAATATTCCTTGGAACTTTAGTGGGAAGCCAAAAAAAAAAAAGGACTTTTTTCCCCATTATGAACTGAATAAAGAAGCACATGGGGGAAATGAATGCTTTCAGATGGATTGTAACTGACGCATCCTTGAGGTTCAGTTATTGTCTTTGAGCTTGGGCACATTGTAAACAAGCAATTGTGTTACCTCTTTTAAAAAGCTTGTTTGCTTTCAACAGGGTCATCACTGATATTTGTAAAAAATAATAATAATAGATACCTCTTCCTTCATTAAAATAAGCTAACTCTGTGATGCTGTTCTTGGAACCTTTCACAGCTCAAAATAAAAAATAAAAAATGAGGAGCATGAAAAATGAGACAACACAATCTCGTTGCTAAACAAATCATAACATACAATACAAGCAATGGTAACAGCATTATCTTTAAAATATTCTCCAGGCCATAAATTATTTTCACCATGTCCTAACTGCACTTGCTTTTTAAGTATTTTATTTTCCAGCTAGATTAGCGCAAGGAGGGTGGGGCACTGTTATTTCAAATACAGCTGATAATCAATAAAATTTATGTATTTCAGATACTGAAAACTATTTAATGCTGGACTACAACATTTTACTTCTAAAACATATTTGAAAATGTTGTTTTTAAGTCATAAATTACAATAATATATTTATTTAATAAGTAGCTGTTTACAAGCAGGTATGCACACATATGTAATATATATACTTAAGTATGTCCAACAGTAAAGTTACAGGTTAAACAAAAGGGCTCTTGAAAAGGGCCTGGACTGACAGAAAATACAGAATATCAGAGCTGGAACGGACTGTGGAGATGTTCTAGTCCACCCCCTACTCAAGCAGAAGACCTAAACCATTTTGAAGAAATGGCTGTCCAATTTTTTTTTTTAAAAAAATGTGGAGTACCCACATCTTCCATTTCACTGATTGTTCTCACTGACAGGATATTTCTCCTTAATTCTAAATTAAGCTTGCACCCATTGCTTCTTATCTTGCCCCCAAATTCTTTGAAGAATAGATTGACGTCCACTTCTCTGCGACAGCTCCTCAGATATTGCAAGATTATCATCTTTCTTTTCTTTTCCTTTTCTTTGTTAGATTAGACATTACTAATTCCTGCTATTAAAAAGCGAAAGTTAGAATATTTTGGACATGTGATGCAACTCCCAGAAAAATATGGCATCCTTCACTTAATCCTCCAGGGAAAGATTAAAGGCAAACAAAGTCCAGGCTGAAGAAGAACATCATGTCTTCAAAACCTAAGGGACTGGTTTGGACAAAACTCAAAAGCACTTTTTCATGCGGCTGTTGTCAAAAATAGGATTGCCAGCATGATCACCTACATCCGATGATGGATATGGCACAAGAAGAAGAATTCCTGCAACTGTTCATTGTACCGTTTAGCCTCTAGTCCCCTAATCATCTTCGTTGTACGTCTCTGCACTTTATCTAAAGTCTCAACATCTTTTTTGCATCATGGTGACCAAAAATGTTCACAGAAAAAGTTTTACTGTTTAGTCATGAACCTCAATGCCATTAAAATCAAACAAAGATGCCCTCTTGAATGTACCTCATGTTTTAGGCATTGGCTGATCAGCATCTGAGGGGGGGCATTCTCAGCGAAAGCAGCCCAGTCATGGAACTCCACTAGCAGTTGACACCAAGTTTGTCAGGTTTTAGTTATCTCCCAAAGATGTAGCTATTCATATTTAATATGCTGCTGTCATTGTTAAAAATCTTGTTTTCTTGATTTAGCTTATATAATTGTTCATGGTTTATTTGAGATTACTTTGTTTTGGAATTACCTTTCATGAAAAGCAGATTATAGTTGGGTTTTATTGTTGAATAAATAAGTTAAAAAAGGTAAAATATCTAACCGCTGAGAATCCTTAATTGTATATTGCAAAAAGATATAAATGTAATAAATAAACAAAAAGTGGGGGACTAGAATAATCACCATTAGGAGCATGGCAGGGGAGGAAATTTAATTTACTTTCCCTCCCCACTGCTCCCTTATTCTATGATCCTAATGCCCTTTCCATTCTACCTGTTCTTGCACTCAAGGTTTTAAAAAGACTGATAAGATTCTTAGTGAAGTGTTAAAAATTGCTAATAATTGGTGTCTAAATGAGCTAGTGGGAAAATGCTTCTTATCTAGTGTTCCTGCCACTGCAGCTATTCCCTCTAGGGCAGGCCTGGAAAGGGTTTGCTAAATAACCCAATGTGCCTCTTCAATCTTGTATACGGGTAATAAGAAAGAAGCGGCAGCTTGGATCCATATTTGTAGCTGTCTGATGTGTTCTTGAAAAGCCCAGGCCCTTCATAGCATCACTAATATATTTACAAGCAGATTATAACATCCAAGACCCCATCCTAGATCTGGTACCTGGGGAATAATTGACTCAGAGTTTTCGAATGCTGTTCTGTCAGCAGTGGAGCCACTTGTAATGCAAGCACCTGTTTTTATTCTCCCTTCCTTAAAGTGGAAGAGATTTTTTCTCATTTCTCTTTCCAAAAGGTTGTTCAAGGTTGAGAAGAGAATTATCCCCAGAAAGACACATTACCATCTTGCAAGTCATACTCTGATGATTCTGTCTTAACCATTCCCTCCCTCTGTCTTTCTTTCCTATTTAAAAGCCAATTTCAGTGGCATTGTCACACACCAGCCAAAAGCCGTCAATTGCTCTGCCTTTAACGAACAGAGCTCATGTATTGATCATTTGCCTCAGTGGAAAAAGCCTATCAAAAATGTCTCTTTCCATCTTAGCAGTTCCAATTTCAGCCATCCCTAGTGAATGAATACCTATCAAGGTCCTATAAAAAAACCCCAATTTTAATTCCATAGCCTAATTGCAATTCACAGACTGCTCCCTGTCATTCTGGCCGAGTTGCCTCTTTATTAGTTGCTTGGCCTTATAAAATCTATCAGTTATGTCTGCTCCAATCTGGCTCTTATGTTGACATATATGGATGAAGCAACACTTCCAGCTAGGATCCAATCAAACATAAATCAGACTCTGTGTGTGTTTCTCATTAGATTGTAGTAGCTGTCTGCTAAGAATTCTGGATAGGTGGGAACCATGTGAACAAGCTAGTTGGGGAGAGCATTCATATACTTCATGTTGTAGAGATTTCACTATCCCAGGAATTGCAAAAATAGGAATAACACTAGCAATAGCACTTAGATTTATATACCACTTCACAGTGCTTTACAGCCCTCTCTAAGCAGTTTACAGATATCAGCATATTCCCTCTAACAATCTGGATCCTCATTTTACCCACCTCGGAAGGATGGAAGGCTGAGTCAACCTTGAGCCTGGTGAAATTCAATCTGCCAAAATACTGGCAGCCGGTGATCAGCAGAGGTAGCCTGCAGTACTGCACTCCACCACTGTGCCACCATGGCTCTTTTCAATTCAGAAGTTGAAGTTTCCAAATACTATGGAATTACTTGTCATTTTAAGACAACTATCAAGAAAATTGGAGATTGGTGCAAACCAAATCGATTGAGAGTAACATTCCACAGCTCCTTAGGTTTACAATGTTTTTAAGAGCTAAAGAAATTAAAGAAATTAAAATATCTAAATAACATGTAAGGATTTAGAAAAATTGTCTAGAAATAGAAAAAACTGTATTGTGAACAATGGATGCCTCTTCTGAAAAGGTTCCCACCTGCATAGAGCTTACCAGACTGAGAAAATATGAGCTCAGGGATTGGCAACAGCCTATACTGTGAAATATAAGCACCAGTATTTGAACTGAGCTTAGAAATATAGCTAAATCTGAGGAGCTTTAATAGCTTTACATCTTTACTTTGAAATCCCTCACTTTTCCTAGCCAAAACTTTGTAGAAGAATAGAATAGAAGACACTATCAGTTGCACTGAAGTTTTGGATTCAAAATAAGCCAAGTATGCCTGAAGGTTGCATTGATAGTATCTACTGAGCCCATAAATGGCTTTCCTTGGATAGGAACATAATTTAAGCACATCAGATGAAGTTTAATGGACTTGGCAAAGGATCTACTTAGACAAACATCTTGTTTCACATTGTGCTCAGAGAAGAACATATTATTCTGGTAGCCTCATTCCCAGCATTTGCAGATAAACATATAGCTCTGATTTTTATAAGTGTTTGCTGGGGGTGGCAATAGGGATAATTGCCTTGGTTTAAAAGGAGCCCCATCCTGAGAATAGTTCAGTATGTGAAGAGATCACAGCAATCAATATTTTCTATTTTATCTTCCATTAAACCTTATTATTCATTTCAATAAAGAGAGGTGTTTTTTCACCCACTCTCAGTTATAATATGCCCACAGTTGCCTTGATTTTATTTTCTACTCAAAAAAATAAATAAATAAAAATGGGCAGAGATTTCCCAGATGGTTGCTTATGCATTTAGGCAAAAGGTCATGTGGATCTGTGATGAAAAGGACTTTGGCTGATATTTTCTAGACCTTTTATCTTTAAAGCAGGGGTCTCCAACCTTGGTCACTTTAAGACTAGTGGATGTCAACTCCCAGAGTCCCTCAGCCAGCAAAGCTCAATACTTTTGCTACCGAATGTGTGTGGTGTTCTTACGTTTTAAGTTTTAATTTAGTATATAAAATCTTATACTAAAATATATTGATCCTTTTTAAGCCAAGGGAGACATTTTCATTTCTTTAAAAAATTTTTTAAAAAGCACAGGGTAGTTGCAGCCACATGAAAATTTGTGTTAGTAACCTTATTCCCCTCTTTCAGATGCTCCTGGAATGATCACACACCATCACATGATCATCACCTATACCAGGAAGTGCTGGGAAGAAACTTCAAGGTTACATATAGCAGAATGCTACGGTAACTACTCCAATAGTTCTAAAGCGAAAGATAAAATCAATCCTTTGATCATCACATACATTTTTGGAAGTGCAACCTTCAATCCACACTGAGCTCATTTTTTTTTTTTTTGAAGAAAGATAAAAACTATCTTCATTCTCCTGCTATCTTCATTCTGCCAAGGATCTGCTAAGAGTGAAACAAACTAACGCCAATATGTTTAATCTCTGGATTTCAGTAGAAGCGTGCTGATAAATTGTACTGAATGTTTCAGAGTTGAAAGTTGTTACATATAAAACAATATTAGGCAAATAATAATTCATGCGTTTATAAAATCTGTAAGCAGGGATCTGTGGAACAGACTAAATCCTGTCCACATCAGTGTGCAGTTCCATAATTCCATTCTGTGAAATGTTGTTCAGATTAAAAGAACATTGGAAAGTTACCTTTCTCCGATATAAAAGTTTTTGTATGCAACTCTCCCTCTTGTGCAGTTTTAATGCAACTATATCTGATATATATGCTTTTTAAAAATGCAACTATCCCGCGGTGTATATTCTTTATGTGCTTTTTTTATACAATCATCTCACTTGGCCAATAAAGAATACTAAATATGCTCATTTTATGTGTAGTACTGAAATATGAATGATGGGCTTTAAACATTTGTGTCCTGAATGTGTTTGCCTTGATGGATGTCAAACTTTTTTCTCCCAGTGAAATTTATGACTGATTTCTTTTATATCCCTCAGCAATTTGAGGTAGTGAAAGTGGCTTTAAAAAAAGAATTGGCCTCCAAGTCAATAAACTGAAACACAATTATTTTCAAATAATTTTTGTTCTTCCACTGAAGAATTTCAGCCCTCTTTGATAAGAGAATTGTAGTGTCCCATTGTCAGTCCTCCAATAAGCTATAGTGCATCAACATGATTTTTCCATTCTTTAAGTACAAAAGAAGATTTGAACATCTGTCAAGGCCTCTTTTGTGGTCAATTATGATGAAAGATAGGCTCTCTAGCTTGCAGTTTAGCACAGCAAAGTGCCATTAAATTGACTGTTGAGAAGATACATAAGCACTTTATTAAAATATGGCAAGTCTTGTGATGAAAACAGAATCCTTTTCACTCTTCTAAGGCAGTAACTATGTCTAATTCTAATGAACGTACATAGTAATTGTGTCCAATTGTGTCCAATTATAATTTGAAAGGTATATAAATACTAGCTCTTTCTTTGTGACCACAGCTGCCTTTTTTGTATTTCTCCATTTCTTTTATGGCAATGACTGTGACATTTTAGATTTGACCTTTTCTGGCTAGATTTTTGCTCCCCTATAAGTTAAAATTATACAGAATGGGGGGGGGGGATGGAACCTATGACAGCATAGTAGTTTGAACAATACACACTGAAAAACGGTTGAAATCAATCAGTATTAATCAACCCTGAATTTTGGGTTCTCTGTTGTATTTACAATGAATCTTTAGCTCAATTCTCCATTTGTCAGCTTTGGGGTAGTTGTATCTGTTTGTTTTTGGTTTTCTAAGGAACTGAGGAAAAGAAATCAATGCTGGAGCTTTATTCATATGGGATGTAGTGTTTGCTGTAAGATCTGAAGTTACCTATAGTACGTTTTTCAAAACTGTGTAATTGGCATAGGTAGCATAATCCTAAACAGCCTGGGTGAATGGTATTACATCAGTTACCACAATTTATCCCAGGAGCATCGTATGGGGTCAAAAAACTAAAGTTGGTTTAGTGTGACCATGCAATCGAAACCACAACCCTTTTTTATATGCATGCCAAGTATGCAACACACATTACAAAAGGAAGAGACTTTGATTGCATGGTTGCATCTGTCACCTTGACTTTTTTGATGTTCCCCATGTTCCTCTTTGCCCCTTCATAGTCTTAACTGAAATAAATTTTTCCTGCGTATGCTATTCCTAACAGGAAGAGCTCCCACTGATACTTTTGGAGCTGTCTCAGTGAAAATGAGAAGCATAGAAAGACCTGATTCGGGCTGGAACAGTACCAGTGTAAAAGGCCAAGTACCTACATCACTACGGCCATGGTGATGGTATGATGGTAATATGATTAAATATAATATGATTAAAAATAAAATTAGTATGGTAGAAGAAGCCAAGTGGACTTTAATTAACAGCCAGCTCTAAGCCAATTAAACAATCCTGGCATTTTAAGAGGCTGCTGAAAGCTCAAAACAAAGCCCCATTAGAATTGATCTTGCCTTTGTAAAGAATGCCCAACCACCTCTATTTCTGTAATTTCTTGACCGTCTAGAAGAGGGTTCTCAAACTCAGTTTCATTGAGGGTCATATCAGGGTTGGCTTTGACCTTGGGGGGGCCTGGTGGGTGTGACCAGCTCCCTGTTGTGGGCTCCTGTGATGACCTGAGCATTCTGCCAGTGAAAATGGAGCTTGGGAGTGCTGCCTGCAGCCTTTGCGAGCTCCATTTTTGGCTGCAATGACCTCCTCCAACCCTCTGCCAGTGAAAATGGAGCTTGGTAGGGCCTCCTGAAATCCTCTGCCAGTGAAAATGGAGCTCAGGGAGGAGGCACGGAGCCCTCCCAAGCTCTGTTTTTGTTGGCATAAGCACTACGGGTCGGTCCTTCACTGTTTCCAGGGCGGCCCCGCAGGCCAGATCTAAGCACCTTGAGTTTGACATCCTTGCTCTAGAAAGTAAGGAGTACACAGAAATATGTTAAGTAAACTTTCCTTCAAAAATTAGCCTTATGTATTGCCTTGCTATTTAGGACATTTATGAGCATCTGTGTAGATTTGAAAACTAAGTTAATGATTCTAACTTGCATATTTCTGACTGAGACTTGATTTCTACTTTGCTTGAAGACATTGGGATTGACATGATATTTATATCATTCAGATTCCCACCACCACCTAAAAACATTAACAAAGTTGTCTATGACCAGTCCACAGGGAGGTAACCCTATATTTTTTTTTCACAGCTACATATCAATCTTGGAATGTAAAGCCTTGCTTGTTCTTCTTGCTCCTGATTACTTCCAATTTTTTAATCATTTTTTTAAAAGGATGTATTACACTGAGATGATTCAAGATCACTCTGTCCTTCTTCTATCATATGCTTGGCACTTAAGTCTCAGTTTTAATACTACGGAATCAACCATCCATTTGTATTTTTAAAGTCAGCAATGACTTTGAAATGTTAACATTTGGGAGTTGCTATAGGCGAAGCGAAGTTCCTTCTGGGTTTACTTCCCACAGAATTTTGAGAGAAGTTCCTGGTAACTAATGTATTTTTCAGTCTAGAAATGGAACACGGATATCTCAGTTTTTGAACACAATCATGTTGCATATGTTGCTGATTTGGAAATCAGTAATACAGATCTAATGTATGATTAGATTATACATTTATGCTAGTTTTTTTTTATACAAACCTTCAATCAGTAAATAAAGGTAAATGATACTCTAAAGTAAAAAGTCCGCTTTTGAAGTTGTAAACCATTTTACTCTTTTTACTCAATTTTACTCTGTTTTAATTTGGTGGCAATCATAAGTAGGCTTTCTGAACTATGGTTGCTAGTTCTCTGTAAAATCATTTAATGGAACTATGCAGATACCTTTACAAGTCTATATTTGAAATTGTTATAAGCTGAACTCTGTTTTTAAAAACTAAAGTAAGCAAAGGAAGCTCTGATTATTCTGTTTTTATTAATTCTAGAATTATTCAGTTTATATTTGATACTTGCAATAGGGACAAATCAAAACTGAAGACATAGAAAGGGAACTAAATTTTCCATTTATTAGATCCTACAAATGTTATGATAATACAATGCAGAAAATATCAATATGTTCATATGCTGAAATACAGCCTTCGGTGATCTTATACCCAGATCAGAAGGCATGGCTATATTATGGGCAATAGGTTTCAGAAGACTGGAAAACTTCCAAAGACCGAATTACACTTTGCATCAATTCACAGCAGGGGGCTACCATGAGCTATTTTCCCAGCTGATGTTTTGTTTGTAAATCTGTGACAAAATGTACACTCCCCCAAAACACACACTGGATGATTATCTAATGGAGCTGCAGGATTTCCCAAACTATAAAGGGTACCTCCCTTGATGGGATGCAAACAGAGACCTAGGGAGGTGTGAAGAAACTTTTTTGATTTACATTGTAACAATAAATCCACTTTTCCTAAGGTTTCATTGTTTTGTCTTCATTTTTCATTTACATTTATTTCTGGTGTTTGGATTTTTAGGAGAGGTGTGTACATTATATTAAAGAAAATATGATGACAAAAGTTGAGAAACTCCTGTGGACCTTGTTTTGAGTAGGGGAATGGAATGGATGGCTCCTAAGGTCTTTTCAACCATATTATTCCATGAAGTATCTAGAAGTGTTTGTGATATGTATCCTTTGCTCTGCTGAGATGAACAGGAGTAAAAAAAAGTGTGATTGGTAAATTTTATCATGTTCTATTTGCTGAAAAATAGTTTATTCTATTCTCTTTTATTGCTTGGAATATTTGAAAAGCAATCATCTGATATTGCTATATATTGCTTAGTTTTTGTCTTTGTGGAAAAGCTTTTATATAGTACAATTTTTGAAGCCAGACCCATAAACTTTAATGGTACTGACTTCCAGTTAAGCAAGTGCTGCACTGCAGCTTTAAAATTATATCTAAATTTCATGTTTCTTTTCTCCTGCTGAACTGTCTGGTCAAATGCCACTAGGGAAAAATGTGCTTTTGAGTCCCAAATGATTTTAAAAATCATACTGCTATTCTTGTTGTTATAGGTATGCATCATTTACAAGCCATTCATCAGCATGTCTGGCTCAGGAATTCTGGGAGTTGAAGTCCACAAGTCATAAAAGGCCCATAGTTCCCCACTTCTGAAGTAAGGAATCTGAAGGGAAGCTCAGCGTATTCAAATAATATACAGTCAGAGCCAAAGAGTGTGGAAATTTCAATTCACAGGAATTCAAAACATTGTCTAAATTTCTAGCTGCTGTTTTGTGCAAGTAGTTCCTAAGAGGTATCTAGTATAAGTCACTATGCATCCTGCACAGGAACAAATTGTGAGAGCTGTTCACTAAACTATCATATAAAGCAGAACACTTTTTGATAGCTCTGTGTTTCTAATTTTTAAGAAAGCTTGGAAGAACTCATTGAACATACTCTACTCAAATGAGTAGCCCCAGCGTTTCATTTTAAAGGTTAAAAAGGCATCAGAGAAAGTTAATAGCAGACTTAGGGCATCTTTGATGTCTAGCTTAACTAAAAGCTGGCAATCAAAATGTACTCTTTCACTTTGATGCAATGTGATGAATATAAAAAGCATTATGGGAATTTTCATCTCACTTGTATAAAAAAAAAGAGGGTGTGTGTGTGTAAATGGCTGCCAGGCTGCAGGCATCAGTCTGGAATTCTTTAAAGTTGGCATCAAATTAGCAGGACACCCAGAAATATAAATAGTGGGTTTATATTGATATAAAATGAGGATTATTAAAATAGCGTGGAATAGGAGTTGGAACTAATATCTTTGCCTTTCATTAGTTATTCTACTAGCTAATTTTATCTGGCCATAATGATTTGGATCAACGATCACTTCTCAAACGGCCACAGTGATGCACCTGAGGCCTGTCCTTTTTAGCCAATATTTCAGTACATCCTGCAACTAAAAACAGACTTTTCCAAAGATTGGAGGTCAGGAAAACGTAGGGAGCATTTTGCCTCATATTTTCTTTCTCCAAGAAAATTTGTCAAGCAATTAGTAAATGTCAAGATTTTAATCGTGTAATTTTTGCTATAATACTCTGCAGCAATATAGAAAATGCTGGACTGGTAGCTGTAATTTACTTATTTATTCATTATATGATCTTACACTGCCAAGTCCATATAGAATCCCAGCAATGCTCTCCAGAAAAAAACAACAATTGTTGTTCACCCTTCAAAAAACCAAAATGAAGGCTGCCAGGGGCAACTGCAGCAAAAATCATTGGCTTCAAAATGGCACACCTGAGCAATCAAAGCCTGGGCTCTTCTTATATGAGTATTATGGCTGTAGTGCACATTTTGGGGGCAGGGGTTGATTGTCCAGCCGTTCCCATCAATTCTAAGCTACTGAGCACTAGCTGCAGTTACCCCTGGAAGATGCCATCAAATTTCTAAGGGGTATGGTAGATGGGAATTTCATGTATAGATTCCTGACAGGACAGATCACTATCATGGTCTTGTTTTTGTCCTTATTCTAATGGGAATCCTAAAACAGAAATTATGGCTGCCCGCAATCAAGAGATTTAGGAATACTGTTGGTAAATCTTTCTCCTTTCTCCTTCTATATCCCCATTGTACTCACTGAGCTCTGTAGATAGGTTAAAATCGGGAACCAAATTGACATAATTATATTAGTTGATTGTATAATTTTATGTTCATTATTAAAGCTATATTAGTTTAGTTTAGTTTAGTTTAGTTTAGTTTAGTTTAGTTTATTTAGACTTTTATACCGCCCTTCTCCCGGAGGACTCAGGGCGGTTCACAGCCAAAGTAAAAACAACACAATATATACAGTAAAAACAATAATAAAAATCTTATTAGACATCAGGCCAGATTAAAACTATTAAAACATAAAAAACCCCAAATTAAATCAAAACCTTAAAACTGCTAAAAATTTATTTTTAAAATTTATATGCCAGTCCTGCGCGAATGAATAGGTAGGTGTTCAACTCGCGGCGAAAGGTCCGAAGGTCAGGAAGTTGTAGTCCTGGGGGAAGTTCATTCCAGAGGATGGGAGCCCCCACAGAGAAGGCCCTTCCCCTGGGGGCCGCCAGCCGACATTGTTTGGCGGACGGCACCCTGAGGAGTCCCTCTCTGTGAGAGTGCACGGGTTGGTGGGAGGCAATCGGTAGCAGTAGGCGGTCCCGTAAGTAACCCGGTCCTAAGCCATGGAGCTCTTTGAAGGTAGTAACCAAAACCTTGAAGTGCACCCGAAAGACCACAGGTAGCCAGTGCAGTCTGCGCAGGAGCGGTGTTACATGGGAGCCACGACCGGCTCCCTCTATCACCCGCGCAGCTGCATTCTGAACCAACTGAAGCCTCCGGGTGCTCTTCAAGGGGAGCCTCATGTAGAGAGCATTGCAGTAATCCAAGTGAGAGATAACCAGAGCATGAGTGACCGTGCATAGGGCATCCCGGTCTAGGAAGGGGGGAAACTGGCGAATCAGGCGGACCTGATAAAATGCCCTCCTGGAGACGGTCATCAAATGATCTTCAAAAGACAACCACCCATCCAGGAGAACGCCCAAGTTGCACATCCTTTCCATCGGGGCCAATGACTCGCCCCCAACAGTCAGCCGCGGCTGCAGCTGACTGTACCGGGCTGCCAGCATCCACAGCCACTCCGTCTTGGAGGGATTGAGCTTGAGCCTGTTTCTTCCCATCCAGATCCGTATGGCTTCCAGACACCGGGACAGTACTTCAACCGCTTCGTTGGGGTGGCCTGGGGTGGAGAAGTACAGCTGCGTATCATCAGCGTACAGTTGGTACCTCAGTCCAAAACCACTGATGATCTCACCCAGCGGCTTCATGTAGATGTTGAACAGGAGAGGCGAGAGATCGACCCCTGTGGCACCCCACACATGAGGCGCCTTACGGTCGATCTCTGCCCCCCTGCCAAAACTGTCTGCGACCGGTCAGAGAGATAGGAGGAGAACCACCGATAAACGGTGCCTCCCACTCCCAAACTCTCCAGCCGGTGCAGCAGGATACCATGGTCAATGGTATCAAAAGCCGCTGAGAGGTCTAATAGGACCAGGGCTGATGAATAACCCCTGTCCCTGGCCCTCCAGAGATCATCAACCAACGCGACCAAAGCCGTCTCCGTACTGTATCCGGGCCGAAAGCCAGACTGGAACGGGTCTAGATAGACAGTTTCCTCCAGGTATTGGGGTAGTTGACGTGCCACCACGCTCTCTACAACCTTCGCCACAAAACGAAGGTTGGAGACCGGACGATAATTTCCTAAAACAGCTGGGTCCAGGGAGGGCTTCTTGAGGAGGGGTCTTACCACCGCCTCTTTCAAGGCAGCAGGGAAAACCCCTTCCAACAAAGAAGCATTTATAATCCCCCGGAGCCAGCCTTGTGTCACCTCCTGCGTGGCCAGTACCAGCCAGGAGGGGCACGGGTCCAGTAAACACGTGGTGGCATTCAACCTCCCCAACAACCTGTCCATGTCCTCAGGAGTCACAAGGTCAAATTCATCCCAAACAGTCTCAACAAGACGAGTCTCTCACCTGGATTTACCCAATCTTGATCCAACCCGTCCCGGAGCTGAACAATTTTATCGTATAGATAACCACTAAACTCCTTGGCCCACCCTTGTAAGGGGTCCTCCCGCTCCTCCTGATAAAGGAGAGAGTGGGTCACCCAAAATAGGGCGGCCGGGCGGTTATCTGCTGATGCAATGAGGGAGGAAACGTATAAACGCTTCCCTTCCCTCAATGCCACTAGGTAGGTCCTACTATATGACCTAACTAGTGTTCGGTCAGCCTCTGAACGGCTGGATCTCCAGGCACTCTCTAGGCGTCTTCTCCGGCGTTTCATCTCCCTCAGCTCCTCGGAGAACTGAGGAGCTGGTTGAGACCTACGCCGGGTCAGAGGCCGCAAAGCCCCAGCCGCGGCCAGTTCCCAGGCTGCGATTAGTTCTTCAGCCGTGCCATGGGCCAGATCCTCGGGGAACGGCCCAAGCTCCATCAGGAACCTCTCCGGGTCCATCAGGCACCTGGGACGGAACCAACGTATTGGTCCCGTCTCCCTGCGGTGTTGAGTGGCGGTCCGAAAGTCCAGGCGAAGGAGAGGATAATCTGACCATGACAAAGGCTCAATGAGTAGATCTCCTAAGTCCAGATCATTCAACCACTGTCCAGAGATAAAAATCAGATCCAGTGTGCTTCCCCCAATGTGAGTAGGGCCATCAACTACTTGAGCCAGGTCCAGGGCCGTCATGGAGGCCATGAACTCCCGAGCCATCGTTGATGACAAGCCGGTCGATGGCAAGTTGAAGTCCCCCAAGACTATAAGTCTGGGGATCTCCACCACCACCCCGGCAAGCACCTCCAACAGCTCGGGCAGGGCTGTTGTCACGCTGCAGGGAGCCAGGTACATGATCAACTTATTTGATCTTATATTCCTACTTCATGCTTTGCTAATCCGTGAATTGCCCAAAAAAACTCTTAAAGGGGAGGGAGGGAGCAGTAGTGGGTTTCAAAATCCAGCGCTACTGGTTCTGTGCATGCGCAGCTTGTTTTCGATGACGTCTGGGTGGGTGGGTGGAGACTCCTACCACCGCCACTACCGGTACTGGCTGTGGAATTTTGGGAGTTGAAGTCCACACATCTTAAAATGGATAAGGTTGAGAAACCCTGTTCTACACTGCTAAGTCCTGAAGACCAATACAGGTAGTCCTTAATTTACAACAGTTCATTTAATGACCATTTGAAGTTACAACGACACTGAAAAAAGTGACTTATTAACCATTTTTTGACACTTAGAACCATTGCAGCATGCTTCTGGTCACGTGATCAAAATTCAGATCCTTGGCCACTGACTCATATTTATGATGGTTGCAGTGTCCCAGTGTCATGTGATCATCTTTTGCAAACTTTTTACAAGCAAAGTCAATGGGGAAGCCGGATTCACTTAACAACCACGTTACTGACTTAACACCTGCAGTGATTCACTTAACAATGATGGCAAAAAAGGTTGTAAAATGAGGCAAAATTCACTTAACAAAATTCTCACTTAGCAACAGAAATTTTGGACTCAATTGTCGTCATAAGTCAAGGACTACCTGTACACATAGATGGGAAAAGGTTGCCCTTGATCTGCTAGTAATGAAATTCTCTGCCAGGAGAGATTCAACAAGACAAAGTTATTTTTATTTTCCCAGGATTTTAATAGATCTTAATTACATGTATGTTCACTGTGCTCATTTTTTTTCATTAATTCCAAGAGTTTTCATATTTTCCAGTGGGATACCAACAAGGACAGAATAGCAATATATAAATGGTTTGTCAGTAGAACTTAGTCAATAAATCAATACAAATCAAGAAGCATTTAACACTGATGTTCCACTGCTCTCACCAAGGACTGGAAAACTCCACTCATATTAGCAGTTAAAGAGTGTTTGATCAAAGCAAGTATGAAAATGGACATACTGATAGATAGCGTTCTGCAAAAGAACAATTTCTATCCACCCAAATGCCAATTACAGTAGGAGATAATTGGAACCAACATTATTAATGTGCTTTTTGGCAAATCAGCGATTACATCATTATTTACACATGAGGTGAATCCACAGCAGAATATAGATGAGAGGCTGTTTCCGCAGTACACATACAGGTAGTCCTCGAATTGGAACCATTCATTTAGCAACTGTTCAGAGTTACAATGGCCCTGAAAAAAAGTGACTTATGACCATCCCCATGGTCAAATGAACAAAATTTAGAACTTGGTAACTGGCATGTATTTTTTGATGATTGCAGGGTCCCAGGTCATGTGATCACCTTATATGACCTTCTGACAAGCGAAATCAGTAAAAAGCCAGATTCCCCTAACAACTGTGTTACTAACTTAACAAGAGAAGTGATTCATTTAAAGATGGTGGCAAGAAAGATTATAAAATGGGGCAAAACTCACTTAACAACTGTCTTGCTTAGCAGTGGAAATTTTGGACCCAGCTATGATCATAGGTTGAGGACTAAATGTATACCATTGGAGGTATGTTCCCCCATATTTGTGATCTTCAGAATGCTGGTTCTAGCTCCAAAATAAAAACTGAACCAATCTATTTATATATCCTTAGGTCCAATATCAACAGGCTAAACTTTAAATTGACATTACCCATACAGAAGTTAAGAGTGAGCAACATTTTAGTGGTGTGATGCAAATTACCAAAATATGCCAAAGGGAATTCATCTGCATCATTTGTTTTTGGAAGTAGATCCTTAAGACTCATATTATAATGAGATTTTTTAATTTAAGGTATTTGAAGCTGCCTTTGTATAAATAGCATTTTATTTATGCATTTTCATCTGCTATGAATTTATTTTATTGTTTTATAAGGATTATTTTAAATTTTGTTGAGATTAGTTTTTAGGTGAATTTCCCTTGAGCTTGATTGTACCACTGAAAAACAAGAGTTAAATGTCAAATAATAACAAATAAATATATGAATAACATGAGCGTATTATTAAATGTGCTCTGCAAGCTGCATTGGTTGCCAGCTTGCTTTGGGTGGAATTCAGGGTGCTGGTTATGACCTGTGAAATTTAAATGGGATAGGGGCCACCTGTTTCCCAGGGTGTTTGCCTGGTTGATTTGAGCTGACCATCTTGGCACAATCTGGTTTCTTTTAATTAAATAATATCATCTATCCGATTCAGGAAATACACCTTCTCTGGAAAGAGATTTTCCCTGAGATCCAGGCATCTCTGACCCTGTTGACACTCCAAAGGACCATGAAGACCTGGCTGTCTCCCAAGTCCTGGGCTAGGCTAGTTAGTGTTCCTTCAGAGAACGTTAGTTGTCAGACAGATATTTTACTTTCATTATCTTGCTTTTTCCTCTCTGATTTTGTCTGAGTTTGGTTTTGTTGTCTTTTTTTTTGTTATATTGGTTTTTTTTTATATCGCTGAGTATATTGAGAGCTGCCCAGAGTTGTTTGGAGTCATTGATATCGAATGAATGAATGAATGAATGAATGAATGAATGAATGAAGTATGCAATGTCACTACTTATACAAATGAGTCAGGGCTTGGATCACAATTGCATAACCATTTCCTTGTTTGTTTTGACATTCCCCTCACTGCCAATGGCCACAACTCTTTCCATTACCCTTCTCAGGCTATTCCTTCCTTTGAAATTTGGATGAATAGGTATCAAAGAGAAGCCATTTTCTGTTATCAATCTTAGTAATGAAATATACTACAAAGATGTGCCCAATGTTAATACCATTTTTATATGCAACACTAAGCCTCACAGTTGCCCCAAAGCAATTGAAATTATAAACACCAATAACCACTTTGTGCCCAGCTGATGGCCAAACCCTGAAGCCATTCTGTCCTAAATTCCTATTTGCCTTGTCTTTAAAGCTATGGACATTTATCCAAATAGCTGTAATAGAGAACAAATCATGATTATTTGAAATTTGAACTGTTAAGCAAATGATTAACCCCACTGGAATGGATTTTGCATAAATGAAGTCACCAAGAGTGATATTCTCCCCATCCCAGCTGCCTTGATTACTTTATGCCCGTTGGCTATAAATGCAGGCACCATTTCAGGCTTTGATGAAAACTTCATCACAGCTGTAACTCCCTTCTACAGTTTCATTGTAAAATGAAGTCTTCCTGAAAGTGAATCTAATGTTCCCATGGAAACTATTTGAGGCTCCAATGAACCAAAATGAAAGGCACTTGTTAAAAAAAATAATGATAACTTCAATGTATTTTTAACCATCCTGGTTCATACCTAGTTTGTATGGTTGAACATAAATTTCATTTATTATCTGTTACTTTAAAATAGCATCCCAGACATAAAATGCACTTGTGTTTCCACATTTTAAATACTGTTTTGTTGTCTGCAGTGAAATAAAATGTTAAAAAGGATTGCCTAATAGCTTCACTTGTCAGGGCAATTATATAGTTATGCACATATCTGTCAGTGTATATATGTTTGTGTGTAAATGCCAAAGGGGTGGGAAATGTGACTCTAGCAATCAGGTTGTAATACAGGGCAAAGCAAAACGTGGTGCTACAGTTGTTACTGACTGACAGTATCCCATACCATTAATTATACTTCTACAATAGAAGCCATCTTTTAACCTTTGAGCCTTCAAGCCTGCCACAAATTCTATTGTGGAAAAATGGAAAGGGGGATTGTAGGGAGTGAAGAGGATATGTAGTTAAAATAAAATTCTTTCTAGAAAGTCAAGGCCAGGGGTGAAATCCAGCAGGTTCTGACAGGTTCTAGAGAATCGGTAGCAGAACTTTTGAGTAGTTCAGAGAACAAGCAAATACCACCTCTAGCTGGCCCCAGAGTGGGGTGGGAATGGAGATTTTGCAATATGCTTCCCCTGGAGTGGGAAGAGAATGGAGATTTTACAGTATCCTTCCCTTGCCAAACCATGCCCACCAAGCCATGCCCACAGAACCGGTAGTAAAAAAAATTGAATTTCACCACTGGTCAAGGTCGTTGTGTCCTGCAGCCGTACTAAGAAGAATGAGGAGGTATCTTTTGTTCCATAGAGTGCCTGATTGGTTCGTGTGGTGGACATGTGGGTGAAGGGCATGGGCTTGAACTTTCTTTTGGGTGAGGAAAACCCGGAAGATTCAGGTTTTCCCAGATGTGCCAATATGACATCTCTAATAAAATTTAGCTTTGGTGTTACTTGGAACTCTGACAAGAAGTTTAATCCAGCAATACCTGGAGTGTCTTAAGTTGTCTTTCCCTGTTTTAGTGCTTTACCACTATTATAAGGTACAGCAACTGAATGATATTCCTCAAGAGTACCATTAGGCTAAAAATTAAGTTAGATGGCCACAGGGGCAGATAGAAATCATGTGTAAGCATTAAAATGTTAATATATTTTTTGCTATGGATAAAATAAAATATCATAACATATTTACCTATATATGTTTTATATAGTTTTATATATGTTAACATGAATAAAACAAAAGCTGGAGAAATCAATTTATAGTACGAAAACTTCAGATGAAAATCAGAACAAAAATTGTAAAGGCCTAGTGAAGTAAAACCAAATTGATATGAGGACATTATGAAAAACTTCATGAGGTAAAACTGTGAAATAATGCATTGCTACTGCATCACATCATTCATCCATAGAGAATGTAGTTGATCATTTACATGCCCATGTCTCAATTATATATAGGGTTTATGAAACCCTAGCTTCAAGAGTTTGGTTTCCATGCTGTACAGTTTTACTTTTATATGGATTATCGAATATCTTCTTTCTTTCCTCACTGGTTCCCATAAGATGATTTTGTTGTTTTGATGGGGACAATCTCTCCTGTCCATTTTAAGATACGGTTGAAACAGAAACTGAAAGTGTGTTGCTTGTTTCTCTATTACAATTGTTCATGATAATGATTTTGATGATACAAACATCTATAACATGAGTTGATCTGTAATAATGTTGATCTATAACATTAGAAATTTCTATTTCCCAAATCAATTCTATAAATGCAACTTTCAACTATTTGAAAAGGATGAGTATGACTTTGCCTCTAGAGCATGGGTCTCCAACCTTGACAACTTTAAGACTTGTGGACTTCAACTCTTAGAATTCCTCAGCCAGCAAAACTGGCAAAGGTTGGAGCAAAGCTAGCTGAGGAATTCTGGGAGTTGAAGTCCACAAGTCTTAAAGTTGTCAAGGTTGGAGACCCATGCTCTAGAAAAACTATGCTATAGACTCCTGGCCAATATAGTCTTTAATTCAGAGGTGGGGAACAATTGACCCTTTATGTCTTGTGGACTTCAACTCCTGGCTCAGGAATTCTGAGAGTTGAAGTCCACAAGTCATAAAAGTGTCATTGTTCCCCACCCCTGCTTTAATTTCTGGACAGGGTGTGGAATTCATTCCACATTTTTTCATTTTTCTGTAACAACTTCGAGAAAGGGGGATTACTTATTTTTTTTAAATCCAGAAATAGCCAAATACTTTTGGATTTTAACTCTCATCTGTCTCATCCAGCATGACCAAAAGGAAAGGATCAAGGAGGATACAAATTGAAATATATAGAAAGAACCACTTTACCTATTCTTGATCATTGTCTCTCCCTCTTGCTACTGTAAACCAATAAAATGATTTTTAATTTTACATAAATAGCAGCTTTGGGAACAGTTATGCAATCTTCATTAGAATCATGGAAAGCGTAAAAGGATTAATTTTTTTCTTCTTAACTTGGGCCCATAAATATTTTTCCCTGGCTTGTAATTTCACATTATGGGTAAAGTAGTGTTGTTCCCTTGTTAGATTACATCTTGTTTATTGTATGTTTATATAGCTTTATATGTCTTCCAAGGGGCTCATGTGTATAAAAACTCCTATCAAGCTTAGGGCATAAAATAATAAGCCATAGGTTTATTGGTATAAAAGAGAAAAACAGGGAAAGAAACTGATTTTTTTTAAAGTCTAGAAAGTTGGTTAAAAAAAAAAAGGATAAAGTAGCAATATAAATGCAAAATAACAACGGAAAAAACATGTTAAACATCAATAAATTCAAACAGCTTTTTAATATTTGGATAAGTTAAAGGCATCCATTCATAGAAATCCAGCAGAACAGGACTTTCATGGAAGACAAGCAGAGAGAGAATCGAAATGAGACATCCCAAGAATGAAGACTGAAATTCCCATGATAGACACTGAAAATGTTGCACTTAACTTGTCTTAGATATTACTAAAATAAAGAGAAACATTTATGCACTAAATGGAGCCATAATATATATTTTGTTTAGTTCTGTTTTAGCATGATATGTGAGTCCAGTTATTATTATTTGTAAACCATAATTTAAGAATCAGTTTTATATGTCAGTCATGCCACTGTGATTAATTCAGGAAAACATGGTTAAAATAAATCCTAAAATGATAAAAATATATTTTAGAGAATTCAAAGAGAATATTTCTGCTAGGACCATCAATACAAAGAACTGGCTAGGCATAGACCTATGCGATAGAGAATCAAGGGATGTGTGGCTCAGTGGCTAAGATGCTGAGCTTGTCGATCGAAAGGTCGGCAGTTCAGTGGTTTGAATCCCTAGTGCTGAATAACAGGATGAGCCCCCTAACTTGCCCCAGCTTCTGCCAACCTAGCAGTTCGAAAGCATGTAAAAAATGCAAGTAGAAAAATAGGGACCTCCTTTGGTGGGAAGGTAACAGCTCATTTCACCACAGACAGTTGTGGTGAAATCCAAATTTTTTTACTACTGGTTCTGTAGGTGTGGCTTGTTGGGCATGGCTTGTTGGCATGGCAGGGGAAGGATATTGCAAAATCTCCATTCCCACCCTACTCCAGGGGAAGGATACTGCAAAATCCCCTTTCCCTCCCCACTCCTGGGGGAAGGATATTGCAAAATCTCCATTCCCACTCTAGGGCCAGCTAGAGGTGGCATTTGCTGGTTCTCTGAACTGCTCAAAATTTCCGCTACCAATTCTACAGAACCTGTCAGAACCTGCTGGATTTCACCCCTGGTTTAAGGTAAAAGGTATGGGGGTTAGAGAGACTAACGACAGGATCAGATAAAGTATTCCAGACATTTACTACTCTATTGCAAAAGTTGTATTTTCTACAGTCAAGATTAGAGCGAATTACATTGAGTTTGAATCTATTGATAGCCCTTGTATTAATATGGTTGAAGTTAAAATACTCATTAACAGGTAGGACGTTATGGTAAATAATCTTGTGTACTAGCTTAGGTCAGAACATAAATGGCATAGTTCAAGGCTATCCTGGCCTAAAAATTCAAGCCCAGTGGTATAAAGAATATTATTTCGAGCAGAGGATTTGAGTACTCTTCTAGGAAAATCTCTCTGGACACTCTCTAATGTATTGATGTCTGAAATAGAGTGAGGGTTCCAGGCAGGTGAGCAGTATTCAAGGATAGGTCTGGCAAAGGTTTTGTATGCCCAAGTTTGAAGTATAGCATTACCAGAGAGAAAACTTCGTAAAATAAGGTTGACAACTCTTAATGCCTTTTTCACAATGATGTTATGGTGAGCTCTTGGCCTTAGATCTTTTGAAATGAGTACTCCTAGGTCCTTGACATTATATAAGCCACAAGGACTGAACCCTGAGAAATAAGATATTACTCAGAAGACACTCAGACAGGGTCTTCACTGGAATAAAAAGAGAGGGATGATAATGACAAATCAGAACTTTCAATAAAGTATGGCTCTAGTCTTCCAATGGAGTCTGTTTTCTGATCTGGTCTTCCCTGAAGGACTGCCACAAACCCATGAATGTGAGGTTCAATCTTCCTGAGTCTTGCTAAGGATGCACCTTGAAAAGATGTGCTCTACTACCACTGATGAGCTTTGCATTGCCCTATCATTTATAGCCTTTAGGAATGAGATCCAACAACAAGTAAATTCTCTGTAAGGATTTCCTCCCCTTGATGCTAAATTCTTGATGGATTTCCATAATGAAGCCAGAGAGCCATATACACTATAGAAAGTAAAACAAACTTCTACCATTGACTTAAAACCTGCTTTTGTGATGCAGAATATTTTTACCACTATAAAAGATGTGTCCAACTGTATTTCTATATATTCAGATACAGAAATTGGGAAAACTCTGCAAAAGCTGACCCTGCCCTCATCTCTTCTGCTAAATTCTCTCAAATGAAACCAAGTTTCATAAGACTCTGACTCTGTGGTACATGACAAACTTCTTCTAAAACTAAAATCCTATGGCATCTCCGGACCCCTCCACAATTGGATAACAGCGTTCCTGTCAAACAGACAACAAGTGGTCAAAATAGGCAGTACCCTATCAAATTCTGTTCCTGTCAATAGCGGCGTTCCCCAAGGCAGCGTTCTTGGACCAACATTCTTCATATTATACATTAATGATCTCTTTGATCACATTATAAGTAATTGTGTTCTCTTTGCTGATGATGTTAAACTATTTAGCACCACCAACAATACAGCTACCCTTCAAAAAGACCTTGACTTTGTGTCGGAATGGTCAAAAATTTGGCAACTCCAAATCTCAAACAGCAAATGCTCTGTCTTACACATTGGAAAAAAGAGTCTGAACACTAAATACAAGCTTGATGGACATTATCTTGTAGATGACCCCCATTGTTAAAGACCTTGGAGTTTTCATATCAAATGATCTAAGTGCCAAAGCTCACTGCAACTACATCGCAAAAAAGGCTTTAAGAGTTATAAACTTAATCTTACATAGCTTCTTCTCCAGAATCACTACACTACTAACCAGAGCATATAAACATTTGCTAGACCAATTCTTGAATACAGCTCACCTGTCTGGAACCCGTACCTCATTTCGGACATTAATACAATTGAGCGTTTCCAGAAATATTTTACAAGAAGAGTTCTCCACTCCTCTGAATACAACAAAATACCTTATGCCATCAGACTTGAAATCCTGGGTTTAGAAAATTTAGAACTCCGCCACCTTTGACATGACCTGAGTTTAACTCATAAAATCATCTGTTACAACGTCTTTCCTGTTGAAGACTACTTCAGCTTCAATTACAACAATACACGAGCACACAATAGATTTAAGCTTAATGTGAATCGCTCCAATCTTGATTGCAGAAAATATGATTTCAGTAACAGAGTTGTTAATGCCTGGAATGCACTACCAGACTCTGTGGTCTCTTCCCAAAATCCCCAAAGCTTTAACCAAAAACTATCTACTATTGACCTCACCCCATTCCTAAGAGGTCTGTAAGGGGTGTGCATAAGAGCACCAACGTGCCTACCGTTCCTGTCCTAATGTTCCCTTTGATTGTATCCAATTTCATATAGTTATTACATACTTATGATTATATTTATGGTTATATATCGTATAGTTATTTCATGCTTCTGCTTATATATACTGTTGTGACAAATAAAAAAAATAAAATAAAATAAATAAAACATTCCTCAACATGGCTCTCTGCCAGAGGAAAGCCTTCCTTATATTCAGATGGTTGGTGTCTGCAAACACCAACCATCTGAATATAGTGCAGTATACAGGTTCTCAATGGAAGGCAGGTTGGTAGCAGTTCTAATTATCCTCTGAAGTCTGTGTCTGTCTTGTTGGGTTGATTTCCAACTTTCCAGTTCCTGAACTGTAACCCTGATGCTCCTGAACCACAGAATCCTAATACTGTATGAACCCTTTTCACATCCAAAATATTGCTTATTTTGCCTTTATTTCCTAATGAAGAGTTCATTTCTCTTCTGTATACCATTGTGAGTCAATTATGAGACGTCAACACCAGGCATATATCAGATAACAAAAGATGCCATAGCATCATTATTAAAGAAATCCCAGCACAACTTAGCTAATTATAATCTGACTGGTCTCAATTTGTTTTCTGCCATCTGGGAATACTGGTTGCTCTCTTTGTACTAATTTATTAGATCAGGATTTCCTAATATTAGACAAACCAGGAAGCAGCTGTTCCTATCTCATTTATTTGTTTGCAGATATCTGTTTAATGGTATTTCTGCAGTACAAATAGATCCTAACAGCTGAACCTATTAAAAAGGGTTTGGTTCAAATGCTGTTCCTTGGCTTGGTTGAGAAACTGAGCAGAAAGGAAGGCCAGGACATCATATGGCCATTCCAGAGTTTGCCAGGACATCATCATAAATTTTATTTACTCAGTTTGGAATTTAAATCCAGTAGGGCTGCAATTGTCCAATGTAGTATAAGCTTTGTCTTTTCATATGTATGTAAATTGAGACAAGATGGATTACATTCATGTATATTTGGTGTGCCTGTGATTGGCCCGGAACAGCCAAAAGCTACCATTGACCTTATAATTATTCCAGTCTGAAAGCCTAATGTTCCCCAAATTATAAATAGCTTATGATTAGATTAGTTAAACTGGGAAAAGGGAGATTCTTGTTTAAATGGGGCAGATATAAACTTGGAAAGGGATTCCTGTATCTTTTTCAGATGTTTGGAGAAATAATTTCAGCAATGCCTGCTGAAATTCCTTTTCTGTGTAACTATTAACATGTGTAAAATCGAATCATAGTGTTCCAGGCTTTTAATTACAAGGGACAGTTTGAAGCAAAGGTAGACATCACAGGGCCTCCCACATGTCAATGAAGTATCTGGAAATTGAAGTGGGTATAAAATCTGAGGGGTAACTAATGCAAGATTAAGGACAATCTGATATCTGAATTGAAAGATGCCAGTACTGTCTGCAATTGCTTCCCAAGCATAATTTCAAGTGTGGGTCTTTTAAAATGTTCACTGCTTAGAGCCTGTCTCTTAAGGAGTGACTCACCTATTTTGACTCTCTTCAATTATTTCAGGGTTTCTCCATCTCAGCAATTTTAAGTTTTGTGGGCTTCAACTTCTAGAATTATCCAGCCAGCCTTGAAGAAAGTCCCTTCCAAAACCAGTCTATTTATATCTTACATAAAATGCAACTGCCTTAAAAGTTGATGAATTTCCCCCCTGTATTTTATTGACTAGTGTAGGCGTCTGAATAGTAGCAGCCCCTGCCAGCAGAGTGAAGTTATAGCCCAGGAGAACTGTAAATATTAAATACCACTTGAAGATTATTTCTAGTGAGCAGGGAAATCCCACTGCATCAGCACATGGTGATATATTTTTTTTTTACTGACAATTTGTAAAGGCTGAACATGAAGGTCAGAAAGCCAACAAAGTCTCTGAGTAATTGAAAAGATTGCCTTGGTTCCTTCTACTACTTTTGCAGCAATTGCAAAATTAACAGTTACATCCAGACTCGAAACTGAGAAACTGAGAATTGTTGAATACAGTTTTAAAGAAAATGTTTGATGTAAAGATTTTAATGTTTATATATATTTTGATGTAATCACCAGTCGAGTATAATGGGAATGAATTTAGAATTTAATATTGCTTTTACTGATTTTAATTTTTGTTACTTTTCTTTTTTACAAGTTCATGCACACTTATTTTAGGAATTAAGATAAGTAGTGGGGATCCCAATGTAAATATTAACTTTAGGGTTTTGAAATTTGCAAATATTTCTTAAGATGATATAAATTGGTTTTATATATTCAATTAATTTAATCAATGAAAATAAATTTTACATATTAATATGAGACAAACTTAAATCTCCATTCAGACTGGAGATTAAGTATCTCTCCCCCCCCATTCACCTGTGGGTAGGGGAGGCACATTTAGTCTTGCAAGATTCTGTTATTCTACTGTTAGTCTTATCTGGTAGATCAGATTAAAAATTGAAGTTAATATTTATTTTAAAAATGCTCATTTTCATCAAAACAAATTATTCCCAAGATAGTTAAAATGAATTCAACTCAGTATGATTTAAATTAATTCTTCTTTTTCCTCCAAGTACTTCCTTCCTTCCTTCCTTCCTTCCTTCCTTCCTTCCTTCCTTCCTTCCTTCCTTCCTTCCTTCCTTCCTTTCTTTCCCTCCCTCCCTCCCAATAATGGTACTCATCTTGACACTGAGCAGAGCGAAGAGAAACCTCCGTTGAGTCAAGCTTAATGACTGGTAACTTCAGGGGCATATTCTCTCAGCAACAATGCAGAACTTTTTCTTCCTTTCTTCTTTCTTTCCTTCCTTCCTTCCTTCCTTCCTTCCTTCCTTCCTTCCTTCCTTCCTTCCTTCCTTCCTTCTTTCCTTCTTTCTTTCTTTCTTTCTTTCCTTCCTTCCTTCCTTTCTTTTTCTTTTTTTGTCTCTCTTTCTTTCTGTTTCTCTTCCTCCTTCCCTCCCTCTAACTCCCTCTCTCTCATGAATGGACCAACAGGATTCTCCCTCTGAGGGCAACTAGCCCAAAGACACCCGGCTGGCTTTCATGCCTACAGTTGCACTAAAATTTACAGTCTGCTGGTTTTTAGCCTGGTGCCTTATCCACCAGACCAATCTGGTTCTTTGGATACCACTAGTAAATTAATATATACTATATAATAGGGATATGAAAATATTTAATTAAAAAAAATTAAGGGCAAAAGTTTCTGAGCATTTATTTTGAACACAAAAATGTTGCTTGAAATGGGAGTCAGGGTGCCCCAAACATTTTAGAAGTATCTCAATTTCAAAACAGAGATGTTTTAAAAACAAAATGCTTTCAAAACGCTCAAAAATTCCCATGTTGCACTTGAGAGAGCAGCTTTCCATTTAAAAAGAAGTGCACTTGAAATGCACTTGAAATGTTTCCGGGGAAGAAATGGAAAACTGAAAACGACTTTATGAAAAGTGGAGCTCATGGCTGTGGTGGAATGAAGAGCTTGTGAATAGAGCAGCTCTTCATGATTCTTTTCTGGATAAGGAGAGGACTTGAGATCATCCACTAGTGTTCCAGATAGCTACACTTTGTGAGGAGACTGCAAGACAACAGTCTCCAGTAGGTACTGCATTCCAGGAAATAATGGAATAGCCATCTTGCTCAAACCATGATCTGCACTTATAAGGACACATTTTGCATATTTCCTTTTCTAATCACTTTTGGATATTAGGAAACTTTGGATAGAAAAATCTGAAAGTACTGGGTTCAATTTGTAACCAAAAAAAGTTTTAAATACAAGTTTAAGATCTTTAACTGTTGTTTTTTTTAACAGATTTATTTTATTTATTTATTAATCAAACTTATATACCGCACCATCTCCCGTAGGACTCAGGGCGGTTCACAGGCATATTAAAACAATATAATAAATAAACATTAAGACCCAGTTAAAACTAAATATTATCATGGCCTGATCACTAAAACAATAGAAACCAATAAAAACCCCATTAAAATATGCTAAAACATTTTATCTTAAGCTAGTCCTGCACGCTGAAATAATAGAGTCTTCAGTTCACGTCTGAAGGTCCGGAGGTCGGGTAGTTGTCGTAATCCTGGAGGAAGCTCGTTCCACAGGGCTGGTGCCGCCACAGAGAAGGCCCTCCCCCTACATTGTTTGGTCGACGGCACCCTGAGGAGGCCCACTCTGTGGGAGCGCACAGGTCGTTGGGAGGCAATCGGCGGCAGAAGGCGGTCTCGAAGGTATCCCGGTCCTAAGCCATGGAGCGCTTTAAAGGTGGTAACCAAGACCTTGAATTGCACCCGAAAGACTACCGGTAGCCAGTGTAGGCCGCGCAGGATAGGTGTTATATGGGAGCAATGCGGTGCTCCCTCTATCACCCGCGCGGCCGCATTCTGGACTAACTGGAGCCTCCGGGTGCTCTTCAAGGGGAGCCCCATGTAGAGAGCATTGCAATAGTCCAGGCGGGAAGTGACGAGGGCATGAGTGACTGTGCGTAAGGCGTCCCGGTCAAGGAAGGGGCGCAACTGGTGAATCAGGTGGACCTGATAAAATGCTCCCCTGGCGACGGCTGTCAAATGATTCTCTAAGGACAGCCAATCGCCCAGGAGGACGCCTAAGTTGCGCACTCCCTCCCTGGGGGTCAGTACTTCCTCCCCCACAGTCAGCGATGGTGTAAGCTGACTGTACCGGGACGCCGGTACCCACAGCCACTCTGTCTTGGAAGGGTTGAGTTGGAGCCTGTTCCTCCCCATCCAGACCCGCACGGCCTCAAGACACCGGCCCATCACCTCAACGGCTTCATTGGGGTGGCAGACAAGAAAATGGTAATGGAAGTGTTGATTTTGGAAACTTACAAATCGACTAAGGGCAGAGATAGATTTGAAATAAAATGTTGGAATTAAAAGTCTCTTTCCCATGAGAAAATGCTTTGTTTTGAATTCTTTTTTTAAAAAATGATAGGATGGGACTTTGAAGGTTGGACACTAGTGGGAAGTAGAAGGAACTAAAGATTACAGTTGAAGGAGAACAACATTTAAATTTGACTTACTAACATAGAATGAAGCAAAATATTTTAATGTTAGATGTATTGAAGGATATTTGTGAACAATAGACTGAGTTAATACTATGATGTCAGTTTTGGAAGGCAATTTTCTTTTTTGCTTCTTAACTGCCACATATTTTAGCTGGGGAAGTTGGGAGGGGGTTGTTGTTGGAGCGGTAGAAAGTTAGTCATAACAACATTCCGTATTCAAGGACATCCTGCGTCTGATGGAAACTGCCTGAAGATTGTATCAAATTGTGTGTGAAGAGTTGATTGGACAATGTGATCAACTTGTGGGTGTGGGGCAGGGCTGTGAACTGTCAACTGGTGTGGAAAACCTGGAAGCTTTCAGTATCGGGTTTTCCCAGCTGTGCCAACATGACATTTCTAATAAATTGGAACTTTGAGGAATCTCAAGCCTCAGAGCTTTATTTCATTGGGGGTGTTCCTTGGAACCCTGACATATGATTGTCTGTCATTATAGATAGATGGTTTTAAAAGATGTTATGGAAGAGGAATAAGTTAATCTTCTCATAGTTCCCATCACCAATCTCTTTCCACTTATGACTGTATGACTATAACTTGTTGCTGGCAATCCTTATGATTTATATTGCTATATTGACCATCAATTGTGTTGTAAATGTTGTACCTTGATGAATGTATCTTTTCTTTTATGTACACTGAGAGCATATGCACCAAGACAAATTCCTTGTGTGTCCAATCACACTTGGCCAATAAAAATTCTATTCTATTCTATTCTAAACTGATCTGAAAACAGATTTTAAAATGACAAGGTACAAAAATAATGTGATATAAGAACAAAAAATATCCCAGTAGAAGGCACCATGCACTATCTTAGGCTTAAACAATAGCTATTAATGAACATTTATTTCTATTTACATTTAACTTATTATTTTTAATCACACATCACAGCCAATTAACATTTATATTTTTCTACTATTAATTTAGTTATCAACATTATTCTAGTATCAACATTTCTAGTATTCAACTCACAGACTATTCCCCAAGAAAAATACAGCATATTAACACGCCTTTTAATTAAAAACAATCATTCTTTTGATTTTTTGTAATATACAGTAAATAGGGATGCTTCTCTAAGAAAATGGAGGACATTGTAATTTAATAATTTTTGATAACATGTCTAAACATTATAATCTTTTAAGCCAATTATATAAAATTCTAAGAGGCTAAATAATACTACTGTTATGTAAAAATCTATTAGATATAATTACAGTGCTGTATAATTACAGCTATTATAAGAAATACATTCATCTTGGCTTTTTTCAGAGCAGCAATTCAAAGGATACAAATGACTAGAAAATAACATACTGTAATGTTAACAAGAAGGTAGAATTCAAGGAAATAAATGATTTTCGCATAAATTGAATGCTGCTGTAAACCATGCTTTGGTTAAAGAGGCAAAGTAATCTAAGTCTTCCATTTCTCAGCTGAAGATTTTTCCTTCTGAGTCTGATCAAGTGTCAATGTTTCGTTTCTGGTGAATGACCACACGGATACTAAAATCTTATTAAAAGTTGAGAGAAGGAGGAAAACTCTACATATTCTGATATGATTAGCGCATTTCTCTGCATGAAAACTAAGTGTCTTCATTTTTTTCATAAACTAATCATAACAAGATGTGTAGCCTTTTGAAATTAATAGGTCAGACTACATTTGCTTCCTTCTATGTGGCTTCTTAGCTTCCTTCCAAAACCACATCTTAATTGGACTCCACACCTGCAAATTCCACTTGAATCTGGCATATAAGGTTATGATCATTTACATAAAAAGGGAACATAAAAGAACATAAAAAGAACAAGCCAATGCAGGGTACTCAACCATTCCTCCACCATCCAATCCAGAGACGCAGAACTCTGTTTTGTTTTTACTGTGGGGAAATGCCTTCTTTCCTGTGGAATTATTTCAACCAAGAGTTAACAATTCAGCATAGATTGACCTCTCTTTTGTGCATGATTGCAGAGGGAAGGTGGTTCAGACTACAGATTCCTTGTCAGCTGGACAAAGTTCTGAAGAAGGCAAATATATATCATATATCAAACAGTATATTATATTGCTATCTCTTTTTTTAAGTAGTACTCTTCCAAATTTGGAAACTGGAAACTGTTAGACTGCAAATCTCCCAGTCAGTCCACTCTTTCTTCTGCCCAGTCACCCAATTCATGACATGCTGTAATATATGGCATTTGCAATTTTCGTCCCGTTCTCGCTTTCATAATAATAAAAAATTTATTAAAAGCTCTATCACGAATTGCTGAACAAATCAATTCCAACATATAGCTATCTTTTAGGAATAATTACCTAAATAGATATGGCCTTATAGGGGTCACAGATGCTGGAATGAGAGTCACATATATACCTCTCTAATTGCCTTTCCTAAACAGAAACATAAAAATATCATTCCCCCCCACCCCCCAAGAAATTGATACTAACATATGAAAACAGTTCCATTCAGTGATTGCATCTAAATTTTAAGGAAAAGTTGACATGTTTTTAAAAATCTTATCTTCCAGGCCAGTATGTCATGTTAATGTCTCTCAAGAAAGGAAATATATTAAATTCTTACAGACCAGCAGCTTACATTTAGAGACATCACTGGAAGAGATATACCAAAATTGTTGCTATAAGATGAAGGGCATGGTTGTTACTTTCCTAGTGACCTTGATGAAATAAATACAAATTTATTTATGCCTGCTGGTACAGTTTTAAGTAACAATGATTAAGAACAAGACAGGTGTCAATTCTGAATATTTTTGGACCACAAATCTATTGGATGTGCTTCAATCAGTGATGACAAAGAAACTGGTTTAAAGACCTGGTGGGAAGAACAGTTGTGATCATTTGCCTCAAGCAACCAAATGTTTTGGGCTAGCTTGATAGCAAACGGATTAAAAAGAGGTCTACCTATAGATTCTAAAGTCAAACCTAGGTAATTCTGTGGCTAACTTTACAAAGGGCAGTCTTTCATTTGATAAACTATTCTATTTGAAAGGTGGCCCAGGCATAAACTGGTTAAAAACAGAAGACTACACCTCCATCAAAAAAGAAAAGGGGATGCTATTGGCTCATATTTAAGCGATTGTCCACTAGGACTCCAAGATCCCTCTTGCAGTTAGTGCTATCAAGCCAGGTTCCACCTATTCTGTATCTGTACATTTTGTTTTTCTTGCCTAAGTGTAAAACCTTATTTTTGTCACCTTTGAATTTCATTTTGTTAGGTAGGGCCCAGTGTTCAAGTCTGTCAAGATCCTTTTGTATCTAGAGCCTATCTTTTGAGGTGTTGGCTATTCCTGCCAACTTGGTGTCATCTGCAAATCTGATGAGTTCCCCTTCTATTCTTTCATCTAAGTCATTATGAAGATATTGAAGAGTACTGGGTCTAAGAAAGAACCTTGGGGTACCCCAGTGCTTACTTCTCTCCATGTAGATGTAATTCCATTAAGGACTACACATTGAGTGTGATTTGTCAGCCAGTTAAGAATCCATCTGGGGATAATCGCGTACCTAGCTCCTTGCTATGTGACTACAGCCCTGCCTGAGCTACTGGAGGTGCTTGCCGGGGTGGCTGTTGAGATCCCCAGACTTTTGGTCATGGGTGATTTCAATCTGCCATCGGCTGGCTTGTCATCAACAGTGGTTCAGGAGTTCCAGGCTTCCATGACGGCCTTGGACCTGATTCAAGTAACTGATGGTCCTACCGACACGGGGGGATCCGCGCTGGACCTGATTTATATCTCTGGTCAGTGGTTTAATGATCTGGTAGTAAGAGATTTAGTGACAATACCGGTGTCATGGTCAGATCATTTTCTCCTCCGCCTAGACTTTCAGACCGCTACTCACCACTGCAGGGAGACGGAATCAATGCGTTGGTTCCGTCCCAGGCGCCTGATGGACCCTGAGAGGTTCCAGACGGAGCTTGGGCCATTCCCTGAGGATCTTACCCACGGCACGACTGAAGAACTAGTCGCGGCCTGGGAACAGGCCGCGGCTGGGGCTTTGGACCGTGTCGTGCCTTTGCGGCCTCTGACCCGGCGCAGATCTCGATTAGCTCCTTGGTTCTCTGAGGAGCTGAGAGAGATGAACGCCAGAGAAGACGCCTAGAGAGTGCCTGGAGGTCCAGCCGCTCCAAAGCTGATCGGACACTAGTTAGGTCTTTTTCAAAGACCTACCTAGTGGCACTGAGGGTGGCGAGGCGTTCTTACGCCTCCTCCCTCATTGTGTCGGCAGATAACCGCCCGGCCGCCCTGTTTCGGGTGACCCGTTCCCTTCTTCATCAGGGGGACGGGATGACCCCTTACAGGGACGTGCCGAGGAGTTTAGCAGTTATCTATACGATAAAATCGCTCAGCTTCGGGATAGCTTGGACCAAGATTGCGATGATCCAGATGAGATGACTGAGGCTCGTCTTGTTGATGTGGTTTGGGATGAGTTTGATTCTGTGGCTCCCGAGGACATGGACAGGTTGCTGGGGAGGCTGCATGCCACTACATGTTTACTGGACCTGTGCCCCTCCTGGCTGGTGCTGGCCACTCAGGATGTGACATGAGGCTGGCTCCGGGGTATTATAAATGCTTCTTTGATGGAAGGGGTCTTCCCCGCCGCCTTGAAAGAGGCGGTGGTGAGACCCCTCCTCAAGAAGCCTTCCCTGGACCCAGCTATTTTGGGTAATTATCGTCCAGTCTCCAACCTTCGTTTTGTGGCGAAGGTTGTAGAGAGTGTAGTGGCACGGCAGTTCCCTCAGTACCTGGAGGAAGCTGTCTATCTAGACCCGTTCCAGTCCGGCTTCCGCCCGGTATAGCACGGAGACAGCTTTGGTCGCTGGTGGATGACCTCTGGAGGGCCAGGATAGGGGTTGTTCCTCTGCCCTGGTCCTGTTGGATCTCTCATCGGCTTTTGATACCATCGACTATAGTATCCTGCTGCGCCGGTTGGAGGGGTTGGGAGTGGAGGCACCGTTTATCGGTGGTTCTCCTCCTACCTCTCCGACCGGTCGCAGACGGTGTTGACAGGGGGTAGAGATCGGCCGCAAGGCGCCTCACTTGTGGGTGCCGCAGGGTCGATTCTCTCGCCTCCTGTTCAACATCTACATGAAGCCGCTGAGGTCATCAGTGGCTTTGGGGTGAGTTATCATCTGTACGCTGATGATACCCAGCTGTACTTTTCCACCCCAGGCCACCCCAGCGAACCTGTCAAGTGCTGTCCCGTTGTTTGGAGGCCGACGGGTCTGGATGGGGAGAAACAGACTCAGACTCAATCCATCCAAGACGGAGTGGCTGTGGATGCCGGCATCCCGGTACAGTCAGCTGCAACCGCTGCTGACTGTTGGGGCGAGTCACTGGCCCCAACGGAAAGGGTGCGCAACTTGGGCGTTCTCCTGGATGAACGGCTGTCGCTTGAAGATCACTTGACGGCCGCCTCCAGGAGAGCTTTTACCAGGTCCGCCTGGTCCGCCAGTTGCGCCTTTCTTGACCGGGATGCCTTATGCACGGTCACTCATGCTCGCCACTTCTCGACTGGATTATTGCAATGCTCTCTACATGGGGCTACC
Organism: Ahaetulla prasina; assembly: GCF_028640845.1. Taxonomy (NCBI): domain Eukaryota; kingdom Metazoa; phylum Chordata; class Lepidosauria; order Squamata; family Colubridae; genus Ahaetulla; species Ahaetulla prasina. The sequence goes on from NC_080539.1 coordinate 53,727,091, forward strand.
CCTGAAGTGTACCCGGAGACTGCAGTTAGTCCAGAATGCAGCTGCGCGGGTGATTGAGGGAGCACCGCGTTGCTCCCGGGTAACACCACTCCTGCGTAGTCTGCACTGGCTACCTGTGGTCTTCCGGGTGCGCTTCAGGGTTTTGGTTACCATCTTCAAAGCGCTCCATGGCTTAGGGCCCGGGTACTTACGGGACCGCCTGCTGTTTCCACATGCCTCCCACCGACCTGTACGCTCTCAAAGAGAGGGTCTTCTCAGGGTGCCGTCCGCCAAGCAATGTCGGCTGGCGGCCCCCAGGGGAAGGTCCTTCTCTGTGGGAACACCTACTCTCTGGAACGAACTTCCCCCCCGGTTTACGCCAATTGCCTGACCTTCGGACCTTCCGCCGGGAACTGAAAACTTATTTATTTATACAAGCGGGACTGGCCTGATTTTTTAAATTTTAAATTTAAATTTTAAACTTTTAATGGTAATTTTATTGGGTATTTTTATGGTCAATCGACGGTTTTAATTTGGCCTTTTATTGAATAAGTTTTTTAATTGTTATTTTAATATGTATATTAATTGTTTTAAATGAAGGCTGTACACCGCCCTGAGTCCTCCGGGAGAAGGGCGGTATAGAAGTTTGATAAATAAATAAATAAATAAATAAAATAATGCTGTCTATTCCATATCTTTCTAGCTTACTAAGAAGTAGGTTGTGGTTTACTTTGAGAAATGCCTTACTGAAATTCAAGTATATTATGTCCACAGCATTTCTCCTGTCCACTAATTCAGTCACTATGTCAAAGAATGAAATAAGCTTTTATTTACTTTTATTTATTTATTTATTTTGTCACAACAGTATATATAAGCATAAGCATGAAATAACTATACAATATATAAGCATAAGTATGTATAAATATACATAAGCTTTGTTTAGCACGATCTGTTTTTGACAAACTTATGATGGCTTATGGTTATAACTTTGCTTGCTTCTAGGTATTTGTAGATCTACTGCTTGATTATCTTTTCAAGGATTTTCCCAGGTATTGATGTCAGGCTGGTTGATCTGTAGTTTCCTGAATGTGTCCCCCTCCCCCCTTTTTTTTTGAAGATGGAAATAACATCAGCTCTTTCCAGTTCTCTGGTAATTCCCTGATGCCCAGGATCTTTGAATGACATGGTTCAATGGTTCCAAGAACATGTCTGCCAGCTCCTTCAGAACTTTGGGATGTAATCCATCTGGTCCTGTCAAATTTGGTCAAAATAAGCTGCATTTTTATGGTTCCTTAGCTACTTGTAAATTTAAAGAAAACTCTATAGCTAAGGGCCAAAATAGCTGAGACTCAAGTAAAAGCAATTTGCAATTGTTGAACAATGAGATTCCACTTCTTACAGCATGGCACTCTATCTAAATTCTTTTCATACCCTGAGCCATTGCCTGTGCTTAATAGGCTTGCTGAAAATCTTTATCATTGCATAATAAAAAGAACATAAAGTGTGCCCTACCTATCCTTATGATCCGGGCACCACATTTTATATGATTACGGTGAGAAATAGCAGGATCAGACTTTAATTTTATACAATAAATCATGAAGATATCATATTGATTTGACATGTCTGCTTGGACATTGTTTAGAATCTCAATCCAGGTTTCTCAAATGCATGTACAGAGATTTTTACAAGTCTATATTAGAATTATATGGTAGAAGTTTATTTTTCAAAATGCTTTTTCCTATAGCAAGCAGGGGCACCTTTAGAAGAAAGGGTCATATATATTTATAGATGATGATGATGACGACATTAATGGTGATGATGATGACGACAATGATGATGAACTACAGTTCTTTCCATAATAGAGCAAATAAAAATAGAAAGAATGAATTCATAAACTGAACTCATACAACTATGCAATTCATTCTGACAAGTTCAGTCATGGTTATAATGTCAATTCCTTATCTGATTATACCCTTTGAGCTACCTTTGAAGATAAACACATGGACAGCTGCCCAGGATATTTCATTTCTATGATGTCTTATTTATAGATATAGCTGAATGCAGCAAATGCAGCTGGGCAAGAGAATGCTTTGGAAAAACTCAAAGGCACAACAGTCTTAAAAAACAGAAAAGATTCAGTTGGAAATAGATCAAACATGTCTGAAGAATATTTTTCCAGTTCTAAACATCATGGTAGAATAGACTATGTTCAAAAGAAAGTTTGGTGATAAATGTAATATATAAAATAATTATAACACTCAAGACTATAGTAATGTTTACTTTTATTTATGTGATAAATTTAAATGACTGCCCATGTCACATATGTGACTCTGTATATCTGAGTTCTATTTTTCTATTTTCTCTGTGCAGATCACCCAATAACAAAGGACAGCTTATTGATACAAATTCTAAAATATGCACAAACACATGCATTCATAACATCCTCCATATAATAGGGACCACCAACACAAAATTAGCCTCCTCAAGATATGGTGTTCTAGGACTAAAAGTTGTTAACTTGTGCTTAAACCCATCAAGGAAGGAAAGAAACTCACCAAGCAAATGCCACAAATCCTCCATTTGGAAGGTTCTTAACATTTGAAAAGCAGTAAAAAAAATTAATTCCAAAAGTGATTAAGAAATGAGGCTTGGCAGAGCTTATTGTCCATATGGGCTGTATTATGACTCTGAGCTTAGTTGGAATCCCTCAGCTCTCAGTCACTCAATTTAACAGCTGACCACAAAAACCTCAGTTCTTGCAGTCTATTCATGAGAAACAGCTATCCAGAATCCATATGGGCAATCTTATTATCTGTCTTTTTTCCAGAGAGATTTCACCAACCAGGATCTACCCTCTGGCTGCCATTGTTTGCCATAATGTCATCCTTCCACTTTCAGGGATATCTGGTATACTACGTCCTCAATGGAAGTCTCCACAAAATCTGATTTACAACTTCCCGAAAGTTTTTTCCCCCTGCAGAAAAGAGTTCTTTTTTTTTGTACATTTAGAATTTCTTTTGTGATATAATTATTTTATTTCTGTTAGTTGCAATTCTTAATGCAACCTCTTAATGCTGTTGTCTTGCGTGCAAATGTACTGAAAATCTGTTCTTTTATTTGAGACCTAGTTTCTAGCTTTACATTTAAATGAAACATTACTTTTTAATATTGAATTGAGAAAGAGTGTGTAATCAGAGATTGACTAAAAATAGACTCAAGTTTAAGTCACAGCTGAGATTTGAGATTGGATCTGTTATGTTCTGGAAGTAACGAGGCTGGAGACCAGGGTAGTGACAACAGCTCTTTAATATATGGTGAACCCAGCAACAGGCTGGGGGAAAAACCTCTCCTTTTATACCGTTCTGCTGGAGGCTTCGTCCAATCAGCAACGTGCTGATTTCCCGCTCAAATATTTAAAGGTACAACTGTTAATACATAACACTCCTCCCCTCCCAGAAAACACTTTGTCTCTATTTACATATTTATTTACATGTTATTTTTCGACGTAGTCACGCAAATAACCTGGGCGTCTCCTAGTTCTTTCTGACCTGCGCGGTTCAGTTCTGGTGAGGTTTTGAGCTGGTCGGAGGGGCTGTTTTCTCCTCCCAGCTCTTTCTCTGGGCCATCGGGCCCGGATTATTGGCCGACTTTTTCTTGGCCATCCGCCTTGGATTAATTTTGGAATTTTCCTGCTGCTTCCTCGGGACCTGATGGCGCCGCTGGAACTCTGGGACCTCAGCTAAGTCTTGCGCCTCCCGGTCATTGTCAGCTGTGGATTCAAAGTGGTATTGGTCATTACCTGTCTCTATTGGTTTGGTTTGGTCAGTTATTCGCTTCCTTAACTGATCTATGTGGCGCCGCCACACTCGGTTGTCTGGTAGCTCTACCACGCACGATTTTGGGCCTGTTATCTTTGTTACTTGTCCTGCGACCCAACTCGGGCCGCCCCATAGTTTCGGCCCACACCCGGTCGCCTATGCTCATTTCCCTTGTCTTTTCTAGTTCCCCTTGTAACCCTCGGTGTGTAATGGGGTTCAAACGGTCAAGTGGGCACCGGAGTTTCCGTCCCATTAGCAATTCGCTGGGCTTTTCCAGTGGCTGTGCTTGGGGTTCTGTGCTGGACGGCTAGGAAAGTCTATTTTGTTTGCCAGTCACCTGGCTTGAGCCTGACACGCCTCCTTAGCGCCCGGACGGAACGCCTGCAAGGCCATTCGACGAGGGTGGAAAGGCGCAGAGAGGCATGTCGGATGCCTTCCTCTGCCAGGTACTCTTCAAACTGGGCTGCCGTGAATTGGGGCTCATTGTCGGACACCAGAGTGTCCGCAACCCGTGAGTTGCGAATAGGTGGCGAGGGTTGCGATTACTGCTTCGGCCGTGGTGGACTTCATGAGTATGATCTCCAACCATTTGGAAAATGCGTCCACCACCACTAGGAACGTTTGGCCGTGAAAGGGGCCAGCAAAGTCAATGTGGATTCTTGACCAAGGCCCTTGGGGCTTTTCCCATTCTCTGACAGGGGCTGTTGGGGGTAGCGGTCTGGACTCTTGGCAAGCTTGGCATTTCCCTACCCTCTCAGCAATCTCTGCATCCATGAGTGGCCACCATACATAGCTTCTAGCTAACCCCTTCATCCTTACGATGCCTGGGTGACCCTCGTGGAGGAGGTCCAATACCTTGCCCCTTAACTTAACAGGAATTATTACACGATCACCCCATAACAGGCACCCCCCTTGAGCCGAGAGCTCATCTCGTTTCTTAACAAATTCTTTGAACCGTTCGCCCGGCGCAGCGGGCCACCCTCTCTGTACCCAACCGAGTACAGTCCTTAACACAATGTCCCGGTATGATGCCCGAGCCACTTCCTTCGATGTGACTGGGCCAGAGTCCAACGAGTCAATAAGGAGGATGGGTGTCCCCGGAGTGGGGTCTTCGGTCGCCCCTGGCAGTGGGCATCGGCTCAACGCGTCTGCATGCCCCACTTCCTTTCCCGGTCGATGCTGCAGCTTGTACGAATAAGCGGCTAAAAATATAGTCCATCGGGTCAAGCGTGGCGAAAGTGCCACAGGCGTTGGGCGGTCGCCAGCCAGTAATCCTAGTAGCGGTCTGTGGTCAGTCACGATTTCAAAATTCCGCCCAAAGACATACTCATGGAATTTTTTGACCCCTGATACAATGGCTAGTGCTTCTTTGTCTAATTGGCTGTAGTTCCTCTCTGGGGAGGACATCGTTCTAGAGTAGAACGCTATAGGGGCTTCTGTGCCGTTTGGAAGTCTATGGCTGAGTACAGCCCCCACCCCATAAGGGGATGCATCGCAAACCAGCACTAGGGGTAGTGAGTCGTGATATTGGATGAGCAGGCTATCACTTGAGAGCAGGTTCTTTACTGCTTCAAAAGCCCTATTTTCTGACTTTCCCAAGACCAAACAGTATTTTTCCTAAGAGCCTATGCAGCGGTTCCAAGAACGGTTGCTTTGTTCTTTAAAAGACCGCAGAAAATTAACCAATCCCAGGAATGCCTGCAGCTCTGCTTTGTTTTTGGGCGCTGGAGCCTTCCTAATTGCCTTAACCTTGCTCTCAGTAGGGTGAATTTTCTTGTCTATCCGTAGCCCAAGAAATCGACCGATTCGACCCTATCTGGCATTTATTTGTCTTGACTTTTAACCCGCTGTCCGAAAATGCTCAAGACCTTTCTTAAACGCCTCCCCAATTCCTCCATGTTTTCCCTGAAATTAGGACATCATCAAGTAGGGAACTACCCTGGGAGCCCTTGCAGTAGTCGCTCCATCAGGTTTTGGAACAGCCCTGGTGCCACACTAACCCCAAATTGCAATCGGTGCACTTGAAGGCCCCCTGTGCGTCACAATCGCTTGGGCTTCGCCAGCGGGCGCTACTGGCAGTTGTTGGTAGGCTTGGGCCAAGTCTAACTTTGCAAAGACTTGCCCTTGCCCCAAAGAGTGCAATAAGTGTTGCACCACGGAACCGGCACGCGCTTTTCTGTAAGGCTTTGTTGCCGCCTTGTAGTCAGCGCAAATTCTAATTGACCCGTCCGGTTTGATGGGGTGACGATTGGCGCTCCCACTTTGCGTGATCGACTGGCACCAAAATCCCTGATTTATGAGCTTGTCCAGCTCCTTATCGATTTTTGGTTTTAGGGCAAAAGGGACCTCCTCGCCTTAAGCCTAATGGGGCTACCTGGGGTCTAAGTTGAAGGAAATAGGGGTCCCTTGTACTTGCCCAGGCAGTCCTTGAAGACATCTTCGAACTCGTTAAAGAGAATGTCTTTCAAATTGCAGTCACTTCTGTAGATGCCAGTCACTCCCATGCCCAGGGCACGAAACCAGTCTAGTCCCAACAGACTGGGCAGAGTTCCTTCGACGATCGTGATGGGCAGGGTCTTCTTGTGAGGGCCGTACTCGACTCGGACGGAGGTGGTCCTCGAACAGGGATGCGATTCTGGTAGTCGTGGACTCGTAGTCGCTTGTGCTTGCAGGTGGCGCCGCGACGGACGGCAGCGACTTCGCCAAAGTGTCCCAGGACATGATGGTGATCGCTGATCCCGTGTCTACTTCAAGCCGCACCGCACTCTCTATTTTTGGCCTGGTGAAGATCTTCTTCTCCACTTTGGTCGAGGCGCGCCTATGACCACCGTTGTTTGGTTGGAATCCGCGCTTTTTGTTTGAGCCAATCGCGGTCGCCTTGCCGATTCCGCGCCTGATTGGCCGATTTGAATTTTCGGCGGAAGGTTGGGCCGCCGACAAACTTGAGCTAGGTGCCCTTTCTTCCCACACCGACATGTCGCATCTTTAAATTTGCAGCGTTGGCGCTGGTGTTGACCCCGCAGCTTCCGTGATTCGCCTCGGTCCCCTTTGTCGCTGCGCGGCAGACCCTTCCTCATCTTCACCGCCGGATTCGGTCTGAACCTCCTCCTGGTGCACCGGGTTGCCTTCGCGCCGCCTTTGTGGAACCGGCTTCTGCAGCGTCTCTGCCGCTTGGGATGACATTTCATGTGCTCTGGCTTCGCCCAGAGCGTGGCCAGCGTTAGGTTGCTCTTTGCTAGCAGCCGCCGCCAAACGGATGTCTTTGACCTCGGATGAGTTGCTCGAGGAGCACCTCGCCCAGGTCACGGTATCCGCAGTCCTTGGACGCCTTCTCAGGGCGGCCATGTAGTCACCGATAGACTCGCCTCCATCTGCCTTCGCCTCCGAATTCAAACCGCCGCACGATTTGGACGGCGTTGCGAAATGGTTCTTAGCAAAGTCTGCAGAGTTGGCCACGACACCGACTGCAACGGTGTTGGCTCTGCCAGGGCTTCCGCGATGTCAATGACCTCCGGACCGCAGTGGCTTAAGAAATAAGCCCTTTTTCGGTTGTCTGGAACTCCGTGCAGTTCGTTGGCTTCTAGGAAACTTTCGAAACGGGTCATATACGTCCCCCATTTCTCCTTAGCCGGGTCGAACGGTGCGGGTGGAGTGTAACTGGCCATCTCGCCTTTTCTGCCCTGGGTTTGCTGGGTTCGGGTCTATCGTGCTTCAGCTCGGTTCTGGTTCTCCTCAGCCTCGATATCCCACCCTCGTCGCCAATGTTATGTTCTGGAAGTAACGAGGCTGGAGACCAGGGTAGTGACAACAGCTCTTTAATATATGGTGAACCCAGCAACAGGCTGGGGGAAAAACCTCTCCTTTTATACCGTTCTGCTGGAGGCTTCGTCCAATCAGCAACGTGCTGATTTCCCGCTCAAATATTTAAAGGTACAACTGTTAATACATAACAGGATCAGTTCTAAGAACTGAAAGATATAACATTCATTCTATCATGCAATGTCAAATATAGGAAACTATATTTGAGATGTGGTGTGGTAAAAATGGTATGGTAACAGCGTTTCGTGCACCTTTTGCATTGAGTCATGCCGGCCACATGACCACAGAGACATCTTCAGACAGCGCTGGCTCTTCGGCTTTGAAACGGAGATGAGCACCGCCCCCTAGAGTCGGCAACGACTAGCACATATGTGCGAGGGGAACCTTTACCTTTACCTTATGGTAAAAATACCCCCAAATTACTAAGGATCTGTGATAATTTTATTATTTCCAAGTTAACACATTATAGAGACCTATCTTGCAACCAAGAGCAAGAGTCACATATAAAGATTTTGTATAGAATATTGATCAAAGAACACTGATCAAAAAAGTTTAAGGATACATATAGATTAGACTAGACTAGACTAGAATTTTTTATTGGCCAAATGTAATTGGACACAAAAGGAATTTGTCTTGGTGCATATGCTCTCAGTGTACATAAAAGAAAAGATACGTTATATATATTATGAATGATATATATTATGGAGAGCCCAAAGAAGAATTGTTTTACTGCTTGTAAGCACATAAAATAACCAAAATAGAACTGTTGCCATTCATATTGTTTGTGCATTAATTTATTTATCATATGTCACCTACGGAGATCATGCAATCACTTATATCCAAATTTAATTTAATTTACAGTATCAGCAAATATATATATATAACAATCTTATATATTCATACTGTGATGAATACTGTGAAGACACCATATATTCTTTAAACTGCAGTTTAACAGCTTTGATATATAGAGGTACCAGGATTCTAATGGTTATTCCAGCTGACCTTGTACTTAACTGTGGAAGGAAGTGAGAGATAAGAAAGCAGTTGTCACACATCTTTGAGTGTGCTGCATTTCCTCTCACACATACAGCCAACGAAAAGCTTATGCCTTCTAATAAAATGTGCTAATCATACAGATGTTACTAGAATCTTTCTACTCTGGCTAACATGGACTAACACAGCTCTCCTACTACTACACTGTCCAAATATATTTGGGGTCTTTAGCAGAATATTAGCATGGCTATAAAAAGAATCCTGCAATTAAATGAACAATTAACTAATGCATAATATATTGTTTACAAACTATCAGGTTATCACTGAAAGCATGAAGAGATATTCCACATGGGGAAATTGACAAAAATAACTTTCAGCCAGCAAATTTCTTTCTGTTGGGTCATTGTTCCACTTAGTTGTGGAAGATATCAATCTTCGACCCTCCTACCCTCAAAACGACGCTATAGAGCACTGCACATCAGAACAACTAGACACAAGAACAGTTTTTCCCCGAAGGCCATCACTCTGCTAAACAAATAATTCCCTCAACACTGTCAGACTATTTACTGAATCTGCACTACTATTAATCGTTTCATAGTTCCCATCACCAATCTCTTTCCACTTATCACTGTATGACTATGACTTGTTGCTGGCAATCCTTATGATTTATATTGATATATTGACCATCATTTGTGTTGTAAATGTTGTACCTTGATGAAGATATCTTTTCTTTTATGTACACTGAGAGCATATGCACCAAGACAAATTCCTTGTGTGTCCAATCACACTTGGCCAATAAAAATTCTATTCTATTCTATTCTATTCTATTCTATTCTATTCTATTCTATTCTATTCTATTCTATTCTATTCTAGTACAGAGTCACATAAGACACAGAAAGAGGAGAAAGTGACAAATATTGCTTCCTTTTGTTTTATAACCAAGAAACATGCCAAGCTTCTAATGATTATTTATATATGACATTTTATTAAAGCATCACCCTTAGAGCCAGAATAGATCAAGAAATGGAAACCACAGATTCCAGGTATAATACTTTACTTTCATAAGATCTTGTAAAATACTGAAAGTCTAAGGTTTTCCTGCATTCCATTATATACTAAGCAATATTAAGGCTTTTATTTTGATTTCTTTCTCACGTTTTCTTTGGTTTCTGGACCGTGTAATCCCTGCTCCAAATCCCTTCCCAATGGCTCTTTTACAGCTTTTCCGAAGCCAGCTCTAAAATGGTTATGTAAAGTTTACCATTTATTATACAGAAATACAGCTATATAAAAAAGGGTTTTGATATTCATAATCACCTCAAGATGAATTTCTATTGGCTCTCTCTCTTTTCTTCATAATAAAGCATTCTGAAATGATAAGAGAAATGAATTGTGGAAAACAGTGTTGAATATTGATGCTCATTTTAAATATATCAATATAGTAGCTATTGTGGGATAAATTTCATTTTGTGATTTGCTTTTCCTCATTGTTATATAGCATCATATTGTTGCCATTGTGGCCTTTCCAGAACTGATACGCACAAAATTTCCATTTTTTGAATAACAACCCAAATTCCTTTTTAGTGAAATAATAATAATCTTAGGAAAAATGATAAAGGGAGTTTGAAATGCTGATCAGGATTTTACTCTTATTTGAAGCAGAATATATGGAATTGAAAATGACTCAGTTGAAGATAACAATTTTATATATCTGTAAACGCCCTTGAGGTAGGTTATGAACTAAATCAATAAGAAATTTAAAATGTTGTTTCTATTGGAAACACTATATTAAAAATTATTTGCATATTATTTGTAGTTCTGCTTATTAATCTTCTCCCAAAGTTAAACTGTCAGATGAAAATGGAAATATTATCAGGTTAAAATAGGAAGGAATATTTTTAAGCAAGGAGATATTGTTGGGATTTGTTTCTTCCAGTGCGGAAAAGACTCTATATGAAGTCACTTGGAAAGCTTTGTAAAACTCTATTTTCTTTCCTCATTCAGGATTTCTTCTCTTTGTGTTTGACATTCAGGAATATATGAGTAGCCAAACAAAACGAGTCCCCAGTGATTCAATTTACCTCAAACAAGAAGTTGATTGGAATAGCTTCCAGGGAAAACTTTTTGCCTACTGACAGTAAATGATGCTTGTATTCCGCCTACAAATATCAGCCTTGCTTTGGAATACTGGGACCAACACGTCAGGATCAACATGTTCTTTGATCCAATAAAATATAATAGAAAGTCTCATTTTCTAGTGCAGGCCAAAGGGCAGAATGTATCTTTGTGAGCCAGCTCATTGAAACATGTGCCAGTTGTGCAATTAAATAGATAAAGAACCAGATAAATCCACTTTCAGGATTGCTAGCTGTCTTCTCCATTCTTCTGAATCTAGCACCAACTCTATTGCCAACTATACTACCTTCCAGTTCTCTTCCCAAAGCCAATGTTTATAAGACCTGAATGACTCAAAACCAAGTTATTTTTGTGGAGGTTGGGTTGTTTGAAAGACCACTCTAGGCGAGCCAACCCTTCCATCCATTTCTTTACCTGAAGTTTCGCTCGTATCTTGAGTTACAGTTGGCTCTGGCACAGATTTGAGCCTTTCCAACTCTTAACTGTGGAACCTCTTCCAAAAGCTTTAGTTGTCTCCATCTCTTTTTCACTTTTAGGAAGTAAAACCATTGGACTTTTGCCAACTTATGTGATCTGAGTTTTAATGTCCTACTCTTTGATATGATTTTATTTTTCTTAATAATAGTAGAGGATGTATTACTTTATTCTAGAAAATGGGTCCAATCTGGAACTTACATTCTTGATGTTGCTTAAGAATAAACAAGGAAGTGGCATATTCAGATCCCATCTTTGTCTCCTCTTTAACTCCGTTCTTATTTAAAATTTTATTTATTCGTATTCAGATTCACACCCCATCTTTGTGTGCCCATCTTTAGCTCCTGTCCTATTTATTATATCTGTATTGTGAGTAACCCATTTTAATAGAGTTTTTCTGCAACAAAGGTATTTCAGCAATATTTGACACAGCTATGCAGCACTTCAAAGTCAATCTCCCATCCACTGCATGCAGTTCTGGGAAATGATCCAGCTGTTCTAAGACATGGCAGAAATGGCTTTTGAAAATCAAAGCCAAACTGTTGCACAGTCCTAATATTTAACAATTGTTGCTCCTAGTCCATAATGTTTGCTTCTCCACTGAATTAATAGACAAGATACCAAGTGAAAAAGGAAAGGAAGAGAACATTTTACATTCTATCATTGCCACTACTGGAGCAACGCTCAAGGCACAGAAGTAGTTCAAAGGATGTAGATAGATTGGTGATAGAACATTTGCAGACTAAGCATATAATTAATCCTTGTGGTATTTTTAGTGTCACACACAGGGCCGAGTTTCATTTAGAGTTAGAATAAGCACAATTGCTTTTCTGATTGAGAAATAAATGGTTCTTGATAAAAATTCTGAGTTAGATTTAGGGGTGGGCTGCTGGGGATTTGTAGGGGGTCGGGAAAACCTCTAGCTAAGATTCTGTGCAGTTTGGAGAACCCCAAAATCCCACTCCTGGCTGGCCCCACCCACCCCACCCCTCCCAGGAGTCCCCATGCAGTCCGTTTTGGATGCAGGTAAGTGTAGGGCATGCACGGAGGCTTGGAGAGGGTGAAAAACGGGCCTACCGGACGTTCCAGAGGGCTTCTGGAGCCTGGGGAGGCCATTTTTGCCTTCCCAGAGGCTCAAGGAAAGCCTCCAGAGCCTGGAGAGGGCAAAAACACCCCCTGCCATGATGCAGAAGGCCGAGTAGGTCATATCCACCATGGCCACACCCACCCAGCAACTGGGCAGAGAACCCCTTGCTAAAATTTTTGAAGCCCACCCTGGTTAGATTATTGAGATGATCATTTTTCAACTGAAAAAGATTAGCATCTATTTCCCAAGCTACAGCTTTCCAAAAGGAAGAAAGCCATGACAGTTTATATATGTTTATAGCAGCCTTCCTCAAGGGAGAGGAGTTTGGTAAAGAACTTATGTAGGGAGTTTGGAAAATACTGGTTTATTTGGTGGATGAGTCTTTGTGCTCATTTCAGGAGACTTTTTCCAGGTTATCAATTTAGGTTTCTAAATTGTTGATCTCTTTACAATCTTCTTCAATAGTACTTATAAGAGAAAAATTGGAAAAGGAGGAAAGAAATGAAGGGCCCAACCACCTTTGTCTTAGCTACAGTTGCTATCAGCTTCATTCTACTTTCATCTTATCCCTGATAGACTTCTTCTGAGAGATTAAATTCATCAGCAAAAAAGTTCCTCACCACTAGACATGGGAGAAAAGGAAAGGAACATCTTTGTTCCTTCAAAGAATTATTTAATTTTATTCAGAGTAACATGGCTCCTTCCTCACTTAGGACTTAAGAACAAGCTAATGCAGGCAACAGATGGGAAATCATCTAATTATTTTATACAGCAATTTCCTCAAGAATTTCCTCAAGTATACTCTTTCTCTAAGAGAAAAAAAATATTCTTTTCTTGCTGTATGTTTTATCCTTTGCATGAGTACCAGCTGCCTTAATAATTATGTAGTGCGCAGTTAAGACCTTAGGAAAAGAAAGAACAGTCATTCTATTTCATCTCCATCAGGACATCTCCATGACTAGATAGGACATCCTCCTCACATCTAATGAAGCAGATGGAGATCAATGAAGTTTCAGGATCCAATCTGGGACATTTAGTCTTTTTAGCTTCTGAACTCATGCTGGACTCCATCTGTTAGATTCGGGCAATAACGAGACAGGAGACCAGATGAGTAACAACAGCTCTTTAGTTTATAGTGAACCCAGCAAAAGCAAACGGTAAAAAACCCCTCCTTATATACAGTTCAGCTGGAGGCTTCAGCCAATTAGCAACGTGCTATTTCCCGCTCTATTTTCCCTCCAAAACCCTTAAAGATACATTACACTCCTCCCCTCCCAGAAAACTTTTTACTCCTATTTACATAAAATGAATAATTATTTTTCTACGTAGTCACGTAAGTACGCAGGGCGTCTCCTAACTCTTTCGGACCTGCGCAGTTCATTATCTGGGAGTGAGTCGAGCTGGCCGGAGGGACTGTTCGTTCCTCTCAGCTCCTCCTCCAGGCCATCCGGCCTTGGATTACTTGCAGAGTCGTTCCTGCTTTCCTTCGGAGGGACCGGTTGGTGTCGCTGGAACTCAGATAAGTCCTGCGGTTTTCTCGGGTTTGAGTTAGCTGTGGATTCAATCATTGGATAGTCAGGGCCTGTTTCGTCTGTTTCTAGACTGGTGGCTATTCTTTTTCTTAACTGGTCTATGTGGCGTTTCCAAACCCGGCCATCCTCTATTTCTACGAGATATGATTTGGGCCCGGTTGTTTCTAGGATTGTTCCCTTTTGCCAGTTTGGGCCTTCACCATAATTGTGTGCCCATACGGAACTCCCTACTGTCAATTCTCTTGTTTTGCCCGGTGTTGTTTTGTACCCGACTGGTGTGTAGTTCGGGTTTAACCGGTCTAACGGGCATCTAAGCTTTCTCCCATCAGTAGCTCTGCTGGGCTGCGCCAGTCGCTACACAAGGGGTTCTGTGTTGTACCGCTAAGAAGGTGTCAATTTTAATTGCCAATCCCGGTCTGATTCTGGACAATGCCTCTTTGCACTCCGGACGAAACGCTCTGCAAGGCCGTCGTCGCAGGGTGGAAAGGCGCCGAGAGGACATGCCGGATGCCCTCTTCCGCCAAGTACCCTCAAAAGGGTCGCCGTGAACTGTGGCCCGTTGTCTGAAACGAGTGTGTCTGGTAACCTGTGTGTTACAAAAGGTGCCGAGGACTGAAATTACAGCCTCTGCGGTCATGGATTTCATTAGAATGATTTCCAGCCATTTGGAAAATGCGTCTACCACCACTAAGAATGTTTGGCCGTGGAAAGGGCCGGCAAAGTCGATATGGATTCGGGACCATGGGCCCTGGGGTTTCTCCCACTCGGATTGGGGCCGTTGGTGGTAGTGGTCTGATTCCTGGCATGCTTGGCATTTCCCAACCCTATCGCTAATCTCCATGTCCATCAAGGGCCACCACACATAGCTCCTGGCTAAACCCTTCATTCTCACGATTCCAGGATGGCCTTCGTGCAGAAGTTCCAGAACCTTTTTTCGCAATTTCTCTGGGACCACCACTCTATCCCCCCAGAGCAAACACCCCCCTTGCACCGACAATTCCCCGCGCTTTTTACATATTCCTAAAACGCCACCCGGCGCAGCGGCCATCCTCTTGCACCCAACCCATTACAGTCCTTAATGTAATGTCCTTGTAAGAAGCCCGAGCCACCTCCTTGGAAGTGACTGGACCAGAGTCCAAAGAGTCAATTAACAAGACGGGTGTGCCCGGAGTGGGGTCTTCGATAGTCGCTGGTAAAGGGCATCTGCTCAAGGCGTCTGCATGCCCTAACTCCTTTCCTGGCCGATGTAGCAGTTTGTAAGAATATGCAGCCAGAAAGATAGTCCATCGGGTCAATCTGGGCGAAAGTGCCACGGGCGTTGGGCGGTCGCCCGCCAGCAACCCTAGTAAGGGTCTATGGTCTGTGACGATTTCGAAGTCGCGACCGAAAACATATTCATGGAACTTCTTTACTTGACTATGGCCAAGGCTTCCCTATCCAACTGGCTATAGTTCCTTTCAGCTGAGGACATTGTTCGGGAGTAAAACGCTATAGGGGCTTCTGTGCCATTTGGCAGCCTGTGGCTGAGCACAGCCCCCACCCCGTAGGGGGATGCATCACAAACTAGCACCAATGGTAGTGTGCTATTGTATTGTATCAATAGGCTATCGCTAGACAGGAGGTTTTTTATTGCTTCGAATGCTCTAGCTTCCGCCTTTCCCCAAGACCATGCAGCATTTTTTCCTAGTAATTTGTGTAGCGGCTCGGCTATGGTAGCCTTATTTTTTAAAAAAACCGCGTAAAAATTTACCAGACCCCAAAACGCCTGCAACTCTGTTTTGTTTTGGGGTGCTGGGGCCTTTCTGATTGCCCTAACCTTGCTCTCAGTGGGGTGGATCCTCCTGTCTATCCGTAGCCCAGGAATTCTACGGATCCTACCCCGATCTGGCACTTGTTTAATTTGACTTTTAAACCGCGGACCGGAAAATACTCAAAACTTTTCTCAGTCGCACCCTAGTTCTTCCATATTATCGGCGGATACCAGTACGTCATCAAAGCACGGTACCACCCGGGAGCCCCTGCAGAAGCCGCCCATTAAATTTTGAAATAATCCTGGTGCCACACTGACCCCAAACTGTAACCTGGTGCATTTGAAAGCACCCTGTGCGTTACGATTGTTTGTGCCTCGCCGTGCTGCTATCTACGGGCAACTGTTGATAGGCTTGGGCCAAATCTAGTTTGGCAAAACCTGCCCTTGCCCTAGCGAGTGCAGCAAGTGTTGCACCACTGGGACGGGTAAGCGCTTTTGCAAAGCTTTGTTTAGCCGCCTTGTAATCGGCGCAAATCCTGACTGACCCATCTGGTTTCACTGGGTGACTATCGGCGCCTCCCACTGCATGGTCGACTGGCACTAGTATCCCTGGCTTACTAGTTTGTCCAGTTCCCGGTCAATCTTGGGCTTCAGGCTAAGGGAACCCTCCTAGCCTTTAAACGGATAGGGGCAACTTGAGGGTCTAGGTTGAAGGAGATAGGGGTCCCCTTGTACTTGCCCAGGCAGTCTTTGAAAACGTCCTCGAACTCCTTCATGAGTTCGTCCTTGAGGTCGACTTCATTTCGGAAGACTCCGGTCACTCCCATGCCCAATGCCCAGAACCAGTCTAGTCCCAACAAACTCGGCAGAGTCCCATCGACGATGGTGATGGGCAGAGTTTTTTCGAACTGTCCATACTTGACGTGGACGGTCGTCACCCCTCGGACAGGGATCCTGTTCCCTTGATAGTCCTGCACTCGTAGCTTCTGTGGCCGCAGTTTGCGTTTCGCGATAGCCGGCAAGTTTTTTTCTAAGTTGCTCCAGGACATGATCGTAATTGAAGATCCAGTGTCCACTTCCATTCGGCACGGCACTCCTTCGATGAGTGTTTTAACAAAGATTTTTTTTTCTAGGCGTGTTGATGCCTGGCCCACTCTCACGGCGGTCTGATTCAACTTCGCCCCTTTTTTCCCTTGACCAATCCCGGGCCATTTCGCGGTTCCCGCGCTTTGATTGGTCGGTTTGAATTTTTGGCGGGAAGGTTGGGGCGCTCGGCAGGCTTTCGCGATGTGCCCTTTTTTTTCACATCGGTGACACGTGGCATCCTTAAATTTGCAATGTTGCCGTTGGTGTTGGCCCCGCACCGCACATTCGCCCGGTCTTCCCTCTCCGCCTCCCGTGTGGAAGACTTCTTCCTCTTCCTCCTCTTCCGACTCGGCCTGGACTTCCTCGTTGTGGACCGGGGTTGTTTTCGCTGCCGCCCCTGGCGCGACCGGCTTTTGTAGTGTTTCTGCCGCTTGGGTAGACATCTCGTGAGCCCTTGCCTCATCCAGGGCGATTGCGAGCGTTAGGTTGCTTCTGGACAGCAGCCGCCGTCGCAAACGGATGTCCCTGACCCCGCAAATTAGCTGGTCGAGCAACGCGTCTTCCAAGTCTCGGTACTCACAATGGTTCGCGGCTTTCCTCAGTGCTGCCATGTACACACTGATGGACTCGCCCTCTTGCTGCATGCGCTGCCTTAATTCGAACCGTTGAACGAACTTGGAAGGCGTTGGTGCATAGTGGGCTTTCAAAACAGTCTGCAGAGTTTGCCACGGTACCGCCTGTACCGGCGTTGGCTCAGAAAGCGATTCCGCGGTGTCGAAAACCTCGGGACCGCAGTGACTCAGGAAGTACGCCCGTTTCCTGTTGTCCGAGACTCCTTGGAGCTCGTTGGCTTCGAGGAAACACTCGAAGCGAGCCATGTATGACCCCCATTTTTCTTTGGCTGGGTCGAATGGCGCTGGCGGTGTATAGCTGGACATCGTTGCTAACCGCCCTTATTTTGCTGGGTTCGTTCCTGGTGCTCTTTTGCCTCGAGATCCCACCTTCGTCGCCAGTGTTAGATTCGGGCAATAACGAGGCAGGAGACCAGATGAGTAACAACAGCTCTTTAGTTTATAGTGAACCCAGCAAAAGCAAACGGTAAAAACCCCTCCTTATATACAGTTCAGCTGGAGGCTTCAGCCAATTAGCAACGTGCTATTTCCCGCTCTATTTTCCCTCCAAAACCCTTAAAGATACATTACACCATCCTTGAAGAATTTTTCTCTAATAGAATGTGTCATATTCTGATAGATGTTCCCTGAGGATGGGCTCTAGCACAAGTCCAATCATTACACATTTGCTTCTTGGGATTCTGGAATTGCAGGAGCCTGAAGAACAGACATTATGCACACAATCGTTTATTACGGTTGTGCTAGTGGCAAGTTTGGTCATCAAAATAAAAACAAGAAATTACAAATAGTCAAGTGCTACAATTTCTGCAAATTGATTCATGCAGAATCAAATAATAAATATTTATATTTATATTGGATATTCATTTATTAAACAGATGTTTACCTTGTTTTTTAATCAAAGAGGTTTAGAAACATCAATAGTGCCTGTCGTCCAGACTGTCAATACGTAACAAACCAGGAAGAAAAAGGGAAGGGGGAGAATGGGGATAAGTGACAGAAGGAAGCAAGATCAGGTCCCAGCCCAAACTTCTCCATATCTCATGTCCTTCTGAGAGGGAATCACAATTCAGGCAGGGTGGATTTGTTGCTCACTAGACAATCATTTGGGAGAGCATAGGACAAGGCTGTCAAACTCCTGGCCTGCAGGCCAGATGCGCCATGCGCTGGCTATGCCCACGCCATTTAGTGAAGGGGGAAAAAAAGTCCCGATACATCACACGATGCCACCATGATGATGTAATTTTGACACTCCTGGCCTAGGACAACTAGTTTTTCAACAAGATAATGGATTAACCATGCTTTAAAGTGAGTCTTTTTATCGAATTACTGTCCTGTCTCCAACCTTCGCTTTGTGGCGAAGGTTGTTGAGAGTGTGGTGGCAAGACAGCTTCCCCGGTACCTGGAGGAAACTGTCTATCTAGACCCGTTCCAGTCCAGCTTCTGACCGGGGTACAGCACGGAGACGGCTTTGGTCGCGTTGGTTGATGATCTCTGGAGGGCTCTGGATAGGGGTTGTTCCTCTGTCCTGGTCCTATTAGATCTTTCAGCGGCTTTTGATACCATCGACCATGGTATCCTGCTGCGGTGGCTGGGGGATTGGGAATGGGGGGCACCGTCTTTCAGTGGTTCTCCTCCTATCTCTCTGACCGATCGCAGACAGTGTTGTCAGGGGGGGCAGAGATCAGCCGCGAGGCACCTCACGGGGTGCTGCAGGAGATGGTCCTCTCGCCTCTCCTGTTCAACCTCTATATGAAGCCGCTGGGTGAGATCATCCGTGGTTTTGGGGTGCAATGTCATCTGTACGCTGATGATACTCAGCTGTACATTTCTACCCCTAACCGCCCCAACGAGGCCGTCGAAGTGATGTCCCGGTGTCTGGAGGCCGTGCGGGTCTGGATGGGGAAGAACAGGCTCTGACTCAATCCCTCCAAGACTGAGTGGCTGTGGATGCCAGCATCCCAGTACAGTCAGCTGGTTCCATCGCTGACTGTTGGAGGTGAGTCATTGGCCCCTATGGAGAGGGTCCGCAACTTGGGTGTTCTCCTGGATGCTCGGCTGTCATTAGAAGAACATATGACGGCCGTTGCCAGGGGAGCCTTTTATCAGGTCTGCCTGATTCGCCAGTTGCGTCCCTTCATAGACCGGGATTCCTTATGCACGGTAACTCACGCCCTCGTCACTTCCCGCCTGGACTACTGTAACGCTCTCTACATGGGTCTCCCCTTGAAGAGCACCCGGAGGCTCCAACTGGTCCAGAATGTGGCTGCGCGGGTAATAGAGGGAGCTACTCATGGCTCCCATATAACACCTCTCCTGCGCAAGCTGCACTGGTTGCCGGTGGTCTTCCAGGTGCAATTCAAGGTGTTGGTTACCACATTTAAGGCGCTCCATGGCATAGGACCGGGATATCTATGGGACCGCCTGCTGCCACCAATAGCCTCCCATTGCCCTGTGCGCTTCCATAGGGAGGGTCTCCTCAGGGTACCGTCAGCCAAACAATGTCGGCTGGCAACCCCCAGGGGGAGAGCCTTCTCTGTGGGAGCACCTACCCTCTGGAATGAGCTGCCTCTGGGGTTATGTTTGCTCCCCGACCTCTGGACCTTCCGACGAGAGCTCAAGTCTTTTCTGTTTTACTGCGCAGGGCTGGCCTAATTGTAATAAGGTTTTTAACTTGGGTTTTATTATTGTTTTATTAATAGTTTTAATGGAATTTGGCCTAATTGAATTAGATTTTTAAAATTATTTTTAATTTATTGATGAATCTGTTTTATGTTGGCTGTAAACCGCCCTGAGTCCTTCGGGAGAAGGGTGGTATAGAAATTAAATAAATAAATAAAAATAAATAAATAAGTCTGGGTGTGCATATTTTATTTATTTTTTATTTTATTTATTTATTTATTTGTCACAACAGTATATATAAGCATAAGCATGAAATAACTATATGAATTGGATACAATCAAAGGGAACATTAGGACAGGAACGGTAGGCACACTGGTGCTCTTATGCACGCCCCTTACGGACCTCTTAGGAATGGGCTTGTGAGGGACAGAGAGCTTAGCATCCTACTGAGAAACTGGAATGCAATGCACTACAAACAGAATATTTAATATTGGAATATTTAGGAACATTTTAAAGTGTTATCCAGGAGAATATGACTTTTGCTAGGAAAGTATTTCAGTTTCATCAACAAGATGAGGATACCTTTAGTTACCTCAGGATAACATCCATAATTAATGGTGCTTATGTTTGTCACACATAAAAGCAAGTGATGTTGTTGAAAGTTGTTGTTTTGAACCTAGGAGTATGAATTCTCCTGCTCATAAATATTCAGTATATTATAAATCAAGAGTAAAATTCAAGCAGTGTCCTATTCTACTCCTTTTCCATATCTGCGTGGGACCACCTGAAACAAGAAATCTATAAATATCTAATGCATGTGAATATGAATTATAGACATAGAAAACAAGTATAGGTAACCCTTGATTTATGGCCACAATTGAGCCTAAAGTTTCTGTTGATAAGTGAGACTGTTGTTAACTGTCTTATTTGGGGGGTGGGTGGGTAAAAAGTTCATAAATTAGTTTTTCAGTGCTGTTGTAACTTCAGATGGTCACTAAATGTCCTGTTGTAAATTAAGGGCTACCTGTACTTAAATATTAAATGGGGAAAACTGTCAATATGAACAATCATTTTGGTTCCACTGCATAGTGTTTTTTGTAATTGAAACCTCATTTTTGGCCTCTCACTAATATTTGTAATCACAAAAAGCAATTCAGATAGAAAAAATATGTTCCGCTGGTTATCTGAGCTATGGTGATATAATTGTTAGAATGCAGTGTTGCAGGCTAACTCTGCCTAATGCTATCCTGACCCAGCTCAGGTTGGCCCAGTCTTCCATCCTTCTGAGCAGAGGTGGGCTGCTACAGGTTTGCACCACTTCTCCCGAACCGGATGTTAATTTTCTGAGCAGTTCAGTGAACTGTTTGTTGGAAGAAATCTTTTCCCACTTTACAGGGTTAATCCTGCAAGGGAGGCAGGAAGGAAACATTCTGCTATGCCTGTATTTCTAGCCTAATCCTTATTTTAATTGCCCTGCTGCTTTAAGTGTTTTCAGAAACTGCCTCTGGGTTCAGCTTGTTACATTGTAAGCTGCCTTACACCCAGACTTTCTGTCTGTAGATTGAGCTTCTCCGGAGTGTTGTCGTCCCCCCCCCCCGCCCCAGTTTTTTGTGGTACTTTTATTCCTGGGGCATGACTTTCTTAAAGAATGTTAAAGGGTTGTTTTAGGTTTTTTGGAGTATATTTCCAACATGGCTGGAACAGCTATTTACAAAAGGGTTGGCAGGATGCAAGCTTGCAATTCTGTCTGATTTTTTTACTGCCTTTCTGGGGGCATGTGATCTTTCCTTAAATCTGGATGATTAGCTAAGGATATCTTGAGAGATGAGTGAGACCAGTTGGTATCTTTAAGTGGTGCAAATGGATCTAATTATTGCTTCTCCTGGGTGGGAAACTGTGCTTTGTCAATTCACTGAGCACAGGAGCCTCTTATCTATGGGGATTCTTCAGTCATCCAGGTCATGATTGTCCCAAAGGTGCTTTTTTCAAGAGGGAACTAGACTTTCTTGGTTTCCAGAAAGTCCAATTACCTCTTGAAAAAGCACCTTTGGGACAGTTGTCTCTTGCATTGCTTTGGAGTGGGCAAGGCACACGATTGCTCATTGATGACTGATAATAAGTGGATCCTCCTTCCAATTTGTTTTAGTTTTCTCTCATGATAATATGGCATAGTAACATGACACCATCTGTAGAAAGTTAGCACCCACCTCTCTCTGGAAGAATGAAATATTTTGAAAAATGTTAAAAAGGAAGAATTTATTTCCCTGAATGAGAAATGGAGAAACATGTTTTCTTAGAGGGAGAAAGCAGCCCCTCACCTTCCTTAATAGCCCACAGAAGATATCAACACTTAAGAGATAAAGAGATAGATAGATAGATTCATAGGCAAAAATTCTCTGCATCAAGATCTGAACAAAGGCAGAATGGGATTAGCCCTCACTCAAGATGTTAATGTGTTAATTTGTCTCTTTAGCTTGGCATTTTGTAGCCCAAATATGCCCACCCAGTTTCTGGACAGCTTAAATGACCTCTCTGCTAAAGAGTTTCACTTTATAAGCAAGAGTAACTTGGCTGCTAATAGTTATTCTTGTATTTTAATTCCTCAATTTGCTCTGGCAACCTGCCTGATTTGTAACTCCGGGTTGCAGGTATTGCTGAGGAAAAGGAAGGCATTCAGATAAAATGGTTTAGGTTTCCATAAAGGCTGTGACTCATTGGTCTTCAGTGTGAATTTCCCCTTTTCTAATCTAATGACTGGTATTTAGGGCAGCTTTTTGCAGGCAAAGAAGCTTTTTGTATTTTTGTACAGGTAATCTTAGGTTTACAACAGTTCATTTAGTTACAAGGGCACAAAAAAGTGATTTATGACCGTTTTTCACACTTACGACCATTGCGGCATCCCCACGGTCATGAGAGGGTAGACGAGGCAAAGCGCCCCTCAACGTAAGTGACATCAAGTCTGCCACACCCACCCACCCAGCCACACCCAGACAGACAGCCATTAGGGCAGAGAACCGGTTGTTAAAAAATTTGCAGCCCATCACTGCTTCTGAGGTCTGTAAAATAAGGACTCAGATTATTGGCAGCAATATGCTGACTCTGTAAATTGTTAGAGAGTGCTGTAAAGTGGTATATAAATCTAAGTGCTATTACTATTGCTATCTAAATGATGGATAGCAATGTCTTAATGGATAATTTTAGATAATATTAAAGGGCCACTGAACACTTAAAATATGTGTTTTATGAAACAAACCATTCATAATCATGGAAAACAAAAAAACCATTTCTTTAAATCAGATGACATGCATTATAGTTTAGTTTTTAATTCAAGATTAAATTTAGCAGAGAAATGCTGCTTTCGTAATGAAATGAATAAGAAGTATTGTTGTCCTGTGTGTCCAGCAGCGGTGAAATGCACTTATCTTGCTGGCATCCCGGTACAGTCAGCTGCAACCGCAGCTGACTGTTGGGGGCGAGTTATTGGCCCCGATGGAAAGGATGCGCAACTTGGACGTTCTCCTGGATGCACGGCTGTCTTTTGAAGATCATTTGACGGCCGTCTCCAGGAGAGCTTTTTACCAGGTCCGCCTGGTCCGCCAGTTGCGCCCCTTCCTAGACCGGGATGCCTTATGCACGGTCACTCATGCGCTCGTGACATCTCGCTTGGATTACTGCAATGGGGCTACATGGGGCTCCCCTTGAAGGGCATCCGGAGGCTGCAGTTGGTTCAGAATGCAGCTGCGCGGGTGATAGAGGGAGCCCCTCGTGACTCCCATGTTACACCTATCCTGCGCAGACTGCACTGGCTACCTGTGGCCTTCCGGGTGCACTTCAAGGTTTTGGTCACTATTTTTAAAGCGCTCCATGGCATAGGGCCGGGTTACTTACGAGACCGCCTACTGCCACCGATTGCCTCCCACCGACTCGTTCACTCTCACAGAGAGGGACTCCTTAGGGTGCCATCCGCCAGGCAGTGCCGACTGTGGGGGCTCCCACTCTCTGGAACGAGCTTCCCCCAGGGCTGTGCCAACTTCCCGACCTCCGAACCTTCCGCCGCAAGCTTAAGACACATGTATTTATTTGTGCAGGGCTAGCCTAGGGTTTTTAGTTTTAAATTTAGTTTTAATGGGGTTTTATACTATTTTAGTGATATTTTAATTTCGGCCTAATTAATACGTTTTTTAATTGTTGTTTTTATCTGTATTATTCTTATGTTTTTATTTGGCTGTATACCGCCCTGAGTCCTTCGGGAGATAGGGCGGTATAAAAATTCAAATAAATAAATAAATAAATAAATAAATCTTCGCTACCGGTTCGGAAATGTGAGCGTGCGAGCACATGTGCAGAGCCTTCTGTGCAGGTGCAGAGGGTCAAAAACAGGATGTAATGATGTCCTGGTGGAGCCCCACCATTGATGCTACTGGTTCGCGCTGGTGTCCGATTATTGTTCCACCCTTTTGTGTCACAAAACCATGCAAGACTTAGTCCATATAGCTTCCACTGGCTCTGCTTCTAGGCCAGAATCCAATACAGAGCAAATCTGAGCTATCTTACATATCAGACGCTTAACATTTTCCTTGCAGCCACCCTATAGGTGAACCCCAGAATTATTCCCTCCAAGAAAAGAGGTACGGGCCACATGAAACAGGACCCCCGGGCAGCTATCTGCAGATTTAATAAGGGCAGACAAATAATTACAGAAATAATTACTGCCATGAGGTAAGCTCTAGCAATGGTTGTAAACTGTCTTTAGCTGGGTTCACCCTTTGTTGTCTCCTGCACTCTAGGCATCTCTTCACTTGTTCCTTCCCCAAAAGTTCCTTGGTAAATCAGGATCCACGGATGCAGGAGAGGCTACTTAGATGCGATCCAGTTGAAAGCCTCAGCCGCCCCTTCCTTCCAGGCAGCCATCAGGGTTTCAGTCAAACTGTAAAGTCAGTTTTCCAGAACAACCTCAGGCTTCTTCTGAAACTCATCCAGGTCCATTAGTCACTGGGAACAAATCAAACTAATAGGTCCAACCATCCCTGTGGTAAGGAGTGACACTGAGAACGAATAACCTAATACTGAATGCCAGGCTGAATCCTAATCTTTGGGTCTGTTCCTTAGTGGCCCCTGGGGTGCGATTCACCCCATATTGCACTATGCAGAAAGAAAGTTCAACTATACCACTGTAGCTGCAGCAGGATTTAGCATACCTCTAGCAACAGCTTTGCAGATTTCATCTCTCTTTTCTCCCCATCTCCACCCCTCCCCCATTATGATTCACTGTGTCTAATTATCTGTTTAAGGCAGTCTTGAGAATCTTACAAATAATTTACAGATCTCTAGAGGTTTGCAACAACTCTCTTAAACTCCTTTCTATTGTTACAAGTTCACTACCAAGGCCTTGATTTTATTCCACTCTAGGATTGTTAGCCTGTAGTTCTGAAATCGTAAGTGTTAAAGGAAGGATTCTCTTCCCCAGAAGAAGAGCTTTTCTGCTGATAGAAAACAGCAATGGACAATTTAGAACTGTGAGATCCTTTAATATCAGCTATTATATAGAACCTGCTCTGTAAAACTCGCTTTCTAAAAAGATATGGGAAGAATATTTTTTTTTTATTGAAGTACTAAAGAATGCATTAAATTAACCAGATTATTTATGTGTGTCTGTGTCTCTGTGTGTGTCTGTGTCTTACATGTATTCTGTTTTTCTTCTTTTTAATTTTTTTTTCACTTTTTATAGTTTTCTTAGTTTGTATTAAATTTCATAGTGGTAGTTATAAATGTTAATGCAATTATTAAATTTTAAAAAAGAGTAGAAAAAGGACAGATCTCTGGACGAATATCATTCCATAGGTCAGGAGCTCTCTGAGTCCCACAAAGTGATACTGCTTAATTCATGGGACATGGATTCTGCCCAGTCTAGCTGACTTCACCGGATGAGTGGAAGCATATGGAGACAGGCAATCTCTCAAGTAGATATCTGTATATTTGAGAACCAGTACTTTCAATTGCACTTGGTAGCCAACTGGGTATATCACTGGGTATATCCCAGTAGGTGCAGTGGGGGATTGCCCCACTGCATTCAGGACCAATTGTAACTTTTACATGGCCTTCAAGGTGAGACCCATGTGCACTCCGTTATAATAGTCCAATTGAAGGTTGATGAAAGAATGAGTGATTGTCTGAAGAGCTTCCAATCCTAGAGTGGAAGAGAATCAAGGCCCTGACAGTGAACTTGTAACAATAGAAAGGAGTTTAAGAGAATTGTTGCAAATGGTGCACCAGAAGAACTTGTGCAAAGGCTGTCTTAACCATCACTGCTACTGTTCTTTGAGGAGGATCTGTGCACCCAAAAGACTTCCTAGAAGAGGGGGACAGGAGAAACACTGAAATAATGACTGGTGAGGGAGATAAGGTGGGATTGGACCTAAAATGTCCCAAATTATTATAATAATATAATAATATTATATACTACTAATAATAAATATTAAATTATTATTTAATTATTTAAATATTATATTATTATTCAAATACAGACGGATCATCACTTGGAACACAACCCACCAGTTGTCGAAAACCAAAACGTACAATTTATTGACATCGCAGTATCAGGAGATGCCAGTGTCGAAGAAAAAGAACTGGAAAAAATCATGAAATATCACGACCTGGCCATCAAAACTACACAGCTATGTATGAAACATATAACAGTGATACCAAGGGTGAAATGCTCCCGGTTCGGACCGGATTGCCCGATCCGATAGTGGTTTGGAGAACCGGTAGCAAAAGTCCCTCCCCCCTCCCCGCCCCAGCTGAGCTGCGCAATCATCAGAGGGTTTTTTTTTTTACTTTTAAAAGTATTTTTTCTTCAGCCAAAAAAATGCTTTTAAAAGTAAAAAAAAAAAGCTTCTGATGATCTCATGGCTCAGCTGGGATTGTCAGAACCCTTTAAAAGCATGTTTTCTACAAGGTCTTCGGCTGAAGAGGTTTTAGAAAAAAAGCTTTTAAAAGGTTCTGGCGATCAGGCAACTGAGCTGGGATTGTCAGAACTCTTTAAAAGCTTTTTTTCCTCTGGCGGTCCCAGCTGAGTTGCCTGATCATCACAGGCTTTTAAAAGCATGTTTTCTACAAGCTCTTCGGCCGAAGAAGATGTAGAAAAAATGCTTTTAAAAGAAAAACAAATGTTAGCCACGCCCACCCCCCCACTAAGTCACGCCCACAGAACCAGTAGTAACAAATTTTACATTTTGCTCCTGAGTGATACCCATTGTCATCGGGACACTTAGTATCATGTCCAAGAATTTTATAAGATACATCAACAAATTGCTGCTTCATGAAATAACACCAGCAGAACTGCAAAAAACTGCGCTACTTGGAACATCATACATCTTAAGAAGGTACTTGGCTGATACCTAGGATGCTGGAAGCAACCCGTATCAACCATTAGCACCAGTCAATGGTATTTGTGATGCCTTTTTGAATGTTCAGTTGACTGAGTTTCATATTTAATGAACAAAAATAATAAATATTATATAATAATTCTCCTCTAGAGAATTATGGAAAGAGGCTGAGCATGCAAGTACAGATTGTCCACTCCTTACTATAAATGAAAAAAGTGGAGTTTGAGACTGCCATATCAATATTGATTTCATCCATTTTACTATTGTGATTTTACCACCCTAAAGGGAAAGACAGATAGTGAGTGACCCTGTCCAAAGCTCTTTATTATTATTTCAAACTTTTCACTGTTTTAGTGATTACTTTTTTCTCCTCTGTATCATCCAAGTTGTCCTATCCTACAATTCTTATCTCCATAAATGTCACTTTCTATATAAATGTCACTAGAATGTTATTTTCCTTTGAACTAGAATGAAGATAAAGTTGAAAGGGACTTTTCATGGTTTTGTGGTAGAGAGATCATTTTCTTGGCTTTGAAAAATAAAACAATAAATATTTCAACTTCTGACTGACTGACTTTCGAGAACAGAAAACAACAAAGGGTGAATTTTCCATTAGAATGCTTTGTAGCCCTAAAAATATATATAAGTAAATTAGTCTGTAATCATTTTATTAGCACCTAGCACTTTGTTGATCAACATGAAAACCAGGAAGCTGTGCCAAGGGAAATTAGTTTGTCAAGAAATGTTACTCATTAAGTTGGAAAGATAGTTGATGTATTTTCCATGATTAATTCAAAAGATGCTGAAGTCTCAGAGCTGCTCCTTGGGCAAAGAGGAAGCAGTTGTACTGAATTCTGGTTTGTTTGTTTTTTTCTTATTGAGTTAAAGCTGGTTTCTAGAAGGCAGAAACCAGGAGACTGAATTTTAGTCCCACCTTAGGCATGAAAGCTGGCTGGGTGACTTTGGGCCAGTTGCTCTCTCTTAGCATCACCAACCCCATAGGGTTGTTGTTGTGGGGAAAATAGGAAGAGCAAGAATAGTAGGTATGTTTTCTGCCTTGAGTTATTTATAAAAATAATAAAGATGGGATAAAAATCAAATAAATCAAATAAATTCCAGCTTTTCATTTTCTTCCAATGTATTCCTCAACACCCACTTTTTCATAAATTCCAGCTTTTCATTTTCTTCCAATGTATTCCTCAACACCCACTTTTTCATAAATTGTTATTACTATTCCCAAATCCTATGTATACTGCACAAACTTCTGCCTTTTAGAAATTTTAGAATGAAGTTTCCACAATCACTAGTAATTTGGGGCACTCAGATATTTAGCACCCAAAAAGTTTCTTTGTTTATCGTTGGACATGCTTATCATGTTTTCTGGGACTCCTCTTGCATCTACACTAGATGCATCACTCTTCTCCAGTTCCAAACCATAATGTAACCTGAACAAAAAACCAGTGGTATGGTACCCCACAGTGGTGAAATTCAGCTGGATCTATCCAGCTCACGCAATGTGGTAGGGCTGGCAGAAGAAGGCTCCGCCCACCCACCCAGATGTCATCACGTCCCATGCACGCATGCACAGAAGACTTATGCAGATGTGGAGGAGGCAGGCGCACTCATATTTGCAATCCGGTAGCGAAGGTAAGTGCATTTTAACCCTGGTACCCAACCTCCCCACCCCCAACCTCTAAACTCCTCCTATGGTGAGAAAAATAAAGACAATTAATCGAAGGACTCACTGGAGAAGAACCTAATGCTGGAAAAGATTGAGGACAAAAGAAAAAGAGGACAGCAGAGAATGAGGTGGCTGGATGGAGTCACTGAAGCAGTCGGTGTGAGCTTAAATGGACTCCAGAAGATGGTAGAAGACAGGAACGCCTGGAGGAACATTGTCCATGGGGTCGTGATAGGTCGGACATGACTTCACAATTAACAACAACAACAACAACAAAAATCCTCACTAGATTAGAGGCCACTAACTACATAAAATTGTCCTGATTGCCATAAGCTTGCATACTGAAGTATCAATAAGACTGATTGCCTGAGGTCCAGTTGTCAATCTCCTATTATACATGGCAAGCTATTGTATCTTAGGTTATATTGACAGAATCCTTGCACTGTCTTAATTCAGGGTTCATGTCAGCCCTTTGGGTATATCAGGCTAGGAAACCAAAGTGATGAATACCAATACTACTTTTATTATAGGGTTACAGTAACAGAATCTTGGAAGTTTGAATGTGCCTCTTTCCTCCCCGTCTTTATCTATTAGAGAACTAGGAAAGAGTCCAAGAGGGTTTCTCATATTAGTTTTCTGTTTTGGACTCAGATTTTATCTTACCATTATCTTGGTTGCAACTCTTCCTCCTGTTCCTCAAGGTGATTCTCACAGCCCATTACAGCTTCAGCCAGCATCATTACAAGCAAGCATGCACTTTTCTCCTTTTCCCTTCTTCCTAGTTTTGCCTCCCCAGCTTACTACACACACACACACACACACACACACACACACATTTGCAACAGTCTTGCACGTCCACTGGAAGCATTCACTAAACAAAAAAAGAGAATATATGTAGTCCAGAGTTGAAATGTAGAGACCTGGGTGCTCTCTGAGCTTGGTTGTTTCCTTGCAAACATTTCATTACCTGACTATGTTACATCATCAGTGTTTGTGAATATTGGGTTTACTCTTGTTTATGTACAAATAATGTAAACTGGAGCAAAGTCTACACTCATTAGTCAGGTAATGAAACATCTACAAGCAAATAACCAAGCTCAGAGAAGACTCTGCAGCAGGGGTGTCAAACTCTATTTCAATGAGGGCTGCATCAGGGTTGTGTTTCACCTCGGGGGTGTGTGTGTGTGTGAATTGGGGGCATGGTCAACTTAATGTCACTCATGTCGGGGGTGTCTGTGGTGGCCCGAGCATTCTGCCAGTGAAAATAGGTTCCCAAACTCCGTTTTCGGTTGCGATGACTCCTGCAATCCTCTGTCAGCATAAATGGAGCTCGGGAGGGCTGCCCGCGGACCTCGCGAGCTCCATTTTTGGCTGCAATAGCGTCCTGCAACCCTCTGCCAGTGAAAACAGAGCTCGGGAGGACTGCACACACACCTCAAGGCCTGGGGGCCAGATTCAGCCTGTGGGCTGCTTTTCACTGGCAGAGCACTGTGGGCAAGTCCTTTGCTGTTTCCAGGGCAGTCCTGCAGGTCAGTTCAAAGCACCCCGCAGGCTGGATCCAGCCCCCAGGCCTTGAGGTGTATCAATACACCTGCTCTACAGTATTCACTATGCTATTCTGGTCCCAGCCATTCTCCCCATGCCTGCTTGTGGTTTGTTTCTTTTTTTCTTTTTAATATTCAATATTTTAGTATTTTTTTCTCAGTGGGTTTCTGCTTGCTAACTCTTACTTCCTGTCCTGGGATGGCACCTTTCTTTAATGGCTCATGCTTAGAGTATGAATTTACTATTTGAACACAGGTATAAATACTTTGTGAAAACATCTCACTGTGGATGCAATTGTTCTTGAAACAGAACGCTATAGCACAGCCAGAAATATTTTCTGTCTGAATATAGCTTCTGGCTCAGTTGCCAACAAAAACAGGCTGCCTGTTTTATCATTGTTTTCAGACCAATTCCCAGAAAAGCAGGAGTGGGGGATGGGGAAGAGCGGGCCATTTTTCTCTCTTCATCTCTAAGTAGACATGATTGAAACTATGTCAGTAAGACTTTCTTTATTATGGTTTGATCTTGCGTATGCTACCAACTACAAGCTACCTTCCAGGTTCCAACCCAGTACCGAAAACATTTCCCTCAAGAATTGGCAACCTTGGGAGTGAAACATCTTGTTTCCATGAGTGGGCATTTACTTGACACGTGGGAGTCCTAATGACAGGCAGAATCTATAGCTCAATCATAAGTTTTGTAGAAAATTTTCCAAGACCAATCATGGGTGTTTCAAGAGTAAACCATCAGCAGAACACTTGCCAAGACTGATGATAGAGAGCAGCATAAACAGAATTTTTCCATTGACCCCTTTCTAACTCATGAGAAGTGCAGAGTCCCTTCCCAACCATTACTCCTCTGTCTCCTTCTGCTGAAGTCTTGCCCAATTCCAGACGTGTCACTGGCAGTTGGAGCCAAAAGGTTTTTGAAGTAAGCAGGGGATCTATGCATGCACTCCGGGGCATAGATTCCTCATTTGTCCCTTATCTAGAGACAAATCTGATTGAGCCTAGATTTTATGACTCCAATTTGGGATTTTCAAAAACAATGGTCTAAAAAAGTTTTTGTAACATTGGAAGACACTGACAAATGCATGAGTGCAGAGAAATTAAATGTGCTTGATTTACAGTGTACATTTTAAATCCAAATCACCATATGTATCTTTAAAATATAAGCAGGATAAATTGGCATTTAGTTTATCCCAAGGAGCCCATTCTATCCTCTGCCTACATGGCTTGTGCATCTTCTGTTGCTGTTACAAGAACTTCCTGCCAAGGAAGATCAAAGATTTTGGCACCAAAAAGCATTCAAGGGAATACATGGTTCAACAAGTACATTGTGAGTCATAAAGATTTATGTTCAGTGCATGCTTGTTTTTGCAAGTTATTAAGCAACTGAAAAATGATAGCAAGCCATGTACATCCATCAATATATGGAAACTACACACAATGGTAAGCACATGGATCTCAATAGCATTCATCACTGCAACTGGAGAATTCACAAACTAAGAATTAACTTATCGAACTGGCCTTTCTTGTAAAATTTCATTTGAAAGGATATGCTCATACCCTTATAATATAATTTATTTATTATTTATAATTTATATAATTTATATAATTTATATAAATTTTATATATATATATTTATATATATATTTGTTTTCTGAGGTTTTCACGGGTGTTTGTATATAGGTCTTTGGTTGTTCGGGTTTTCTCCCGTGTAAAATTGGAAGTGTCTTGGTATATATATATATATATATATATATATAAATTATATATATATTTATATAATTTATCATATAAGCTCATCCGTCTGGAACCCATACCACATCTCTGACATAATACTATCGAACGCGTCCAGAAATATTTTACTAGAAGAGTTCTTCACTCCTCCGAAAACAACAAAATACCTTATACCACCAGTCTTGAAATCCTGGGTTTAGAAAATTTAGAACTCCACTGACTCTGACATGATCTGTGTTTAACACACAGAATCATCTATTGTAATATCCTTCCTGCAAAAGACTACTTCAGCTTCAATCGCAACAATACAAGAGCAAACAATAGATTTAAACCTAATGTCAACCGCTTCAAACTTGATTGCAGAAAATATGACTTTTGTAACAGAGTTGTTAACGCTTGGAACTCATTACCTGACTCTATAGTCTCTACTCAAAACCCCAAAATCTTCAACCAAAAACTGTCTACTATTGACCTCATCCCATTCCTAAGAGGACTATAAGGGGCGTGCATAAGAGCACAAAAGTGCCTACCGTTCCTGTCCTATTATTCTCTTCATTATAGTATTATATGCATACTTTTACTTACACTTTTACTTATATATACTTTTTTCTCTCATGATGAATTTTTTTTTATGTTTATGTTTATACTTTTCTTTGTTTTATTCTTTAAAAATTGACACATTTCCTTTACAGGTGTTTTTTTTTAATTAACACATTCCTATTCAGTATTCAGAACCAAGGTTTTTGATAAGTGAGAATTGGCTGAGGTTTATGAAATAAATGTGACTGCTTTTTCCAAATTTCAATTTATTAGTATTAATAAGTTTATTAGTATTAGTATTTACTACTGTGTTATTGCAATATGTCACTTACTGGCTGAGATGCCTAGGGCAAATAAGCAGAAACTGTAATACAAGCTGAATTCACACAATGTGAAGCCAAAACCATTCAACTTATCTAATTATTATCATTTATGTTTTTCTCTCTGTCTGCCTGTCTGTCTATCATCTCTATTCAATTTTTAGACTGCCTTTATTACTTTGTAAGTAACTCAGGACAGTGAGCAACAATCCTGTGAGGTGGATTGGGCTGAGAATGACTCACCCAAAATCACCTAGTCAGCTTTCCTGTCTAAGGAGGGACTAAAATTCAGTCTTTCCGTTTCTAGCCTGGTGCCTTAACCAATAGACCTTATGGATTCACATGATATGTAACCTACTTCATTGTATATTATTCAGTAAAATATGATTAAGCAAACCATTATCATTATATATAAGAATAAATAAAAAACTGCAGTTCAGCGGTCCAGCCTGCCCCACTTTAGTTACTCATTACGCAGAGTAGATTTGGATCAATTAATAAGTCTGTTCAAGAAGCAAAGTCAAAAGCAGAAAATAGGAAAATAGGAAAATAGGAAATGGATTAATTTAAGAAACAAAGCTGTATTAAGTATACAAAGCTGGAATCAAAACACAGTGCAGCTTCTAAGCAATAAGATTTCTAGAAGTCGTAACAGT
The DNA here is from genome assembly GCF_028640845.1 of Ahaetulla prasina. Classification (NCBI taxonomy): domain Eukaryota; kingdom Metazoa; phylum Chordata; class Lepidosauria; order Squamata; family Colubridae; genus Ahaetulla; species Ahaetulla prasina. The sequence continues at coordinate 53,760,885 of NC_080539.1, forward strand.
TGAATTAGACTTCAGGCATAGCTAGAAGTGATATCTTTCTTGTGACCTATTGTGCATGAGGAATAACTCAGTAAGTAATCAACCCAACTATCTGAGGCTCCTCTTGTTAAATTAAGCTAGATTATCATGTGGAGTTGTGATCTCAGTGAGATACTTGGAAAGAGATAGCAAATTACAGCGAAGAGTTGCAGGTCAATTTAGAAAATGTAGCAGCTGAGTGAAATTGCCTTGAGGGAAGAAGCCAACTGATATTGAAGAAATGCTGGCAAGGACAGAAACCTCACCCTCTACCCAGAACCACTGCTGGCATAAAAGGTGCTCTTGTGCAGAGCTCCACTTAGTGTTCCACTCTCCCCAAACATAGTATAAAAGATAGAAAAGTACATGAAATGAACACTCATTCCACTCATTATAATCACAAAACTATGTCTTATTTATTTTGGCCATGTCATGTGGGAGAATTCACTGGAGAATGCAATTACATTTGGAAAAGTTAGTGGTAAAAGGAAACCAGGCCACCAACGAACATGATGGCTGGACATTACCAAAGCTGATACCAGCCAAAGCATAGAATAACTCAAAGTAGTGCAAGATAGGAAGATGTGGAGAGACCAGGTCCATAGAATTGCAGGTTTAGGACACAACTGAATGGATAGGACCGTTTCAGCAACCTATGGCACGCATGCCAGAAGCGGCACGCAAACCATCCCACGAAGAATGTGCGGCCTCACTGGCTCCTCTTCTGCATTCCTGTGATTACACGTGCACTGGTCAGCTGGCCATCATGCGTGTGGGAGAGGCAGAACCCAGAAGAGCGGTGTTCCGGCACACATGTGCAGGCTGGCACCCAACCTTCTGGTTTGATGTTGCATGCATGCACGATGGCCAGCTGTTTGTTGGGCATGCTTCTATGCTGGCATCCCGGTGTTTGGGCGCTGGCTCGCGCATATGCGATGGACCACCACTCTTCCAGGTATCGCCGCTCCCACGCATGCGAAGGCCAGCGGGCCCACGCATACCTCGCAGGATGGTTTTGCATGCCACTTCCAGCACACAGGCTGGCACCCAGGAACATCATAGGTTTGCTATCATGGGGATAGGATATCATCATCATCATTGTTGTCATCACCACTATCATCATCATTGTCATCATTATCTGCTGTTATCTTTGTGACTTGTCTACTTGTTTGTCTATTTCATGTTCATTACTAGAACAGCTTTAGTGTTAGACTTCAGAAAACAGATCCTGAGTCTCAATGAGAGGAAGTAGATTACTTATTTAATTTACTCATCAAATTATGGCAATGATAATTACAATATTTTATAGTAAATTGTTGTGAAATAGAAAACATATCAATTCAAACTAAGTCTGAATTTGGAACATCCTGTTTTGACTACAAAAAATAAAAGTAAAGGTTTTCCCTGTCCAGTCGTGTCTGACTCTAGGGGGCAGTGCTTATATCTGTTTCTTAGCCAGGGAGCCAGTTTTATCCAAAGGCATTTCCATGGTCATGTGGTCAGCATGAAGGTACAATGAATGCTGTTATCTTCCCATTGAAGTGGTACCTATTTATCTACTCACATTTGCAGGCTCTCAAACTGCTAGGTAGGCAGGAGCTGGGGCAAGTAACGAGAGCTCACCCAGTTGTACAATATTTAGGTCTGAAACCTGGGCTGTCAGCTTTCCAGTTGACAAGCTCTGTGTCTTTAACGACTGAACCAGGGGTGAAATCCTACCAGTTCAGACCAGTTCGGGCGGACCACTAGGGATTATGGGCATCAGTTGGCTGAACCGGTAGTAATTATCCCTCCTTGGCCCCATCCATGCCTGGCCAGTTGCCGCTCACCTCTTCTAGCAGCTCGATATTCCACAGAATTCAGAGTTAAATGCAGCATAGAGAATGCTAACTTTTCACAATGGAGCTGCTGCAGCCTGTCCCTTTTAAGGTAGTCCCCAGGAGGGACGGGGATGGGGGAGGGGGTTGGAGCAGCTGGAATGGAGCCATTTTAATGAAAGGCAGGAAAATGCGGAAAGGGATTTTCCTGCCTGTCATCCATTCCTCATCTCAGCACAGACTGAGGGAAAGATGGTAGGCAGGAATATTCCCTCCCCATTTTCCTGCCATTTGAGGGGAGGGGCCGGTGAGGAGCCCCTCGATGTGAGTGATGTCGAGTTGGCCACACCCACCCAGTCACATGACCTCCCCCCAACAAGCCATGCCCACAGAACCGGTAGGGGAAAAAAATTAATTTCACCCCTGGATTGAACCATCACTCCTTTTGACTACAAAGCAGGCCGGTTGTTTGTTGAAAAGGATCATTTTTAAACTCTATATGGATGCCTTGAGTTTAGAATGCTTTGAGAGTTTTGCTCACCCAAGCATACAGCATGGCAATTTTTGTCATAACAAATTAGACTTTATTTTAAATTGCTGCCAATCTCTTTATATTAAAAAAAGGAAAAGAAAAAAGCTTTGGTTCTTGATCTTCCTTAGCAAGATCAAGATCTTTTGCTTAGATTCTGAAAGTTAAAAAGATCTGCATAAGTTTAAGAGATCTGCTGCATGCCACTTTTCATTGCTCCACATTGCATCTTCTCCTCAGGAGGGATCTGGAAGAAAGTTATGAATATTTTCTTAGCCTTTAATTTAAAACAAAGGTATATTTTCAAAACAGACATTATCTATAAATGTTCAAATAATTATTGAAGTTATAAAATGTATAATCAATAAAACAGTATAATGTACTGCATGATATTTGTTACTTCCTGGGAGAGACAGGTGGAGGCTCCTCTGCCATAAGTGATTAACTTATTATGGTCACTTGGATTTTAACTTGAGAAAGGGCATCATTTGCTGCTGCTTCTCCTCAGAAAACAGCCTCATTTTTTATTCATAACTTTATTAACTGCTTGGGAGAGGAAAACAACAATCCATGTAGGATAATAATGTGGGAGCATGGAGAGGGTCAAAGACAGCAGCAATTAAGACATCATGCTGGAAACTAGGTGACCATGAGTTCTAGTCCTAAAAGGTCCTTGGTGCTCTCTGAGCTTGGTTGTTTTCTTACAAATGCTTCAATATCCAGACTAGGTAACATCATCAGTGCACAGATAATGAAATGTTGTCAAGGAAACAACCAACCTTAGAGAGCACAAGGATCCTCATTTCAACCCTGAGCTACAAAAATTCTCCTTCATCAGTTCTAGTTCTGCCTTAAGCACAAAGCCAGTTGGATGACCATGGACCATGAATTCTCTCTCAGCCCTGGAAAGCAGGTAATGGCAAACCACTTCTGAAATCTTGCCAAGCAAACTGAAGGGACTTGTCCAGGAAGTTGCCAGGAGCCATCATTAACCCAAAGACACACACACAAAAAAAAAACCAAAAAAAAAACCCCCAAGTCAACAGTGGAGTACACATTTCTCATCTAATGAGGTAATTCTCTTTTTCCAGCTATTCCCCCCCAGCTATTTCCTACTTGAAAAATGCTCTATTTTTGCCATCTATTTTTGCTAGTAAATGGCTCAGCTGTTGGTATTTAATCTTTTGTTTCTCTCAACTTTTTTCTTCCTGGAGGACTCTTTTTGGCATACAGTCTCTGAACCAAGGAGAATATATTGCATGAACAAACCTATTTTCATCTAAAAGTGTTTCCATTTTGGTATGAGTGTTCCGTTCAGTGTTATTTCTCATTCTGACCTCTGTAGCAGCTACATGAAGCAATACAATTTTATTTTTTCATCTGTTTGATAATAACTTCAGTAAATGATAACAGCTCCAGCACTGCTGGACTGATAGATTGCTTTAAATCGGAATAAGAACATATTTATTTTTATTTATTTTACAAATTGGAATGCTGTTGAGAAAGCTTTGGGCAACTTAATATATACATATAAACATTTCAAACACATAGTAGCATCATAAAATAATTCTAAATCTCTAAAATTCATTAGCACTAAAATGATATCACAAGTTCTAAAACAATACAAAAAAGTCAACCTTCATTGAACGTAGTACAACAAATTCCCAGGTTAAGAATGCCCTGGGTTATGGATGACTCATAATTAAGAACTGAACCTATTGTAGCAAAATTTGAGTTAAATAACACTTTGGGAACGGTACTTGTCCTTAAACTGGAAACTACTTTATAAGGATAACTTCATACAGTGAAATATCCTGTCTAACTATGTGTTAGGGATGTCTGGAAACCCACACATATCCCATTATCCTAGGCATATCTTGACTGTATGTTTGGCATTTCTTCATTCCAGTTCATTACATATATATGTCTTTCATTGAAATGAACAAAATTGCAGGTCCATATTAAAAATTGTGCTATAGGTGGGTGATCAAACAAATTAAAAAATTAAAGCAAACCAAATGCATGCCTCTGAACTGTAATTTACATTGGACTTTTGTTTTTACAAGAGTAACCATTTTGGGAACACTCCAGCATTGCTAGGTAATATTTTCCAAACTAAACTAGGCTGAAAAATTCTTAGCTTTGTGTAGGATGGTTACACTCGGCACTTCTTTGTCTTCCTGCTGAAGTTGAACTTAATATTTTCTAATGGGTCCAAGAGAAGAAAAATAAGCCTACAGATAAAGCACATTCTTCCTCTGAAAGAGACTCAGTATATAATCAGGTCATCTGTCCCAGGGGTGAAATCCACTTACTTTCGCTACCGGATCGCAAATGGGAATCTGCGCGTGGGCATGCTTCCCTCGTGCACGACAACTTCTGCACATGTGCAGACTTTAAAAAATGGGATGTGATGACGTCCAGGCAGATGGGCGGAGCCTCCCACCGCCCATCTGTTTGCACAGGCACTACTGGTTCTCTCAAGCCAGATAGAACCGGTGTTGTGACTCGTCCTCCCTCCTATCCTCAACCGGACCCCTCCTGTCTCCAACCGGGCCTTTTATCAGACTCCGAGTCTGATGATGAAGATGAACGGCCTGTCATGCCTCCAGCCCCCAGCCCTGGCCCCATGCCTGGACAGGATTCCAGGAGTGAAAGGAGTAACCCGATAAACCTCACTCATACAGCGTGTGTTTCTTTGGCTCAGCCTTCAGAGCAGGAAGCCAGCCAGGTGCTGGAATTACTCGGGCCTACTCCCTCTGACCCCTCCCTTTCCAAGACGCTGACAGCAGATCCAGCTGAAGACAATTCAGAGTGGGTGGACCCTCGCTTCCGGAATTCTGAGAGGTGACGCCAGCAGAAGGAAGGGTGGGGCAGGCCTGGATAAATGCTGAGTCACGGAGCCACACCCCACAGCCTATATAAAGGACCTGCTTTTGGCATTCCAACCTTGAGTCAAGCAAAATCTTATCTAGTTTGCTGATACCTGACCCTATCGCCGAAGTCACAACTTGGAGTCCTGCCTGCCCTGATAAACCTCGAAGGAACTTGGCAAGCTGCAGAGGCTTTGTTGCCAAGTTTGTTACAGACTTCCTTGACTTGTTCGTTGGAGTGGGGGTGGGACATGACAACCGTCTGCATTTCACCATTGCACTATCCTATTTATTTATTTATTTATTGTTTATATTTATATACCGCCCTATCTCCCAAAGGACTCAGGGCGGTTTACAGGCATTTAAAAGCAAATAAATACAATCTAAAAACAATTAAAAAACTTATTCAAGAAGCCTAACAATTAAAAATATAAAAAATAAAAACCCAAGTTAAAACCCATAAATTAAAATCTAGCTCAGTCCTGCGCAATTAAATAAGTATGTTTTAAGCTCGCGGCGGAAGGTCCGAAGGTCCGGAAGCTGACGAAGTCCTGGGGGCAGTTCGTTCCAGAGGGTGGGAGCCCCCACAGAGAAGGCCCTTCCCCTGGGCGTCGCCAGACGACATTGCCTCGCTGACGGCACCCTGAGGAGTCCCTCTCTATGAGAGCGCACGGGTCGGTGAGAGGTATTCGGTAGCAGTAGGCGGTCCCGTAGATAACCCGGCCCTATGCCATGGAGCGCTTTAAAGGTGGTCACCAAAACCTTGAAGCGCACCCGGAAGGCCACAGGTAGCCAGTGCTCATTGCCATCTTCCGGCTCGTCATCAACAGCAGCTCGGGAGTTCACGGCTTCCATGACGGCCTTGGACCTGACCCAAGTAGTTGATGGCCCTACTCACATTGGGGGAGGCACTCTGGATTTGATTTTTGTCTCTGGTCAGTGGTTGAGAGATCTGGACTTGAAGGAAATAGTCATTGAACCTTTGTCATGGTCAGATCACTCTCTCCTTCGCCTGGACTTTCTGACCGCCATTCAACACCGCAGGGAGACGGACGTCGTTGGTTCCGCCCCAGGCGCCTGATGGACCCGGAGAGGTTCCGGACGGAGCTTGGGCCACTTCCTGAGAGTCTGGCTCACGGCACGGCTGAGGAACTTGTTGCGGCCTGGGAACGGGCCGCGGCGGGGGCCTTAGACCGTGTCGTGCCTTTGCGGCCTCTGACCCGGCGCAGGTCCCAACCGGCTCCTTGGTTTTCCGAGGAGCTGAGAGGATGAGCGCGGAGAAGACGCCTAGAGAGTTCCTGGAGGTCTAGCCGTTCGAGGCTGATCGGACACTAGTGAAGTCCTATAATAGGGCTTACCTAGTGGCATTGAGGAAGCGAGGCGCTCGCCTCCTCCCTCATTGCATCGGCAGATAACCGCCCAGCCGCCCTGTTTGGGTGACTCGTTCCCTCCTTCACCAGGGGAGCGGGATGACCCGTTGCAGGGGCGTGCTGAGGAGTTTAACGGTTATCTATCGATAAAATCGCTCAGCTTCGGGACGGTCTGGACCAAAATTGCGGTGACTCAGGTGAGGCGCCTGAGGGTGGTCTTGGTGACATTTTATGGGATGAGTTTGACCCTGTGGCTCCGAGGACATGGACAGGTTGTTGGGTAGGCTGAATGCCACCACGTGTTTACTGGACCCGTGCCCTCCTGGTTGGTGCTGGCCACTCAGGAGGTGACACGAGGCTGGCTCCAGGCAATTACGAGCGCTTCCTTGGTGGAGGGAGTCTTCCGGCCGCCTTGAAAGAGGCGGTGGTGAGACCCTCCTCAAGAAGCCTTCCTGACCCGCTGTTTTAGGTAATTATCGTCCGGTCTCAACCTTCGCGGCGAAGGTTGTAGAGAGTATGGTGGCATATCAGTTTCCCTTGCACCTGGAGGAAACTGTCTATCTAGACCCGTTCCAGTCCGGTTTCCGGCCCGGTTACAGCACTGAGACGGCTTTGGTCGCGTTGGTGGATAGGGGTTGTTCCTCTGCCCTGGTCCTATTAGACCTCTCAGCGGCTTTCGATACCATCGACCATGGTATCCTGCTGCGCCGGTTGGGGGGATTGGGAGTGGGAGGCACCGTTTATCGGTGGTTCTCTCCCATCTCTCCGATCGGTCGCAGACGGTGTTGACAGGGGGCAGAGGTCGGCCCGAGGCGCCTCACTTGTGGGTGCCGCAGGGGTCGATCCTCTCGCCTTCTGTTCAACATCTATATGAAGCCGCTGGGTGAGATCATCAGTGGCTTCGTGTGAGGTACCAGCTGTACGCTGATGACACCCAGCTGTACTTTTCACACGGGCCACCCCAACGAAGCTATCAAGTGCTGTCCCGGTGTTTGGAGGCCGACGGGTCTGGATGGGGAGAAACAGGCTCAAGCTCAATCCTCCAAGACAGAGTGGCTGTGGATGCCGGCATCCCGGTACAGTCAGCTGAGTCCACGGCTGACTGTCGGGGCAAGTCACTGGCCCGATGGAGAGGGTGCGCAACTTGGGCGCCTCCTGGATGAACGGCTGTCTTTTGAAGATCATTTGACGGCCGCTCCAGGAGAGCTTTTACCAGGTTCGCCTGGTGCGCCAGTTGCGCCTTTCTAGACCGGGATGCCCTATGCACGGTCACCACGCCTCGTGACGCCTCGCCTGGATTATTGCAATGCTCTCTACATGGGGCTCCCTTGAAGGGCATCCGGAGACTGCAGTTAGTTCAGAATGCGGCTGCGCTGGTTATAGAGGGAGCCTCGTGGCTCCGTATGACACCTATCCTGCGCAGACTGCACTGGCTACCTGTGGCCTTCCGGTGCGCTTCAAGGTTTTGGTAACCACCTTTAAAGCGCCCATGGCATAGGGCCGGGTTACTTACGGGACCGCCTACTGCTACCGAATACCTCTCACCGCCCGTGCGCCTCACAGAGAGGGACTCCTCAGGGTGCCGCCAGCTAGGCAGTGTCGCCTGGCGACGCCCAGGAAGGGCCTTCTGTGGGGCTCCCACCCTCTGGAACGAACTCCCCAGGACTCCGTCAACTTCCAGACCTCCGAACCTTCCGTCATGAGCTTAAAACACACCTATTTATCTGCACAGGACTGGACTAGTTTTAAATTTTATAGGGTTTTAATTGGTTTTAATATTTATAATATTTTCCAAACTAGATTAGGCTGAAAAATTCTTAGCTTTGTGTAGGATGGTTGCACTCTGCACTTCTTTGTCTTCCTGCTGAAGTTGAACTTAATATTTTCGAATGGGTCCAAGAGAAGAAAAATATAGCCTACAGATAAAGCACATTCTTCCTCTGAAAGAGACTCAGCATATAATCAGGTCATCTGTCCCAGGGGTGAAATCCACTTACTTTCGCTACCGGATCGCAAATGGGAATCTGCGTGTGGGCATGCTTCCCTCGTGCGCGACACCTTCTGCACATGTGCAGACTTTAAAAAATGGGATGTGATGACGTCCAGGCAGATGGGCGGAGCCTCCCACCGCCCATCTGTTTGCACAGGCACTACTGGTTCTCTCAAGCCGGATAGAACCGGTGTTGTGACTCGTCCTCCCTCCTATCCTCAGCCGGACCCCTCCTGTCTCCAACCGGGCCTTTTATCAGACTCTGAGTCTGATGATGAAGATGAACGGCCTGTCATGCCTCCAGCCCCCGGCCCTGGCCCCATGCCTGGACAGGATTCCAGGAGTGAAAGGAGTAGCCCGATAAACCTCACTCATACAGCATGTGTTTCTTTGGCTCAGCCTTCAGAGCAGGAAGCCAGCCAGGTGCTGGAATTACTCGGGCCTACTCCCTCTGACCCCTCCCTTTCCCAGACGCTGACAGCAGATCCAGCTGAAGACAATTCAGGGTAGGTGGACCCTCGCTTCCGGAGTTCTGAGAGGTGACGCCAGCAGAAGGAAGGGTGGGCAGGCCTGGATAAATGCTGAGTCACGGAGCCACACCCCACAGCCTATATTGTTGTGTCTTGCCCGCCCTCAGAGCAGCCGGGGCCTTCTTACCTGCTCCCGCACACTGAGGAATGTATGCCTCCCGGTCCCAGTCCTGGCTCCATGCCCACACAAACTGCAGAAGGAGAATCTCCCTGCCCCAGCCCTGACTCCATGCCCAGGCAAACGGAGCAGCTAGACCCCTCCCCCTCCTCCACAGCAGGTGAGCCTGAGGAGGGTTTATTACCAACAGCTGATTGGTGTGACCCTCGCATCAGAAGATTGGAGAGGCGGAGGCTACAGAGGGAAGGGAGGGGCAGGCCTTAATGAGTGCTGAGTCATGGAGCCACACCCCATGGCCTATATAAAGGATCTACTTTCTGGCAGTCTCTGAGTCAGGCAAAAGTCAAACTTATCTTGCTGAAGTCACTTACTGGTCTCCTGCCTGCTCTGAGGACTTTGCTAGGACTTTGGGCAGAGCTGCAGAGGCACGCCTGATTCGGATTTCCCAGACCCAGCCGTCAGCGGAGGAGTGGGACACGACATATATAAAGAACCTGCTTTTGGCATTCCAACCTTGAGTCAAGCAAAATCTTATCTAGTTTGCTGATACCTGACCCTATTGCCGAAGTCACAACTTGGACTCCTGCCTGCCCTGATAAACCTCGAAGGAACTTGGCAAGCTTCAGAGGCTTTGTTGCCAAGTTTGTTACGGACTTCCTTGACTCGTTCGTTGGAGTGGGGGTAGGACATGACAACCGGCTGCATTTCACCATTGCACTATCCTGAAGCTCATTGTTCTTGTGTGCTCACCTGGTCAAAAGACCAATATATTAGCTTGTAAAATGAGGGCAGAAGAAGGCTGTTCCAGAACTCTACCCAGCATGGCTTTTTAGATTTTGCCAGTCCTCAAAGGCACTGAACTGTTTCTCAAAGCATCCCTCACATCCAAGCACATCCTGGCCACATTTGCCTATTGATATTGGGAACAGAATTCATCAATTCTGTTGATGAATTCATATTAGGAATACCTTCATCTTGGAAAAGAATGTTGTTGTTGTTGTTGTTATGAGCGTATGGTGTTGTTACAGGAGTCCACAGTGCTATTGCAGAGCAGTAGTTTGGCTTGCCAAGCTATGAACCCTGTTATAGGAAATGCTTGTGTGCTTCACAACTTGTGCCAGAGGATAGCAAGCTGACTTCGCACCAGAGAGAAAGACAAATGGCTCTTCCTGCAGTGTCACCCAAGGCCCTCTCCCTTCCTGGAGCTGCCTTGCAAGCGGGTACTACAACTGGGAAAGTTCAGAGCTGTCAGAAACCTGACTGCCTGCATAGAGCCACCAGCTCGTCTCCCCACCAAAGTGGTATCTATCTATTTACCTGCACAGAACATGCTTTTGAGCTGTTGGGTGGACAGAAGCTGAGGCGAGTGACAGGAGCTCACCCTGCCACGCAGAGCTAGGGCTTGAACCGCCGGAACTGAGACCATCTGCAGCATCATTAAACCACTAAGCCACCCCACCTTTCGGAAAAGAGTGAGGCAGCAGATTCAAAGAGAACTGAGAAAAGAACAACCTATCGGTAGCAGGCAATGCTGACAATCCCCATTGCTTCTGCTGGCAAGAATAAGAACAGGGCTTTTAATTGGTGCAAACACTGCTGCTTAAATTATGCATAATATATTAAAAATGTGGATCATCACAAATGACCTGATGAGTCACACCCCCCCACACACTTCTTAAGTGTATACATGTTTTCAGTGTAAAGCACCAACTCATCAATTACCCAGTCTCCAAAGAATTAAATCTCAATTAAAAAATGGTTTTCTTTCAAAGTCTCCCTGAAGAAAAATATATCCAGTTTTTAGATGGAATACTAGCAGCCCTATACCTATCCTTACTGCTCTCCAAAATACTGTCCCAAATGAAATAATGATGTGAATCAAGAATTCAGTCTTCTGGAAGAAGAAACAATACCACTTCTGAATTATATGATGCAATAAGAACTGATGCTTGAATATCCCTGACCTCTTCTCCAAGAGGTTAAGCTAAGAAGAAGCCATTTTCAAATGCAAGAAGTAACAAATGAAGTTCAATTTTATGGAATTATTCTGCTGCTCCTGCACAGATTTTTTTCAGCTGCCCATGTTCAATGCACAGACATGAAAAATCTCAGCTTGCTCAGTTATATACTATAAGGACAAGGCTAGCAGTGCAGTCTGCTCCTCTTTCTAGGCATTTCATGCTACCTATGCATGTAATACATGAAGAGAGTATATAATCTTGCATAAATCCCAGTCTTGTTATTATGTGATGCCTTTCTAGATCAATTGCCCTTTTCTTCATTGCTTACAAATCCACCTTTATTTTCATTTATATAGTCCAACTGAACAACTTTATCTCTCTGTACTAAGCCCAAAGCTTTTTCATAGATAAGAAAAAATCCACACTGTCATTATTTCACTTCCCAGTCTTTAAAAACTGACTGATAGACGTCCTTACTTCTGCTACCCTAAAAACATGAAGAACAGGCAAAGAAAACCACTGATCAGTGTTATTTTTAGATGACCCAATGGGAGGTTGTAAAAACAGCTTGAAATCAATGCTAGGGGATCCATTGAGGAAAGGCAAGGAGTCAATATGGTAGCTTCAATTAAACAATGCCTTGATTAGTGTCCACTCTCTGAGTTACACAGCTGTAATGGTATGTGAGAATGATCTTGGGAGACAGAAGGGAGAGCCCAAAACTGACAATCAGAATGAAACAGATGTCTCAGCCCACAAAAGGAGGGATGGCATAACATTTCAGAAGGGACACTCCCTATTTTCTTGAGAATAAGAGAAAAGGAGGAGAGAAATACTAAAAGATTCTGTTAAGGTAACCTTACAATAATGATAGAGCTAGCGCTTTTGGTTGCCCTTCTTGTCTGGACTACTGCACAGGGCTAACGACAGTTCCTAGAGCTTATCCAAATTTCCTCCCCTCCATACAAAAGGGAAAGAAAACAAATTGTAGGCTTCCAGATCCCACAGCCATTTTTTCAGAACTGTATGTGTTTTGTACATTTATCCGTCTGTTTGCAAACAAACAAAAGTTGCTGCAACAGGAAACCTATTGATTTGCAAAGGCCCATTTCTATTCTATCTTAAAAACAACTGAAGTTACGAAGCCAAATAATAGGGGCCTCTGGTGGCTCAGGCTGGTAAGACAGTCTGTTATTAACAGCAGCTGCTTGCAATTACTGCAGGTTCAAGCCCCATCAGGCCCAAGGTTGACTCAGCCTTCCATCCTTTATAAGGTAGGTAAAATGAGGACCCAGATTGTTGGGGGCAATAAGTTGACTTTGTATATAATATACAAATGGATGAAGACTATTGCTTAACACAATGTAAGCCGCTCTGAGTCTTCGGAGAAGGGCGGGATATAAATGCAAAATAATAATAATAATAATAACAACAACAACAACAACAACAACAACAACAACAACAACATCATCATCAACTGGTGGGATCATAAGCCTGAAAAAGTGACTGAAAATGAGCATGCAAAATTACTGTGGGATTTCCGAATATAGACTGATAAAGTTTTGGAACACAATACCCTGGATATCATGATTGTGGAAAAGAAAAAAGTGTGGATATTCGACATTGCTATAGCTGGTGACAGCAGAATCGACGAGAAACAACTTGAAAAAGTCACCAGATATCAAGATTTGAGAATCGAATTGCAGAGACTCTGGCATAAACCAGTGCAGGTGGTTCCAGTGGTACTCGGCACACTGGGAGTTGTGCCTAAAGACCTCGGTAAGCACTTAAAAGCAATTGGCGCTGACAAGATCACCATTGGTCAGCTGCAGAAGGCCACCTTACTGGGATCTGCTCGCATAATTCGCCGATACATCATGCAGTCCTAAACGCTTGGGAAATGTTTGACTAGTGATCTGTGATACGAAATCCAGCATAATTATCTCATTTGCTGTGTATACTGTCATTTTGTGTAAATAAAATAATAATAATAATAGTATGCCAGGATTTTTGCGATCAGACGTTTTTCATTATAGCTCTAACAATGGTTCTATCATGCTATGGTGACAGGAATGAAGAAACACAACTCAGAATTGAACTGAGTTGTTTGAATAGTTTGTAGAGCTTTGCAATTCTTTTCTGCAAAATAAGAGCCGTGATTTCCCTTTTATCTTCATTAAAGGATTAGTGGGCTGCTGATTGTCCATTTGTTCACCTCCAAGGAACTGCCTTCAAATAATGGAAGCCTCTCAGGGAAGCGATATGAAAGGATGAGGAAGAGAGATGGGGTGATCACCAATGTAGAACCTGGATCATCCCCAAATAAAACAATTCAAAGAACTGGGCAGCTTTAAATATTCCAGAGCTGAGTCAGAAGGAAACAAGTGGAGCTGCCTCATACAGCCATTGCTGTGGGATGAAGAGATCAGGGGCTGCTTCTGCATTTGTGCAGAATCTTGGTGTGGCAGCTTGGACAGATACCAGTGAACAAATGACAAAGGGCATTTCACAACATAATGTACATCACAACATAAATGACATACATTTTATAGATTGTTCACTAACATCATAACACATGGCATCAGCATGGCTCGTACCAGATCCCTGTGCGTGGGAGTACCTTAAAGCCACATAAGGTAACTCAAAGGGTTTATGTGTAGCCTTGCAAACTGATATTTCAGTGAGTTATGGGAAAGAGCTTTGTACATTGAATGATTAATAGAAACAGGGATAAAATATGTTTAGTAACATCGTTATGAAAATATGTCAGCAGTACCTGATTGAAAGCATTCTTAAGAGAATCAATCTCTGAATTTTACAAAGGTTGACTTCATGAAATAGATTGTACCACTCTTAGATAGTAGCAGAGCTCCATCTAGTGTTTAGTTTCACTGGAAAAATTGATTTAAGATTACATGTTTTATTAATATAAAGTCTCTTCCAGTTTATTTTTCTAAGTTGCATTTGGAGCATTTAAATTCTCTGGTCACAAACTGGTCCACAAAAGACACAATTGGTAGTACCTTGTTGATCTTGGAAAAGCCAAACAGGTATAACAAGTTTCAATTCTGGTTCATTGATTTATCTGGAGAGAAGGAAAGGGAAATAGAGACAATATCCTAAAGGCGATAAGGGATGACATTTGCTTCTCTGTCAGGCCCACAGAGAAGCTTTACTGTATGGAACAAACTTTAAAAGAGAAAGAAGCATAAGGGAAAATGCTTTACATGTCTGTAAAGCTTTTTTTTTTTTTTGTACAAAAAAGTTAACTGGAACAGTATCAGATTGTCTTTCAACCCTACGTGTTAGAATAGTTAGCAGTATTAACTGTTTAAGTTAACACTGCTTTATTTAAGTTATACTATAACTTTATAAAACTATAAAGTTAGCAGTGTTTACTTGGGAGCAAGGAAGCAATTGACCACTGGATGGCTTGACACAACCTTGAATGAAAGAGGGAGCAAGAACATCCTTTGGCAAAAAGAGTAGTGTTGCCTATTAGTTTTAGATTACTCCCTTCGAAATATTTAAGCTTTTAGGCGAGATTGTAAGGGCTGCAAAGCATTCTTTTCTGGCAATGTGCAATCTTGCTTCAAAAGCACATGTGAAATGCATTTCAGGATAATCTTGGAGAATCATGAGCCAGATGGTAGCAGTTAGATGTGACCCATTTCTTTAAAAACAACAACACCAAAACTTTGCATATTACAAATAATTTGGGAAATATTGGAGTTGTTTTTCTTTTCTCATGTAGATGCACAGAATAATTATACTTTTTCGCTGAGATTGCAGTAAAGAAGGAAACACATACACACACACATACAAAGCAACCATAAGTTTCAATTATCTCTGAATTTTAAAGATCCTATAATTAATGCTGCATGTAGGATGTGTGTGCGTGTCGAAAAAGTCAGGATGACAGCCACAAGCATGTAATTGAAATATCACTTTTTTATTTGCGTCATGACACAAGAAACTATCAGGAGAAGATTGTTTTAGAGTTTTTCTGAGAAAAGCTAAATGGCTATTTTTCTGGGAAAAGCCATGAAGATTTTACAAAAGTGCATATAGTTAACAACTGGAACCGCCACAAAAATGTGGGAAAATTTTCCCAGGAATCCATAAATCCCTCAAAATGCATGTTCGGAAATGATTTTAGAATTCAGAATGGGTGAAATTTCAGAACAGGGTAAGAGAAAAAAATCTGATTCAAATTTGAAAGCCTGGCTCTGTGATATTTATTTGTTTATTCAATTTTTATGCCACTCTGGGCAGCTTGCAAGATATAATTCTCCCATATAGTATTCTTGGTAGGAATGCAGAAATAACTGGACATTGTCTTCTTCTGTTTTCTTGTTTCAAAATCTCAGTTCCAGCCTACAGGTCAGGATGTCTGGATGGTCTTTTATTTAAGCCCTCTGCTTAGCTTCCAGTTTCAGACAAATTTGGCCAAATGTTACTTACTTGAAGGTGTACCTATTTTCCTTGACCTGACCCATATTTGAAAATATTTATTAAAACTTTCTTCTCCACAATTCAATAGGTGCTATCTTAAAAATATTTATTAAAACTTTCTTCTCCACAATTCAATAGGTGCTATCTTAAAATGGAAAAACCCAGAGAGACTTCCTAGAATGCACTGTAATACTTTTTGGGTGCTAGCTTCTTTTATGTTCATGGTGGTGATGGTGGGGTGATCCATGAAGTTGGACAGATTTGGAAATAATCCAGTTTTGGAGAGTGGCAGAACAATACAGATGAAGAGCAGGCTAGGATACCCGGTGCCCATGTCACTGTTGGGTTGAATTAGGTATAATAACAAAACATTCTCTTTTGTTCTGTATTATATCTATGGAGATTTTCAGTCATCCGGGTTATGGTTGTCTCAAAGGTGCTTTTTCAAAGGGCAACTGGACTTTTTTTTGCTTGAAGTTGTTTTCCTTCTCATCCCAAAAACTTCTTCAGTTCTGAATGATGGTGAAAAATGGATTTATACTCCTTGTAGTCATCTGGTCATTAGCTCTTTTTCTGAGCCGTAGTGGTGCAGTGGTTAGAATGCAGTACTGCAGGCTACTTCTGCTGACTGCCAGCTGCCAAGCAATTCGGTAGTTCAATTCTCACCTCTAGGTTGACTCAGCCTTCCATCCTTTCAAGATCAGTAAAATGAGGACCCAGATTGTCAGGAGCAATATTCTGACTCTTTAAACTACTTAGAGAGGGCTATATAGCATTGTGAAGTGGTTAAGTGCTATTGCTATTCTTAAAATTGTGAGGCCACTTGGAGGTTTATCTGTACCTCCAGGGTCACCTGAATGTGCAAATGGGTGTGGAACCTTCTTGGAACTGCTGAAAGGACTTTGTTGGAGATAGGTGGGTGCCACATCCCTTCCCTCAGTTGAGAGAGGGCTGTACAATTTAATGCCAGATGGCCTCTTTGACCAGTTTCAAATTCAAAACTGAAGCACCTTTCTTGGGTGAGAAGCAAAACATCTTCAAGCAAAAAAACAAAGTCAAGTTGCCTTTTGAATAAGCAACTCTGGAACTTTTGTTCTGTATTAGTTTTTCATTTGAGTGTCATAATCTTCTCACTTATACATCGATGCTGTTATTAACATTATCTGTCTCACAGGTCTGTTTGATTGAATGTGGTCTTCAAAGAAAATGGTTCCCTATTTCCTCTATAATTCTCTGCCTAAAACTGAATCTACTGGTCATGCAGAATCACTGGTCATGCAGCAGTCTCAAAGACCTTCCTTGGAACATGTCAATACTGTATCCCTGTTTCAAGTTATAGTCCTTGAACTCTGTTCAACAACAAATCACTTCAGGAGTATAAGAAACACCCACGCCAAGTTGATGAAAAGCTGTGGCAATTTTGCCAAGCATATGATTTTCATTTACCTACTTTTTTATACATTATAAAATATTACTTCAAGAGACTTGCCATGGAATACCCACAGTGAAAAGGTGTGCATATAGAATATGAGCAATAGAGCTCATCGCGAGTTACAAATTTGTACAGCAGTAAATGTATTCCAAGGCCACCTGTATTCAAGGCCTTATAGGTTGGGGATTCAGGCCATTTCCAAAGAGTATTGGATTCCTGTAAAGTGGAGATTGCTCCTTAATCTTCTTGCATTGTGAGGTAATCTTTTGCCCATGCTACTGAATGTGCTTGGAATCCTGTGTTGGTTTTGAAACTTCATATCCAAATACCTTTGATTAGCACATGGATCTCAGAAAAGCCATTTCCACCAAAAGAAGGAAAATACAAAAAATGGGCCACAACTTCACTTATTTTTGTGTAATTCAACTGCAGAGGGGATTTTTCTAAGAAAAAGTGTTTGATGGCAGGATTCCAATAGGGTTTTCCCAGGAATATTGGAATGTGTAGTATGGATTGAAAGGAAAGAGCTTAGGGATCTCCGCCCAAGGAAAACAGATGGACAACCCAACACATTCCATGTGTGCATGTATCCAATTACAGTATCATTTCTTGAACTTGGTGCATTCTTTTTTATTACATGGCTATTGGGGTGTTGTACTTTGAGATGCCCAACAGGTTTTAGGGTTATAGCTTGCATGTGTATATATGCATATATATGCAAGATAGCTTGCATATGTCTATAATAAATGTTTAGGTAAAATGTATATTTTACCTAAACATTTCTTATATACATTTGCAAGCTATTTTCTCTGTGTGTGAAATCATAGACATAGCCCTCTGGCAGAGTCAAGCAATGCTTTTGTAGCTGGGAGAGCAATTTTTATGTAAAAGAGATAAGGAGACCCAATTCTGTCTTAATGTGATCTCCCTACTTTTCCTCTCATTTTTCTACTATCAAATGGCTGACACCTTTGATGATTTTTCCATTGAATTGCTGAGAGGCAGCATAGTCTGCAAAAATGAGAAACTACATGATTTCCAAGGTTGTCCACTGTTATCCTAAGCAATACATTATATTGGAACAGGTGAGTCTCTGATGAATTAAAAATGTTTTACTCAACTGACACCAAAATGACAGAAAACAAAATAGAACAGAGTAGATGAGGAATATGGAAGTTTGACAGAATCGGCAAGGGAATATAAATATAAGTAAGCAAGCAGATTAACTCATGAGTTCATCTCCATTCAAGATACTTTAGGATGAAAAATGGAAGTCTGACTGCAAGGGTATTTTGACTTGGACATCCCTGAATCATCCTTGCCCTGCCCAGGTACTGAACATGGAGCTTCATCATATCTTTTGACACAGAATAAGTTGAGTTGGCCTCATTTCTTCTGCCTCAGGCAGATCACATCTGCCTTGAATTGATTAGTGAACTGGAACAGCCCTCTTTAGACTACTGTGGGGCCTCTGTGGCTCAGACTGCTAATGCAGTCTGTTATTAACAGCAGCTGCCTGCAATTACTGCAGGTTCTAGTCCCACCAGGCCCTAGTTGACTCAGCCTTCCATCCTTATAAGCTAGGTAAAATGAGGACCCAAATTGTTGGGGGCAATAAGTTGACTTTGTATATAAATATACAAATAGGATGAAGACTATTGCTAACATAGTGTAAGCCACCTTGAGTCTTCGGAGAAGGGCGGGATATAAATGCAAATAAAAAAAAACCCTGAAAAGCAAACATATGAGCTGGGAAAGATATGAACAAGAAGAGATTGCTACATTAAGTTGATTCTTGTATTTTTATTATTATTTTAAATCTTCCAATTTTACTGCCATGAGACAGGAATGCATGATAGACAGAATGGCTCAAACATCTTCACATGACACACTCAAATTATATTTCATTCACAATTTTACCCTAAAACATTTACAGTTAACATAATCCCACCCAATTCTATTATCACAGATTTAATTATTTAATGAACAGTAGTTGCCAGCAATCAAAAATTGTAAGGCTTTTTTTTCCTTTTCTCTTTTTTTTGGCATTAAAAAAAATCTGTTAATCTATAACATGAGGAAAATCACAACTATTAATTCTCATTTTATATGGCAACCTCAAGGTAATAGATAAATCCAAACAAAATGCTCTGTTTTCTTGTTACTCACTGAGGATGTTAAAGAGCTCTACAATCCATTTCTTTTTAACTAAAATTACTAGAACTATTTTACCTTACCATGTTTTAAAAAGCTGCATTATTCAGTTAATCTCTTCCTGTGGAAAAGAGTGGAACAAAAAAATGGGGGAGAATGTTTAATGAATCCCCTTTCTCCATCTTTTCCTCCATCTATTATGGGTAGTTATAGAACTCACTGAAGCCGACCGGAAAGTTGTAAATCCCTAAAAATGGGCCACCTTCCTTGCAGATAGATGCCTCTTTTCCAAAGGAATCCATTATCTTGATACAGTATTTCTGTTGCCCACAGGGACTATTTGGCACAGTGGCCAATCATACACAGGAGCACTCCAACGTATTATTTAACAGTACAGCTTTTTAGATAAAGCAAAAGAGAGCAGTTGCTTGGAATTCACATCGTGGTTTCTGAAGATAATTATGTTGAGGTTTTCCGGAATGGATGTAAACAAAGATGTATGTGCACCTGTATGTATCTGTATGTGACAGTCTTTATGTCCTTTGGGAGTCCACATCAATTGTTAATGTTTCCACTGATGAATACTGTAGATTACATACCTGATCTGTAATATTTACTCCTGAGAAGTTAATAGAAGGGAATGACAGTTCTGATGCACTTTGGAATGACACATTCACGTAAACGCTTGCACACTTAAGACTTAACGAAGGTTTCTAAACACAACTTCTAAATAAGGTCTAAAATATCAGCACAATTTTAAAAAGTCCTATGTAAGTAAAATATAAAGTAGGATTTTTTTAAACAAACGTTTAAACACGAAAACCTAGGTATTTAAGAAATGTAGCTGATGCATATTTAATTTTTTTTAGAAAAAGTTATTTTTACCACATACTAAAATGCCATGATATCCCATAACTGGCCAGGTCCAGCTATCTCTGAGCTGCACGGCTTACAAAATTGGACAAGAGAAAAAGAAACACAGAAATAGAAGAAAAAATTCAAAAATAGCCAACATTATTCAAGAAAATGGGACATTTATATTACAGCTATTAAAAAGATGGCTGTAAAAAAGTCTATGTGAACATTTCTTATTTTAAGGTTATCCCTAATTTTTTAAGTAACTGAGTCAATCATTACCTTACTCCCAAGCATTAGATTTTATAACTTAATGCTATTTCTCTAATATTTAATTTCTTATTGAAAGTACTTATTTTATCTGAGGGTCAGGTTTGAACTTGAGAATTAGAACTTTCATCTTAATGAAGTTAAGTCAGTTTGCATTATAGTCACAGTTGGTGTTCTTGAATTTTAATATGTCAATGCAAGTAGTTCCTTGAAATTACATCGTATAGCAGTCATTGGGTAGAAAACTAAGCAGAACTTGCTATCTTAATTTGGTTCTTTTAAGATCTACTATCATGGAACAAACAGAAGTATACTTTAATATAAGTTGTCTTAGGACAACCAGCAACCGATGTAGCGGCTAGTAAGAATTGCTAGTTTTAGAAAATTGCATAGGTATTAATCAAGAAGGCAGTAAGCACAGCCCTGTATGTGCCATTATGATGTCGTCTTATTCTCCTCTCCTTCTCTTTTTAATGTAAAAAAAGAAAGGAGAGCTTCCTGAAGGGCTTTCACTAGGGTTACATTACATAGCAGGTATTACTAATGCTTCTGAATGGTCTTAAAAGTTCTTTCCCACAATATTCTCTACCTGCTTTTCTCAACAAACTCTTCCTTAGTTATTTGTATCATGCCTCTTTCTCATAGCAATTTCAGAATTATATTTAACCTAAGGTAACATTCTACTTTTCTATTTAGCACTTGACTGGAACTGTCAAAATGAGTCCTTACAATAATCCCATGTGTTGAAAACAGAAGTAGATCAAACTAACAAGCCTTCCTCAGAAACTTGAGTGCTCCATGTCAGAGCTGCTTCCCTTCCTTACTTGAACCGTCTGTTTTTTTAATATACCAAACAATGTGCACTGAGAGAAAATATCTAAAGATCATCTTGAGTTTCAAGTTGATAAGACACTGGAGAGTTTTCCTGCTGATCTTCAATAACAGTGGATTCACTCTGTTCCTCGCTCATTTCACTAGGCGGTTCTTCACAATTTGGCTCTCCTGGATCCAGACTGCTTCCCTCACTTTGCTCCTCATTCTGTTCTTCATTGGTCTTCACAGTATGCTCCATGTCACTCTCAAAGGACGGTGAAAAGCCATCCATTAAATTTTCACTGGCTGCCAGTTCATCCAAGGGTTGGTTAAGGGGTACAGGGATGCTTGGCTGTGTAAAGCTGTCTCTGGCAGTTACAGGCACTTTGTTTGTGGCCATTTCTACAGCAGTATCATTCTGTGGCAAAGTTGCTTTCTCAACAAGTCTCCACTGAATGATACTCATATCTTTGCCTCCAGTTGAAATTAAATGACTATCATTATGAGAGAAACTGACGTTTGTTACATGACTACTATGGGCACTGTATTTATGACTTGGAGCCTGTTAACACAAATAAAAAAACACCAGTGTTAAGATCAAGCTATATATCAAACAGGATTAACTCAACTTCCAATTACATGTATTTAACTAGGAAAATATATACTCTTCCCAATGCACTGTAAATTTTAGCAAACTACAAATTTTACCAAAATATAAATCATTACAATCTCAAACATGAATTCTATCGAAGTCTAATGCTACCGGTCACTTTGCCATATATAAATATTCAAACAATAGATTTTACTTACAGAATAAGTGTGCAAGTTTCGCAGGAAAGGGTTAGTCCCATTCTTCTTGTAAATAACCCTGTCATAGGAGTGGGGAAGCTGCTCACCAGAATAATTGGTTTGTATCTTCCAGCAATCCTGGAAATCATTGGTTGTCCAATAGTCCCTGGTTGCAATTGCAATGCATTTGCATAGCACCAGAGACTGCTGGGACAAGCAGCTCAAAGCAACTTCAAGACAAAACAGGAAGGCTGAAAGGAAATGTCTATTTGCACTGACTCTCTGAAATTACCCATTGTGAAGGCAACTGACTTTCTGACCAGAAAACATGAGTAGTTCACCCTTGGTAAATGCTTATGTGGTTGTAATTTTATTTTAGAATGTCTGCCTTAGTTCAGTGCAACACTTGTTTTGCAGCTGTCTTTCGTGGTACTCTTTAAATTTGGATACTACGCTATTGTAAGCAGATTGCTAGTTTACATGGTCAGACTGCTCATCTAGTCTTTAGTTTGTGCTCTTCAGGCTGAAATTAGACAGCCAACTAAGCTGGTGTGTTTTATCAGGCCCCCTTACCACAAAGACCCGGCATGAGAAGGGCGTAGGGACAATTAATTATTGCGTCTGGTCAGAGTGAGAGCTGTGGATCATATGCAGAATGTAGACACTCACTTAAATGTGAGCAGCAATGTGCTGCAGTTGTCAAAGTCCTAAGGGTGCATTAATAGAAGGGTAGAATCAAGATCATGTGAAGTGTTAGTACCAGTTTATAATGCCCTGGTAAAGACCACACTTTTGTTTTGGTTGCCACAATATAAAAAAGATGTTGAAACTCTAGAAAGAGTGCAGAGAAGAGATACTAAAATGATTAGAGAACTGGAGGCTAAAACGTATGTAAAATGGTTGCAGATAGTTAGTTATGTCTAGTTTAATTAAAAGAACAACTAGTGATAATACCACAGTAGCAATATTCCAATATCTAAGGGGCTGCCACAAAGAAGAGGGGGTCAACTTATTCTTCAAAGCACCTTGAAGGACAAGAAGCAATGAATGGAAACTAATCGAGACAACCAACCTAGAACTAAGGAGAAATTTTCTGACAGTTGGAACAATTAATCAGTCGAACAACTTGCTTCCAGAAGTTGTGGGTGTTGGAATACTGGAGTTTTTAAAGAAGAGATTGAGCAATTGTTTTTCTCAAATGGGATAGGATTTCCTGCTTGAGCAGCGGGTTGGACTAGAAGACCCCCAAGGTCCTTTATTATTCTGTTATTCTGAGCCGTGATGGTACAGTGGTTAGAATGCAATACTGTAGGCTACTTCTGCTGACTGACTGCTACCAGCAGTTCGGCAATTCGATTCTCACTGGCTCAAAGTTGTCTCAGTCTTCCATCCTTCTGACGTGGGTAAAATGAGGACCCAGATTGCTGTTGAGGGCAATATGCTCACTCTGTAAACCACTTAGAGAGGGCTGGAAAGCACTGTGAGGGGGTATATAAGTCTAAGTGCTATTGCTATTATTATTCTATTTTCCTAGTAAACTAAATAATAACATTTCTGCTCTGTCCTTTCACTACAATCACAGTGCTGCCTACAGTTTAAAAATTACAGGTAGATATGAAATTAAAAAGAAAATGTAGTGAGAGAGTAGTAACTTAATCATTATACCTCCAGCTGAACAATCCAGTAAGGCAAAGGGATAGATTTTTTTCTAGGTTATATTCACCATTAAGGCATATTAAGGCACAAAACAATAACTATTCTGGGAAATTTGGTGCATAGGAAAGGAAACTGTTATTTCTACAAGAGATTCTAGCATGTGAAGCTGAATACACAGACATACATTTATAGTATACAACCGCTTTTCTTCTCATTCCTGTTTTAAAACATTGACCCTAAACTTACCTTTGCTTTGGAGCAGGGATATTGAAATAGATGGACTTTACAAAAGTCATCAGCCACAGCTATCACTTTCCTATTATGGGACCTCACAAGCGCATTTATATCTGTTCCATCTGATCCTTCTGGCCAAACTCCTTCATTATATAAACACAAAAGAATAAAAATGTTATTAAAACAAGGGGCAAATACAGAGACTTCTAGCCCTCAAGATGTTGGACTCTAATTCCTATCAGCCTTAGCTAATAATTTTAGATGGTTACAAGTTCTCTATGGTTTAAGAGAATTTTAAGAGATTAGACATCCATTTAGAATACTTCAATCAAAACCAAATAATCCAATGTATAATAATTGTTCTAGAAATACAATCTTTCTTATGTGTATGAGAAAAGACAAATGCATTAGCTGACATGGCAGAACCCCATTTAAAAATATTTTCTAATTTCCTTTATTACTTTAATAAACAACAAAGAAAAAACATATTATTGCCCAAATTTATAAGGCACATTTTTAAGTAATTGAAATATATTAAGATAACAGTGGAATGAGTGAATTGAAGCCTTAAAACAAATACAGATTTAATGACAAATGTTTAATCTTTTCTTATCAGTGTTTTCTTACCTGTATAACTTTAAGATGTGTGGTTGTCAACTTGCAGAATTATTAGCCACAGCATGCTGGCTAGGAATTCTGGGAGTTGAAATCTTAAAATTGCCCAATTGGGAACCCTGTTTCTTATGACAACAAACTTATGCCCCGAAATCCCGAGTGACAAAATATATACAGGGAAACCACAAAGCAAAATCTCAACTCATGTACTTGTATTCAACCTTAGGTAACTTGTAAAAAAGGCCATGTGTTGTGACATTATGATACAAGTTATATAATTATTTGCTAGTAATTTTGATTTGTAGTAGATACCTATGCAATTGTAACAATTTTCCACCAAAGCAATTATATATAATGAAAAAATAAAATACTGGAATGATTCCATTTATGAAGTCAATTTAAAGAAATCACAACAGCAGAATATTTAAAACACTATGAATGGTATAATCTTTGTATTCTCCAGAGTAGACTAATTTTAAACTTAAGAATAACAATTAAATAGGAATATATTACTCACCAAATACTTGAAACCCCAGCACACAAGTGTATGTTGTCCAATCTATGTCCTTACAATCAGAGCGGTTCCTTATCAGTTTACAGCCATTTGGAATGTCCCCTTTATAAAAATACATAATTGGTATTGGAATAGCTATTTATAATTTCCATTTGTATACTATCTTTCCATCCCTAGGGTTTTTAAAGTAACTCTCAGAAGAAAAACATCCAGAAATATAAACCAATTAAAACCCTGTTAAAAGCAATAACTAATCATTATTATTCCAATTAAAAAAGAGCTAGTTGAAATGAAATGCCATGTTCCTAAAAAGAAAGAAACAGTAGCCTCTGGAAGGAATGTGTTCGATATCTTGGAAACAGGAGAAGGTCCTCGTCTCTATGCCTAAACATGGACCTCTGAAATTGGTGGCATCTTTAATAGAGGTTCTTCGGTCCATTTCTGTGTCTGGACAGGCTCAAACTCGTTGCTCCCATGTAACACCAATCCTGCGCAGTTTGCACTGGCTTCCTGTGGTCTTTCGGGTGCGCTTTAAGATTCTGGTTACCACCTTTAAAGCGCTCCATGGCTTAGGGCCCGGGTACTTACGGGACCGCCTGCTGTTACCCTATGCCTCCCACCGACCCGTACGCTCACACAGAGAGGGCCTTCTCAGGGTGCCGTCCGCCAGACAATGTCGGCTGGCGGCCCCCAGGGATAGGACCTTCTCTGTTGGAGCTCCTACGCTTTGGAATGAACTTCCCCCTGGCTTACGTCAAGTGCCTGGTCTTCGGACTTTTCGCCGTGAGCTGAAAACGCACCTATTTATTCAAGCAGGACTGGCTTAGAAGTTTATTAATTTTAACTGGGGTTATTTAGATTTTAGTATTTTAAAGGGTTTTAAATTTTAATATATTTTAAATTTTGGCCAATTTTATAATAAGTTTTTTAACTGTTTATTTTAATTGTATTTTGTTACTGTTTTTATTTTGGCTGTACACCGCCCTGAGTCCTTCGGGAGAAGGGCGGTATAAAAATCTAATAAAATAAATAAAATAAATAAATAATAAATTATTGTGGCAAGAAAAGTTGTAAAATGGGACATAACTCACTTATGTCTCACTTAACAATAGAAATTTTGGGCTCAAAATTTTGGGCTTTATGGTCATAAGTTGAGGACTACCTATAGTTTACATTATAAATCAATAGCTTGAAAGGTCAAGAATTAGGGGTGACACAATCATGTTAATAGAAAATAAATGATTTCAGCAGACTGGCATATATAACTGTCTGCATATGCTAAATTCCAGTGCAACATGAATTAGTTTTTCTTTTTCTCATAAAAAAGCTTTACAAATCTTGAAAATTTGGGTCATAGCTAGTTTAACTTACATTTTGGACTATACAACTGTTTGCCAACAAAAGGTGCAAATAAAATTTAAACTCATAGTGACTGACAGGGGGGAATAAAATTTTAAACATTCCTTCTCTTTGAATTTTCATCTACTGATTCATTCAATAGCTTTAGATTTATACTAATATAATTTTATTTCTATACAAGTGAACTTCACATTATTACTATAAATAAAGAAAAGTGTCCAAAGACATTCTTCAGTGGCATTTATGCATGAAGCTTTTTATTCTCTCTCTACACTTAAATGGATCAGGATGAACAAATCCGCCCACAGTCTGGAGTTTGATCCTGGCGGGCTGAAGGTTGACTCAACCTTCCATCCTTTCCAGGTCAGTAAAATGAGGACCTATATTGTTGGGGGAAATATGCTGACATTGTAAACTGCCCAGAAGGTGCTGTAAATGTACAGCAATATGGGGTGGTATATAAGTCTAATTGCTATTGCTATTTGTCACAGGGCCAGGTGATCAGTGAGACTGATTCTCCCTAAGGACATCTACCTCTCCTACCAAATCAGAAAGTGTCTGTCCATTTCTAATCCCTTCCCTTAAACAATGTCATGTTATAGATCTAACAAGTGTGCGTTTCTGTGTCAGTCTGGGTATTTCCTATCGAATACCCTTCACTCTGAAGTTTTCCAGCCCTCCACCCTCATAACATTTGGCTTTCCCCCCAACTTGAGATAGGGAGAGGTGGTGGAGAATTAAATCAGGGCATGCATGTGGAAGCTTAAGGTTAGTGCCAGGTTTTTAATGTCTATGGTTTTAATATATATATATATTGTGTTGTTTTATATGCAGATGTTGTTTTAATTGTTGATCAGCAGCCACCCAGACTTTGATATAAGATGGGCAGCTAAATACAGCTTTTAAATAAACTCGGTAAATCAATATATGGAAATAATTAAAATTACTGCTAGTAGTAAGACAAGTCATGTTCAAATTGAACTTGACTCCTGCTAGTTATGTAGATGCATGCATGATTTATTGGCAAGATAACCATTGCCTTCTTTTGGAATTATTATTATTTTTTTGGCTAGAACAATCTAGCAATCTTCAATTTACAGTTAAAAGCAGGAATACTTGAATGAAATATGTTCTATAATTTGTATGCAAATCCACTTTAAATTGGACCAGAATTGAATAACTCATATCCTGCATGTATTTTATATGCCATTATTCTTTACTACTACAGAGTAACAATTTACAAAAGACAGCAGAGATGTCTATAGAACCAGGGGGTGCTCTTCATAGAGTTTATTATTTCCTCACTATTATTCATTCTTATTCTGATTAATAATGTTCATATCCTGGCTAGCTCCAAGCTCATTTCAAGTATACCATAATTGTTAAATATATTTTAAGAAAATTCTGCAAAATTGTGACAATTTGGCTGAATGTAGCCTGCCAGGCATGGTTTTTCCTAGGTTAAGTATTCCAAACAAGCAACAAACCCAAAAGATTCTACTACACCACCTTTGGGCTAAGGGAAATAATTTGTTTTCAAAGTCTAATGCACATGGAACAGTTTGAATTCTTAAATTAAGGTTTACTAAAATAAAAGAATATTAATAATGCTAAATAATAATTTTAACTATTATATAAATAAAGAAGAAATTTGATGAAGCAAACGTATAATACTTTCAAGCTATAACTTATACTCTGACATCTCATACCCCAGCACCTCTTTCGTAAAGTGTTAATTGATGCCTTTGCAGAGAAGGAGCTATATTTGGAATTAACATTAAGAACTTTGAATAATATTGAAGATCAGGTTATAGAAGGTCAAATTATTATCCTGTCAACAAGCATTCCAGGTACTGCAAGTTTTTTTCTTATGATTCTTAACATTTTTCTACTATGGAAATAATTGCAATTTTGTACTCACAGTATAATATTTCATAATCTCCTGAGTT
This sequence comes from Ahaetulla prasina, assembly GCF_028640845.1. Lineage (NCBI taxonomy): Eukaryota > Metazoa > Chordata > Lepidosauria > Squamata > Colubridae > Ahaetulla > Ahaetulla prasina. Next base: position 53,789,186 of record NC_080539.1, read on the forward strand.
GGACATTATGTATTTGTTTTCTGGGGACCAATCAAGGTGTGTAATATAGCTGGAATGTCCCTAAAAATATATATAAACAAAAAAGAGATAAATAAGCTATCAAAACTCCAGTTAAAACAGTAATTTCTCCCTCTTTCACCTTTTATCTTCCTTTTAAAATGTTCAAATAAGCAAATTGACATGGTAGTTTATAAAACTAATCCGCCAAGTCGTACTTTGATGGGAATGAACTAGAAGCCCATGAATGGATTACAATTACCATAAATCCCAGTCACCCGTGTGAAATTTAAGCATATGGCAGACAGATGCAAATCCCTGCTTTACTCAATTCATTGTGTGAGCTTCCTCCTTCTCAAGGGCAGTGATTTTCCTATACATAACTGATTTAATAGCAAAAACAAATTGATCTGTCAATCACATCTGAACCTGGGCAAACAAGATTTGTATGAAGATGGAGTGGAAGGCTACAATTTACCCTTCAACTGAAAGGATGGATACGCAATAACAGAAATGTTCTTTGTGAACAGTTATGTATAGAGCCTGTTTCATGCCAAAGATAATAGGATGCCAAATTCAACTGGTTTACATGAATGAATTTGCTTTTACAATGTTCCCAGTTGCTCAGGAAAACATGCAGTGGTCTCAGAAAAAAGAAGAAAGCTCCATCTGTTTTTCTTCTCTCCCCCTGCCCTCCATCTGTTATCCTGAATCTTTAAAAATTGAGAAGCTAGCACTAACATTGTAGGCAAGGAAGACAATCAATTATCAGACATTGCTGGACTTTTGGCAGCTGTTAACATTTTTCCAGAATTTGGAAAATAGAAAAAAGCTAATTTAAAGAGACTCTTTTGGGCAAAAATAATATATCGCTTTGACTAAATCATGTGAGAGTTGAAGATCACACTGTTGAAACAGTCTTAATAGTTTACATTAAATGTGTATTTCTATAAGCAACCACCATCTCTTCAGTGGCAGACACAGCAAGAGAGTTATTTTACATTTCATTTCTGACATACCATATGCATATGTGACGACAAGTACTGGCATTTCACTCTAATAAAAACTGCACCTACTACATTAAAAACTCTGAACTATGAAGGATAGGAGAATGTCAAATTTATGAAGAGAATGAATAGCATACAGTGCTATCACAAAGTGAAATACTACTATGACTCAGTTAAATGTTTACCAGTCACATCTTTTATTATCAGATAAATTGTAATTTATTATTTTTAATTCTGCCAACTATCAGAGTCATAACAGTTTATACTAAAATTATAAAATTAAGACTTTAAAAAGGCAAACTAAACTTCAAAGATCTGGAAAAGCTTAACTCTGTTGCTGCTGCATGAGCTCTCAGGTGACCTCCTAGCAGTGGAAGATCATATAAAAGATGCTATTCTCTCTATTAATCCAGACCTAAGGTTCAAATCTAAAATCCAGATCTAAAATTAATACCCAGCTATGTGTATTTTGTCTAGAAATAGATTATTAATACAAAGAGTAAAAAATATTCCAGAGCTCTCACTCCCTGAAACTTTTTGGAAAAGGCTTTTGGTGAAACTATTTTGGTGAAACTTGGGTTTAAAATAAAAAGCAGAATAAGCAGATCTCCTTTTACTCCAATTTTCCAAACTAATATATGCACTCTGTTTTTTCATGTGGGGCAATTGTTTAAAATGGAAAAGTTTCTAACCTCTCAATATTTGCATTTCAAATATGTCAATCTAATAAATTATGATAGAGAATCTGAAACGTCAAATTAGCATTCAAAACTGAAAAGTACATGTACATGCAATTGACACACAAAATTGCTTAACTTCCACATGTCCAGAATAATATACCAGGATTGAACAATGGTACAATATGAAGCTCTGTGGCAAAAAAGGGACCTGAACACAGGTTTTGGGGTACAAAATAAAATCAACTACAGAATGAGCACGGAAATCATAGAACTCTTATCATATTTTACCACAATTAAAAGCAAATCTTGCCTACATTTAAACTGGAAAGAATGTTTTGTATATATAATTTCATGTCCTAAAAGTAAGAGACACTATATTCTTAAGACAGCTTTAAGAAGTGGCATTTGAGGATAACACTGGGGTCAAGTGATAAGAACACAATATTAGTTGGGAATATTTTAAATAGAAATGTGCTATTTATTTCCTGCACCTTCAACCCTCAGAAATTAAGGTTCAGCATGATATTACTTACTGGGATCTAGACTGTACCTGGATGAGAAAACAGCTAAATCTGTATGCATTCCATACCTTTATTTACAAAGTTAAAAAAAAAAGTATCATTTTACAGTTCTTACAGTGCACTTTCCATATCTGCTGTACTTTCTTCCATTTTCTGTTACTGTGTAGAGGTAAATGAAGTTGTCATGGGAACCCACTGCAAGAAAGGTGCCATCTGTAATGCAAGTTAAAAACAAACTATAATTGGACAGTGCAAAACTCTCTAGCATATCATGTATGAAATAGTTGTAGATAATAACAACATAAATTAAAGTTGTAACTATTTTTATTTTACCTATTGAAGGAAAATGATAAGCATTCAGAATATTTTAATTTTCATATGACTGTTAACTAATAAGGCTCTTGATAATTATGTACCATCAGTGTTATTTTTAGCAACCACATAGGTTTTCTCCATGACAATTTGTCCCAAACCTGGTCCCATAAACATTGAAACTGAGTTCATCCACCCTACTGGTTATTGTCCTCTTCTCTTTCCTTCCACTTTCCACTAAATTATAGACTTCTTCAGAGAGCTAGATTTTTTTCATGATATGTCCTTAGTATAATTATTTCAACTTGCCCACTTGTGCCTTGAGTAGAATCTTCTAATTATATTCTTAAAGAGTCTTCTACAAAAGCAGTCACCAATTGGTGGTCCGTGGACCATTGGTGGTCCTCGAGAACATTTTGGTGGTCCGCAGAAAAATTATTTTCATTTTTTATATTGTAAATCGGAAGTTCTCAAACTACAGCACCTGGGACAGATATGTCCAATGAACGTTCATGTTGCTGCAGAGAGTCTCCCCCTTCGGGGTCTTTTTTGTGTGGGTCAGAGGGGGGCAGAAATTCCGACTTGGGGTCTGCTTCAGCCTCCTGGTGTAGGGCTTTGGGCGAAGGTTGGAGGGAAGTGCCGCTGGTTGCGAAGACCCAGAGGGCCTTGTTCCAGTGGGACTGCCTCATGTTTTGGAACTGGCTGACCATCTCAGTCCGCTGAGCATCCAGGCACCGGTACCTGGCCTTGCACTCCTGCAGGTCTTCCCTCTGCTTGGAAAGCCTATGCTCCTAGTCCTCAGTAAGGGGCTTCTGCTGAGACTCTTCTCGGTCAGATCCAATTTGAACTGGCCAGCTGTTTGGCTAACTCTTTCTTGTGGTGGCTGCTGCTTAGCTCCAACAACTGCTTCCTACTGGGGCCCTAAGGAGCCCAATGGGGAGGGGAGGAAGGGCTGGGAGGGGAGGAGCGAGTAGAGGCCGGCGAGGTACCCCTCGACATGAGTGACGTTGAGTTGGCCACGCCCACCCAGTCCCATGACCAGCTAGCCCCACCCACCCAGCTGGTCACTAGGCACATCATATTAGTGGTCCACGGGATTTAAAATTATGGATTTGGTGGTCCCTGAGGTCTGAAAGGTTGGGGACCCCTGTTCTACAACACCTAAGTTCAAAAGCATCAATACTCATTCTATAATACTTCTTCAAAGTTCAGAATTATCTCTAGAGAATGCTCTATCAAAAGAAGGTCATAGAGAAAGACTGGGAATTTATATAAACTAAGTTCCACTTATAGAATTGTTTTTGCCTAATTTTTCAGTATCTGTAGTCTTTGGCCAAATTCTTTTTGTATTGTGTCATTCAACTCCATTGTCAGTCCTGGAAGTCTTTCATTGGGGGTATTACTTGGAACCCTGACATTCATTTCAAATTGACCAAAGGAGCAATGGGCAGGGAGGTTTTTTTTGTAATTTGCAAATTAGCCACAAATACCTTCATGACTTAAAAATAAAATAAGAATTATCCCAAAATCAAATTTATAATGTGAAAGAATTGTTTATAGAGTGACTGAATGGCTTTTAGTGGTAAAAATAAAATTTGCATTACCCCAATCAGAGATATGTTTCAATGATGGTTTCCCATCAACTTATATAAGCCTGTTCATTTAATTGAAACGTCAACTCAGTAACTCATTATATGGGATTGGAATATTTCAAGTATCTTCTTTTCCTATATAAATCTGCTTCTCCATTAAGATTATCTAACAAAACTTATTTTGATTTCCTCTAAATAGGGAAGACCAAAAATAGAGACTGGGACATTTCTGTGACTAAACTAAGTTTTTATTCACATTTCACTATATTCACATTTGACACACTTAGCCATAACCTTGAACAGAGTTTTCTGTAGTGCCTGCAAATGATAATTAGTTCAAAAACAATATGATACATAGCTTAATTAAAGCTATGAGACAAAATGGAGAGTCCATTTCCCCCTACAAAGGCAGAACATCTTAAAAAGCGTTAATGTAATTGCCCTGGCAATGCTGCCTACATGATAACACAATTTGTTTTAACAGAAAATGGTTATGTTTAGAAGTAGTCTCGCTGAAATCAAGAAAGCAAAGTTAAATGTATTTTGCTTTGTACATGGCTGGATTTGTATATGGCTCTTTTGTACATGGCTAGATTGATTCTGGATAATTCTGGTTTCTAGCAAAATAAAGTTGGGAATCTTTTGCTTGTTCCAAGTTCAGCTGAGACCGGTTCTCAATGGTCTTTTCTCCTGTGCCTCGCAGTGCATTAGTCCACCTGTCAATTGTCTCAATAGTCTTCTTTCTTTCTCCTTTACAGTCAATGTGCTTGAATTCAAGCATAGCATAACACTGTCAGCTCTTCCCTTCTTGCTTTCTTCTTCTCTATTGACATCATCTATTATCTTTTTTAGCCTTTTCTCCCACCATGCAGCATTTGTGTTCCAAGTCGGAGAGTTAAGTGCCAACTTCAGTCAGAAAAAAGTCCAGTTTTTGAACTGCTGCCAGGGCCTATTTCTGTTGGGATACTATTTTCTATGTGAATTTGCATCATTACTTCCTCTATTTAGCTACTATTTAGTAAGGTAAGCTGGCAAACAATACTGTTGATTCAGGTGCAGTAAAACCAAAACCAAACAAAAAATCCATGTTCCATATTGCTTTACTTACTTTATTAAGTAATCTTGTTTTCAATGTGGGAAAATAATTTCAAAGAGGTTAAAATAAATTTGTTCTTACTTATTTATATTTTAATTATTTAGCATAAAGTAAATCATACATGGAATTCTAATAGATATTAACATTTCCCCAAGATTAAAAACCACAATAAAATATGAATGTTAAAAAGATCTATATTCAGATACAATATTATTCTTACTTAAAATGCTCCTTTTAGAATAGGTGACACGTATAAAGAAATGAACAAAAGGTTCAAATGTATTACAGTTCTGCATACCTACTGTGTAGCGCATCACAGAGAGCTGCTCGTTGCCATCTGTATGGATTGAAACCAAATCTCTTGTTTCAGCATCCAAAACAAACCACCTATGAAGGAGAAATAGAAATGTTCTTGCAAGGTTACTGTGAATTTTATAAAATGATGTAACTGGTTTGACTTCTGTTTAAATATTGCCCTAATAATGTATCAATAAATATGTTTTTGTTCACAATCATTTCCAAGGCAGTCTGAATATCTAAAAACAGGGCATATAGTATATGATATTAAATAACCTCTTGGGGCCTGGGTAATACTTTTTATTTAAATATTTACTATTATTTTGCATCCAAAGGCTGCAAAAGTTAGATGTGGTGATGTATTCGGATAAGGTCAGTTACTTTGGGACGATTAAAATGCACAACAGGCCCATTAACTATCTATTAAAAAGCTACTCACTTCAATAACAATAAATAAGGTTGCCCCTGAATTTCAATGACTATACTGCCAATTGAAAAAATGGGCCTGGAACTTGGGACCTATGGATTGCCCATCCCTGGCATATACAGATCTGTGATTTTAAGCATATGCCTGTATATTTAATGTTTGTACATAAGATTTATTTAACCTAACCAAATGAGGGCATCAGTATCAAGCAATGGGAGCCCCACTGAGGACAACTAAGTACTGGGAATTAATAAGAACAGCAACAAGGCACCAATGTCTCTTCTTTGTCTGTTTGCACTAGGGATTCAGTACTACAGAATAGTTTTGAGATCAGATCTTAAAATCACATTTAAAACATTACAACATAAAGAGTTACCAGGAGTAAGAAATCCTCATAAATACCTCCTGAATCTCAGAACAATTTTAGTCACATCTGTTAAGACTAGATTTATCAGCACAACATGGTGGGATAAAACATGGTGGAAAAATTCATAACTTCAATGACCTTGAGAATGAGCCTAGCATGACTGAAAGATCTTTGCATAATCACTTTTGCTAGTGTGATGGAAGTTTTATATAGCTTTTCTCTGTAACTTCTATGAATTTCATATTATACTAGCTGCTGATATAATACAAAAAGTACAATCCTCAGCTGATTTCATAGGCAGTTTAAGAACCATAATTAGCAGCATTCTAGACTCTCTGAAATAAACCAATTTATTTGCTGAACTTTTTGTACAGGGTCTACAGCCAAAAATTCAGTAGCATTTAAAATCTATCATGCCTATCTAATAAACCTTCTAATTAAATTGTTCAAATGGCTACTCAAGCACCAAAATTTCTAAATAAGAAAAAGCCTGAACTAAAGGTTATGACTCTTAAATGTTTTTGACTGCAAAGTTCCCACTAGCACTGGCAAGGAAAATAAAATAAATTCCATCTGGTAAGCAGTATATTGACGCTTCTAATATAGCAGCTAGATATAGCAACGGGCATCAACATATGAGACAAACCATTAACCATCTTTTCCTTGAAACACCCTCTAGCTAAATTTTGGTGGTCCGCAGAAAAATTATTTGCATTTTTTAATATTGCACTAAATACTATTTATCTTTTTAAAAAATTCACATTAGTGGTCCGTGGGATTTAAAATTATGAATTTAGTGGTCCCTGAGGTCCAAAAGGTTGGTGACCCCTGCTCTAGCTCACCTCCAGAACTTTCATTATTTCTGTGAAAATCCTGGGTACTGGTAAAAATATTGTGGATACATTTCAACAGGACAGCACAGATATAACAGCATCTTAACTATTCTTATCTCTTTTTCTGGCTCTGAATCCTTTGTTGACTGCACAACAGGAGGAGAAATATCCTTCGTATTTTAGATACAGGTGCTTCTTATTCTACTGTCACAACTTCAAAATTTTCAAAAATCTTTTGTCTTTCCCCGCTGAAATTTCCAATCAGTCTGTCTCTGAACCATTCACTATCATTATAGAATTTATTACTATTCTCCCAAGTCTCTCTTCTTAGATCTCCTTGGAAAAGATGTGTTATGCAAATTAGAAGCCACTGTATATTGCACACTAGATGGAAGGTATTTACATATCACACACCTTTCAGCATCATAAAAAAGCAATGTACTAGCAATGCCTCCTGGGAGGAAAGCCAACCTGATATGATAATCAAGTTTCAAAGAATTTGTGTACAAAGTATTTTAATGAGGGCTTTAGCCCTTCTTGTGAAGATTCAAACTGATTCAACAAAACAACTGCTCAGAAAAATGTAATCTCCCTTACTCCCAGAAGCTGAGAAAGGAATTAAACTAGTAACTGAAGCATTCTTGAAGCAGAACATTATAATACTTACTATAAACTTTTACAACTCTCTAATATTCCATATTATATTTTTTAAAAAGTATGTGGGGGGAGTATTATGTAGTAGCACTTTTTGCAAGAAATAGAATGATAAAGTTGTGATTCTTTCTTTACTAGTGGTTCCAAACCCTATCTGGCATCCCTGCACACATGCTTGTCATTTTTTCTAGCTGTTGACCTCTTTATTTTTAATTTTTGCTCATTTTGATAATCAGTTTCCTTTTGATTTTACTTGCATGGGTGGCAGTATATATGTACAAATTAGCACGGGGGTACACCGAATATGTTTTTTCTTTCCAACTTTACATGATAATCTCATTCTGATTTTTGCCTTGCCTCTTTCTAATTCTTGCCCCTTAAAGCTGCTGTAGCCTATTCCCATAGCAGAGGTTCATACCTGGAAATAGATTTTATACCTCAAAAAGTTACCCAAATTCTTATATATTCTTCTGAAAGATTATGTTGCCATTTTTAATCGGTCTGAAGTTGCAAGACTTCTCTTTTCTGGCTTCAAAATGTGTTATTGTTTCTATTAATACTGTAGGAATTCTTAACTATTCTAAGCCTTTTATCTTCTGCCAGAAAGTGGCTTTGCTCAATCTATTTCAACACAGAACTATGGTGAACAGAACAGACGGTTGCCTTACTAAAGCAAAGCACTAGTTCCTATTGCTGCTGCTTTCCCCCATTTCTATGCACATCAGTAGTTGCTGCTTATTCTGAGGAACTTTCAGCATCCCTTATGGATCTTAGAGAATAAATACCACACAACGCAGTACAGCAATAAAAAGCTATCTGTTTTTAGCTATGTTATCCACTTTTCTTGTTGTGAAGTGGGCAGATGTATAATTCTGATAGATAGATGATAAATAAAAAGAACTAATATTTTTGCCTTGGTTTCAAACATGCCAGTATTTGCATGCCACACATTCATCATTTGCCTGTCCCTCCCCAAATGCCCATATAATAGATGTATTACAGAGACTAAGAAAATTTAAGATTTATTTCTGCTCAACTGAGTACTTTGTTATTTATCCAATTTATATGCTGCTTATCTCACAGTGCAATTGTAGTTATTATGTCAAATGTGCAATATATTAAAACTAATAGGTAGGTATACCAAAACATTTGATTACTCTTCTTAGGAATGAGCAGGAAATATAAAAAGAATTGGATTAGGAGAAACTGAGTGCTTCAGAATAGAGGAGTAAGTGAAAGAATACATATTGCCTTGATAGCTTATAGAGTAAATATACTTAATGACAAGACAGGAAGATAAAACAGCTGGATTTCATTAAGCGCAGGCTTAAGCCCTAACAATTTGAGAGTGATAGCCAGATGATTAATTTCAGGGTAGGCACTTTGCTAACTTAGAATAAGGAGATTTATGGAAATAAAAACTGAAAGAGAAAATTCTGGGTTAATGTTAAAAATTAAGATAACCAACCAGCATAAATTCACAGTTGGCAAAGAAATTAAAACGAAAGATAATTTTCCTTCTTAGGACAATGGGCAGCAAAAGTAGATTACTTTTTGGAAAGATGACAGTGCTATTCTTAGACATTACGAAAGATAAGGATATTTCTCTGACAAGTATCAGAATAGATGTCTTTTCAGTGATAATATATGGCTGTGAAAAGTGAGTATTGAGAAGAATAAAAGGAAATAAGACAGACATCTTCATATTATAAATCTGGAGATGGTTACTAAAATTACCATGGACTACAAGAAGAACCAATTAATCAGTCTTGGATAAAATAAAATGCATTGTTCCATAGGAGGAATTTTCAGCATACAGAAACCTCTGGACAATTGATAGTAGTGGATGATGGACTAGCAAAATGATAATATTTAGCAAGGTTAAGGAATGTAAAAGAAAAAGGTGGTTGAGTATGTACATGGGAATTTCATTGGAAGAACTGCAGATTATCTGTGGGTAAGAGTGATAGTTGAGTTTTAGTCTATGAAATCACTAGGGGCAAAGCCCAACTCAATGGCACTTCAGTAGCACATCCAGGAGCAAGTGAATGTATAACGTATCAGTTCTAACCTACAAATAGGGCACTGCAGTGATCCAGGTTTTTTGATGAACAAGATTTGCATGGATGTATACGTAGTTGTATCTACTGGGAACATTTTAAAGCATTTTCCTAGAATCTCAGAGTTCTCAGAATATGCCAGATGGGCTGCCACAAACTTCCCAAATAAAATTTTGCCCTTCAGACCAGATTTCTAAGTTTCTTTAGTAACAACAAGAATTTGTTTCCTACATTGTGAATCTAGGCTGATACTAAAAAAGAAAAATCCACAGAGAAAAAATATTTTATTTACATTTTTATGGATGAATTTCTTGCACGTAGAAAATTACTGTGATCCTAGCTCTTGTATATCAGCAGGCTACCCCAAATGGGATTTTAAGTAACTATGATGGAGGGGAGGGGGGAGTCACTACTTTTTGTACTGTGGGAATTAAAAATTACACCTAAACAACATCAGATAATGCAATTCCACTTTTCTTAGGCCTATGACATTATCTGTTAATACTGACAGACACCACTGCCTATAAATAATCATGTGCAATACTAAAATCACAGCAAACCATTCTAAGCTCATCTTGTAGAAGCCACTTATTCTTTTTAAAAAACCCAAATATGATGTCTTAAAAACCATGTACCTATCTTTCACCTCTGACTATACGATTGAAGTTTATAAAAATTGTTACTTAGTGTAGCATTTCCTAACCTTTCTGGGTTAGTGGCCTGACAGGGGGAAGGGGGGATGGTTTTGTGTGTGCAGCAGGTGCATGCCTGTGCACAGGTTCATTAGTGTGAGCAGTGAGAGCATGTGCTCGGCCCTTGTATGAGTGGGGCTGCAAGTGCCAGCGTCTACCACTCACACAGCCTGGCCCAACAGTGAATAGTGGGACACATCCCACAGTTTCGGGACCCGACTTAGTGGTATCAGAAGAATAGACTCTTTGCCTTATAACTTGAAAACATTATGATACAATCCACTCGTTCCAGCTAAGCAGGCTTGAATATGGTCAATGCTTGAATGCATAATTAAACATGAATCCCATAACCCGCTTTGAATTCCACAATGGAAGACACTTGGAACTAATATGCTACCTAATTAAAACCAACAACAGTAAATCACTATCAAACAGAGAACAGTTTCCAGAGAATTATATTTGCTTTTGCCTGAAGAAAAGCATTACAACATTTTTACCTTCCTGAGTGTGTTCCTATCGCTACCACTGTACCACTTGGATGGAAGTCAGCACAATGTCCTGGTTCCTGAAAGACACATGTTGATCTTATGATGTAAGTTTAAATTGAATAATATTTACACAGGCAATTATTCACTGGCCTGTCCCACCTGGATTAAGAGAAGTAAATAGGAGCAAATTCCACAGTTCCAGTTTATGAAGCCATATGCTTTGAAATTATTCCACATATGTGGAGCATATGTGGCCCATTATATATACTGATTTTAAGTTCATGAGTTTAAACTAAATTTATAATTATGCAATCTGAAGATCACATCAAAATTTACTAAAACTAATTTAGGGATCAATGCCAAGGCAATTACGAATCATTTTAATGGCATGGTTTTTACCTAATAATTTAGCAAAACATTGCCATTCATCTCCAGCTTAAATAACTGATTACTCTAAGAGACATTTTGCATCTTTGTAGGATCATTGTTTGCAAGTTTTTCCAGCTAGACCAGCATTATTCACACCCATACGCCTCTGGTTCTTCAGGCATAAATTGTGGCCATCCCTCACTGCTAAATCTTTTTAACTTAAGATTCTGAAGAATGACCTTCCATGCAAAGCTTTTTCTGACTTATACACCAGAGATGGGCAACCTTTTTCAGCCTGGGGCTGCATTTAATTTTCTTTTGTTCCAAAAACTGCAGTGATATGGTAATGATGCAGTGATGTTAAAGAGGAACAGGACATTTTCAGCTCTTTGCTTTCTATGTAAAATAAGATATATTAAATCAAAGCTTTTTTTAAAAAAAAATGGAAATGATGTTGTTGCAAAAAAACACCTACTCTGATTTTTTCTTAACATGAAATCTTTACTTAAAAAAATACCCCATATCTATGTCCAATATTCTCACAAAGGATAGGGAACATACATCTAGTAGCCTGGTCCATTCAAGAGTGTGGTCCACTGAATTCCACATACAAACTTGACGATCTTGAGCACAAGTTAAGAACAGGTCTTTGAACGGATGTGTTCCCAGGCCCCAGAGTTCATCTGTGTGGCCCTAAAAACACAAGGTTAATGAATGGATGAATATCTATAATTATATAGCAAACAAAACAGATCAAATATCTACAAATTCAAAGAGAAGAAAGTGACACACCTGTACTTCCACTTGAAAACCATCATTAAATGTTCCACGCAAAATAAAATTTCTTGATGTCCCAAGAAGAAATTGATCAGCTTTGCCTTCTGCTACAGCTCTTATTGTCCCATATTGATCAGGAACCTATGGAAATCATATTTCCTTGAAATCCATTTTATAGATTACAAAGCATAATAATACTCTAAAATACTGAAGGTCAGAATTATCTTTCTTTGTGCAAACAAATCTCAAATAGATTCAATGTTTCCATCATCATCTTTTGTTACTTTTCTTATTTTAATCTCTTTCTTTCTCCTTTTAAAGACGTTGTATATAATTGCATGATTTGAGTGATAAATAATGTTTTGACATTGTTGTTCTTTCCCTGTTACAATCCCTGTTTCCAATCCAGTCTTATTTCAGGGAAAATGGAACTTAGTTTCAAATTTCACTACTTCAAGCACCAAATAATGCTAACTATCACTGCAGCTAGTAAAAGCTACCTCATTATCAAATTGGTGTCTACTTACTAATTTTACTGACCACCTTTTTAAAATAATGGTTTTGAAAATATTTCCTTTTCCCTTTAATTACAGTTAAAAATACCTACAGCTATCACTACAATAAAATAATTGCATTTTTGCTAAATTCAAAGTAAAATACCGTTAATGTACAATAGCTGAGAGTTATCAATGTCAGATGAGGGGATTTTCAAAAATAATGTCCTGCACTTTTTAAAATTTTAAGGTATGATTTTATTTTTCTTAACATGTCTATGTTCTGTTTCATTATTTATAAACTATGTCACTATAACCATTGGGTTTTATTGTTTTTTTGCTTGCTGTCTCACAACTTGTTTTCATTTTGTTTTTTGAGTTGGACAATAACTGTAACAAACCACAAGAGAACTTTCCATACAGACTACAAAACAAAGAAATCCATATTGTTTGTTTTGGTCTCTATATAGGTAAAATGTCAAGTTACTAAACCTAATAAATTACCAAATTTCATTACCTAAAATTAATGCAAAAGAACACAACTCTATTAACTGTATTGTGTCCCATATGTAAGATGATACTGAAAGCAATATTTTCCTATACCAATGAGATGGCAATTTATCCCAGATTCCTGCAGAAGAGGAATCTTCTAATCTTCACCTATAAAGAGAACAAAGGAAGCAATATGGATTTACTTGAAATCTTGCAATCTGTATAAAAAGATATCGGTATATTAGCTGTATTTAATATTTTTTAAATCAGTGACTTAATATTTTATGCAGATTTTTGTGCATTTGGTTTCATGCAGCTAAATAATTTTGTTTACATGTAATATTTTTCTCATTTATTTTTAATTTAAATGTTCGTGATTTTTTAAGTTTTTGAGATTTATTTTCAAGTCTTGAATTGTAAACTGATGTGGAATACCTGTGCAAATAAATACTATGTTAATTGTGCAAGGAAGATTAGAAGATAGAAGACAAATTTACATAAGACACAAAATGAAAATAGTTGTCATGATTCTTACTATAACCTGAACTTAACTTTCAGCTTAACATGCTTAATAAGAATACTATGAAGAGCGGAGAGGACTCTTCCAAGGTGTTTTTAGCTTCTCTGAAGGAGAACAGGATATAAATCAATACTGTAATTACATCAATAATAAAAAGGACAGCAATTGATTGAAAGGTACTTTTAAAATCTTAATTAGTGCCTGCTCTTCAGCTCCTTTTGTCTCAGCTCAAAAGTACAGTTTCCTATTATTTGTTCATCATATTTTTCTTACCTCTATTTCCCTTTCAGCATTCAAGTCATGATCCCACAAAATGATTTTTCTATCCTTCCCACCTCCAGTTAGAAGCATTCCATTCCTCATTTGACAGAGTGTGAACACACTGCCATCATGAGCTTTGATTTGTTTGCTGATTTGATACACACCTGTAATCATGTAAGAAACAGTACAGTGCCAATACAGCCTATTTGCGAACCAGCTTAAAAGATTATTTAGAGAAATAAGAAATAATTAATGCTATATGTATCAATAAGGAGATGTTTGAAGAGGGTAGAATTTCAAGTTGAACAAAGGTTGCACTTCTTCAGTCTGATCAAACTAAACCTGAATAGTTTTAGCTGCTACATGATAGTCTCCTTATATTAAAAATTAATTTGATGACTAATTTTTAATAGAAGGAGAAAGAATCAGGAGGGTTCATGGATAAATGTAGATGTGTAAATTAAAAAAAGAAAAAAAATTGAGCTATTTATGCCTACTTCCGTTAGTAAAAAATCTAGATAAAGTTTTTTTTAAATGTGAAATTTCTTCTGGACTGGGGGTCTATAAACATTTTAATAAATAACAATAATAATAATTCTGCAGACATGCTCAAATTTACTTAAGGAAAACATAAAAAAAATAGTTGGATGTTTCTGATTCCTGAAAGATGGACCCAAGAGGGATTTACCTTTTTTAGCTAAAAGGCAGCCCCTGATCTTAACTTGTAAAAGATACGCCACCCAATAGCTGCAAGGGCTAACTAGTGAAGAGTGTAACTCAACATCTTCATTGTTAATTCAGCTTAACAAGAAAATAATAGTCAATTGCAAGAATAAAAAGAAATGGAAGAACAATACCTAATAATTAATAAACCACAGGAAAGTATTTAGAAAATTTATCCTTTGAATTCATTCATTTGAATTCTCTAAACTGGCTTTGCCCTCTTCTATATGGGGATTATAAAGTCTTTCCGTGATCAAAAGTATACTTCAAAGTAAATTCAACTATATTCTTGGTCACCAAAAAAAGAACCAATAGGAAAGGGATAAATTGTTGTTCAGTTGCTAAGTTGTGCCTGCTTCTTTGTGATCCCATGAATCACAGGACATCAGCCCCACCCCCCTCCATCCTCCAAATTCATGTTCATTGCATCAATGTACCCTGCCATCAGAGGGCTATTGCTGATGACACTGTGTGGTATTTTGCTCTTTGAGTCATCAGAAGATAGCAGGAGCTGGTGTCACCTAATTACTAGTCTTGGGTATGTGTGTGTAGAAGTTCTCAGTTTGGCTTTAATGTATTCAAGCTTGATGACAGGAAGTGGTGCAGCTCACCACTTCCTGTCAGGAATGGTGCTTAGCTTCTGCTACCTCTGGAGGACTTTGCTCCATAGATCAAGTAAAGTCTGAAAAGGGAAAGAAGATACTTCCTCTATAACATAGGAAGATATTTTGTGTCCTGCCCTCTAGATGGAAGAGATGGAGTTAACTTCTTTTGCTGTTAGCTCTCTTAATTCCTTTTCACATATATTCCTTCAAGCTTATGTACTTGAAAAGAAAAGGAACTGAAGTTTTATAGCCACAAATTACTATTGACTTCTATAGTACCCATAGAAGCCAATTTAAAGTTCCAGATTTTGGACAGCCTTATTTTATATCTAACTTAACACCCATATTAACTTTGGATTTGAGTCTGTAACCATATATTATTAACCAATTTTGATTTAAAAAAATATTTGGACTAAATTATCTCAATGCAATTTTCCTTTTCAGGTTTCATATCTAACAAGTTTTAATTTTAATATCTGTATAAAACCATCAACCAGTGTGCTGGTTTAACTGGAATTAAGTGTGAGATACAAAAAGAATTAGTGCATAAAGGCTTTGTATATAATGTTTTCAGTGGTGGGATTCAAATAATTTAACAACCGGTTCTCTGCTCTAATGATTTCTTCCAACAACCAGTTCACCAAATTGATCAGAAAGTTAACAACCGGTTCTCCCGAAGTGGTGCGAACTGGCTGAATCCCACCACTGAATGTTTTGTATAAATATTTATATTCAAAAACTTCTGAGTAACATTATCAAACTTTAAGATTAATACTTGAAAGGTCATGTACTAGTGATAGTAAATCAGTTATCATTCATTCTAGAACACAAATTAAAAAGCAAATGTATGCTTAACTTCAAAATTTGGTGCTAAAATCCAAGTAAAGTACAAAATGGATACTTCATTTAGACTATCTTTAAAAAGATATATGCAATTTTTTCTAGATATATGCAGTGAGACATACTTTGAACCAAATCTTTATTAATCCTATGGTAAATTCATAAAAAGGCCAACTCAACAAAACCTGGATCTATTTAAATATTGATGTTTTAATTATAAAATATTTGCTGTATATAGTAAAGTATTATTTATTTTTCCATTATTATAATATTAAATGCATTATCCATGATATAATTATGCTTTTACATTAGTATTTTCTTTAGAAACAAAGTTCACTGAAAATATACATTTGCAGTTAAAATGTCATGTACTGAAACTGTTTTTTCTGGCATGCCTATTTACAGCCCAGCATTTTAATTAACTGCCAAAGAAAATAATTATCTTTGGACTTAAGAACTACCTTAGAGCTCAACAGTGCCAGACCTGTATTTTCCCAGTTGTTAGTAATAATTCTTTTCTAAAAATTTAAATTTAAATGAAATGTAACCTCTAAAGCGTAGTTAACTTAAAAGTCAGAATATTAAAATTGAAACAAGGTTTGGTTCCAGTATTTGATGATTGTCCAGGTTAAGAATTGCTAAAATTCTATGTTATGTTTTTCTTCTTTCAAAAGTATATTCATATGAAAATTAATATTGATAAAGGAGAATATTTGTAGCTCTGAGTTGAAATGAGGAGTCTTTGCAAGCCAGTAGAATATAAACTGAGAGCACTCCTTAGTAGCAGTGATGATGTTGCCTGGTTTGGGTAATGAAACGCTTGCATAAAAACAACCAAGCTCAGAAGAAACAGCATTCTATGAAAATATTTTATCTGATGTTACGACTCATATGTTAAGTTAGAAACTCTGCATTGCTCATGCACATTTCTTATTCTAAGTCCCGATCAGCTATAATAGCAAGTTATATAATCTGTTTATATATATTTTTCATGAGTTGATAATTATGAATAGCCATATTGGAAAATACTGATGATACAACTAATCAAAGATCCAGTTTCTTATAACAATCAAAATAAAATGCTGTCAGGAAGTCCACAAGAAGGTTTAGAAAATAATAGTTTACTTCCCAGCAACAGATATACAATGGCAAAGAACAGCTTCAGAATGTCTGGATTTGAAAGCAGCATGTAAACATCATTAGAAATAGATACTAATGTAATAACCTATAGTAGCAGATCTTAGCCACAGTTTTTGGCAACAAGATTTTTTAACCTAATTCTAGAGCAGGGGTGTCAAACTGGATTTCTTCGAGGGCCAGATCAGCATTGTAATTCTCTGTGGGATGGGGGGGCTATGGGGGGGAGGGTGAGACAGGATGGATGCCTTCTGTAGCACCCTGCTGGCAAAAATGGGGCATGGGGAGCTCCGTATGGGGACTCCTGTTTTTGGTCTCCCTGGCCTCCAGCACCACTCTGCCAGGCAAAAACAGGTGCATGGAGGCCTACTAAGGCCTCCGCATGGCCCGTTTTCAGCCTCCCAGCCTCTAGCACCACTCTGCCAGCTGAAAACAGGCTGCGGGGAGGGCCACATGTGGCTTGTTTTGGCCAGTAGAGGCACTGCCGGCCAGTCCTTTGTTATTTCCAGGCTGGCCCCACAGGCCAGATTTAAGCACCCCGTGGGTCGGATCCAGCCTGCAGGCCTTGAGTTTGACGCCACTGTGCTAGAGTGTTCTTTTTATCTACCCTGATTCTAAAATACTGCTCAGTTAGATTTCAGCTTGTTCTAGATATTTTGCTTAAAACTAGAAAAGTTTGCTGATAAATTTATAACTTGGAACAAAATTAATCTAAAATGCTCAGCAGAGTTTTAAAATTCTTTTTAGATTTCTTTTTATGTACATTCAACTGAAAAATTAGCAATGAAAAACTAAAGAGTGAAAGAATTTAATATAGTATAGTATTTTATATATATTAATAGTTTGGTTGAAAACATATGCCATCTGCATTCTCAGAAACCTATAAACGTTATTTAATCTCCAATATTTGTTACATTTTTTGTTAAACTTGAAGTATCTTTTCATGATATAGATAAAATCTGTAATAAGTATTATACCTTTTGATCCTTTTCCTGATGTGCCTTCTACAGTAGTTTTGCTCCATATAAGCAATATCCCACCTGAATCACCAGTGAGAACTTCTCCATTGCCTAAAAATGCTAAGCACTGAACAAATTTGGGTTTGTCATATTTCTGGGAAAAAAAACAACAGAATATATTTAGGGCTTATATTTATGTATATTTATATAATATATTTAGTGAACTATATATGCAAACACAAGCACATAACCTTAATTCAGATAGGTTTACTGGGGTTGGGGCTCAGTAGAACATGTTAACATACATACAAATATATTTATGTGTATATATGTGTGTGTGTGTGTGTGTGTGTATGAAGGTGTATACAAACATATACACAAACACACACATATATATATACAAATATACTGTTCACACACACACACACACAAACATTACATGCTATTAAATCTCCTATTTTCTGAATAAGAATTATTATTACTAACAAAGGAAATTAAAGAAAAGGAAGATACATAATACTATGCAATATGAGATAAATGGTACAACTAGCTTGAGATTAGAAATAGTGAAGAATAATGAAAGGGGTGAAATCATAAGTCTAAAATGTCTGTAAGATAATGTATAAAATGTATAAATTTAATATTATGAGTGATAGAAATTATACAGTAATAAGGCATAATGGGACAAGAGGGATATAAATATTATTTATATCTTGTCCCATTATGCCTTATGGGAGGCATAATGGGAGAAAATGTAAATATTAGAAGATTATCGCTACGAAACAGTTGTAATAAGGGAATATATGTTATGTGTTTTGTGTTTGTTATGTTGTGTTATAAATAAATTAGAAAAAAGAATTATTATGAAGAAGAGTTCTCCTAAGGCTTTCTTGGGAAGAATATAATGTAATTATTGTACTTTCAAAAATTCTAATTTACAACTTCAGAAAATTTGTCCAATATATTCTTACCCCAAATATTCCTTGCTTCCTTGTTAATGAATTTGTATTCCAAGTCCAGAAAAAGATATGAGATTTGCCAGATGTTATTATTGTATCTTTATCAGTTGGATGGAAAGCTACTGCCAGGACAACTTCATTTGTAGTCTTTTAAAAGAAAAAAGGGAGTTGTCATTACTAAAGTTTTGGTTCTTATAAGTAACTGGAGAACTGCTTATGTAAACAGAGACACAAAACACAATAATGAAGCAGACTTGCTCATTTCTTATTCATGATTCATTCTTAGTATTCAAGTATCTGTCAAGCAGTTGTATTTTGGGGTACACCTTGCATTATTCTATAAAGAAAGATGTGGTGGCAGATGAGTTCATTTGTCAAATACCATCAATTCCTCTCAGCCTACTTCCAGAGTTGTTGCAATAATACCGTGTTTCTCCAAAAAGAAGGCCAGGCCTTATTTTCTTCTGACTTCCCCCCAAAATGGCTATGCCTTCTTTTTGGAGAGTTCTAATTATTGATTCACTTTGTGGTGGTGGCACCGACAGCCCTGCCCAGTAGGAGCCCACTGCTGGGCCACCCCTTCTGCAGTTGCTTGCTGCCACTCACATGCATTGACCCGGTCTCCATTTTGCCTTCAGATGCCTGCCAGAAGGCATCTGCAGCCAATAACAGAGCTCCGGATCAGTCTGGAGCTCTGTTATCGGTTGCAGATAACAGATGCCAGCAGGCATCTGAAGGCGAAACGGAGGCCAGGGCGATGTGTACGTGTGGCAGCAAGCAGCTGCAACAGAAGGTGAGGCAAGTATCGGGGTGGGCGAGGCCTGGTAAGTAGGGCAGCTCCATTCCTCCATCCTCATCCTAGCTTATTTTTTATCTGTGTGCCTCGCCCCATCCCCTAAACCCCGGGGTGGACGGGGTCTTAATTAGGGCTAATCTTTTAGGTGGGCCTTAATTTGATTGCATGCGCTCAAAAACGTGATAGGGCTTCTTTTCAAGGTGAGTCGTCTTTTTGGAGAAACACAGTAGGAAGTGCTGTGCGCATCCAGCTACATATAAATAAGAAGGTTAGAATTTAACCTTTTATATAAACAAAGGAATATGAAGATTCTGGCTCATGGATTCAATTTCTCTGGGTATTTGTATAAAACATCAGAGATACTTAGAATGTAATAGTGATAAAACTGGAGAAAGCAGCAGAAGAAAGATTTATCTTGGAAGTGTAGTTTACCTACCTTATTTATCCTTAGTAAATTTATCCTAGTAAATACAGTGATTATGTACAGTAAATGCAATATTATAATAATAATAATAATAATAATAATAATAATAATAATAATAATAATAATAATAATAATAATAATAATAATAATAATAATAATAATATTTTAATTTGTATACCGCCCTTCTCCCAAAGTACTCAGGGCAGTGAACAGCCAAATAAAACAACAATCAAATACACACAATACAGATAAAACAGTAGCTAAAAAACCTATTCAAATTTGGCCCAAATTTAAAATACATTTAAAATCCCAAAAAACTAATTAAAAATAAAAAAACCCATAAAAACATCTAAAAATTTGACTATGATATAAATAGTCTGGCATTGGTAAGCTAATCAAAACTTGAATAGAATACATGCCATTATTTTGATTCATGAATAGAAGTCATAGTTCGTATTTTTTTAAATTTCATTTATCATATCTTTTTCTCACAAACACTTTTTCCTATTAACTTAAAAAGCTAAATTAACTAAGTTTGTTGGGCGCTGTCCAAAATTTCCTTTGGTCAGTTGGGCAGCTATATACATATGATTAATAAATAAATAAAAATAAAAAGACTTCATGCATTTGATAAAAGTTTTCCAAGAACACTTACCGTATATACTCGAATATAAGCCGATCCGAGTATAAGCCGAGGTCCCCAATTTTACCCCAAAAACTGGGGTAAACTGGGGACTCGAGTATAAGCCGAGGGTGGGAAATGAGGCACCTACCGGTTGGGGAAACCCTCCCTCCCTCAGCTGAGAAGGCTGGCGGCTCCCCCGCCCCGCCCTCTCACTGCACCGGCAGGGCTTCAGTCCGGTAAAATGTGAAAAAAAGAAAAAAAAAAAACTCGAGTATAAGCCGTATATACTCGAGTATAAGCCGAGGGGCTTAAAAAAAAAAACTTGAGTATAAGCCGTATAGACCCGAGTATAAGCCGAGGGGACGTTTTTCAGCACAAAAAATGTGCTGAAAAACTCGGCTTATACTCGAGTATATACGGTATATTGTTTTAAATCTGCAGGTCATTGGGTCTAGCCAATTGATGTCTTCTGTCTCTGGTGACAGAAAGCTATTTGGTCCAACTGACCAATTCGTTTAGTGGAATGGAGATATGCTGTAAGTTAAGTAATTGTATCACTGGAATGACACATACTGAAGGTATCGTTTCTTTTTAGCCACAACACAAAACTCTACATTCCTCTGTGAAAAATTAGCAAAATTACCAAGAGGGACAAACAGAACTTAATGTTATTCACATAGCAACTATTTGCTTTGGAATTTTTCAAATTTCCAAATATTACCAAGCAGATTCAATATACTTTGCGTAACTTTGGTAATATATCAAAGCATTATTTACCTTTATCTCTGCTACTTTTGATTTCTTCTGCCAGTCCCAAACAGTCAGCATGTGTTCATTAGAATCATCAACCACACACAAATGTGTACCCGAATCCTTGCAAAGAAGATTTAAATTTTATGTCATCGTGTTATATAATGTCCTCTTATGTTTAAGAATGTTACAATGCAATGGTCTTCATTTTTACACGAAAGGATAAAATACATGAGGCAGATTAAGTCATTCTTTAGAGTCAGCTTTATTTTTAGATTGGATTCTCAACTAAAAGTGAATGTTGATGCAGCTTTCAGTCACAGATCCTTGTAATACTAGTACCACTGGTATAGGT
Organism: Ahaetulla prasina; assembly: GCF_028640845.1. NCBI lineage: Eukaryota > Metazoa > Chordata > Lepidosauria > Squamata > Colubridae > Ahaetulla > Ahaetulla prasina. The sequence goes on from NC_080539.1 coordinate 53,811,295, forward strand.
AACAAAATAAAGTTATGCTCAATGGATATGCAAATACCTAAATCAAGTGGCTCTGCATTACGATTGGGTTTATACAGAATTTAATATGAATTACTATCTATGTGTTTCAGAGTTGTTTCATGATGGGTTAAACCAAACTTTCCCTACTAGGCAATGATTTATAAAATTCTTCAACTCAAAAAAATATAGCATTAAAAAAAGTCATTCTTTTTTATATTATTCTAATGCCTAAGTTCACTCTGCTGTTTATAAAATGCAGTTGGTCATTTATACTTGAAATGTAGATTTAACAACGGAATGGAATAAAGAATTAGAATGAACTATTAAGAACTATTAAAGTAAATTGAGACAGTCTGTACAGTCAACAATAAATCAATCATAAAGTATAAAGTACCAAAAACTTCCACATATTTTATCAATTCAATAAAACATAATTGTGCAATTATTGGCAATGTAGATTAGGAATGGATATGAATGGATATGAACATATGAAATGTCCTATAGAACTGCCCGATAAGAATGATTTGTCTTCCTTCCTTCCTTCCTTCCTTCCTTCCTTCCTTCCTTCCTTCCTTCCTTCCCCTTCCCTTCCCTTCCCTTCCCTTCCCTTCCCTTTTCGGTATTAAACTAGTAAAGTGAAAAATAGCAATCGAAATAATGCATTTGTGTCAATAAATTCCAACACAACATTTGAAAATATATAATTAAAAATCACCAGTTATTAAAAACTTATATTGTATAAAACAAATAAAAAGACAAAATTGGTATGTGGAAACTGAATTAAGTGAATTTCTTTCCTTAAAACTAATGCTCAACTTTTAAACATTATAATGATGGTATATGATTAATAGAAAAGGGGAAAAATTATATTTTGGGCATATGAATACCATAGCATATGAGAAAATTCAGTTCAAATGTTTGCACATCGATCTTTCAGCGTTTTGGTTGTTTTTACTCCATCCACAGTACATTTTTTTCTATCCTGGCTTTTAATAAATAACATATTTCTTAGTCAGAAACCTTGTAATATCATGTTATATCCTCAAAACATTAATTTGCAGGGCTTATATATTTACTAAAAAAACAGACAAATAAATAGTAGCTATATTTTGTTTCTGCTTCTCCTTAAAGAATACTGTCCACTCTGGCAAATTCTGTGGCCAAGTTGTAACTACTTCAAGTAACACTCCATTAAAATGGCACTATAATAAACCAAGATAATTTCTCATGGCAGATAAATTAAGATAAATTTCAAAAAATTATATTATATGAAATGCTAATTGTAATTCTAATTAATTTAACAAATTCATTTATTACAGCCAATGATTTATTATTACAATTTTTATACTGCAAGCACTACTATAATAGGGTATTATTTCAAGGAAGAGCATATTTTAATTATAACTATAAAAGGGCAGAAGTGCAAAACAAGATTCTTTCTTTCTATGTGTCAACATTTAAAACAGCTTCAGAATGAAAATTAAACTTTTGTATGAAGGCTTGCTATGAATAGATTTCTTGAATGCTCGTATAGCAGTGGTGAAATCTGAAGCGGTTTACTACCGGTTCACTGGCTGTGCATATGCGTGCAGTGCGTACCATGCACCATGCACCATATGCAAGGTGTGTGTGCGCACACTCAGCACACGTCAAAAAAAGGCATGGGCTAAGTAGAACAGTGCGCAGGGTGGGTGAGTGATCAGCTGTAGCACGCAATCTTTTTTTTTTTTACTTTTAAAAGTATTTTTTGCAACCTATTTGGCCGAATAAGTTGTAAAAAAAATGCTTTTAAAAGTAAAAAAGAAAGGCTCTGATGATCACGCAGCTCAGCTGTGATTATCACAGCCTCTTTTTTAACCTTTTAAAAGCATTTTTACAACCTATTTGGCAGAATAGGTTGTAAAAAATGCTTTTACAAGTAAAAAAAGGCTCTGACAATCGCGCGGCTCAGCTGTGATCGTCAAAGCCTTTTTTTTACTTTTAAAAATTTTTTTTAAAAGAAGCAGCAAGCAGGAAAGCAGGCGACCGGGCATTGGGTGGGCATGGGCGTGGGGGGGGGGAGAGGGATTTTTGCTACCAGTCCTCCGAACCACCCACTGCCATTGCTACTGGATCAGCTGATCTGGTCCAAACTGGGAGCATTTCACCCCTCCCTGATAGGACAGAAAGCTTTCTATATAGTAGATAGTAAAGTAAATATATCACATTAAGCTATATTGCCAGGTACTACTTTCAGTTATATTCCCTTCTCTGAGCAGTAAATAATTTTCTATTTGCTAAAGAGGAGTAACCTGTGATATTCTAGAAACTGTTGAATGGCAACATTTTTATCATTTTTGATCATACATCAAACAGACTGAAATTGAGAACCAATCATCTTCACTCTGTTCTAGGCAGTCAAATTATAGAGCATCATTTCTTTATCAACTCATTTATATGCCTTCTACTCCTGCAACTCCAAATGGCTATTTATTCCTATATCTAGAGTTACCAATATAGTTTATTATTGGATAAGTTATATAAAATATCTAATTAAATCAGAAATAAAATATAGTTTCTTTGCCTGATCCATGACATTCTGTTATAATCCAGTGATGATTAATTTTGCTACCAAGACTATGTTTGGATTCAATTCCAAAAAAATGCTTCACAGTATGTGGGATGGAATCAAACACTTGACTGCAACTCTTTAAGGCAGGTCTAACTGCAATACCACCAGTAACTACTGGAGGCAGCTTTGTTCCAAAAACTACAATTTCTTGGAACAATCATTGCTAATGAGTAAATAAGGATAATAATGGATACAAACCAGGTATAAAAAAGAATGAGATACACTGGCATTGCAAATAATACAATTAAGGACCAGAAAATTGACTTCGAAAGAGGTCCTTGTATAAAAAAAATTCATAGCTTCAATAGTGTGTCTACACTAGAAAATATCAGGCTGCTAATAGCTCTGCTAGATGCAATGTTAAAATACGTGAGCAAAATATTCACAGCTATTTATACAGACACACATAATACATTGTGAAACAAAGGCATGACGTTTTCCTTACTGCTTTTGAAAAATCCAGACATCCCACTCCACGTTCAAAAGTTCCAAGGCCAATAACCTGTAGAGTCATTAGGCTCACTGAATCCCATACTCTAACATGGGGCTGCAAAGGCTGTAAGTAAAAATAATTTGAAATAGGTGATTACTGAAAGGATAAAAAGAGGCACTTCCATTAGGCAGATATTGATTTGTATGAAGTCAGTCATTAGTTGGTATTCATCTACCAAATAAACATTGATTTGAGTGAAGTCCTTGCAATAAATAAAGGCATTTCAGTTCAATATTCAGAAAAAGATTTAGACATAATCTTATCCATATTTATTCTAAAATGTCTCAGATAAATGAATATAAGGCTGCAGCTTCCAACCATCACTGAGCCATAAACCACATCAAAAGGTACTGAAATGTTTTAAACAATACAAGTAAGGAAAGATATAGTTGAACAGCAATATCTCAGCATTTAGATTAAGGACATTTATTGGGGAAAAAAAGACAGTAATTCAGTTCTATGAAATGTGAAATTCATTAATATCATAGAGCTTTCTCACATTTTCCTTCCCATTGCACATCTTACTTTAAAAATGGCATAAGACAAGCAGGTACAAAACTCTGGATAAAATAAACTTTTCAAGATTTATGTCATCAACTGAAGACTTCTTTGGGAAATATATATTACATAATGCAATTTAAGATAACTTGCACAAATTATACCTTTTGAATTATTCATCAGACAAATGCAATAGTAAAAATGAGAAATTCCTAAGAGACTTTCCAGAATCAGAAACCCGTTATTGAGATAAAGTAATTAAGAACTTACTCTTCCATCTTTATCCACTCCAGCTATCTGTCCAGTTGCTATCCTGATTTTGTCTGGATGAACTGAAAGGCTAGAAGAAATAATCTTGTTAGGAATATTGCATGCTTTCACGCTATCTACCTATCTGAAAGTGGGGGAAAAGTATCTGTCAGCTCCAGGTAGATTTTAGGGAAATAGCAGCATACTGTTTATGAATCCAGACTACTCTATTTAAAATGTTAAACAGGACTTATTTTGTGCCACCGTGATGGCTCTATATCATCTTGTTCATGTGATCCACAATCAGCACACAGGCACAATCAAGATTTCACATTTTTTCTTTCAAAATCAAAAAATTTATAACTGATAAAATGTTAGCAAAAGTCCAGTTAATTGTCACACCAATATTTCAATTTCAAGTACCTGAAAATATTTATATTTTATATTTACTACACTACTATTTTCTAAGGAGCGTATTAAAACTAGGGATTGTTCAGATAATGGAAAAAGATTAAAACTTAATTAGGCATACAAATTCATAACTTAATCACTTATTAACTGTGAAGCAATATGGATAGAGTTCAGATTATACCAGTTTAAGTAGCTTTTACCAAGGAACAAACAACAGTTCATTAATAACATAGGAGTGGTAAATCTAAATCCTTCAATAAAATCAAGTATCAGAAAGAATGCCTCTTAATTTTGAAAGAAACCACATGATTTTACACAATACATGAGTGTCTTCATCATTGTTCTTGGCAAGTTTGTATATTGGATGTTGGAAACCAGACACATGGCAAATGACATGAAACAATCAATCTCTTTAAGAGTAACTGAAGTATGAATAATGGAAGCATATACTAACCATTTAACACAATCCGTATGACCCAAGTAATGACGCTGAGTCCGCTCTTCATAATTAAACAGTATTACCACAGATGCTATGAAATATACTATTTCTCCAGTAGGTAAGAGGTAAACATTAGCTCGACAGTCCCTGCCACGATAACCATATCTTTTTTTTTAATGTCAAGGTTTTTCAAAATTAATCAGGATTAATGATGGAAGCTTATGCTATAAAGATCTATGGTAACATGAAAACATGTTTCACTCATATGCTGTCAATATAGTCTTAAGAATCCAACATACCCCTCCTTGGAATTTTGCGCCTAAGAGACTTGTTTGGAGTCCACATTGGTATCAGACACTTGAAAGTCCTTTTGAAACTTCTAACTGAAATTTATCATTTCACAAGGCTGATATATTTTTTCAAGCTTGACAGACAGCTTCACAGTTCAATTCAGTTTTTAGTATTTATGAAATCACTTTTGCATTCCAGCTGACATAAATAATGTTGATATTCATCTTTTTAACGTTTTGTACTGTTTAGAACTTATGTTTGGTATTTACATTTACATTTATATCTACATACTGTTTTTATATATTGCCCCAAAAGCTTGGAATGGAATTATTAATAAAGATTACACACTTTATGGGGAGAAAATGGCTCTTTAGATGGCGAAAATATCTCTGACCTAAGAGATAGGAGACTATTAAGTATGAAAACACGTCCATCTGTAAACCAAAGTAATGAACTTTTCATTATGTAACTTAATCCATTTTTCAGCACCAGAATATATAAATTAGCAAGATTTCCTGATGTGGCAGTCCTTAAACTGTGTTAGTTTTACAAGGCCTTCTAAAAGTAATGTACAAAAATTCCAGAAAGTTGTCATAAGGGGAAAGATGTCTAGAATACTGATTATGACCTTCAGGGTTTCAGTAGAAGAAAGTTAATTTTAAATTTATATTTGAAATAGAATAATTCAATAGTCAAAACCTGAAACACCAAACATAATTAGTAAGTTAGTAAGTACATTCTGCCTTGATATTTTTGTTTACCATGTTTAATGTCATGCCACACTTTGTGATAATGAATTCTTAAAACAATATATGAAAAAACTACTGGGCTGCGGCCTATTCACAACCGGGCTGCCTGAGCTGTGGGCCAGCATGCATGCATGCGCATGCTCAACTCCCCCCACGCCCCACAAGCTAGGCCAACAAGACACAAAGATTGGGGATAGCTGATCTACGAGATATCCTAACAACAAATCAGTCTAGCCTAAATTGACACTCATGAACTGAAAGGATGTCAGCCCTACAAGATAAGGCAGATATGTAAAGGAATATAGTCAATGTAAAGACTATTAGAACTCTGTTTTTGCAGTGTATTATAGAATTGTGAAAGCCTGCCAAAATTTTCCACTATCCTGTCTTATACCACACAGAATCATGTTGGGGCTATTTTGAGTCTCTTATGTATTTTCCCAGATTTCATGTACTATCTATTTTGTTGATAACTTTTGTATTCCTTCACTAGCTCTGCCTCTCTTTACAGCAGGAGAAGCATCTGTAAGACTAATGTTTTCTTCAAAATAATGAAATTATTCCTCCTCTGTAAGTTCTGTCCCTTCAATAAAAGTATGTTATATCACAATGCAAAGGAGGTGGAGCCTGCATTGAAGTAGTGCTTTTGTCATTCCTTCCCACTTTCTCAGATGTCCCTGTGGACAGCCTTGCTGAAAGAGTAACGTATATGAAGAAACTGTGTTTATATTCAGTTTATAATACTGCTTGTTAATCAATTAAAAGTGTTTCAATGCTGCAGTCACATATTTGTCTTCACACAATTATGTACCATATTTATCTGAAAGGTAGTCTAGTTTCCCTATTTCCACATGATTCACCATTAAAATGGGATGAAAATCTGAGATCCACTGTAAACAGGGTAACAGTTTTCTTTCTGTAACATTAAAAATTATGACACCATCCATTTTGCTACTCTGATCTTTAAAACTCATCAAGTGGTCTTCATATTAAGTATTTTCTTTCTGCATGCTGCATCTTTTCTGAGATTGTAGATGTGTTTAATGGTTTAGATGAATGAATGAAAATGTAATTTGTATATGGCTTTGGTCTAGCATTTTGATGGTGTGCAAAAATTACACACAAGGGAAGGTAGACCTCAAGATAACAAACAAAAAAGTTCCCTAATCTGTAGAAGACAGACACCTCCCTGATCCAAAAAGGCAACTGCAAAAATTACACAAAAGGGAAGGTAGACCTCAAGATAACAAACAACAAAGTTCCCTAATCTGTAGAAGACAGACACCTCCCTGATCCAAGAAGGCAACTGCTGCCTTTATAGGTGATGGTAATCCAGTGCTTAACAGCATGAAGAAATATAGGGCTCTAAAGTAACTATGGAAAATGTCTGTGTGAAACTATTTAAAAAAAATCAATAGGAGTAATTGAGTTGCTGCAAGGAAACTGATATCCAAGGAGTTCCAGAAGACAACAGTGTTTTTTTTCTCCCTAAGAGATAATTTATTAATTTTTATCAAGTTAAGAGAGCTTAAATAAGGCAAAATTGAAAATTAGATTTTAAAGAGAAGAGTGGAAAGCAAACTATTAAAAATAGAAAGTGTTTTCCTTGAAGTGTGCAATAAGGATACACCCACTCCAGTTTTAATTTCTCAGGGGGCAGCTCTGTCTTGATTTCATAATATTTGTCAACTTCTGAAGGAAGAAACATTGTGATGGGCCGTCCCCGCATGAACATCTTGATATACTCGCCTTCTGTTAAAACAAAAACCGCATACCAGAATGAGAATGTTTTGCAAAATAAAAAATAAAAAATGTTAGATTCAGTAAAGAACTATAATGTTGACATTAAGCTTCATTATAAAAGTACAAAATTGAGATCCAAAATTTTAGGCCAGAAAGCACAAACAGAATTACAAAAGCATAATATTATCAATGACAAAACATTCATAAATTCAGTGAACTAGTGGCTCAGAATATTGGTGCTGGCATAGTAGAACACATCTTTTATCCAATCCCACAACTTTCCCATCCCCCTACTCTATTAAGTGCATAAGATAATTTTTAACTGATTTGAAAACGTCTGTATTTTTATTGCTTATTTGTTCATTTTTTCCTTATTGTCTTTTGTGATAGATTTAAAAATTATAAGCAGAATAAATCAAATAATTATAAAAGAAATAATGATGGACCCAGCATCTGAATTAAAATGTAAAAAAGAAAACAAGCATCAGTAATATTTTACTTTAAAGGTCAAGACTATGCAGAGTAAGCATATCCTAAGTAGGAGATTGCACTATTCCAACAATAGCTCTAGTATAATACACTGGCATGCTCTGAAATATCCACAGGTATGCTGCATCATTACTAGAGATGGACTGCTTCCATTTCTCCTCTCATGTCCTAGAAACCTGTGACATCTTAGGAGTTCCACCTATGGGATGAGTGTTGTGAGATGCCACCTGGCAGTTTCATCTCTGAGATGTGTACCGTGAGATACAAAGAGTTGCAAAGTTCTGGACTAAAGCAACTGCATCTTTCTCAAATGGACATCATTGAAATTAGCTTAACATCCTTTCTTTCTGGGGACTAAATCACATGGAATAACACTATATTTGCCTAAAAAAATACAATGGTATCTTGGCACCTGATGTTAATTATTTCTGGGAGGAGCAATAAGTACCAAAAATGACAAGTACCAAGCAAATTTTTCCCATAAGGAATAACGTAATAATCACGAGACAGCCAACATCAAGAAGTTCTAGCTTGTGTGTCAAGTACCAAACAAATGCTGAGTACTAGGACAAAATTTTTGCATCAAAATGTGTTGAGTACAAAATTTTACAAGTTTCAAAGCAATCGAGTACCAAATACCACTATAAATAAAGTATGCTCTACATAGCTCATTTAGAACTATAAACTGATTCCTATGTGAATGTCAGTAATTACAAATGTTTTACTGCATATGTAGTATACCTTGCCTTTGCCAGAATGCCTTTGCCAGGATAGAGGCTTAGCGTTGAATCCAATGAAACATCAGCCCAAAGAGCTTAGTCATGTACAGTATGAGGAACATTTGGCCCTGTGGAAGTTGCTGCACTAAATTTGCCAAGAGCTTTTAGTCAAGATCATGGTAATAACGGTAGTTGTTCTGACCTTAGTAGAATAACAATATCTAACAAAATGAATTTTTAAGAAGTATGAAAATGCCTGTATAGTGGATTGTGTAAAGCAGGACTGTCAAGCTCCTGGCGTGAGGGCTGGATACGTAACATGTGGGCCACGCCTATGCCCATTTTAGCGAAGGGGAAAAAAGTCCCGATACATCACATGACGCTGTGAAAATGTGAGTGTGACACCCCTGATGTAAAGGAAGGATCTTAACAGGTCTTCCTTAAATGGTAAAAATATAACTTAATACATATTCTTGGTAAAATGAGAAACATGAAAGGAAAATCATCAAGAACATATGGTAAATTTATTTATTTATTTTATTTTATTTATTTATTTCGATTTTTATACCGCCCTTCTCCCAAGGACTCAGCCAAGTAAAAATACTATATAAACATTAAAAGAAATTAAAAAAACATATTATAATGTGGCCGAAATAATTAAAACAATTTAAAATCTTAAAATATAAATAACCCCAATAAAATTTCAATCCAGTCCCGCTTGAATAAATAGGTGCGTTTTCAGCTCACGGCGAAAAGTCCGAAGATCAGGCACTTGACGTAAACCAGGGGGAAGTTCATTCCAAAGCGTAGGAGCTTTGGGGGCCGCCAGCCGACATTGCTTGGCGGACAGCACCCTGAGAAGGCCCTCTCTGTGTGAGTGTACGGGTCGGTGGGAGGCAAAAGGTAACAGCAGGCGGTCCCGTAAGTACCCGGGTCCTAAGCCATGGAGCGCTTTAAAGGTGGTAACCAGAATCTTGAAGCGCACCCGAAAGACCACAGGAAGCCAGTGCAAACTACGCAGGATTGGTGTTACATGGGAGCAACGAGTTGCTCCCACTATTACCTGCGCAGCTGCATTCTGGACTAACTGCAGCCTCCGGGTGCACTTCAAGGGCAGCCCCATGTAGAGAGCATTGCAATAGTCCAAGCGGGAAGTGACAAGGGCATGAGTGACCGTGCATAAGGCATCCCGGTCAAGAAAGGGGCGCAACTGGCGCACCAAGCGTACTTGGTGGAAGGCCCTCTTGGAGACGGCCGCCAAATGATCATCAAACGATAGTCGCCCATCCAAGAGGACACCCAAGTTGCGCACCCTCTCCGTTGGGGCCAATAACTCGCCCCCCACAGCCAGCTGCGGCTGCAGCTGAGTATCATCAGCGTACAGATGATAACTCACCCCGAAACCACTGATGACCTCACCCAGCGGCTTCATGTAGATGTTGAACAGGAGGGGTGAGAGAATCGACCCCTGAGACACCCCACAAGTAAGGTGTCTCGCGGTTGACCTCTGCCCCCCTGTCAACACCGTCTGCGACCGGTCGGAGAGATAGGAGGAGAACCACCGATAAACGGTGCCTCCCACTCCCAACCCCTCCAACTGGTGAGCAGGATACCATGGTCGATGGTATCAAACGCCGCTGAGAGATCTAATAGGACCGGGCAGAGGAACAACCCCTATCCCTGGCCCTCCAGAGGTCATCCACCAACGCGACCAAAGCTGTCTCCGTACTGTGACCGGACCGGAAGCCGGACTGGAACGGGTCTAGATAGACGGCTTCATCCAGGTACCGGGGAAGCTGCCATGCAACCACACTCTCTACAACCTTCGCCACAAAGCGAAGGTTGGAGACTGGACGGTAATTTCCCAAAATAGCTGGGTCCAGGGAAGGCTTCTTGAGGAGGGGTCTCACCACCGCCTCTTTCAAAGCAGCGGGGGAAACCCCTTCCATCAAAGAAGCATTTATAATTCCCTGGAGCCAGCCTCGTGTCACTTCCTGAGTAGCCAGCACCAGCCAGGAAGGACACGGGTCCAGTAAACATGTGGTCGCATGTAGCCTCCCCAGTAACCTGTCCACGTCCTCGGAAGCCACAGTCTCAAACTCATCCCAAACAACCTCAACAAGACGTGCCTCTGCCATCCCACTTGGATCATCGCAATTTTGGTCTAAACTATCCCGAAGCTGAACGATTTTATCGTATAGATAACCGTTAAACTCCTCAGCACGTCCCTGTAGGGGGTCATCCCGCCCCTCCTGATGAAGGAGGGAGCGAGTCACCCGGAACAGGGCGGCCGGGCGGTTATCTGCCGATGCAATGAGGGTGGAAACGTAAAAACGCTTCGCCTCCCTCATTGCCACTTGGTAGGTCTTAGTAAAAGATCTCACTAGTGTCCAATCAGCCTCGGAACAGCTAGACCTCCAGGTACTCTCTAGGTGTCTTCTCCGGCGTTTCATCTCCCTCAGCTTCTCAGAGAACCAGGCCGCAACTAGTTCTTCAGTCGTGCCGTGGGCAAGATCCTCAGGGAACGGCCCAAGCTCCGTCCGGAACCTCTCAGGGTCCATCAGGCGCCTGGGACGGAACCAACGCATTGGCTCCGTCTCCCTGCGGTAGTGAGCGGCGGTCTGAAAGTCCAGGCGAAGGAGTAAAACAACTCTATTCATGTTTCAATATTTCAGTCTAGATCAGGGGTGTCAAACTCATGGCCTGCAGGCTGGATCCGTCACACGCTGGCCACTCCCTCCCTCAGTTTACGAAGGGGAAAAAAGTTGCGCTACGTCATGTGATGACAACATGATGCTGTGAGTTTGACACCTCTGGTCTAGATCAAACTAACTGCATATTCAATAGTTCAACAGTCAGTGGCCATAAAGTGCCTTTAGTTATCATTCCAAAATGTGCTATATACAAATTGAGGTGAGCTACTACTGCTTCCTGGCAGGCATTTTGTCTACTTGCCTATCATGGGAAGCTATTTGAGTACTCTTAATGAACTTTTGAAAACATAGAACTCATAAGAAAATTCAATGACATCAGAAGAAAAAGAATACGTCAAAGTATGAAGATCATAGAGCTTAGATTATAAATAATGTCCTACAAAGATATTAAGCCACTTTTGAGTTCTTATGCATGGAAATAAGAAGAAAGAATTTTTTTTTTCTATTGGGGCATATTATGCAAACTTTATAAAATAAATTCTTTGTTTCAGATAATTTGATTATCTGGAGAGGGGGTTGCTTCTTACACTATCCTTGATTCTCTCTTTGAAAGCCAACACCATGAAATGGTCTTGTCAGTATACAAACCTGCAGGGCAATTAAGGCATTAAAGCAAATGTCTTTTGAAAACTATATAGATAATGTCAGATCAACAAAAGCATTTCCAAACAAAGAATCCTAGCTCTGGGCCAAGTTCCTGCAAATACAAGCTAAAAGAAGAAACAGTTTGACTCCCTTTTAATTTATATTGCCTTAATTACCATGTTCCAGAACATTAGTTTGAATTTTACTGGGTCTTTTCCAAATTGTTTAACAGTTTTTTAAAGGCTACAACCAGAAGACATTGTTCATGTGCATACTGAGCAAGATTTTAACATTTTTTTATCCTCAGTGTTTCTTAAATTTTTCAAGAGTGTACTAGCTATTTTTAAAAAGAAATGTGTGATCTCATATATTTAAAAGCACAATGATAGAAAATCAGTCCTAAACTGCTTACCTATCAAATGCTTATAAATAATATTTTAATTGGATATTCTAAAGAAGCAAGTTTTACATACATGTTCAGAATATTCTTCTTCATGTGAAAGCAACACTCTCACTATGTATCTTGATCTCGCCTACAGAATAATAGAGAACCAAAAATGTTTGCTATAATACTGTAATTGAAGTATGAAAAAAGAACTATTCTTAAAAAAAAAGCCTTCATGAGCATAATGATTAAGCTATCAGACAGTGAAAGTTTGAGATGGCCTGGTTATTTTTCTTTACTGTAGTTGCTCATCACAAAGAACTTGTAAATGTCACTGCAACACTGATATGCTAAAGCACGGCACGCAACCCTATGTTCAAAACAGGAATGTTTTGATATACAGCTCTGGCATTGAAAGTAAGTCACTGAAGGGTAGGATACAATCATCCTTTTCCATCAAGTCACTTCTTTTTCTATCTAAGATAGAAAACCTGTAGCCCTCAATGTATAAAACACCGATTTGTATTTCTTTTTGCAACAGGGAACACAATGATATTGTCATAATGCATAATATTTCAGAGGGTTTTTATACTAGGCTTTCTTTTAATTTTTGTTTTCAAAATGTTAATGATAAATACAAATGGCAAAATAACGGCAACAAAGGAGCCAAAAATAGATGTATTTGTACAATTCTAGGTCATGAAGGTGCTTGGTGCTCTCTGAGGCTTGGCTGTTTTCTTGCAGACATTTCAATTCTAAGTTATCTTTTGTATGGCTTTAATGTAGTGGCAAGAGAGAGACTAATTTAGTCTTCCCCAAGTTTAGTGCTTTTTCAATATGTTGGACTATAATCCCCATCATTTCAAACAGCATAGTTGTCCAGTAAGTACACAAACTTGCATTTCTACAGCTATTTTTCATTTCCAGTTTTTCTTTATGGAAAAGACATATGGAAATGTATCAACTTAAAGAAAGGGACTTCATATTTGCAGGCAAATTAGAAAAAAAATGCAAAATTGCAGTTTGGCAGATATGTCTCACAATATTTTTAAGCAAAAGCGCTTATATCTATAAAACAAATGTACTATTTATGAAGAAAACAAAGGGTTGGGTGGGTGTACTTCTATTCTATACGTTCAACTCAAGTATTCAAAGAGATAATCCTGTACTATATTAACACTTTTTGTTAAAGAAATCTGCAAGTAGAGTCTTGCTGTCCTGGCAGCAACCTATCAAGGCTTTATTGCACATTCAGCCATGTCAAAAGCTGAGTCCTTAAAATAGGCACTGGCACATAGTTGTACCCTTGATCTAAAGCCAAACATGGTAGAAAATTTATTAGAATCATTAGAACAGATTCTAAAAGTGACGGCATGTTGTTGATGTTCATTTTAAAGTTTTTGTATACTTTGAAAAAGATATCTACCATTAACTGATGCTGTTAATGCTATAATAAATTGAATCACATTAAAAGAAGAAAAATAATGAAGAAAAAGAGAACTCTTAATATGTTCCCCTTTAAAATATTATGCCATAAACTTTTGTGATTCGAGTATGTTTATAAGATACACGAAACATTATTCTTTACTGCAATGCACTGCATATACATAAGCAAATGAGAAACAGAACTATAAACAATAAGGATAAACAGTCATGAAGTATTTAAAAAGTATAAGCTGTGAATAACCAAAAGTAATCTTAAAAGTATGTAAAATGGCCCTAGGAAACAATATGACATAAATAATTGTCAATAAACAGTACAATTCTGCTATTAATTAATAATTATAGTAGGGCAAAAAACCAGTATCTAAACTCAGATCTATATGGACTCAATCAAATATTCGGATAAATTATAATACATGATTTCTTCCTACGGAGCTCCTTTTTTTAAGAATATAGTAATATTTTTTACACCAGCAGAAGAATGTCCCAGGAGCCTTAAATGTTTTCGTACCATTTTCTGAATGCTTCTATCTCTTATGCTTGTAGGTCTTCATCCAGAATCAACAATAAATCAGTTTATTATTCTTAAAACAAGTTTAATTAAGATTTGGGCTTGTGTTTCCTACATTTCCTTTCTATCTTGAGAAGAAAGCTATTCCTTCTATTTTGGGTAACCATTATTTAGATTTCTATGAAGGATATTACTTTAAGTAGTTTAGTGAGACAAACCAACTTCAAACTTTAGTTTATAAAGCTGTCATGATTCAATAAATTTTAACTGAGATTAATCTTATTCTAAATGTGGTCTGTGGTAAAATTTAAAGTAGAAGATTCAGATCCCTCCTCACTCTTACTAAGAAAGAAGAAAAGGTAATGAGGGATTCATAAATGCTGGCTTTGACACATATCTCAGGTTTTATTTATTTCAATAATTTGCATGGCTGCCTGGTCCTAGACAGCTCACAACAAGCAATAAAAGTATGGTAATAAAAAAAGAACAAAATCTTCCTACCATGTGCCAGACTATTGTACCTATACTATTAATCCTCTAACTCAATTTGACTGTGTATATGGCTATTGTCTATTATGCCATATATTTATTTATTTATCAAATTTATATGGCTACATTTCTCACATAGGGTTTAAATGCTACTTCTACCCCATAGTGCTAAGAAGGTTACACAATTCCATACAGTACAATATGAATATAACAGTGTATAACATCTCTTACTGATCTTGGTCAAGACTCTAATAAATACGCAATTTCTTCTTTAGATTAATGTAAATTTTAATGTAGCTTTAATTGTATTAGATACAGTATAGTTAAAAAATTATTAAAATGCACATTAATATAAATCTTACTAACTTTAAACTAGATAAATAGTAGCTTATAAAAACAAGAAATGTCAGTTTTCAGCAGCCTTTTCCAACTTGGGACTCTCAGTGTGTTGATATTGAAATCACTATTATATAAAGTAGTTGAAAATATGGAGAGTTGCAACCTCAACACATTTGGAAAAAAATCAAGGAAGAAAAGTTTGGTGTATGGAGTGCCATAAAAAAAAAATCTGAAATAAGTAAAGGGCATTTGCCAAGGTACAGTCATCTGAACCATACAACAGAGGAGGAAGATTATTCCATATCTGCAGATAACTGGGCAAGTTATGAATTTGTGGAAGTCGTAAGCATGAATATGTTTGTCCCTCTATAAAAGACAAATTGCAGCAATTTTAGTGAATAAGCCGTACAACTAAATGAACTTGTTCCCTGTTTCAGTCACATTAGCAAATCAAAGCAACTTTCTTCTAATCCTCAGGAAGAACTTTTCTTAGCTAAAAGTAAGGTAAATATATAATTCAACACTTTATCTTCTTTTAATATGTCAACTTCAACCAAAGCTGTTTTACAGAGTCAGCATATTGCCCCAACAATTTGGCTCCTCATTTTACCCACCTTGGAAGGATCGAAAGCTGAGTCAACCTTGACCCTGGTGGGATTTTAACTGCCAAATTGCAGGCAGTTGGCAGACAGCAGAAGTAGCCTGCAGTACTGCGTTCTAACCATTGCGCCACTGAGGCTCTATGCTGGATTTTAATATGAATTTTTGGATCATACACAAGGCCAAAGTTTCATGACTATCCAGCAGCCTATAGTTTTTTTTTTTCTGCATGACAGAAACTCTAGTAGTTTAAAATAAAAGCAGCAGATCCAAACTCAGTTGAATGTGCACAAAGATATCTGAATCAGGACAAAGGTTTTTTAGAGGCAAGGTTCTTCTAACTAATATTTCACATTTCACATTTTCACTCTAGAGGTAAGCAGGCAAGAGAAACAAATCTACTGAACTGTAAACAGTAAACCAAATTTTATCATGTTAATAAAAGATGCTAATTATTCTAAAACAACTTCTGAGAATGGTTATCAAACATCTTACTCTTAATTAATAAAAACAATAGCAAAAAGCAAATATTTTTGATTACCTTGGCTGACGATCACATCCTTGTGTCTATGGAAAGAAATGCATAGTATTACTAATATATGAAAATATGAAAGTATAGTTCATTCATCCTTAACTGAAATTCTTCAGATGGGTTAGCATAATTTTCATGTGATAGGGCACATATTTTGAAAAAGTAATTTGGCTTTATATGAAATCTGAATAATGGAAAATTCTGATTAAGGAATGAAACAGAACAATTGACTTCAAAGTTACCTAGTTAAAGGAAAAAATGCAGGGGTGAAATCTAAATTTTTTTGCTACCAGTTCTGTGGGCGTGGCTTTGTGGGCGTGACTTGGTGGGGGTCATGTGACTGGGTGGGTGTGGCTATGTAACCATGTGACTGGGGGATCAAAAGACAGAAACTCACTAGCAATGTCCTGCTGGAACAGGGTTGGATTAGATGACCTCCAGGTCCCTTCCAGCCCTGGATTATCCTCTGAAGCTGCGTCAGGTTTGTACTACTTCCTTCCTCTCCTCCTTCCTTCCTTCCCTGCCTCCTTTCTCTCTCTCTCTCTCTCTCTCTCTCTCTCAAAAATGAACCCACACAACCACCCCGCTTTTCCTCCCAGCAGGCTTCCCTGATAGAAAAACCAAAAAAACAGAAGGGGGGTTAGTCTGTTTGGACTAAACCCCCCCCCCCACCGTTTTTTGGTTTGGCTATTAGAGCCTGCTGGGAGGAAAAACGGACCCCTTCCCGTTTTTCGGTTTGGCTAGCAGAGCCTGCTGGGAGGAAAAATGGACTCTCCCCCTCCCCCGGCTTTTTGGCTAGCACCCAGCTGAGCTGCACGATCATCGGAGGCTTTTTTTTTTAACTTTTAAAAGCATTTTTTCGGCCGAAGAAAATATGCTTTTAAAAGTAAACAAAAAAAAAACCCTCTGATGATCGTGCGGCTCAGCTGAGCATGAGAGGCGGGCAGGGATTTTTGCTACCAGTTCTCCGAACCACCTGCTGCCATCGCTACCGGATCACACGATCCAGTCCGAACCGGGAGCATTTCACCCCTGAAAAAATGTGATAAAATAAGAATGCAATTGTGTAGAAGATGAATGAAATATACAACTGGAGCTTTTCTAGAACTATATCATCCAAAAAGCATGCAGGTTCATGACTTGCATATCAAAATATTGAAAAGGGGGTGAAAGTAAATGCAATTGTACAGGGCAACATCCAACATTTCATAATTTTGCTCAATACATGTGATCTTCCCCATCTTAATACCCAAATCTTCTTTTGGTGCTTCTTTTGGAGTGATGGCAGTGATAAACTCAAAGAAGGGAGGAAATCAATTCCATCAGTGATAGTGATAGATACCATTGGTGTCCAAAATTATTATATTTTTACAAAGCTTTATAGAATAACAACTCAGGATGCCAACAAGATATCCAGTACTTACTTATCTGCATTCTTGCCACTTTTGGGTATCAATTTTGATGCAGAAGTTGCTCTTATTAATTTATTACGACTGTCTTCTGAACTTTCCCATGTGCTTTGTGATTTTTCAACTGTTGACAATCTCTTCAAACTAGAAAGACAAGCACAGTGTATTTCTATATTTAGTATATGCTAAACCAAGAACTAAATGAGATATTGCAAGCAATTGTGCTGGAAACAAAACAGGTCAAGCAGTAGAAGATAAAAGAAAGCCAGGATAGGCCTTTCTCCAAGCAAATCCACAGGACCCTCAGAAAGAAGGATTAGATAGTGCTCTAACTGGATCTTGAAAGACAGTCAAAAGGGCAACATTTATTAAAGCCTTTTAAACACAGTTATCAAAGGTTGCTCTAAAACGTTTGGTAAAAATTAAAAAGATCATTTGATTGGCATGGCATTGTTATTCCCAAATATAGAAACAATACCTTGACAACATTCCCCATTTTAAATCAGGGGGAAAACCAGGTGAGATTTTCAAATAAAGGAGCATATTAGCCCTGGTTGGACATGTACTCAAAACTCTTCTTCAATTTTCTATTTTCCATCAGGTTCTGGTTGGTAGACTTAACACTTCGATAAGATTAGAAAGAATAAATTATTGCCTACCAAAATAAAGTAAGCTATCACAATGAGTGACTGTAAATGAGAAATAGAAGGTTTCCTTCCAAAATCACAGTTGCCACCTGATTTCAAACTGACTTCAAACAATAGCTACAAGTCCAGGCAGATCCCCAAACTACATCTATTCCATTTGGAGAAGTATAATTCAGAAGTAAGGACAGAAAATGACCAAAGCCAGATGATCCATGAACCCATTGTCAAACATTCTTGTTAAGAGTTGAATTTAAGCCTGGCTCTTCCCATTCAGACCTTAATAGCCTCTAGGCACTGGGACAAAATCTTGGCATCATCTTGAGTGCAAGAGGCTGAGATGTACAATTGACTATCATTTGTGTACATGTGCTTCTTGACCCCAGGTAGACAGATGTTTCCAGTAGCTTTATTTAGAAGTTAAATAAAGGCTGAGAACATAAATAGTGAGAGCATCAAGGTAGGGGCATCCTGCAGAATTCAGAAGTTTCAAGCTTGATATCTCCCCTCCCCAATACCAACTTGAAACAGTCATAGAGAAGGAAGGAGAATCACGCAACACCAAGCCAGCCACTCCCAATCTCCTTAGCTGGGCCAGAAGAATACAATGATTGAAGATACTGAAAGCTGCAGGGAGACAAAAAGGGACAGGATGACCACCCACAGTTATGAGTAAATGTTATCTGAATCCAATGGTGTGGAATCCTGAAACTCCAGTCCAACCACCATCTCAAGAACCTTCCTCCTCAAAAAGGACACTGAGATTGGACAAATTTGGTCCAGGATTGTTGGATCTAATGATAGCTTTTGAAAAATGTACCATACCCCATTCAAAGTGAGCATTATTACTGACTCATTCAAAAGGAATTTATCACTGTGTGGCTCAAGCTATATATCACCTTTTTACAAGTCTTTACCAATCAGGACAGTTTTGTATTTAATGAAGAAATGGCTAGAATAATAGAACTAAGAACCTTGCCCACTTCCTTGAGAGATACAGGATAAACCTTTTCCAGCTAAGCAAACAAGACTGTTACTCAGTCATCCTGTGAGGCTGAAAATTACAATATGTCACAGTTCCTACAGTTGCCCAATTAACTACCTTGCAATGAATCCCATTAAGACAATTTTTAAAAAGACAATTTGTGTAACTGTAAGTTAATTTCCACAAGAACTTCAAAAGCTAAAAGGAAAAAAAGAAAATAACGAAAGTTATGAAGTCAAACATTAGGGGAAAAAAGTGAAAGCACACATTTTCCTTGCTCAGAAAGTCGCAAATTAACATGCAGATCCCAGGAACAGATACCTTGTACAGGAAGATATCAGAAAGAACAGACAAAACTCGATGTTAAAACTAAGTATGTGCAGGATAACAGAGTTCATGACAAACTGTTAAACGTGCATTGGTTAGAGCTGCATTAAACCTCATGATTTTGCTTACATGGAAAGCATCTGCTGTGTCCCCAAGTACTGTAAAAACTAAGCAAGTACATCTTCCCAGCACATGGGAACAACCCTCCCTCCCCACACAACCTAACTGAAATGTGTGGAAACTCAGATCTAATCTCTGATTCAAACTGCTCTTGAAGAAGCAAAAAGCATATTTTCTCACACATTTTTTGCTCAATCTGCTACCCATTTTAGGCAATGGAAGGTCATCAGAGCTTAAGTGATTATTTAATGGAATATAATAGTTTTATTTAGGGTCAGTAAAAAAAAAACGTTGTGTTTGAAACATGGCTTGCAGATCTAAGGATCCAAGGTGTGTTTTCTATTTCATAGAAATAGGAATATGAAACTCATGTTTCAACAATTTGAAGCAGCTTTAATCAATAGCATTTGATTCTTCTCTTTTTGCAACAATGTATCTGTATGTTAAGAAATTAGACAAGATTTGGATGGTGATTTTTTTTTTTTAATTCAGCTGCTGATATATTTGGGGGGAAATGCACAACAAGATTTCAGCCTGATTCAGATATTTAAGAGGTGTTATTTCTCAGTGACAGACCATACACTTTAGATTTTAGCTAAATAGAATCTTTAGTGATCTTCAAAAGCTCTGACTAGAATCATACAGAACTGTTGACTGCCATACACAGGACAGAATAATTTATTCAAATTTTCAAATTAAACCCAAATCAAATTAGGGATTATCCAGCACTAATATGCATAATAATTTGAAGATATGATTTATAACCTACCTAGAAGGTTGCATATTCTGTCTCTCTGTTTTTTAATGCAAAATTTAATTGGGAAACTATTTAGATTATTTCAGAAACAAGCCTCAAGGCTGTATATTTGCTTCAAAGAGTTCAGAGCTTTTATGATGAATTTTTTTAAAAAAAATATTCCAAAGATGGAACCATAATGCCTAGGAAATTTTGCTGATTATTTCTCTCCTTTATCCTATATCAGAGGTGGTGTTATAGCTACTGCTTTACATATGCATGTCACAACTCCTGTGTTTGGTATCTATAGTTCAATGGTGCTAGGAGATTGGAAAAACCTCTTCTTAATTCCCTACATAATAATAGCCAGAATAGACAATCAGACATGATGGAAAAGAGTTTTCTAAACTGGCACCAAAACAAAGAAGGCAATACAAAGCACCCAGCAGAAAAAAAAAGGAAGCACTGCAAGCCACCCAACACCGAACGACAACCTAAGAAACGATGTGCAAAAAGGTTTATAAGACCAGTGAGAAGAATCGAGGGTTATTAGTATACAATCATCAGAGTAGCTGAATATTTTATGCGCATTAAACTATGAAATGCACTGAGGATCCACTATAGTAACTATGTATATGGACAGTGTGATTGCTCATACTGTATAAATTTGTCTTTCAGAATGCATAGTTAAATGGACAGACCTTGCCACTACACTTATTTTTCTCTCCTGCCTTCAGTATACTTTTTTCTTTTGGCTGATTTTACTTCAGGGCAGTTATCTTAGTAGCAAGCCATTTATAAATGTGGCTTTAATTGTTAAATGCATGTTCTGCCTGTCCTCCAGAGGTTCACATAATGTTTGCTCTTCCCATTTTTCCTCACAGAAACAATAATCCTGTGGGGTAGATTCAGCTGACAATGAGTGGATCAAAGCCATCCTGTCAGAGTGTAAGTGGACTTTTAGTTGACTGCTATCTCACACCTTACCTAACTGCTGCTAAAGGGAAGTCAGATTGATTATCACTGTTGAATTTCAGATAGGCAATAAAAACAACACAATTTTATTAAGCGCCTGACAACTCTTACCATTATTTGGGCTTCTTTTAAATAATGTTTTAAAATATTTTGCTCTTGCTTTATATATTATAGTGCTATTTTAAATTGACTACCATTTTAAATGTTTCTAATAAATTGGTCTGGGGAAAAAGTGGCTTGGTGGAGAACTCTTACTGTCCAGCAACAAGCAGTATGAACTCTAAAGGGAGTTCAAAAGAATAGAAATCTTTCAAGAAAGATTTTAAAAGACATATACATGCTTTTAATGGGGAGCAAAGCGTAATGTTAGTATCGCTGCAATTGCTTCCTAGCTCTGTATTTAGGAAACCTTTTGCCTGGAGCAGAGCTCTTGACTTCTGGGGTCTGCCTGTGTGTTGGGAGAATCTGTGCAGAGGATTGGGGAGAAGGTGATGCTTGAGATTTTGGGTTTTGATCACTAAAATGAGAGTCCTCTTTTTTCTCTGTTTGTCCTTGATGTTTTTCCTTCTTTTTTTCTGTACCGCTGCAAAACAAAGTATAAAAAAATATGTGTACATATATATATAAATATATAAAATATTTTTAAAGCAAACAAATAGGAAAGAAGCCATTAAAAGTGAATCAGGTTAATTACAGAAGAAACAGATATTTAAACAATTTTCTTCATCCAGCTTTTACACTAAGAATTTTAATTTACCTATTAAAAGATGGATACTTGGTCTAAGAATTTAGTGAATGATTTATATATTACTTGATCCGTGGAATTCATCCCATCACTGTCTATACGGTGGTCTGCAAACTTAAAACACTAAGAGCCATTTGGACCCATTTCCCACAGAAAACACTGGGAGCCACAAAACCTGGGTGGGCGTGGCCAACTCAACGTCATTCCCACCCTGTCACATGAACTCCCCCCCAGCCACGCCTACCTGGGTTTTGTGGCTCTGGGTATTTTCTGTGGGAAATGGGTCTCTCTCTCTTTCTCCCTCCCTCCCTCTCTCTCTTGTTTTTCTCTTTTTCCTCTCCCTCTCGCTCCCTCTCTTTTCTTCCTTTCTTCCTCTCTCCTTCTCATTTCCCCTTTTTTTTTGTTTTTTTTATTTGCATTTATATCCCGCCCTTCTCCAAAAACTCAGGGCGGCTTACACTATGTCAAGCAAAAGTCTTCATCAATTTGTATATTATATACAAAGTCAACTTATTGCCCCCAACAATCTGGGTCCTCATTTTACCTACCTTATAAAGGATGGAAGGCTGAGTTTCCCTCTCATTCTCTGCATCCAGCTCTCATTTCTGTGCCCCTCTCCCTCTCTCTCTTCCCCATTCTCTCTTTTTCCTCTTTCTCTCTCTCCATCATTTTCTCATTTCTCTCTCTCTTTTTCCCCTTTTCTCTCTCTCATCTTTCTCTTTCCCTCTCTCTCCCCCCCCCATTTCTCTCTCTCATGTGGCTGTGTGTGTGTGCTCCCTCTTGAACCATTTCCAAAAACAGGTGAGGGTTGGGTGTTTTTTCTCCTGATGTTCTTTCTTTTTCTTTAGGTGCTTTTTTACCATATGATTTAAATCAAGAGTCATTTCAGGTTCCCAGATAAATGAAGCTCTTTCATTCCCCTGATGTGGCTCCCTGTCAGCTGGCTGGCCCCGTCCCTCGCCCTCCCAGTCACTCCTCACGTGGCCTGAGAAGGTGAGGGTGACGGCGGGGATGGAGACTTGCTCCATATTCCAGAGTGGGAGGGAAGCACGCCCGTACTTGCCTCTTATCTTGCAGGCAGTTCTTCCAGCGCTTCTTGGCGCTGCGCACACCTTGGTCATTCAGGGAGATGCATGACTTTCTCTCCGCCCCTAGACACTGGCCCGGCCCAGCTGTGGCCAATGCTCCGCTGTCTCCCCATTGTGAAGTGCGCTAAATTTAAGTCTGCTGCACAAGGTGCTGCGACAGCAGCAACCAGACCATGGAGGTGGTGAGAGCAGTGGCATCAGCTGCAGCTGGGCCAGGCCAGTGCTCTAGACTTGCAACTTGCTCTTATGCAAGGTGCCCCCGACCTGTGTTTTGCCATCAGAGGCCTTAACTAGGGGTTATTTTGGGGGTAGGAGCTATTTTGGGGGTGAAGGGCTTATATTGGGCACACATGTAAAAATCAAGCTAGGTCTTATTTTCGGGGAGACACGGTAGACAGACAGCATAAGGTATACCTTTTAGCAGCAGATGAGAGGGTTTTTTTCCCAGCAATAGGAATAGATGGACTACGATTATTTTTTCTGTTTCCCGGGTTTCCATTGGTAATGCAGGACAAAGAGATAGCTTCACGAAGAGCAGGCTGACCTAAATAAGTATAGTAAGAAAATACATAATAGTTTGTTAGTCAACAATTGCATGTGGGCAGAATTTAAAAACTGTTTCAAGATTTGTTTGAATCAACAAAACATGACTTGGAACAATTGTTTTAATTTATTTTCCCCCTTCATTTTTCAGGAACAAGATCTTTTTATATTATCCTTTTCAATCTGCTTTAAAACAACTGTACAGAAAACTATAAAATCAACAAGGTAGATGATTGGAATATAAATAAAAAATTCAGTAACAGTACAGAGCTTATTTGAAGCCCTATATTAGGGCAGCACGTGTAAGAAAGAAGTCACATATTTTGTGCATATTGAATTGGCAAAACTCACATCTAGCAGAGCTTTCCCAGGTTAGCATTTAAATCTGGCCAATTTAAATTTGCTCCCAGAAACTTTCTCTGTGATGTTTTTTTCTGAGATATTTGCTGATAATTTGTTTTCATGGCTGGGCTAATCTGGACAGCAGATTCAGATAAGGGGGTACACTTTTTAAGTCCTGAAGATATGAATAAGTTGCTTGTGGGCAGCATTGTTTATTATCAATCCTTTAGATCTTTGCTCAATGTAGCTGATTTCATAATGAATGGAAATGATTAGAATATTGAACATATATGTTATTAATGCCTCATGGAAGGAGAGAGGAGGATTCCTTGTTTAAAGGAGGCAATGAATGATTAGACTGTTAAAAGGTCTTCCCAGGGTCCTTTGTAGTAGACAATCTACATGATCCTCTGGTTGGGACATGTGATAGAGAAAATGATACCAATTATCTTCAAAAGTTCTAAGAGTAAAAATATTAACTATGTCCATTTCAAACTGCTCTAAGCAGTCTCTGTGGTTAAGATGGCTTAACAGTTGGACTGACAGATGGCATTCAGGGATTACAGAGTATGACTAAAGTTTTTCTCTCAGTGGCTTTCAATACTATTAACTATAGAATTCTTTTGGATAGCCGGAGGTATTTGGAAATGGGGAACTGATTTGCAATGATATCATTCATACAATATATCTCCTCATAACAGGAGTAGATAAAACGAGTTCCTCAAAGCTCCATCCAATCATCAGTGTTTTACCAATTACATGAAACCATGATGTGACATTATCAAAAGAATTGACATGGGATGTTACCAATATTATTACATCATTTATCAGCTATGGTAATATCTCTCTAAATTATGTTTGTAGGCAATACTGGATTCAATAAACATAAACACTTATTTTCATTCAAAGATTCTATCCCAATTTTTTTTTAAAAAATTATTAAGCACATTTTTTTCCATTTTATGTCACTATTTTCATCATCTTTGTAACACTTAAATATCAGTATATATCCAGTATAAATACATTTCTTCTCTTTATATGTAATATAATTACATACATATATATAATTACATATATGTGGTATATATACTAATATATTCATTTATGTACATTTATATTCAATACATAGTTGTTACTCTAAGTTTTTTCTTTTTTTGACTATTTACATTTTATATCACATCTTATCCTACTATAATACTGAATCTGCTTTCTATGTTGATTTCCTAATCTTTGCATCTGTTGTCTAAGCAGTCATACCATAAATTTCATATCAGATAATATTCAGTTTCTCCTCTATCTTTTATTTCCATTGTTAATTTATCAATTTTGGCACACTCTAACACTTTATCACACTTTCCTCTGATGGTATAATTTTATTTTTCCAGTTTTGGGCACAGACTATCCTGGCTGCAGTTATTACACGTAATATGAGATATTGAGTTTTTTGTCATAATTTCCTGTAAGTATGCCTAATAGGAATAACTCTGGCTTTGGTGCTATTCATTGCTTAGTTATTTCCTCTAACCACTTTCTACGGGAAAAATTTCCAGTATATTTTTGCTGCTGCACATGTCCACCACATGGGTTTGTCCACATTTCCAGCATTCTGTTGATCTGATTGGAAACATTTTTGCAAGTCTCGCTGGGGGTAAATGCCATCTGTAGAACATTTTGTATAGGTTTTCTCTGTACGCTGCTGATATTGTCAATTTGTAATTTTCTCCCAAATTTTCCCCATTTCTCTAATTCTATCATATATCTGATATTTTTTGCCCAGGTTATCATTGTTTCCTTAACTGTTTCCTCTTCCATTTTAAATCGCAATAGATAATTGCATATTTTCCTTATCAGTTTTTCCTCTGTCCCTTGTAAAATCTTATCTAATTCTTGTGGTTCCTTATAAAACCCATACAGTCCTACATGTTTCTTGTATCTGATCTCAATTTGCATATAAGGCCACAAATCCATATCCATTCACTGATTTTTTAATTCTTGTATCGTTTTTAGCTTCTCCTGGTCGTTTAGTAAATCTTTATACCTTGCTATTTTGTCTAGATCTAACACATTTGGATATATTAAAGCTTCCATGGTTGATAGGCAGAGTGGTATTTTATTGTAGTGGGTCTGTTTAATTTTTTGCCATACTTGTAATAAAGAGTTTCTAATTTGGTATATCTGAAAATAGTTGTGTATTTTGTTTTTCCCATCCCACATGAAAGCATGTCATCCCAATTGTAAGTCATGTCCTTCTAATGCCAGATCCTTTTACCCTTTAAGTTTATCTAATATTTGAAACATGTGAGAGCTGCCTCTTGATAATACAGCTCCCAATCTGGTAGGCCAAACCCTCCTTTATCTCTACCGTCCTGTGGTAGTTTTAATTTGATTCGTGCTTTTTTTCCCCTAGCCAGATGAATTTTGTTGTCAATTTATTTAGATCTTCAAAGAATTTTCCCCCTAAATTTATCGGTACTACTTGGAATAAAAACAGAATCTTTGGTAATACATTGATCTTGATTGCCACTATTCTTCCGGTAATTGAGAGTTGTAATTTTTTTCCATTTTTCCAAATTCAATTTTATGTGTTGTATTAGTTTGTTATAATTGTCTTCTTTGATTGTTGAACATTTTGCTGTTAGCCAAATTCCCAGATAATTAATTTTCTTAGTTATTTGCATTCCCATTTTTTCCTCCAGTTCTTTTTCCTGTTTTGTGGTAAGGTTCTTTGTTATTATCTTTGTCTTATGTTTATTTATTTTGAGTCCTGCAACTCTGCCAAATTCTTCTATCTCCTGAACTAATTTGGGTCCTGTTTCTAGGGGCTCTTCTAGAATAAATACCATATAATCCGTAAATGCTTGCGCTTTATATTCTTCCTTTTTTATTTTCAGGCCTTTTACTTCTTGTTCTTGTCTAATTTTTCATAGTAGAACCTCTAAGGATAAAATGAATAACAGGGGCGATAGGGGGTATCCTTGTATTACGCCCTTAGAGATATTAAATTTTTCGTTGGTATATTATTTATTATTACTTTTGCCGTTTGTGTTGAGTATATTGTTTGCACCATCTTTACAAATTTCTCACCAAAGTTCATATTTTTTAGTTGTAAACTAATAAACTGCCAATTCAAATCATCAAATGGTTTTTGTGCATCCAAAAAAATTAATGCCAATTGTTTGCTGGGATGTGCTTCATAGTATTCCAGGGTATTCATAATCACTCTCTTATTTTTCAGCTGCCTTTTCAGCTGCCTTTTCGGTGGTAAAGATCCATTTTGATCTGGGTGGATGAATTCATTTAATATTCTTTTTAATCGTTCTGAAATTATAGATGTAAATATTTTGTAGTCGACGTTAAGTAAAGAAATGGGTCTATGTTTTTTTATCTGTTTGTGGTCTGTATCTTCCTTTGGTATGGGAGTAATGTATGCTTCTGCTCATTATTCAAGTAATTTGGCTTCTGCAAGCGCTTCATTATATAATTCCAACATTGTAACTTCTAATGGTCCTTATATATTTTTGTATAATTCTACAGGAAGTCCATCTGGGCTGGGTGTGTTATTGTTTTTTTGTTTCTTTGCATATTTCCATCATGGTTATTTTTTCGTTTAGCATCATTCTTTTCATCTGTTCAATTTTAGTTAGAATCATCTTGTCTAAGTATTGTGTGATATTGTCTTCTGGTATAATCTCAGACCAATGGTACATTAGTGATGAGCCTACATTAGTGATGTATATCTTATATCAGACTACTTTGGGGGTATAGTAAAAATACTTCAGATAGCTTAATATAGGGTAGATTAATTAATCTCTAGGGATACTAAGAGAGACTGTACTATAATGTTTCTTAACAGTTGCACTGGCTTCCCTTGACTTGAACCCATAGATGCTGTCTTTAAAGCTCTTTGGGGCTTTAGGCACAAGGGCATTTTTTTCTCTTTGTGATCCTCAATCCTTATTAAGAGCTTTAACCTATGGCGCTAATTTGTCTGGTAGAGGACTTGTGACCAGAATAATTACGTGCTCATATTAATCTGAATGACTGCCTTCTCAATTATTGCCTCTTTTTAATATGCTGCCTTAATGCAAAGGTTTCTCAGCCCACAGAATGGGCCCACAGAATGAAAAAGGCTGTGGGAACATCTCAGAAGGAATCCTTCCTAGTTTTTGGAAAACTAAAAGTAGAGGGTAGAAGCCCTTTCAGACTTCAAGACTCTTACAATAAAGATAGTTTGTGCTAGAATTCAAGATTTTTGTCTGCCCCTAGAAGGGCTAATATTTAGAACTTTACGATAGAACTATAAAAGTCTACTTCTGGCTTTTAATCGTATTTTGAAGATATTAAATGTAACTAACTGTAGATCATTTTAATTTCAGAACAATAGTAATAATAATAAATATCCTGCCCAATGCTTTACAATTGTCTGAAGTCAAAAGGACTTGACTCAGTTATGACTCATTTATGCCATTCATTTGAGTGGGTCAACTCCAAATGCAATGAAACCTGGATGCTATTCATAATCTTTTATAGATGAAAGGCAAAATCCCTGCCCTCTCTCTCCAGAGCTTTAGATTAGCAGCCTATTTTGAAAAGCAGACAAAATTTCTAATTTTGGCAATCAGATGTCTATTATTTCATCAATTTATTTCTTATTACTGCTTCAACAGCATCTACATCTTGACCCCAAATGGATAATTTATTGTCATGTATGTATTAGTGTGCATATTTATTTACATAATAATTATAAAGAAAAGTACATTATATGTATCAGAAGTTCTACTGAACTTGGTATGCATGTCTTTAAGGATTGAGAAAATACAGTATGTATATAGGGGGAAAATGAAAACAGCAAGTTTAAAAGTTAAGCAGATTTAACTTTTAAGTTAGGAAGATACTTCCAAAAGAAAAGGTGTTCATGATTTTCCCAAGAAAACTCTTATTTAAAAGTCAGACAGATCCCTGTGAAATTAATTCACGATTCAAGACTATTCCCTTTTATAAAGCAGATTAAGGGCATTTTTGGCTAAGTGCAACCGAATGCTATTAACAAATTAAATTTTTGTAGATCCTTTCCAGACATGGAAAAGCATATGCTCTTGAATGTAAGAAAGTTTCTTTTCTCTTTATGTGTTATCATTTTAGATCAACTTCTCAGAAGCTGTCATCAAAGGAAATACATAGAACAATGAATTGTGAGGGAACGCCCTGAATTAGTTCTACATTTCCAATCAAGCATTAAAAGGTTATCAACAGCATTTATACCTCATGTTGACACTCTATATTATATATTCAGCAATATTTTGTTTTTTGCAATTCCTACAGCCCCCAGAACCAGGGCATTATTTTCTCACATCTAACAGTTGTAGAGAAATAGTGATCTGAAGTAGGACTGCCGTAAACAAGGACAGGGATAAATAGCTCTTTCTCCATCCCAATAATCCATTTCAAGAGTGCTGTTTCCCCAGAGATAAAAATAGGTTACATTAATGGATTCTATAGTAGAATCTTTTGCATTCATAAACTGTAAAAAGAAACACAGTTCAAAAAAACCTCAGTAGAATAAATTAATCTATATTTTACCCAATAGATACAAATTATTCATTTAATGTTCATGAAACCTTATAAAAATAATATAAAGCTGTTGTTAAAAATAGAAAAATAGAACATTAAAAATGTGAAACCAAACAACTGTAGCATAACCATAAAACAGTAGAAACAAGAAGAGACCAAGAATGTAAGAGCTAGTTTATCCTACTGAAAAATAATAATAATACTTGCTTGTGGAAACCGGAATCTAATTAAGGGGAGGGAGAATACTTTACATTTAAAATGCTGTTTCAAGTATTGATCTACCGAATTTAGACAACAGGGTTTACCTAATGAATTCATTCAAAAAAATAAGGTACCCTGATTTTAAGATAAAGTGCTAAAAACTAACACCTGCATTCTTGACCTGGAAATGTTAGGACTGTCATCAGCAACTTGATGGCAAACAGACTGGTTTGCTTAAATGGAGAAACCAAATGTGGTCCACAAAATTTTGATAAAATAGTACTAATTTTTACAGTATTTTTCAAATAATAGGTCAGAGTAGAATCTTAATAGATGGGCTGCCAACATTATACACATTCTCGTCCCAAAGGTGTTTTTTCAAGGAGGCAACTGGACTTTGTTTTTTTCTTTTGAAGACATTTCACTTCTTATCCAAGAAGTTTTTTCAGTTCTGACAGGATAGTGGGGAATGGAAGGATTTAAATTCCTTGCAGACAGCTGGTAATTTGAATTCTTTTAGAGGGTCACTGAAGCACTTTGAGGTTTATCTGTGTCCTCAGAGTCACCTGAGTAGTGCTCCTGGTTCCTTTAGTCTGCAATTTTTCCTCTGGAAATCCATTCCTATTCCCACATCATTCAAAGGGTGTTCATCTCAAATTGTATAGCTAAAAGTCTGTAGAGATTCTCAGTCCTCCAGGTCATGGTTGTCCTGCACTTTTTTTTCTATTATAATAATTATTATAATAATTTTAATTCTCCAAGTTTCTTCCCCAAATAGCAATGAATTCCTTGTTGCCTTTTTGTGCTATAAGTCACTCTTCCAAAGATTACTCAGTCAAGAAAAAGTATTACTCAATGAAGTGAAGGGAAACCAGAGCATGACATTTCTGTGCTATCCACAATCAAAAGTCTAATACATTACTGAAGAAAACGTCATTGTTTTAAAAGGCCATTTCAGAAGAGTAAGCATCTCTACTTTTTGTCACTGGAGTTCACATAGAGAAGCCAACCATTTTAAAGGCAGGCTATGTAGTAAGGTCAACTTTATTTGCCCCAATGATACATGTTTCCATGAGTCATTATAAATGAATAGCTCTCTTTATGCATGTGGCTGTTACAGAGGGCATTCTTAAGCACCAAATGGAGCTGAATTACCTGAAACAACTACAACAGACTAGCACTCTTGTGCTTTCCGTATAAAAAACGGATTAATGGTAGGGTGTGTATCAAATACAAACATAAATTGCCTCAATAGCAGTCACTGATATCATTTGATTCAGGACTGGAGCCAGATTAGAGCTGAATATAAAATGGGTTTCTATGTATGGGTAATTAAGATTAGAGTCAAAGTGTGGGAGATCAAAGTAATGAAAATGTCTTCTACAGATAATGAATTCCATCTCTATTGTAGTAATTTTCCTACAATAATATCTGTGAAATTAAAGAGAGATATTTCATTAAAGCTCTGTCTAATAGCCAACTGTGTAAATAAAAGATAACTTATATTCAAACAAAGTCCTTCATAACTTTCTTTTTTTCCCATAGGAACATAATTGGGAAGCCAAAATTATCTTTATTAATAAAGCTGGAGAATGATGGGTTGTTGTTGTTTTTTGCAAAAATGTATCAAACAAAATTATGGATCAAGCAGAGTTTTTAAAGGAAGCTAATTTTATTTTTTAAAAACTACAACAGTTATATGCTAAAAATAATTAAAATGATGATAGCAGAAGAAACATGCTAATTGACTGTCTATATTTGAGCTCACTGTAATGCATGTGTCAAAGGAATACTAACTGATCTTGGTCTAAAGCATGGAAGATAACTGCTTAGTAATCCAAAGTGATCTTTGCTTTCTTTTGCCACAGTCATTATTTAATTCTTTGCTTTATACAGCTATAATAGTATTTTTGAACTGATCTCCTATGATGCAAAGGGATGGACACATACCAAAACATCCAATGGAGGAGAAGCTTAGGAAAAGGTACAACTCTAAGGAGCTGCAGAGAGGAAGAATGCCTACACTGATTCTGAAGCATCTCTGCCTGCTTCAGATCTAATTTTGGCATACCTCTAATGTAAACATTGCCCAGATTTTTAAAAATAGCAGTTGGCGTTTAATATGCAATCTTATATATCTACCAGGTGTATGAGATGCCCCATTTCCCACATAATTTCAGTGTTGCTTGACACCAATTTTAAAATTTCTGAAATAGTCTGATGAAATAGTTTAATTAATAACCCAAAACAGTTATTATACTTCTGTATTTTGGAATGAGAATTCCACTGTAACTACTGCCAATAATAAAAGATGTTAAAATGCTGTAAATGGCTCTTAAAATAACATAGTAGCTTTTATAAGAGCAATCTTGTTACATGCCAAGTTCACTTATAGTGTCATCTTCATTTTCATTTTTTCTTCCCCCTTATTAAACAACATACAAAGTAGTTACCCTTTGTTTTATGACACATTGTTCACCAATGTTCTATTAAATTAAAAATATCCAGCTACTCTCAATCCAAATATTAATATTGAAACTTAAACAGTAGTAGAAGTGTAAAATAATACAAATGATACAATTCACTTCCATATATGTAATACATTATAATGTTATTGTGGCTGAATAAAGCAAGTTAACCATGAATACTACCACCAAGGAAAAAAATAGCTAGGCAAGCTTTGGAAATTAAACACACCAATTCATTAAACATACCAATTTGCTCAATAACTACTTTCTTCCATGTATATATGATCCTTATTAAATGAAAATCTAAAGCATTACATATTGCAAAAATTTTTAAGAAGATAAACCAAGTATGTATAAACTTATACCGGTCTCTCCTTTTTTCTCTCTCCCACTCACTTACTCACAAATAGATGCACATGTCCAAATGTGCATTTTTTTCAATACTTTCTTATATACAGTGTTTTGTTTTTTTAAATAGCATTGGATATTTACTTATATTTTTATTTTTCTCTTGTTACTGCTGACCATCAGGCTTAAAATATGCCATAAAAATGAACAGCATGCCATGTAAGTGGCTGAATGTTTGAAATACATCAACAAGGAAATTCAGTGATTATATATCAGTCACTGATAATATAGCAATAGCACTTAGACTTATATACTGCTTCACAGTGCTTTACAACCATCTCTAAGCAGTTTACAGTGTTAGCATATTGCCCCAACAATCTGGATCCTCATTTTACTGCCCTTGGAAGGATGGAAGCTGGGTCAACCTTGAACTGGTGAGAATCGAACTGCCAAACTGCTGGCAGTCGGCAGTCAGCAGAAGTAGCCTGCAGTACTGCATTCTAACCACTCTGCCACCATAGTTCTGTATCAGTGATAATATGTCAGTATCAAACATCTGATACTTCTATTCCTACAATACTTGAGCTCAGATATATTAGATTTCAATTTAAATGACCTTTGTAATATACTGTCCTTTATACTTTTTAAGGCATCGATTTATGCCTTGGATTTATTTGAGGTTTGAATTCATTTGATGGCATTCTAATGCTTTAGGAAAAGGTAGAATAAAAGCTACCCAATAATGTACTAAGAATTTCTTTTCTTTATTACATTCTTGCAAATTGTTTCCTTGATTTGCTGTTTGGAGAGGTACATTCATGAATCAAGCTAGAAAGAGGAACTAGCATCCCAGCAGTGGTATAATTTTCTTTGTAAACAATTTCTGTGAAAAACTATTTTCTGTTTCCATTATGCCACTAACTTTAGAAAATGGCCAGTGAGAACTAGAGTGGATATTTTTTAAAAGTCATTTTAGAGGAAATAAAATTTCTTACCACTGCTATTAATATAAGGTGAAACATCTGCCTGATCACAATCTTTGCAAAAGATACCTATTTTTAAATTTTTAGACAAAGGCAAATTACCACTTAAAAGTACTTTCTTTCTTCTCTTAATCCTATCCCCAGGTTATTTAACTGCAAATGATTCTCAGACATTAGAGGAAAAGTCACAGTTCTTTAGCAAAACGTGTTCTTTATTTGTGAATTATCCAAGATTTAGTCTACATATAATATAGAAAAAAATCTGTACTTAAAGTGTAGTAAAGGTGTCGTATTGCTAGATGGCAGAAAAGACTTCTCTATATTTCCTTGCTGCCATCTATAACTTTTTTGGATTTTTGCAGCTGAGATATGAAACCCTTAGGAAGTCATTAAAAAGATGTTGCCCATGCTCCTATAATTTCAACAGCAACAATAGCAATATGGGAAGAATAGTTTGTTAGACAACTTCTCTCAAATTATTTTTGCTCTCTCTCTCTCTCTCTCTCTCTCTCTCTCTCTCTCTCTCTCTCTCGTAAACTTTCACATCTTTTCTGCATATAGCTTAACTGCCCCATTGCAGATGATCCTGAATCAGTTTCTTTCAACTTGATGTCCTGTTACTGCACTGTCCATTACTAGCATACAATATTTTCATTCACCAAGGAGAGAGCAAGATTTTACAGAAAAACATCTGGAATGCACCAAATTAGGGAGAATATCATATTATGGCATAGCAAAGACCAGGTGAGGATGAGCAGATGGCCCCATGTGCAAGCAATATGGTGGTACTGCCAAAGACAAGGAGTCTGGCAGCAGCAACCTGTATCTGGCTTTGTTGCTGCATCTGTGTCTCTATTTCAACTACTAAGCAGCTGAGATTATGAAGATTAGTAATTGGTGGTCAGGACAGCAGTGCAAGAACAGCCAGAGAGTTGGAGCTAGTGGCACATCAGTGAGCTCTTGGTACAATTCAGCACCTGCAGGCAGTTGCAGGATACCACACAGCAATGAGAGTGCATTTTTTTAGGGGGGGTAGCGTTGGAAGTTTCAAGGTTCTTCACGTTTTATAAATCTTTACCAAATGGTGAAAAACTATTGAGAAATTGAAAGCTTTATTCAAAACCAAGCAACTGTTTTTTTTCTATACTGTTTGCTGATAATGCCCATCACCTTCCTGTATTTTGTTGCTTGTATCCTTACGATTTATATTGATATTGATTGTTTCCTGATTGCTTATTTGTACCTTATGATTATTATTAAGTATTGTACTTAGAATTCTTGATAAACGTATCTTTTCTTTTATGTACACTGAGAGCATATGCACCAAGATAAATTCCTTGTGTGTCCAAGCACACTTGGCCAATAAAAAATTCTATTCTATTCTATTCTATTCTATTCTATTCTATTCTATTCTATTCTATTCTATTCTATTCTATTCTACTCTACTCTACTCTACTCTACTCTACTCTAATGTGGCAAAAGCTAGCACAAAGTCAGGGTATTTAATGGAAATTTTCCAACTGTGGAGATATTTGAAAGACACTAGAATCAGGTAACTTATAGAAGGAAGCCAACTATTACATAACCTGAGAAGAGAGGATAAAATATAACTGTATCTATAACCGCTATCAAGAAAATCAGAAACCACTTTTTATATATTTTTTCTTTTTCTATATTTTTTAAAAAAATTTATTAGTTTTCTTCATTCTTTGATTCAAAATTTGTACTATTTTAATTTTGTTGAAAAAGTTCTTCAATATAAATTAATTTTTTTAAAAAAAGGAAGCTACTAGAGTCAATTCTAAAGAAACAAAAATATGAATAGTATTGCAATTTCTGGAATTTACTGTAAAGTGGAATCTTTGTGAATCTTTGCCAAATGTACTCTTATGCTTAAGGTTTTTCCTAACTATTTTTGAGAATATAATATCTAAAATATTTAGAATTACTTAGAACAACCCAAATGACAGAAAATTACAGGTTATTATTGCAGTTAGAAATAGGAGATCTACTCATGGTTTCAAGGAAGCTTACATACTGATATTGGTAAATCTATACAGGAGACAAATTTGTAGGTATTATGGAAATCAGGTGGATTCATCTTACCTTCAATGCAAGAACTGCAATGGAAGGTGGCACTAAAATAATAACTGCCAACATTGGAAAAATCTAGATAACTCTAGATGAGCAAAGGCAGACTGACTAATCTAGCTGTTATGATAGAATGCGCACCTGCAGGACTGTGGGACACTTTGGCAATACAAAGATTTCCTAGAGAGAGACCTGAATTAACAGACTGCTCAGACTTGAACTGGAGGAAGATGTTCAACATTTCGCGTTTCTCATATCTACCATGTTTCCCCGAAAATAAGACCCTGTCTTATATTTTTTGAACCCTGAAATAACCCTTATTGCCGTGGGCTCAAAAGCCCGATTGGGTTTATTATCAGGGGATGTCTTTTGGGGGAAACAGGGTAGTAGTTAAGAAGGTTATAGCTTTAAAATAGATATCAGATTAAGAAATTTCGGATTGCCTTTGAATGAAGGATGTTGTTTTTGATTTTAATGGAAGAAGTCAGGTTATGTGAGAGAGAAGGATTATAATTGTGTTAGATTTTAAAAATTTAATGTATGACTGTTTTGTTTAATGAACTATACCTTGTGTTTGCTCCGGGAAGTCCGGGGGGGGAGGGGGGTTTTGGAGGGAGGGGGGGAGGGGGAAAAATTTAATTGTTGTTGTAAAACTTTTTCAATTAAAAAAAAAAAAAGAAGGTTATAGCTTTGATCTGGCCATTAGGTATAAGCTAATAAGCAATTGAACTTGAATGGATCTTGCTGTCTGACTTGGGCTTGGGCCTGATATTATTGAACATGAATCTGCAAAGAAGATAAATTAGCACCATGACAGATTAATATATACGAAAATTATTTTCCCAATATTTTTATATAAAATCCATTGGTTTCCCCCCCATATTTTATACCTTTTTTCTTTTTACTGGCAAGGTTATATATACAAAATTCAATAAAACAAAATATTCACTGTATGTGTAGCCATTCTTCTTTTTATTTCATGTTTATTACTGAAAATGATTTAATTGTAGAGAGGAAGTTCTTTAAAATGATTCCACAGAGTGTCAAATCGCTAGATACCATTGCTATAATATGATATAATATGATACACACTTGGACCGCACATGGTTTGGAAAAACCTGTAACTCTGGAAATGATATATCATTAAATGTTTAATTGGTTGGCCTAATGAGCTTCACTAACGCATAATACATAGATGACACACACTCAATCTTAAATGAAAAAGATATGCAGAGAAGGGCTGTTTTACCTTTACTAGGTGCCGATTTTCTCACAGAGGCAACATGATCTTCTGAGATGGCAAGTCTTCTCACTACATCAGCCAGAGCTGCTTTCAACACTGTGATTTCATCTTCTTGCTGCTGCACTCTCAGTTCAAGAGCCGAAAGGCGATCTTGGACATCAGAGGTACTTGCTGCAGAAATGCTATCATCTGTGGGAATAAAAGATATGGTGCTTTCAAGGTGTGCCATAACTTTCTAAAAGAGAACTGTTTGTACATTTATGTTGCTCCATCAAAATAAAAGTTCATGCTTACCAATAATAAAATAGAAACAATCAATCTACATAACAGAAATAAGAGAAACATAATAAAATTGAGAAATCTGTGAAAATATTTATAAAAGAAGTTTTAAAGTCTCAACTTTATTCAAAGTGGACTGAACTTTGGACATATTTTGGCATCTGCATCTACAGTATCATTATTATAGAGGCAATCACGCATCCATCAAATATATTGGGATTGTAATTCCCAGAATTCCCAGCCAATGTGGCAACATTTAGAAGAACTATAGAATAACAGAATAGAATTTTTTATTGGCCAAGTGTGATTGGACACACAAGGAATTTGTCTTGGTGCATATGCTTTCAGTGTACATAAAAGAAAAGATACCTTCATCAAGGTACAACATTTACAACACAAATGATGGTCAATATATCAATATAAATCATAAGGATTACCAGCAACAAAGTTACAGTCATACAGTCATAAGTGGAACGGGTTAGGGTTATGTCAAGGGTTAGGGTTACAGTCAAACTTCTGTAAACTTCTCCTTTAGATGTGAGAAATTGTTGAAACCCATATCTTACATTAAGCACCTACATGCAACTGCTTCTACCCACACAACCCCAAAAAGGCCTTATAGGAAATAAAGTAAGGGGTACCAAACAAGAGACTTAACAAAATATGCAAACTGGTATATAATATCCCTAATTTTACATGGTAGAATCCAACACAGATAAGAGAAGACCTGGGTATTTTACACCCATACCAGCCGCATCTGGCCCTTTAGCTGTTCCTGTCTAGCTCGCATGAGATAAATCAAAAATTAGAAATCAAACGTAACTAAGCAAGCTGCAGGAGAAGAAACCCAGTCAGTCCGGCTCTATGCACTTGCAGTGTACTCCTTCAGTCGCCTGGTGGCTGCAGGAGAACAAGGAGAGAAAGCACTTTTCTGTGCCCACGCAGTATTTGCCCCTTGTCTGTAGCAGCTTGAGGAGTTGAGGTGGTGGAGTTTGAGGACATCAAATCAAGTTACATTGGTTTGGCCCTCCACAACAATACTTCTTTCTCATGTGTCCCCTTGGGAAAATTAATTGCCCACCCCTGGATTAGAACACTGTATATACTATTCTCCATGGAAAGGGACATTTCAAGTGTTTCCAATTATTTTAGAAAAGGCTGAAGAACAAAAGATGTTGCTGGTACATTCTGGATAATTGAGAAAGCTAAAGAATATGAAAACGAAGTTAATATGCACTTCACTGATTATAGAAAGACCTTCTATTGTGTCAGCCATGTTGAGCTGAAAATGGGAATCTCACAATATCTCACTGTCCTCATACAAAACCTACAAAATATGACAAAATGGATTAGTTCCAGATTGATAAAGGAAGGAATCAAAGTTTAATATTGTCTCCTTATTATTGAACCTATAGAAGGAAAATATATTAATAGAAGATAAGTGTGGTTTAAAAATTGAAAGAAAAATCAACAATAGCCTATGCTTATGACACTACTGTGACAGCTAAAAATGTAAACTCTAGTCATTAAATTCCAGCATAGTGAAAAAAATGGGACTGAGATTAAAAATAAAGCCAAACAAATAGCAAGTATACTGTGTTTTCCCCAAAAATAAGACCTAACTGGAAAATAAGACCTAATGCGTCTTTTGGACCAAACATTAATATAAGACCTGGTCTTATTTTCAGGGAATCTGTAGTAATCTGCCCTAGGACTAACAATTAAGAGACTGAAATGGTGGGAAGCTTCTGCATTTTAGGATTGATTATGAACAATTAGCTGCAGACTAGCAATAATGGCACTGGAAAAAATATTTCAATGTTTTGATAGTCTGCTAGACCTACAAAGATCAGAATCATGTAGGCAAATTTTCCCTGAAATGGTCTATGGAAAGGAAAATTTGGTTTTGAAGAAGCAAGATAGAATAAATTGGTATCTTGAACTTTGATTTTGAGAATACGATGGACAGACAAACAAATGGATCATAGAACAAATCAATCCAAAATCCACACTCAAGGCACAAATAATCAGGTTGAAATTACATAACTTGGACACATAGTAGCGCTCTTGAGAAGTCCATGTTGGGAAAGATAGAAGAAAAAGGAAGAAGAGAACAACCAGCAGCAAAATAGATTAGAACATTGGAACCTGAGATGTTAGGTTGGGGATAGATCATCCTGGAGAAGGTTTATCTACATTATTGCTAACAGTTGACAGATTTCATGGCACATAATCAATGAATCACAATAAAGAGATCTGTTTATGTTGTATTATGCTGGTATAATAATTATAGCCATGTTAAGACAGATAGAAAATAGTTATGTGATTTGGCCATAAGACAATGAATCTAAAATGCTAGTACAAAAGCAAATACTATTTATAAAACCTCAAGTATATTTTTTTAAATGAAAAGAAATGCATAATGTGAATGTGACATTTTAGGAATAACTCCCTCTTTACAACAAGGTCAAATAATTTAGTTGCAGGCAATTAATAGAATTTTTCTCTCTTTGATTTCATCAAATTTTGATGGCAAGAATCTATTCCAGATAGCCATTTTATTTGGCTGCAATGGCACAATGTAACAAGTTACGGGGTACATATTCATCTAATGACTTATTCAGAAGAACCTTAAACTGGTTGAAGTATGACAGTAATGACCATCAAAACCAGCTTTTTACAGTATTAGAACTTCCAGGTATTTATTAGTGTATTAGAAGTTGTCCTAATGACAAATGTATTAGTGTTGTCCCAATGAACAACACTGAGATGTCCATACAACTATTCCTGTGATTATCAAAGGCATGCACAAATAGGATATCAAAAGAAAATACATAAAAAGCAGTATCTCAAGCTCATCTGGTGTTATACTGTGAAATATGTGCCTGCAGAGGAGGCATGAGTTGTGGAGGGCCAATCCCAGTGAGATGAGACAGTCCTATAAGTAGCCTGGACCCATGCCATGAACGACTTTAAGGATAATTACCACCTTAAATTGTACCTGAAAGCAAATTGTCAGCCCGTGCAACTTGCAGACTGGTGGTATTACAAGGACCATTCTGGGGCCCCAAAAAACTGCCTGCACCACTGCACTCCTGTAGCTTCCAAATGCTATTTCAAGGTTAGAGTAGGAAAAAAAGATAAATAAAAAAATAGAACTACAAAAACTATTTTTAAAAAACGGGGTATAACCTATGTTCGTAGATTTGTACAATCAATGACTTCTATGATTAAGGTGCAGAGTTGCTAATGACATCTAGCACTATACCTTACTGAAGTAAAATTTAGGAGAAGTGGTGGGTTTCTTAAACAAATGCTTAGGTACCATTTGGGGCTAGATGAAAGTTAATAAATGGAAACTGAAACCTACTATTAATAATCAAATCAACTAGTGCTTGCTGGAGAGACTCCTGATATAGATAGAGTTACATATTGACTGAAAGATGGGATAAACTGTTTGGGAGCTCTCTGGATTTTAAACTGCTGCTGGGTGTCCTTTGATGGCAGCTACATGGAGGTTTAGCTAGCCACAGCACTTCCATTTGGAACTTGAGCTTTAATCTGTCTTCCACATATTGGTAGCTTCCACTATTTATACAGAGTAAAGCTTCAAATACAAAATACAATTGTTTGTCTATTGATTAGACTGTACTAAAATGTGGCATTATTTTGACTTCATTTTATCTTGTTTGTTTTATTGAAACGCACTGTTATTTGCAACTGTTTTGTATTAGACTCTGATCTAAAGCATTAGCTAATAAGTGCAGCAGGTTTTGTAGTAATTGAAATCTAAGAAAAAAAAAGATGACGGATAAAAGTAAGTTATTTAGATAGATAGTGAATACACTTACTTCTTCAAGACTCCCAGGAGCATACATATAATCAACTGTAAAAATGCTACAAGAAAATAAATGTTCAGAAAAGAATTAAAGTTACAGTATTCCTATGTAGTGTAGACCAGAAAGACCATTTTGATTAAAGTGTTCATATCAATCTAGTTTAGCAAGTATATAACAACTTCAAAGTATTTTTTGTCTTCCTATTAAAACTGTTCTGTAAAAATAGTATTTAAATCTTGTGACTTTTTCACCTCCATTATCCATTTGGAACTATATAAGTTTTAGTAACTCCATCCTGTTCTTATAGTATTACCCTTAATAAAATCATAATATTCAGTACATTTGGTGGCTGTCAAAAGCTGATTTCAACTGTACATTTGGTAGACTGTGAAATTCCCTTTATTAGATTGATATATGCCTTTTTTTAAAAAAACAATACTATTTCATTCCATTATTGCACATATAGTAGGGCTTAGAAATTTGTGAAGCATTTTAATTTTCATTATTTCTGCATAACTATCACCTAAATGATGGCACTAATATTACCTAATTGAATAATGAAACCTCAGCAATCATACTCATAAAACACCAAAAAACCCATTAAAAATTGCTTTGTTTTCAATACATAAATCACAAGGAAAAAGCATCTAATTAATCAAATGCCTTATCTGTAATTTTTGCATGAATTATAATTATAAAGGTATTGGTTTATAAACCGATAAATTATAAACAGGATGAAAAAGTTGCCAGCATATTTATTTACTCTCAGAGGTTCATTAGTTATGAATATTAAATACTGTCTGCTTGATCTTAAGCAAAAATATAAATGTAAATCAGACCCATGTCATATTGAAAAATGAATGTAAAACAGGAAATGTTTTACATTTTTATGAAAGTAGCCCCTTTCTAAGTAGCTGATTCAAGTACCATTTTTCTCTCTCACACACACAATGTATGTTCTTGAAATGCTATCAAACAGCAGTTGGACTTACTACAAAGTATCTTTCTGACTGTTGGAACAGGAACTTGGCAGGAATGGGATAAACTGCATATCTTCTAACTGGAAGAGATTGACGATCTCTTCACTCACGGAAATACTAATAGTTCAGACCACATTTTTATGAACTGACTTCTGTTACTAATTAATTTAATGTAAAAAAAACCAAACTAAATTACCCTTGTCTCTGGAAACAATTAGGAAATAGAAGAATAATATGTAGATGTTAATAACCATCACAAGTATTTCATAATTTGAGCTTTGATCACTTGAATTACATCTGAATTTAATGACCAGAAAGGTACTTTACAATATTCCAAAATGATGAAGCTGACAGGAAAGATTAAGGTAACACTAAGATGGTATATCATGTAACTCACCTCCCCAGGTTACCCGCTATAAAAGACAAATAAAACTCTACCCCTCCAGGGTATTTGGAGAATAAAGGTAGTCCTTGCTTACCAACTCTGCCTTGTTTAGCAACTGTTCCAATTTATGACAGTTGGAAAAAAAATCCAGACTTTCAACCATCCTTACATGCAGCAGCCTACAGTCCCATGATCACTATTCAAGCACTTTGCAACCAGTGTGTATTTATGACCATTGCAGCATCTGCAGTCACATATCACCATTTGAGAACTTCACAACCGGCTTCCAAATAAACATGATTATGCAGAAATGAAACAACTAGCAGAAAATGCAGAAGTGAAATTGCAAATGACAGTCATGTGATTTCCCACTTAATGCTGTTGATTTGCTTAATGGCAGAAATGGAAATGAAGTTGTAGATCAGCAGGATCATGTGATTTTTGACTTAGCAACTACAGCACATAATAATAATGGAGTTGCTGGTCCCAATTGCAATTGGCATATGAGTGGCTCAATCTCCTTGCTACCACTCTGACAACAAACAAATGGGAGCAGTCAACTCATGTGTTTTTGTCATAGCTGACAGCTGGACTCCTAGTACAGCAGGAATATCACTCTTGCTGTCACCTATTGTTTCCTAAGATCACCAGAGATTGTCACTTTTGCAACCATCTAGTGCCAAATCCATCAGGAGGCTGGGCCAGACTGTGGAGGTGTTCATGGCCAGGATTATTTGCCTCCTCTGTTCTGCTGCCTCTGGAGGCTCCCTTTCCTCCTGGATTAATCAGCCCATGAGCTTGGATAATAGGTCTAACAGTTCAAAGCTTCCAGGTTCTGATTACAGCCATGGATGTGGTTCATCTTTTGCACTCCAATCAGCCAAGCTTGTGGTTGTCCAAGTCCCCTTAAATTGCAAGCGTATACATTAAAATATATATATTGCTTCATGCTGCTTCCTGTTCCTTCTTTTTAGTTCTCAGTCTTCCAGATAGAACCAAGAAAAAAAGGTACTGATTTTCTCTAAGGTAAAGGTAAAGTCTGAAGGAATGGGTCTTGTCTTCTAGATAACTGATTCTTTTCATACTGGCACCATCTTCAATAACAGAATACAGTATTTTTCAAGTGTCACAACCCCCTTTCACCATGCTATATACTGTAA
Source organism: Ahaetulla prasina (assembly GCF_028640845.1). Taxonomy (NCBI): domain Eukaryota; kingdom Metazoa; phylum Chordata; class Lepidosauria; order Squamata; family Colubridae; genus Ahaetulla; species Ahaetulla prasina. The sequence goes on from NC_080539.1 coordinate 53,855,047, forward strand.
ACTTTGTTCTGGGCTTCATAACCAAACAATCATATCTTCACTATTTCAACCATTAAATTAATTCATTCTTCATTGAATGGTGCTCAATTTACCCCAATCCCAAAGAACTCTCAGTGACATTCAAGAAAACAAAAACTTGAAATCAGAAATCAAGAGCATTTTAACAGTAATATCTGAAACCAGTTACATTAGCAGGAAAAATGGCTTATATTTTTTTCCCTTCTCTGTAGATTACAAACCCCAATGTAAAACATTTTTATATTTTCTTAGTTGTAATGAACCTTGTCCCACATATTGCTAGGAGGGGTTATCTAGAACTTTGTAACTCTATTGCTCCTTATCATCCAGTTCCAAGGAAACAGTTGGTATCCTTGGGCAATAATGGGATGCATGACTAATGGGATGGACATGAAAAAACAAACTGAAAATAAATCCCGACAGGACAGACATGCCACTGGAAGCAGGTATCAGACATACAACCCGTTTAGAAAGAACAGAATCTCTCCAGGAAGAGCATCTTCATACTCTGTCACTGGATTTGCAGGCAACAGCTGTGACAATGAAGACCTCACCTCTGCACAATTATATCTAGCTGTGCATTAGCTGTGTCTCTTTCTGGCTGGATTCAGCAATGACTATTCACACCTTAGTTATACCATGTCTTGATTATCCCAAAGATGCTTTTTCAAGAGGCAACTGGACTTTCTGGTTTTTCTTTGAAGACGTTTTACTTCTCATCCAAGAAGCTTATTCTGACTGGATGGTAGGGAATGGAATCTCCAGTCAGAGCTGAAGAATCTTCTTGGATGAGAAGCGAAATGTCTTCAAAGAAAAATCAGAAAGTCCAGCTGCCTCTTGAAAAATCACCTTTGGGACAACCATGATCTGGATGACTGAGAATCTCCATAGACATGTCTTGATTACTATACAATTACTATACTATAAATAATTTCTTAAAAATCTTGATCTTCTGGCAAACACAAACAATTTGTAAACCTACACTGAAATGTCATCGACATTTCTATCTTTCCTCCACATAGCTATTTAATCATTTTGTTTCTTGCTTTTATTATGTACAAGCTGTTTTGTATAGTGGTTTTGCAATTGGGTGACTTTACCTTTGAAGTCCAAATCAGTTTAATGGAATGCTTTTTACACTTCGTATTTGTGTAAACTAAGCAAGAAAGGTCTTCTTGAAGACACATTCTTTTTCAGGTCTTTCTTGTAAGCAGGAGAGGCTGCTACATGCATTGGCTTCCAATCTCACAGTGTTTAGAAAATATGTAAAGATAAATGTTTTTCATTACTTCTTTAATTGTTAAATGATTTTAGCATTCTATCTGAATTTTCAACATTCAATATTTCCTTATTTTTAAATTTGTTAATGCCATAAGTGCTGTCCAAAGTGAAAAGCCACTTTATAAATCTAAGAATACATCTAAGAAAAATAAATATTGTTTTTCATATGCATATTATTTTGTCAAAGCTCTCAAGAAAAGAAACTTTCTCCTGCACTTGTGATGCTTCCCATTTACTGAACTATGTTACAAGGAAAGTTTACTTACTGCTTAACTTTGGTATATCTTTTATTTATTCTGTTCTGTGCCACTTTTATTTGTCATGTATTTAAAAATAAATTATACTAATCCTTATGAAAAAAAACTAGTTTTAATGGGCACGGAAGAAAATAAATTATTTGCCCAGGCAATCAAAATAACCTGTTAGAAATTAGCACATTTGTTAACTCAGCTTTGCCTCTAGTCCATTCAGGACTTCAACAAGTTCTCTCATGTTTCACCCTTATCCACAACTTGATCTTCTTGAAATATACCAAGCTAACATATACCCCTCCCAAATTACAAATCAGTATGGGCAAAAGTATGACATTCTGAAGTTGTAGTTCAAACACATCAAAAGGGCATCAGTTGTAGACAGTTTGTAGATGATCTCTAATACTCAGGTACACCTACAATTTTCTTCAGATGGCAACCTTATTATCTTGAACAGCTGGAGGCTGTGTAGAAAATATTTTACCTTAATTAATTAAGGAATACAATGGTTCTCATAAAAAATGTTTCAAACCATTTGTTAAACCATCAGACAAGAATAAGAAAATGCGTCCAATCATTTTTCTCTCAGGAACTCCATGTAGCTTCCGCACTGTTAAAATTCTCTCATCTTACAAGCTCAGACTTTTCCCCCTACAATAGAAAAGTACCACATACCAACCACAATTTAAATTAGAAAAATGTTTAGGCATTGCCCCCATACAGGGGAAGTCCAACTCTGCAGCTTTCAAGATATTGTAGGTACCTATATTTCTTTTAAAAAAACTTTTAGCTTAAATAAAAGAATTACACATAATATTTAAGTATGCAACCATATTAACAATAAGAAATATTATTCAGAGTCAGCAAGATCAAATTTTTACTACAAGTTGGGACCTGCTCTGTAAATCTCATTACCACTGCTGTTTCTGCCACTAGCATCCTTTCACCGTCTTATGATGATGGACACGTTTGCTTTTTAAACAGTGTGCACTGTAGCCAAATACTAGCCACATAAAATCTGAATGATAAAATTTCTCTAATAGTGTTTATCCAGTTTGCTCCTAGAAATATTCCAGGAAATGAAGTACTATATTCTAATTACTCAGTTATGGAACATGGAAACATTCCACAGAATTTTTAATGTTACCAGTTTTATCTCAAATTCAGATGTACTGCAAAGCTTTTACTGTCAATTACTATTGTTGTTTAGCCAATTTATATTTTTCTGCAAACATCATTTACTTTTTCCTAAATTTGCTAATTATGTTTCTGAATGGCAGATTGTTTATTTATTTAAAATATTTACATAGCCATACATCTCAAGCAACTTAAGTGGCTCCCAACAATAAAACCAATAAATAAAACTATCATTAAACAGTAAAAACAGTAAAACAAGAACCGTGTGCTTAATAGACCCTTTGGGATGCCCATTAAGAGGCTCGGTTGCCCTCCTTCTATATCTACCTATATAATCCTAATACCTCAGTAAAAAAACAGGTCTTAAAGGCTGTAGCCTTTAAGAATGTATGAGTGACCCTGGGCAAAGAGAGGAGGAGATACTGTTTAGGAAACAATTAGACAAGAGAAGCAGGAGCCCAGTCACTTAACGATCAGAAAAAAAATTAGGAAAGCTTTACCCTAATAGATCAATTAGTTAAAAAATTGAGATGGGACTTCAGTCTTGCAAAATTCTATTAACATGACCTTACAATATTTAAAGTAGGATTTGTTCATCTTGTTGTTTTCTGTCTGGTTTGCCTAGGATTGACAGTGACTCTTCCAGGCAAGGGTGGGAGCCTGCTAAATTGCCAGTGTGGGATGTTCCACCAGTTAGGATGAGCCATGTCCAGGCATTCGGACAACAGAAAAACAGCATCACCTGCCCAGCCAGGAATGGAGATGTATAGCTGGTTATCATCATCATACTGATAGTAATAACTCCCCATCATCTTTCCCAATAGGATCAGCCTACCCAACTAGTCCTGGCAGGAGAGGCCTACTGCAAATCCCATTAGCCAAGGAAATTTGATGATGGGATTCAGGAGAAGAATCTTTTATGCGTCAGCTGCTGCCCTTTGGAACATCTTGCCACAGGAGGTAAGAGCCACTACCTCTCTTTTAGCTTTCAGAAAAAGGCCTAAAACCTGGTTATGCTGGCTGGCATGGGATTAGTGAAGGAGAAGTTGTTAGCTGGAGGTGAACAGTTAAACAGAAAAGGCAACTCACCTATCTTCCCTCCAAACCCATGTTTTTTTAGGCTGTTTTAACTTTTGAAATTTTAATCCATTGTACTATTTAAAATTCTTTGGATATTTGTATATTGTTTGGATATTTGAAGATTTTTATCTTACTGTAAGCCACTCAAAGTCGCTTCAAATGTTGTGATGAACATAATAATAAAGTAGCTAACTTTCCTCCATCTACAAACATTGAACTAATGATATACATAAACAGATTGGTACTGAAATATTTTAGCATCTGTTAATTAAGAGAAAACAGTTTATAAATATTAAATTCAAAAGGAATAGAAACTGCAAATGATTGCATTTTATAATGTTTATAATGAAATATTCTGCAGATACTTTATGGCATAGCTTCTAGCATATCTTCTGTTCAAGAATAAATTGCCCCAGGTTTCAACTTTTACCAAATGAATTCAATTTCCATGCCAGTATTCTTTAATGAGATGGAAATTTTCATTCCATCATATAGAATGAGTTTCAGATTACTATCTAATTCACAAAATACATCACAGGCATTAATTAATAAAAATAATTTCATTTAAAGCTTCCATAAAAGTGATCTAGAAAAAGAATATATTCCAAGAAACCAGCAGAAGTTTTTCTTGCTACACATTTGATTTGATAAATATTGTGTTGACAGGACAGTGAAAAATTCAGATAAGAATAAGATCAGAATTTCTTCCCTGGAAAAGTGAAATATGAGAGATAATCACTGGCATTATCAATTCACAAAAAAGAAAGCTATATTGTACCAGTGCAGAAGTTCATGAGCACAGAAGAATTGCTCAGAGAAGCAAGACAAGACAAGGCCTCTTCCATTCTTGCCAGTTCTGTCTATGTTTCCTGCTGCTTTTCCAGAGTTTCAGAGCAATCCCCAGATCTTCAAATCAGATAATGTTTTTTGAATTCTGAGGAAATCCTGCCAGTCCAGATGGCCTACTACAAACAGCTCAAGTCAAAAGTTTTTAAGAAAAGCTTTTCTACCTCTCAGTTCTGGAACTCTAATTTACTAAGGAGATATTTTCTCTTTTTCCTATTACTACTAAAGAGTGGGTGTGGGTGTTGGGGGGAGAAATGAAGAAAAGATGGGGCAGGCAATCTGAAGAGGGATGTATTACATGGGGGAGAGAAATTTGAGACTGCTCTAAGGAGTGGTTAAACCTTAGTCAGCATAAGTACAGTAATAAAGGCATTTATTACAAAGATATTTTGCTGTAGCATATAGAATAAACCAGAAATTTAAAAATTTATCAAATGCCTCATACTTAATTTGTTGTATTTTTAAATGGAAAGATAATAAAGTTTCTATAAAAACTTTATTAAGTGTCATATGCAGTTAAAAGAAACCCCAGAATCTCTTTTGTTTCAAAACGAAGAATGCCCGCTTTAAATTTTAAGACCTGAATTTTAAACTCCTCTTGGTCAAATAATGCTGAATTTTTGACACCTAATCGTGGAAATAATAATTAATAATCATTTTTATGACACAGATAAGGTCATGTTATGTTATTCCTCTAAAAGTTATGTCAAAGAACATTTATAATCTTGATTTATACAATGTAAAAAATATTCCACAATAATTGGGGGGAGGGAGACTAAAAATTACACAAGAAATCAGTGAAAGCAACAAACTTAATAGTGTACCCTCTGGATACAATTAGAGAATAAAAATATTTTTTCAAAGGAAGTACAGAAAAGGCAAGATATGACAAACAAATTCCACCTTTATTGATCTGTTACAATGTAACAAAATGAATCATAGAACTATTAAACTTTTGTGGCCTGAAAAATAGTAAATACACAATTTGACCTCTCCTGTAGATAGTAACCAAAAGCTATCACCATTTTAACATAATATATAAATACTTTGGTTAAATATATACTATCAGATTAATTTCTGCTGAAGCAGCTTAGAAAATTGACAGAAAACAAAGAGGGAGGGAGGAGGACAGAGAAATTTCTGTATACAATCTCTTTTTTACTTGAGAAGAGGGAGGGAGGGAGAGAGGGAGGGAGAGAGGGGGGGGAAGAATATGACTATCTCCCCTATGGCTTTTTGAAGTTACATAGTTGTCATTAAAAAGACACATTATCGCCAATTGGGGAAAAGTGCAGCTCTCTCCAGATTATCATTTCATTAAAAATGTGAGAACTCATATTACAGCTGCACAACAGTTCATTTAATATGATAATGCTTTTGTCTGACTTGCAAAACTGAACAGAGCCAGAAGAAAGTTAATGAATGCAACATGTGTTCAGTCTTTTGATAGCTGTGACTAAAGCCAACTGGCAGAATGATCACAGCAAGATAAAATTCAAAACAAAGCAATCTTAGTATGTAGAGTGCTTTCCACCCCCAAAAGGCCTTGCACAATCTCTCCAAACACACAACTTAAAAATATACAAAAGGAAAGGAAAACTAGAATGAAAATACAAGTTGTGGTGGTAGCATAATAGTTACTTCCCTAAAAACTTGCCCAATATTGTTAGATTAGATTTGTCAATGAGTCCTCTTCACTGGGATTCCTCTCTCTCTCTCTCTCTCTCTCTCTCTCTCTCTCTCTCTCTCTCTCATCCCCATCTTTCTCTTCGAACTTGCTATTGAGTTTTTTTCCCATGGTGCTTTACAACACTCTCTGGGATGTTTTCAATATTGGTATTATGCCTCCAACAATCTGGGTCTTCATTTTACCAACCTCAGAAAAATGGAAGGCTGACTCAACCTTGACCCCTTAAGAGTTTGACCCATCAGAGTTTGCATTAATTGTTCTAACCACTGTGCCACAAGGTTCCAACATAAAGAACTTACAAAAAATGTAAGAACTAAAAACATTTTGCCTACTACATTAATAAATATGTGCAAACTACAGTTCTGTTTTATTTTCTCAGTGCATATTACTTACTTTAGACTATACTGATATAGACATGGCAGATGGGACCACCTTGCTGATTTTAGCTGATCTGGAACAGAGCTAAGAAATCCAGCCCTGGTTAGTATCTGATTATATCAGCAAATTCTAGGATTGTAAAGTAGATTAGGAAATAAAGGGGGGAAAAATAATCCCTTGGAAGTAACCATTACCAAACCAGTTCATTGTTGTTGCTATCTGGATGTCCAAATATTTTCCAGGAACAGAATTGAACTTGGGAAAGTATTCCAGTAAAATAAAGAATTCTGAAGAAGAAGATAAAGTTCCTGCCACAATTTTTCCTTTTGGGAATTATAACGGATTGTACAGGGATTGAGACTAAACTGATTCTGAATTTAATAACAGCAGCAAGACTGTTGATTGGACAATACTGGAAGAAAGAAGAGGTACCTACAATAGAAGAATGGATACTGAAAGTCATTAATTTGGCTGAGATGGCTAAAATCTCAGCTTTTTTAAAAGACAATACGCAGGAAAGATATTTAATTGAATGGAAGAAATGGATTGATTATCTACAAAACAGATATCAGATTAAGAAATATCAGATTGCCTTTGAATAATTAGGAAGTTATTTTATGTAATGGGGAGGGGGTTGGGAGATGAAAAGCTTTGGATGAGGTTAATTGGATTGGAAGGGAAAATTTTATTCTATGTTTGGTTTATGTATAACAATACCTTGTGATTGACCCGGGAAGCCGGGGGGGGGGGGGGGAAGGGAGGGGGGAAGGGGGTTTTCTGGGAGGGAGGGGGGAAAAAGGGGGAAAATGTTTTTGTTTTTTAAAAACTTTTTCAATAAAAAGAGACCTCTCTCTGTTCAAAAAAAAAAAAAAGAATTCTGCAGATGGAATTAAGATGCAGTTGTGTTCTAATTAGAATATAAAATTATGTTATTTTAGATCTGCATTAAAATTGCTTCCCCACAAACCAGTCTTCAGCTGATGCAACTAATCCTGCCCATATCTTGAATGACAATCTATTTAGACTTTGAAATTGCAGACTATTTTGCATCATTCCAATACTCGCTCTGCTTTTTAATTGTGGGACCTACTTAATGTTCTGCATAGCAGAACATTAGCAGCATCCTGCCAATCTAGATGAGCATTCTGTCATGCAAACTTTCAAAAACATAAACATTGGCAGAAGAGTAATATTCCCGACTACTGCTCCCCAAATAATCAAGGCATACTGTTTGTGATTTTAGAGGTAGCAAAACACCAGCAAAATTAATAACAAAATAATTACACAAAAAGGATCAGGCATCCAGAATGGAGATTTTGAACTATTGTCAAGAGTCTTTCAACAATATTAGAAATGAAAGAAGGTGCAAGCAGGCATTCAAGTCCTTAAATGTCTAACTTATGAGGTAGACCAGACTTAGACACCAAAGTTATGAATACTAAAACTTTATGAATGTCCATCAAGGATTACTTGTATATGTGAAAAGGAAGGTCTGACAAATTTGCTTCTGTTTTAGACTGTATTACTTAACCTACAATTTAATCAATTGGACAAAAATAGAATGGTGGCTGGCAATTCCATTTCTAAGGAATCAGCTTGAGAAGTTACTTTAAGTTTGCAATATGACTAAATAATCATAGTTAGTGCACTGGAAAAAGCATTTAAGACAGAACAAGGTATTTTTTTAGGCTGGCATATTATAGAATTAAGAAAATTATTATATTTCAGGGGAACTAATGTGTTGGAAAATAAAGAAAATTGTGAGTGCACCATGGACACATTCTCTATCATTACTGAAATGAGCTTGCTGAATTTCTACATGGTCAATATTTATTTTGAAAAAAAATTAATTCCAGGCCTACTGCATTAGCATAAAGAATAAGGCAAAATTGTCTTGCTAATGATCCTATCCAACATTTTGCATAAACAGAATAAATCCCTCTGGTTCTGGCAAGGGTCCATTTCCTCATGCAACATTATCCATTGAAATAGGCAGTGAATAACCTGAAGATGATCCAGCTAATGGAAATGCATGTGTGGATCCTATTCAATTTTATTCTAATTTAAAGGTGGGTGTTTGATCAACTGTAACCCTAAAGTGTATCCCAGTATACTAAAGCATGTCTACCTCACACTATAAAATGGTATGCACCACCAATGAGAGTCAGTTTAGTGTAGTGATTCAAGTACTGGTCTAGAAACAGGAGATGTAAATTTTAGGCCTGCCTTAGGCATGAAAATCAGCTGGATGACTTTGGGCAATAATTTTCTCAGCCAAAGCCACCTCACAGGGTTGTTGTTCTGGGGAAAAGAGAAGGTAGGAGTATTAAGCATGTTTGCTGTCTTGAGTTATACATTAAAAAGTTGAGATAAAATAATAATAATAATAATAATAATAATAATAATAATAATAATAATAATAATAATAATGATGATGAATTGCTTATTCAGTGCAGTTGCTTTCATCAAAAATATGCATCAAAATATATTACTAGCACCAAGCTAAAATTATTACATCCATATCATTCTTTTTCCATTTTCCAAATATGAAATTGCAGCTTTGTTTTTAATGTTCCTAGTTATCTTATTCCAATCATGACACAAACAAGAGACAGCCTATCGGTGCCGTACAAGCAAAGAATGTTGCTGCAGCTCAGTTTCCAGTGCTACCCTTCAATTATCCTTTGGAGGAAACTATAAAAATCCCCATTATAAACCGTAAATATGAACATCTCATACAAAATGTCACTTATAGAAAACAAGCTAATTCAAGAAGACAGTTTTTTATTTCAAAATTAACACAAGAGTAGAGATGTACAAAATTCAAATATTTGCAGGACACTTTGAGAAACTGCTGTTGGAAACCACTAAACCATTCCTAGGACAGCAAGTCTTAAGATATTATTTCCACAAAACCATAATAATAAGGTTAAAAGTAGATGCGTATATAAGGTGATAAAAAGGCCATGCTGTAAACAGGAAGAACCTAATAAATAATGCATATTGCCTAGTCTAAAGATACATTAACAATAACCAACTCCTAACAATAGGAGAAAGAAAATGAAAGTAAAAAATTAGGAAGTGGAAAGACTGAACAATTTTTCATGAAGTTTCATAAAAAATAAGTGAAAAAAAATAATAAAAAGGAATGAATGGCATTCATTGGATATTAAAAATAAAGGCAGTTTTCAAGTATAAATACAATTATTTTAAAATAGATTTGTCCAAGGCAAGGAATCTGTGCATAAGTCATTTTTTATCAATAATTTTTCTATCGCTTTCAGAGTAATTAAGTAATTACATATAGCAAAGTTTGATTTCTTTCAGCTGCAACTCGTAAAGCACTAATATTAAGCCTTAGAATCTCTTTTCTGAATCTGACTATGTGCCAAAATGAATCACTAGATAACATCAGTATTCTGTAATTTAAGATTTGTTACATTCTAGAATATGACATTCTTCTTATCTGCACAAATATTTGATTGAGAACATTTTTGTAACGGTACACAAGCATGGTGTAAATCAAACAACTTACAACTTATTTAGGAAAAAAAGGATCCACAAGGACTTTTGCCCTGTGTTTTACTAGAATGCAAATTGCTTTAAAAAACAAAGCCTTCATCTCTGCACATCAATGTGTTCTAAGAGAGGAAGGATGTTTCCTATTTTAGAAAACCACAACTAATGACATCTAAAGAACAGATGCTTCATCTTCTGTGGTGTCATCTTCAATAAAGCATATATTTCCACTTCTGATTTTTAATAGACACCCAATAGCCCTCTTGAGGGTTTTGACTCCTGACTTTTCTGAGAAGTAATAAATGTATTCTTCTTTAGGAGAAAAATATCCCCCAGGATAAATTTAGCTCTCCCATTGACATTTTATCAGATCCATGGTGTGCTCCCTGCTGCTACTCTATTCTTGTTCTTAGAACATACAAATCAAATGCTAACTGGATGTTAAATACAAGATGTTCAGTGGCAGGTGGTCTGGTCAGAGATATATAACAAGAATATTGTCAGTATTCTGCATTAACAACTAAATCAATGTCTTGAAAATGATAAAGCATTTAGAATGAAGAAGTCTTTTCCTGTCTTCTTAAAATGTCTTCCATTATGCTTTGCAATAGTGAAGAAGATATTTTTTCTTCATAGCAGCAATTTTTAAATGAAATATATAGCCCAATGTATGCAAAAGTGGGATTAGACCTTTTATGAACCTTTCTTCCCCAAGAAAGTTCATAAAAAACTTAAGCAAATTGATTATTCACTTCATTTCCCCATAGTATATAAGCTGACAGACATCAATATTTTCAGTGCTTCTGGGATTATTTTGGAGCATCATCAAGAATGCAAAAATCTGTACTGATCCTATGTAGAGAGCGAGTTTGGTCTAGTGGTTAAGATACCAGGCTAGAGAGTGGGAGATAATGAGTTCAGGTCCCACCTTAACCATGAAAGCCAGCTAGGTGGCTTTGGGCCAGTCACTCTCTTTCAGCCCAATTCACCTCAGAGTTCTTGTTGCAGGGAAAATGTCAACATAAACAAACAAACAAACAAACAAATAAAATTTCCTCAAAACCATGGGAATCATGAACATATTGCATTAGGTTATTCTAGTTTTAACTTCATAGATCTGAGGCAAAATTTTAGCTCTACTATGAAGAGCTATGACATATTTTGAAAGCTGAATTAATGTCAGTCCCATAAGATAGACCAGATCGGAAAATATATGGTAGACTGGGTACTTTTTATTATGCTCTAAACTACCCAGAGTCACTGTATCTGGGTAGCATAAAAATGTAATAACAAAATAAATAAAATCAGAAAGGCCAGAACTATATTTTATTTATTTTTATTGTATAAAAACATTTTTTGCCAGTTTGATTGTGGTGCCTTTCTTCTTATATTACAATGAATCAAAGAGGCTGTTTAAACCAGTGCTGAACTTTTATTTTGTTTTTCAGGACTTAAAGAATGCTTCCACTCCCTTTGCTGTTGGTTCTTGCATCTTTCTGTAAATGTCACCTCTCCTACTCTTTACAACAAAAAAATCTAATCTACTCATAACCAGAAACATATTTAAAATTAACTGGTATTAATATATGACTCCAAGATCACCGCAGATGGGGACTGCAGCCAAGAAATTAAAAGACGCTTGCTCCTGGGGAGGAAAGCTATGACAAATCTAGACAGTGTACTAAAAAGCAGAGACATCACCCTGCCAACAAAAGTGCGTATAGTCAAAGCTATGGTTTTCCCAGTTTCAATGTATGGCTGTGAAGGTTGGACCATAAGAAAGGCTGAGCGCCAAAGAATTGGGGCCTTTGAACTCTGGTGTTGGAGAAGATTCCTGTGAGTCCTTTGGGCTGCAAGGCGAACAAAAAAGTCAGTTCTAGAGGAGATCAACCCTCACTGCTCTTTAGAAGGTCAGATCCTGAAGATGAAACTGAAATACTTTGGCCACCTAATGAGAAAGAAGGACTCACTGGAGAAGAGCCTAATGCTGGGAAAGATTGAGGGCAAAAGAAGAAGGAGACGACAGAGAACGAGGTGGCTGGATGGAGTCACTAAAGCAGTAGGCATGAGTTTAAATGGACTCCAGAGGATGGTAGAGGACAGGAAGGCCTGGAGGAATGTTGTCCATGGGGTCGCGATGGGTCGGAAACGACTTTGCAACTAACAACAACAATATATGACTTGAAGCTCACAAAAAACTATTTAGTAGCTTATTATTTGTCTGGATCTTCATATATATATGAAGATCCAGAAGCTCCCAGGAGCACGAAGCTGAAGCCTGAAGATGACAAATGAGACTTCGTCGAAACGTCGCCAAGACACTTCCAATTTTACACGGGAGAAAACCCGAACAACCAAAGACCTATATACAAACACCCGTGAAAACCTCAGAAAACAAATATTGCACCTCTACGGGGAGGAAATCCACCATCTGACCAGGACCTATGAAAAACTAGAAGTCCAAAGAGCTTCCATTTTATGTGACCTCGCATTCCTACGAAACTGCCGCGATCAAAATTTAATCCCCAAATGCTTCCAATTGAAATTCCACTCCAACTCTGCAGCCACCAAACGCATCCTAAAAAGAACAGAATTGGCCTTAATCAGAAATGAACTTCACACAAAAAGATTCCTCCTAGATCAAATCAACAAAGATCTCCTCACACTTCACCTCAAACTCAGCAACAAGATGCACCCTGCACTTTGGGACAAATCCAAACAACTTGCCGTCTGGAAAGCCAAACACAGACCACCCTCAAGACAGACACGCACACCAACAAACTCAAGACTACAAGAACGCCAGAAAACAAACCCTCCACCCTCACAGCAACACATGAAACAAACAGTGCATAACATCTCAGATAGGATCCTCACCAAAGCTGAAACCGATGTCCTTTCCAAAGGATTCAACTTTGCAGTCACTCCCAAATACATCCCCACGAAACCATTATATGCGGAGTTGAAACCAGCCTGACCAAAATCAACCCCGATGACGCTAACAAAATCAGACTCGAGATCTCCAACATCCTCTGCACCAGCAAGCCACCCAAAAGCAACTTACCCAAAGAGGAACAGACAGCACTACTTAACCTGAAAAAAGATACCAGCATAATAATCCTACCAGCAGACAAGGGCAACGCCACGGTGGTTATGAACACATCTGACTACCAAACCAAATTAACCAACCTACTCCAAGACCCTGCATACAAGCCCCTAAACACAGACCCTACCACCTACCTAGAAAAAACCACTAGATCCAAAATAAAAGCCTCCCCCATCAGCGAAGAAATCCAACAAAGAATCATTCCCAGAGAGAAATCATCCAGATGCCCTAAGCTCTATGGCCTCCCCAAGATACACAAAGAAGGAACCCCACTCAGACCCATAGTCAGCTCCATAGGCTCACCTCTACAAAACCTAGCCAAATTTCTCGCCAAACAACTACAGCCCTATGCAGAATCCATCACCTCACACGTAAAAAACTCATTCCAGTTCATAGAGATCATAAAGAAACAAAACTTACAGCCCAGCGACCTACTCGTGAGCTTTGATGTCATATCCCTCTTCACCCAAGTGCCAATCAAAGAAGCCTTGACAGCTATCCAAAACAAATATAACCCCCCCAAGCACATCCTAGATCTGACCAACCACTGCCTATCCAACACATACTTCATCTATAATGGACAAAAATACAAACAAGTAGAAGGAGCACCCATGGGATCACCCCTCTCACCTGTCATTGCCAATCTCTACATGGAACACTTTGAAACCCAAGCTCTAGAAAAATCGGATCACAAACCCAAACTCTGGCTCAGATATGTAGACGACACCTTCATAATCTGGCCACACGGGAAAGAAAAACTTGACAACTTCCTCACACACCTCAATAGCCTACACCCCAAAATACAGTTCACCATGGAAACAGAAGTTAATAACCAACTTCCCTTCCTGGATGTCTTAGTCTACAGAAAACCCAATGGCTCCCTAGGACACACCATCTACCAGAAGAAAACACACACAAACCGCTATCTGCATGCACTCTCACACCACCACCCAGCACAGATCAACTCCGTAGCCAAGACACTCATCTCCAGAACAAAATGCTTAGCTGATGAACAACACCTAAAACCCGAACTAGACACTCTCACTAACGTACTAACATCCAATGGATTCCAGAGAAATAAGATTACCAAACTAATCCAAAAAGAACCCCCCACTAAAATCCAAGACAGAGAACAAGAAAACGGCACAGCCCTCCTCCCATATATAAAAGGCACCACAGACAGAATCAGCAAGATCCTCCACAAACACAGCATCAAGACAGCATTCTGCACAAACAGAAAATATCCACCATCCTAAGAAACCCCAAAGACAAAATTGAGTTAGAAAATCAAGGAGTATATGAATCCCATGCACCGCCTGCCCCACCACATACATTGGACAAACCAACAGAAGAATAAGTGCGCATTGAAGAACACAAGAACTCATTCAAAAAGAGGAACCAACTTCTTCCCTGGTCCAACACTTTAAAGTCACAGGACATGATATTGACTTTAAAAGACCAGAACTATCGCCAAAACTGAACACTTTAACAACAGAATAATCAGAGAAGCCATTGAGATAGAAAACGCCCACACAGCATGAACAAACGAGATGACACCTCCCGCCTACCAGCCATTTGGAAACCCGCTCTTATTGACAAACGAGTCCCTAACACGAGGAATGACACCAGACCCACACTCATGAGGTCCACACAGGATGTCACCACCGCACATCCACCCAGAAAGCAGACCCAAACCCACACTGATCATGAAGCACGACCAAGGACCAGAAGCCAGACCGCAGCTGCAACATTAGCCATTTCAAACCCCTCCAATCCATTCATGCAGCAGACCCACTATGAAGATGTAGCACGACCACAAAGCCAAACAACAGCTATGCAGCTCACCAGCTCAAATCCCCCTGCAGCACAGACCAGACTGAGCACAACCAAGCCCCCACCAACACAGGACACACCCCCAGCCAATCAGAGCACAGAAAAAACCCCATCCAATCAGAGCACAGCCAAGCTCCCACCCAATCAGTTCAAACCCCCACTAGCAGTTAAAAGGAAGAAACAGCTGCGATCACACATTGCTCCCAGAAGCACGAAGCTGAAGCCTGAAGATGACGAATGAGACTTCGTCGAAACGTCGCCAAGACACTTCCAATTTTACACGGGAGAAAACCCGAACAACCAAAGACCTATATACAAACACCCGTGAAAACCTCAGAAAACATATATATATATATATATATATATATATATATATATTCATGATGTATGAATATGACTATCTAAATAATAAGCATATTGTTGATACATGGATTGTACCAAGTTATAACTCGTCCCTTATTGAGTAGCTTAGCCCTCCCGAAGGATTAATGCCTTGACACTGTTGGACTATTCAATAGGTTCAGTGACCCTTTGAGAGATGCTAGTAAGAGCAGGAATTCCGTTGTAGAATCATCCTTGCCAGCAAAGTAAAAAGGAAAGAGTTGGACGAATCCATAATAGGGGTGAAGACAGATGGCTTTCTGCAGAAGGAAACTAAATTGTCACAAAGAAGAAAATTCAGGAAGAAGACAATGACAACTCCCTTCTATATTATTGTTACAGAACAGTTGAGAAAGTTAAAAAGACCTTTAAAATTGTTTTACTTTTGGTTAAAAACAACACAATGCATTTTTTTTATGGTTAATCTTATATTAACAATATACTGTGCACTAACTATACAACTTTTGCTGTTTTCTGCTAATTTATTAATATTATAACTGTTTATTTAATTTTTGCTTCTCTGTCCTTAAAAAATGTTAAAAAGTATGTTATACAAGTGCATGCTTTTTACAATCAACACAATTGTGGGACACACCAAAATTCTATGGCAAATTGCAACAGGTGCTAAATGCAATATCCATTCAAGCAATAATGATAAAAAAGAGGGCAGTACAGGATTCTTAGGTAATTTCCACACATCTGTTTCAAGTGGCATAAACAAAGAATCTATACAAGGATTATCAGATGGACAGCATTAGAACTACATCTAATACGAAGCTGGTATGGTGTGAGCCGCCATGAACGAATAGGTGGCAATATAAATCTAAATAATAATAATAATAATAATAATAATAATAATAATAATAATAATAATAATAATAATAATAATAATAATAATAATAATAATAATAATAATAATAATACACAAGAGAAAACAGAACATTTGAAGTGAAATTTTTACATTTAAATGCTTCCGAGTGCAGATTGTAGAACAGCCAATATATTAGTGGTTTGTGAGCATGACCTGAACTTGAGGACCTAGATTCAGAATATAAAATCAATATAAATTAGAGATACAAATCAAAATAAAACCTGAAAAACTATGGACTAGATAAGAGACAACATGAAAAGCAAAAGCAAACAGAGTATCCCCAAATTTTAAAAAAGGTGAAGGAAAAAGTGGTTTTCCAAGTTAATATCATACCAAAGGCAAAACAGATTGAATATCATGGTCAAACTTGTGAGTGGATGATGACTAAACAAAAAATTTCAAATTAATCAAGGGCAGACAAGAAGTATATGTCAATCAAGAATGTTGTCTTGTGATGAGATGGGCAGGAATCTAACTAGTTACCTAGCTAACTAACTAAATACCTACCTACCCACCCACCCACCCACCCACCCACCAATACTGAAAAATAACCAAAAAGGCCCTTTTTAGTATCAGAAAAATCACACAAAAAATTAAAGCTAAGGTAAAAATAATTATCTTAGATATGATATTGTCAGCCTTGGAGGCCATCTTTTATTTTGGATCTTCAGGGCTGCCATACTCAGTCTGTGGGAAACTGGGAAGGGGGGTTATATAGGGTTAGTAGAAGTATTTATCGTAACAGCATTCTTTTCTCTGAGAGTTAAGACATTCAGCCTGCACCTGGATATGACTGGGAGACATCCCCAATTGAGATGGTGGATCGATTGGACCTTGTGATAGACATGTGGGTGCAGGGGAAGGGACTTTGACTTTCCTTTGGGTGGGGAAAACCCAAGAGCTTTCAGATTCGGGTTTTCCCAGATGTGCCAATATGACATCTCTAATAAAATGGAACTTTAAGGAACTGTTGGCCTTGGAGTCTTCATTGGTTGGGAGTGTTACTTGGAATCCTGACAGATATAAGCAAACAAAGACAGAAAAACTATATTGTCCTCCATTATAAATAGAATTAGAGAATGTCAGAAACATCTGCAGAGTATATGTCTAGGAAATGGCTCCACAAAAAAGTGCAAGTCAACAGGCTGTTGCTGTTGGAGTTGCTGTTGGAGTTGCTGTCAAGTAGAAAAATAGCAGGTACAGATAAAATGCTCTAGGCTGATTCTGGAGAAGAGGCAGTTAAAATGCTACCAGATCTATGTCAAAGAGTGTGGAAACAAGAGTTTAGAAAAAAAATATCTATATAGATATGCCAAAAAAGGTAGATGAAGAATATAGACTCACATAAGCAAGTTTTTTTTAAGAATTTACAAAGAAAAATAAACCTATTTATGTGGGGAGAAATGCCAAATGAGGAATTATAAAAAATACAGAAACTTGAGATCAGCAGCTAACAAAATACATTAGTTTAAAATGAGGAAAAATCCAGAAGAATTCATTATGTCTATAAAAACAGAAAGTGAAAAACATGAGTTAGAGTTAGATATGAAGATCACAAAGTAACATCAACTATCATGCTTTGCAAACTCCTAATAAAAGTGGTAGTTAATTTTGCTTCCTTGAGCTGAAAAATAGGTAAAGATGGACAGTGTGGTGAATACATTAATTCTAGGGAAGAAGGCAAAAACAAACTTAGTCAAATTCATGAAGGATAAAGATATTTCCATGAAAACAAATATCAGACTATTTAATAAATTGTAACATATGGCAGAAAGCTAGATATTGATAAAGAACACTAGAAAAAAGAGACTTCTCTGAATTATTAATCTAGAAAACCAACTGATAAGCTATCTTTGGGACAATGATCAGCATGTAAAAACTCTCACAACTGGTGATAATCTAGAAAATAAAACTCGCCTCGACAATGTTGTGAATAAAAAAAATTGATAAAATTACTGATAAAAACATATGATGAAAGCAAGACTTGAATAACCAGGAGTTTAGCATGCCTTGATACTACTTTATCTAAAATGTAGGATATTAAAGTGTAGGCAGTTTTCAAACGGAACTATATTATTCTTCATAACATAGCAAAAAGTGACAAAACTATGAAAAAATTAAGAGTTTTAGGGGAAAAAAAACATTGCTTGAGAAATTCTCAATAGGATTTCACTCTTAAAATGATTTTTTAAAGACTTTATTAAGTAAAACTTATGTAATTTTTCTTAAAGATACATTTTGTTATATATGTCATATATGTATATGATACATATGTACCTATGGTATAAAATTATCTTACGAAATGACTATTTGGCTGATTTCCAGGAAGATGCAACCACATTGCTCCCTACACAGAGATAACTAGTTTCATTATTACTGCAACTACAGCTTTGCATGAAACGTCTAAAAACTAGGTACTCAAATTACTTTTTATTTAAACAAAAGCCATGTCCTCTCCCAATTATATTTTACACTTTGGGAGCATTCATGGTAGTTACTGAAGCATATTATGAGTTTGCTAACTGAAAACAGACACATTGATGTCAAGAGTTTTCCAATACTCTGGACAGAAGGCATCACAAGTATGAGTCATGTGCTGTGAATATCACATAACTTTGACTTGAAGACAGGGTTATCTCTCCTACACAGAGCAAATATAAGCAATTATCAACATATTTAAGTTTATATAGATTTAACTTAAATGTGAAAAAAGCATAACTTAAACTATTTTTAAATATTCAATATATAATTCTAGCTATCCTAAGATTATTGTCATAAAAATTCAGCCTAATTCCAGAATCATTATAGTTCTTCCAGGTTCAAGTTTTTATCTGCCTATGAAGTTCGCCAGACAACTTTATGCCATTCACTATTGTTCAGCCTAACTTATATCATAAGGGTTGCTGTAGGAATAAAATAAAAAAATAAAAACAATCCTTAAATTAAATGGTGTATGCCACCATTTAAGAAATGCTGTTGAATGATAACATTGTTACAATGAGAAGGGAAACTTTATTAAATACTGCATAAGCAGTATTAATACAATTAAAATTAATCCAAATAAGAAAAAAATGATCCTAGTCAGGACACTGCTACCCAAATCAGCATATTTGGATCTGACAATTTTAGTTTAACCTGCATGAATGCTACAAATGGATTTCCATGTAACATCTTGATTAGGACTCTTCACTACCAGTTAAATTGATTCAGCAGCTGAAATCATACCTGAAGAAGGCAACCATGTATCTGTCTCAAACAAGAGGGACTAATGTGATGCTCCCTCATAACAGATACTTCTACAGAGAGTAGAAGCTGGTAAGGTGTGAGCAGTGATGCTTAGTCCAGATTAAATCATCATGTAGACAAAAAGCAGATGTATTCCTGCTACAAGGCTGAGAAAGATGACTTGAAAAAGTGGGGGCAAAGGCTTTAAATGCCTAAATGGGTCAGGATTGGGTCCCAAAACTAGCCTTTGAACTATCAAGTAGATAGACAGAACATAACATAACTTAACAAAATAACAAGAGTTGGAAGGGACCTTGGAGGTCTTCTAGTCCAACTCCTGCCAAGGCAGGAAACCCTAAACCATTTCAGACATATAGCTATCCAACATTTTCTTAAAAATTTCCAGTGTTGGTGCATTCACAACTTCTGCAGGCAAGTTGTTCCACTTATTGATTGTTCTAACTGTCAGGAAATTTCTCCTTAGTTCTAAGTTGCTTCACTCCTTGATAAGTTTCCACCCATTGCTTCTTGTTCTCCCTCAGGTGCTTTGGAGAATAGTTTGACTCCCTCTTTTTTGTGGCAACCCCTGAGATATTGGAACACTGCTATCATGTCTCCCCTAGTCCTTCTTTTCATTAAACTAGACATACCCAGTTCCTGCAACTGTTCTTCATATGTTTTAGCCTCCAGTCCCCTAATCATCTTTGTTTCTCTTCTCTGCACTCTTTCTAGAGTCTCAACATCTTTTTTACATTGTGGCGACCAAAACTGAATGCAATATTCCAAGTGTGGCCTTACCAAGGCATTATAAAGGGGTATTAACACTTCACGTGATCTTGATTCTATCCCTCTGTTTATGCAGCCCAGAACTGTGTTGGCTTTTTTAGCAGCTGCTGCACACTGCTGGCTCATATCTAAATGGTTATCCACTAGGACTCCAAGATCCCTCTCACAGGTACTACTGTTGAGCAAGGTACCACATATACGGTACCTGTGCATTTTGGGGTTTTGTTTTTTTTGCCTAAATGTAGAACCTTTATTTTTTATTATTATTATTATTATTATTTATTGAATTTTTATACCGCCCTTCTCCCGAAGGACTCAGGGCGGTGTACAGCCGGAGATAAAATACAAAATATGTACAATTAAAACAAATTAAAACATATCAAAATTACAAAAATGGCTAATAATTAAAATTAAATTTAAAATATTTAAGAATATTAATAAAACCCCAATTTAAAATCAAACTATTATGCCAGTCCCGCTTGAATAAATAAGTATGTTTTTAGCTCACGACGGAAGGTCCGAAGATCAGGCACTTGACGTAGGCCAGGGGGGAGTTCATTCCAGAGCGTCGATGCTCCCACAGAGAAGGCCCTACTCCTGGGGCGCCAGCCGACACTGTTTGGCGGACGGCACCCTGAGGAGACCCTCTCTATGAGGCGTGCGGGTCGGTGGGAGGCATAGGGTAGCAGCAGGCGGTCTCGTAAGTACCGGGTCCTAAGCCATGGAGCGCTTTAAAGGTAGTAACCAAAATCTTGAAGCGCACCGAAAGACCACAGGAAGCCAGTGCAGACTACGGAGCAGTGGTGTTACGTGGGAGCCACGAGCGGCTCCCATTACTACTCAGCAGCCGCATTCTGGACTAACTGCAGCCTCCGGGTGCACCTCAAAACAGCCCCATGTAGAGAGCATTGCAGTAATCCAACCGAGGCGTAACCAGAGCGTGAGTGACTGTGCATAAGGCATCCCGGTCAAGGAAGGGCGCAACTGGCGGACCAAGCGAACTTGGTAAAGGCCCTCCTGAGACGGCCGCCAGATGTTCATCAAGGACAGCCGTCCATCCAGGAGGACGCCCAAGTTGCGAACCACCTCCTTTGGGGCCACTAACTGCCCCCAACAGTCAGCTGCGGATGCAGCTGACTGTACCGTGCCGGCATCCACAGCCACTCTGTCTTGGAGGGATTGAGCTTGAGTCTGTTTCTCCCCATCCAGACCTGTACAGCTTCCAGGCACCGGGACAGCACTTCGACCGCTTCGTTGGGGTGGTCCGGGGTGGAAAAGTACAGCTGAGTATCATCAGCGTACAGATGATAACTCACCCCGAAACCACTGATGACCTCACCCAGCGGCTTCATATAGATGTTGGACAGGGTAGGCGAGAGAATCGGCCCTGAGGCACCCACAAGTGAGGCGCCTTGCAGCCGACCTCTGCCCCCCTGTCAACACCGTCTGCGGCCGGTCAGAGAGATAGGAGGAGAACCACCGATAAACGGTGCCTCCCACTCCCAATCCCTCCAACCGGCGCAGCAAGATACCATGGTCGATGGTATCAAAAGCCGCTGAGAGATCTAATAGGACCAAGGCAGAGGAACAACCCCTGTCCCTGGCCCTCCAGAGGTCATCCACCAACGCGACCAAAGCCGTCTCCGTGCTGTAACAGGGTCGGAAGCCGGACTGGAATGGGTCTAGATAGACAGTTTCCTCCAGGTGCCGGGGGAGCTGCCACGCAACCACACTCTCTACAACCTTCGCCACAAAGCGAAGTTTGGAGACTGGACGGTAATTTCCCAAAATAGCTGGGTCCAGGGAAGGCTTCTTCAGGAGAGGTTTCACCACCGCCCCTTCAACCAAAGAAGCGTTTATAATCCCCTGGAGCCAGCCTCGTGTCACTTCCTGAGCAGCCAGCACTAGCCAGGAAGGACACGGGTCCAGTAAACATGTGGTTGCATGCAACCTCCCCAGCAACCTGTCCACGTCCTCGAGAGCCACAGAATCAAACTCATTCCAAATAACCTCAACAAGACGTGTCTCCGCCATCCCGGTTGGATCATCGCAATCTTGGTCCAAGCTATCCCGAAGCTGAATGATTTTATCGTATAGATAACCGTTAAATTCCTCAGCCCATCCCTGTAGGGGGTCATCCCGTCCCTCCTGATGAACCTTACTTTTTTCACCGTTGAATTTCATTTTGTTAGTTATCGCCCAATGTTCAAGTCTGTCAAGATCCTTCTGTATCCTGAGCCTATCTTCTGGAGTGTTGGCTATTCCTGCCAGCTTGATGTTATCTGCAAATTTGATGAATTCCCCATCTATCCCCTTGTCCAAGTCATTGATGAAGATGTTGAAGAGTACTGGGCCTAAAACAGAGCCTTGGGGTACTCCACTGCATACTTCCCTCCATGTGGATGTAGTTCCATTGAGGACTACATGTTGAGTGCGGTTGGTTAGCCAAGTTATGAATCCATCTGGTGGTGGTGCTGTCTAACCCACATTTTTCTACTTTATCTAGTAGTAGGTTATGGTCTACTTTATCAAATGCCTTACTGAAGTCCAAGTAAATTATATCAACAGCATTCCTCTGATCTACTAATTTTGTCATTTTGTCAAAGAATGTAATGAGATTAGTCTGGCATGATCTGTTTTTGACAAATCCATGTTGGCTTTTGGTTATTACTTTGTTTGCTTCTAGGTGTTCAATGATTGTTGCTTGATTATCTTTTCCAGAATCTTCTCTGGTATTGAGGTCAGGCTGACAAGTCTGTAGTTTCCTGGATCTGTTTCCCCCCCCCCTTTTTTTGAAGATGGGAACTACATCAGCTCTTTTCCAGTCCTCTGGCAGTTCCCCTGTACTCCAGGATCTTTGAAAGATATAGTTCAGTGGTTCTGAGATCTCGTCTGCCAGTTCCTTTAGAACCTCGGGGTGTAATCCATCCAGTCCTGGTGATTTGAACTCATCTAGGGTAGGTAGGTGTTCATTTACCATTTTTTTCCTATTTTAACTTGTGTTCCTAATCTGTTTTTTGTGGTGCTGTTTTTGATAGGTTGGATTGTTTTTTCCTTTTGTGTAAAGACAGATGCAAAAAATGAGTTAAGTAGATCTGCTTTCTCCCTGTTGCTTGTCATCTTCTTGCCACTTTCTCCCAGCAATGGGCCAATTGTTTCCTTGACTTTTTTCTTGTTTTTAATATGTTGGAAGAAGCTTTTTTTGTTATTTTTTACTTTTGTTGCTAGCCTTTGTTCGTTGTGAGGCTTAGCTTTCCTCACTTCATCTTTACAGGCTCGGGCTATTTGCTGATATTCTGCCTTAGTTATTTGCCCCTCTTTCCACTTTTTATACTTGTCCTTTTTGTCTTTCAATTTGTTAGATAGTTCTTTATGCACCCATGCTCGTTACTTTTGAGATTTATTATTTTTCTTCTTCATTGATATTGTGCTAGCTGGGCTTTTATAATCTCACTTTTCAAAATTTCCCAAGCTTCTTGAGTTGTTTTCCCCTTGAAGATTCTCATCCATGGAATCCTTCTCAAGCTCTCTCTAAGTTTATTGAAATTAGCTCTCTTAAAGTCCAAGACTCTAGTTTGACTTTGTTCTACTACTTGTGTTTGCATAATGTTGAATTCCAGTATTGTGTGATCACTTGTCCCCAAGGTTCCCGTAGCTTCAGCACCTTCTATCATTTCATCTCTGTTTTCATTAATAAGTAATTTCAATAGTAGAGTCACATTAGCAAATTTGCTGTAAGATGATGTGGCCCCTATATGAGGGCCTACTTTAAATTTTTAAAATAAAATTACTTAAGTGGGGCGTTGCTCCTACCTGATACGCTCCTTCTCATGGCACTGGGAGAGAGAATCCAGGAATGGGTGTTGCTCTTCTCAGCCTAGAGACTGAGGCTGTCATCTTTTTTGGTGATTCCTCCCTTGTCTGGTGACCTCCCAGTTCAGTGTAGCGATGATAAGGCTTGTGACCTGTGAAAACATGAGCCTTTCCTGGACTGTGGACCAGATGTTCATCAGAGTGGGGCTGGATTCTGTCTCCCAGCTCCATGTGAAGAAGCGTATCAGGTAGGACCAATGCCCCTTCTCCATTGCGCTGGGGAGAGAATGGGACTTACCAAAGTCGGACTGTTTTATAGGTGGGAAGCCTCCGTCCTCCGTCCCCACTTCATTGTGGACCTCCTGGAGGATTCGCCTGCGAAAGGCTGCTTCAGCTCTGCTCTTAGGGACAGAAGGTGTCTCACCGCCCAGAGTCCAGATGTTTGGCCTCTTTCATGAGGAACCTGGAATGGGCACTCCCTTGGTGGTCGATGTGGGCCTTGGTGGCCACGTTGTCTATCAAGATCAGAAAGTGTTGCCTGGCCACAGTACTCTGGTGTGCTGCCCTGAGCTTCAGCCAGTAGATAGGTCTGTCTCGAGTCCACTGGCATTGGGCTATTTTTATCAATGACTGGAGATGCACACACACCCCCAGCCAAAGAGGTTGATGTCCATCGTGATGGTCAGATGGTCGGGCTCTTTGAAAAGGCATCCCCTGTTGATGGCCTGGGAAATCCACCATTGGAAGGACTGCAGTACCTTCTGTGGAACTTGGACACTGGTTGTTGAGTTGCTCCTGCCGGACCTTTGGTAAGGCAGGAGGAACCATTGTAGATCCTGGCATGCAGACGTGCCCACGGTATGATGGAAATGCAGGACACCATCTTGCCCAGGAGTTGTGACAGAGATCCTGTACCTTCGTTCTGGATGCACCTTGCTAAGGCCTGTAAGCTGTCTTGTCTCTCTGGTGAAAGGAAGACCATGCATAAAGAAGTGTCTATGATCACTCCCAGGTGGAGCAATTGGGTGGCCAGAGAGAAATGGCTCTTTTTGGTGATTGAAAAGCCAGGGTCCTGGAGTACCTGGATCGTTGTCTGTAACTGGATCAGAATATCATCCAGGTAACACTGGACTTGGATTAGCAGTGCCCGTAGGTGGACCGCCAGTGCTGCCAACAGCTTTGTGAATGTCCTTTGTGCCAATGACAGGCCGAATGGCAGGGCCTTGTATTGGCAATGTTTGTTTGCATAAACGAATCGGAGGTACTGCCTGTGGGAAGGCAGGATAGGTACATGCAGGTATGCCTCCGTCAATGGAGGTGAGGAAGTCGCCTGTTACCAAAGAAGCGATGGATTAAGAGGCAAACTTTGCCACATTAAGGGTGGCATCAGCTGAAAATTCAGAGGCAGCCACCAACTTATTGACGTCCTGATGGGATCTTACGTCCGTCCTCAGGAGGGACTCTCGCTTGCATCTGGTGAAGCCAGAGGAAGAAGGTCCTATTAAAAAACGAAGCAGCAGCTGCCGCCTGTTGAGCTCTACGGAGAGCCAATTCCGCTTTTTTGTCATCTGCCTTGAGGCAGTCAATTTAGTCTGTGGGCATAATAATGGCTAATGCTAGAGCTGCCACTGGGCCATCTACTGGTGGGGTTTGCAGGACCTCAGAAAGGTCAGTGGCTAATTATAGAGCCTCTTTTCAGTCCCAGTCGGGGGAAACCCCGCCCCTGGGTTGGCTCATTGCCTTTGGATTACATCCAGAAAGAGCTTGGGTGAGGGAATTACCTCACTTTCAATGGTCGGCTTTGAGAAGAGCATATGATCTGAATCCACTGGTGCCAGAGTTGTCTCTGGAGCAGGATCAGCCTCCAAGTTGGCTGTGTTTTTGGCCTTGTGCAATAGGAACTTGAAAAAGTCAGGCCGGAAGAGACCAGTGAAGGGTGATGGCTCAGGAGCCATCCCTTCATCCTCTGACAGAGTCAGGACCTGGTCCTCTTCTCCAGATGAGTGTCTGTTCTGTATGGAATGATCCTGAGGATGAGCACTCTGGTAATCCTTGCAGAGCCCCTGTGCCATGGGTGCCAATTGTTGGACCTGTCAATGAGGGATGGTTTGCGGCAGGGAGAAAGGCTGACTCCCTTGCTGCAGGCCTGCAGCTATTCCCTGTGCTATTGCCTGGGATATAACCATTTTCAAATGATAAGATAATTCTGACCCATTATCCTCCCTTGGGTGGAGTCCCACCACAGTGGGAGTGAAAGTTGCCTCAGGGGTTGGCCTTGACCTCAAAGGAGAAACTTGGCTCCCTGTTCCTGCTGTAGGCAGATTGGAAGCTGCATTGAGAAAAACCTCAGCTCTTTCAAGATTCTACATAGGAGAAAGGAGCAAGGAGCATTCTGGCACCATCTGGTGACCAGGCGTGATAGCAAGCTGGCTGCGAAAGGCTTGTTACATTGCAAGGCTGCAAATGTTGTTCTTCAAAAGGGCGTGAAATGACAGATCCTCCCTTGGAAGTGTTCCCTAGCCCCTGTAACTTTGCAGCCTTTTCTGCCTTGGCCATTTCTCTTTCAATGGCCTTTTGATGCCATCTGGCATCTTTCTCCACTACCTTAGAGCTCTTGCTGCTTGGATCAGCTGTGATCCAGCTTTTAGGCTTCGCTCTTTTGACAGTCATTTCTTGGTTGAAGGAGCCCTGGCTGCTGTTTGAGGAAGGCATAGGGAAATCCCTATTGTCCCCGCCTGTCTCCTGAGGCTGGTGGCTGGTAGAGGGCACAGAGACCGTCATTTTCCAGCTCATCGAATGCTGTTCATGAAGAACAACTGTGGTAGCAGCTTGAAGTTGCGTTAATCGTGCTAGCCACTGTCTAGACGGATCTGGACAATGACTGAATTCCCTCTGTGATACGGAATGGTGCCAGGGGCCTCAGATCGTTATTTGTGAGCCAGCTGGGAATTATAGCCCTCCTCCGCTAAGGCGCAGAAATGGCAGGGACCTTGGCCATTACACAAGCCGGAGCAATGGCTTTCCAGCGGATCAGAAAGCCACGCAGATTGCTTCCCTGCGATCAACAATTAATTTGCCCTTCTTTATCCCACAGTTATTGAAGAGAATCCAGGAATCGATGCTAGTAGTCGTTTTTGTTGTATGTCTCATCTGGCTGAAGACTGAGCCAAACTGGGAGGTCACCAAGCAAGGGAGGCGTCACCAAAAAAAATGACAGGCTCAGTCTCCAGGCAGAAGAGAAGAGCAACACCCATCCAGATTCTCTCTCCCCAGCGCAATGGAGAATTAAATAGATCTATTATGTGGCATTCAGATTTCAAATCTCACCTCTTTCTTAAGCTTCCTAAATGAATTATGTATTAT
Organism: Ahaetulla prasina; assembly: GCF_028640845.1. Taxonomy (NCBI): domain Eukaryota; kingdom Metazoa; phylum Chordata; class Lepidosauria; order Squamata; family Colubridae; genus Ahaetulla; species Ahaetulla prasina. The sequence goes on from NC_080539.1 coordinate 53,882,622, forward strand.
ATCAGTTTACGTATTATATCAGTTTTATCCAAGTGAATAAGGAAGTATAATAGTCAAAAATTGGAATGGCACATCCAATTCAGAACCACACTGAGAAAATAGTTGGAACTAGTAGCAATGGCAGTTTTCTTGAATTCAGAGAATCTGATTTATCAGATTTGCTATCAGAAAGGAACAATTGTGCATAGCAGGCTGACTCATAAAAGCATTTATATAACTTGGTAGTTTCCAGACCAATCTCTAAACCATTTCACTGAAAAGCATTACGATTCACAGAACTGCTTCTGGTGATCACAGATATAACTCACAGAGGTTCTTAATTCTTTGTTAATAAAACCCGAAGGGCCATAGCAAACTCACCTGTGCTGTTTATTTAGTAATAAACTGGTGTTTTGGGAAACTATAGTACACAATTTGGGAACTATCTTTTTAAAGGTATTTTTACTGTTTAACATATATTGTGGGCTCAATTAATATATATTGTGGGCTCCATTGTGGTCATAAGTTGAAGACTATTTGTATTTTGATTTATGGCAGATAAGAAGCCATGGTAGATTTTCTACTGAGTTAAATATAATAATAGATTGTTAAAAGAGGGCATTGAAGTTTAACTTTGCTGTTAGTTTATTTGTTAATTACCTTTTTATATATAGTAGATAGATGACACAACTGGTAGCAAATAAATTTGCAGAAGTTTATAAATTGTAGAAGGGGAAGAAACTATTATTGCTGTAATATATTTATCAGTATTCAACTAGAGAGGACAACACGTGTTTGTTTATTTATTTATTTATTTATTTATTTATTTATTTATTTATTTATTTATTTATTTATTTATTTAATCATATTTGTATACCGCCCTATCTCCCGAAGGACTCAGGGGGGTTCACAGGCATATAAAAAAAAACATATAAATACAAATTAAGAACACAAGTAAAAAACTTATTCTAACAGCCGAATTATTAAAACTAATATAAATACTAAGACCAATTAAAATCGATATAAATTTAAAATTTAAAAATTTAAAAATTTAAAAATCTAGTCCAGTCCTGCGCACATAAATAAGTGTGTTTTAAGCTCCCGACGGAAGGTTCGAAGGTCCGAGAGTTGACGAAGTCCTGGGGGGAGCTCGTTCCAGAGGGCGGAAGCCCCCACAGAGAAGGCCCTTCCCCTGGGTGTCGCCAGACGACACTGCCTAGCTGACGGCACCCTGAGGAGTCCCTCTCTGTGAGAGCGCACGGGTCGGTGAGAGGTATTCGGTAGCAGAAGGCGGTCCCGTAAGTAACCCGGCCCTATGCCATGGAGCGCTTTAAAGATGGTCACCAAAACCTTGAAGCGCACCCGGAAGACCACAGGTAGCCAGTGCAGTCTGCGCAGGATAGGTGTCACACGGGAGCCACGAGGGGCTCCTTCTATCACCCGTGCAGCCGCATTCTGAACTAACTGCAGTCTCCGGATGCCCTTCAAGGGAGCCCCATGTGAGAGCATTGCAGTAATCCAGGCGGGACGTCACGAGGGCGTGAGTGACCGTGCATAGGGCATCCCGGTCTAGAAAGGGGCGCAACTGGCGCACCAGGCGAACCTGGTAAAAAGCTCTCCTGGAGACGGCCGTCAAATGATCTTCAAAGGACAGCCGTTCATCCAGGAAGATGCCCAAGTTGCGCACCCTCTCCATCGGGGCCAGTGACTCGCCCCCAACAGTCAGCCGCGGACTCAGCTGACTGTACCGGGATGCCGGCATCCACAGCCACTCTGTCTTGGAGGGATTGAGCTTGAGCCTGTTTCTCCCCATCCAGACCCGTACGGCTTCCAGACACCGGGACAGCACTTCGATGGCTTCATTGGGGTGGCCCGGTGTGGAAAAGTACAGATGGGTGTCATCAGCGTACAGCTGGTACCTCACACCGAAGCCACTGATGATCTCACCCAGCGGCTTCATATAGATGTTGAACAGAAGGGGCGAGAGAATCGACCCCTGCGGCACCCCACAAGTGAGGCGCCTCGGAGCCGACCTCTGCCCCCCCGTCAACACCGTCTGCGACCGATCGGAGAGATAGGAGGAGAACCACCGATAAACGGTGCCTCCCACTCCCAATCCCTCCAACCGGCGCAGCAGGATACCATGGTCGATGGTATCAAAAGCCGCTGAGAGGTCTAATAGGACCAGGGCAGAGGAACAACCCCTATCCCTGGCCCTCCAGAGATCATCCACCAACGTGACCAAAGCCGTCTCAGTGCTGTAACCAGGCCGGAAACCGGACTGGAACGGATCTAGATAGACAGTTTCATCCAGGTGTAAGGGAAACTGATATGCCACCATACTCTCTACAACCTTCGCCGTGAAGCAAAGGTTGGAGACCGGACGATAATTACCTAAAACAGCCGGGTCCAGGGAAGGCTTCTTGAGGAGGGGCCTCACCACCGCCTCTTTCAAGGCGGCCGGGAAGACTCCCTCCACCAAAGAAGCGCTCGTAATTGCCTGGAGCCAGCCTCGTGTCACCTCCTGAGTGGCCAGCACCAACCAGGAGGGGCACGGGTCCAGTAAACATGTGGTGGCATTCAACCTACCCAACAACCTGTCCATGTCCTCGGGAGCCACAGGGTCAAACTCATCCCATACAATATCACCAAGACCACCCTCAGACGCCTCCCCTGAGTCACCGCAATTTTGGTCCAGACCGTCCCGAAGCTGAACGATTTTATCGTATAGATAACCGTTAAACTCCTCAGCACGTCCCTGTAACGGGTCATCCCGCTCCCCTGGTGAAGGAGGGAATGAGTCACCCGAAACAGGGCGGCTGGGCGGTTATCTGCCGACGCAATGAGGGAGGAGGCGTAGCAACGCCTCGCTTCCCTCAATGCCACTAGGTAAGTCCTAGTATAGGACTTCATTAGTGTCCGATCAGCCTCAGAACGGCTCGACCTCCAGGAACTCTCTAGGCGTCTTCTCCGGCGCTTCATCCCCCTCAGCTCCTCGGAGAACCAAGGAGCCATTTGGGACCTGCGCCGGGTCAGAGGCCGCAAAGGCACGACACGGTCTAAGGCCCCCGCCGTGGCCCGTTCCCAGGCCGCAACCAGATCCTCAGCCGCGTCGTGGGCCAGGCCCTCAGGAAGTGGCCCAAGCTCCGTCCGGAACCTCTCCGGGTCCATCAGGCGCCTGGGACGGAACCAACGTAATGGCTCCGTCTCCCTGCGGTGTTGAATGGCGGTCAGAAAGTCCAGGCGAAGGAGAGAGTGATCTGACCATGACAAAGGTTCAATAACTATTTCCTTCAAATCCAGATCTCTCAACCACTGACCAGAGATAAAAATCAGATCCAGAGTGCCACCCCCAATGTGAGTAGGGCCATCAACTACTTGAGTCAGGTCCAAGGCCGTCATGGAAGCCATGAACTCCCGAGCAGCTGTCGATGACGAGCCGGAAGATGGCAAGTTAAAGTCCCCCATGACTAAAAGTCTGGGGGTCTCAACTGCCACCCCAGCAAGCACCTCCAGGAGCTCGGGCAGGGCAGCTGTCACGCAGCAAGGAGCCAGGTATGCGACCAGCAAGCCCATCTGACATCTATGACCCCATCTCACAAAGAGGGATTCACACCCGGCAATCTGAGGTACAGTGGTCTCCCTCGGCTCCAGACTCTCTCTAATCACAACCGCCACCCCACCACCCCTACCCTGGCCCCTCGGCTGATGGAATGCTCGGAAACCCGGCGGGCACATTTGGACAAGGGGCACGCCCCCTTCTGTGCCCAACCAGGTCTCCGTAACGCCCATAAGGTCCGCGGCACCCCCTTGGATAAGATCGTAAATTAGGGGGGCCTTATTGGCCACGGACCGTGCGTTGCACAACATCAGCCGAAGGCCAGGGCCCTGAGGGTCCTGACCATCCGGGGAACGGGAGAAGTTTGAGGGCTCGGGGCGCGCGATCGCCTGCAAACATCGAGCGCACGCCCCCCTAACACGATATGAGCCCCCACTTCCGCCATATCTGCCCCTCCCCCTTACCATGAAAATAGCACCACCCTCAACCAATGGAACACAATCTCCCCCCATGATCCTCGGACCCATCAACCCCCCACCACGAGCATGCGCAGGAACTGGACCCCCACCCGACGGGTTTCCCCCAACACCCGCTCTTTCCCTCCCACCCCTTAAAAATGCCCTATCTAAAAAAAACCAAAGGCTCTTCCTCTTCGCATGCCACCTCTGTGGGTCCCAAAACCCGTCATAGAGGCCGGCCCTCGATAACGAAGCGGGCCATTCCTGCGAGGCGGGGGCACCTCGCAGGCGCAAGAGTTCTTGTGCAGCGTAACGCATAGAAAAGTACAGATCGGTGTTCTTGTCTTTTGTTTTTTTCACTGCATGCTTCTTTCTTGTTTTTTTGTAATTGTTTTTTTTTTTTTGAAATTTGTATTTTAATGTTCTGAATAAAATAAAAATTTATTGAAAAAAACACATGAAACTGTCAAAGATATGGCACAAGTCCTTCTGCATGCAAAATCTGAGTTCTGCCACTGATCTGTGATCTCTGTATAAATTAGAAGAACCCTTCTGAATGGGCCAAAAGACCATCTTATGCAGAAATAGGATATCTGATTAAGGACTATAATGAACATTTTCAGATAACTATTATCAGCTCTGCTTGAGAAAAATCTGTACCTTATAGTATATGTATGTTTGATAATCATCTATGTTACAAATAATCACTTTCTCCAGATAGCCAAACATAGACACTTTTTCTAAAATTGATATATTAGGCCCAAACTGCCCAATAAATATAAATTTTAGCAAATGAGCAAATATTAGAAGGAGGTAAATAAAGAGAAAGCACATTTGCATAAATTGGTAAATTACTGCAGCTAAATCAGCCAAATGATTCAGCAGAAACTTTCTAATAGGGAAAACCAAATTACAGTTGCACTCTGTTTGTTGCAATAATTTGTAAATTTAATATTAAAGGGGGATTTGTATTAGAAGAGGATATTGTTTCAGAAGATTATTTGCTTCTGTATTTTTTTTACAGCGCTTATAAGATTGCCCAATTCCAAAGGAACATTGGTGGCAATAACATTCAAAATAAACAAATAGTAACAAAATTGAGAACAGTATCAAAAAGAAAAAAAAACAACCCAAAGCCAAAAATAAATCCCTAAATAAGATATGAAGTAGGTATCCAGAGTTAATCAACTGGGATTAAAGTCCATGGAATAAAAACAAAACAACTTTAATCTTAGTACAGAATTGTGTTAAAATAGTAGCTTTTGGGGGAAAGACTATCCCATAAAGTAGGGTAATTTCAGAGAAGACCTCATTCTAATCTCCACGTCACAAACTTCATGAATGGAGGAATTTTCTAGCAGGTCCTTTCCCAATGACCAGACTGGACAGGGACAGAATTTGGCAAAGTGTCTCCTTTTGTATCCTGATATTACATCATTTAAAGTTTTAAAGTAAATGACCAGTACTTTAGATTAGGCCCAGAAGAGATTTGATATTGAAAAATAACAGGGTTTTTTTGTGATTGAATCCCTGACAGTTTCATGTGGAATACATATCATTTGTCATGGCATGCAAAATATTCTGTACTTGGAGAGCCAATAACAACATTTTGTTATCAAGCTCTCTTAGTTATTCATAACTTTGACAAATTACATCCATATGGTTTGAAAACCTATGTATTTGATTCTTGTGCTTAAGAAACAATTTTGGTGCTTTAAATCTTAATTATTTACTATTTCTGTGTTTTAGAAAAATGATACGCCATTCTCTTACAAAAACTGAATTAACAGAAAAAATGATGGATTGTTAACTTTTTTTTATTCCACAGTATTATTACTGAAGAGTTACAAGAACTATAGCATCAATAATAATAAATGGTTAATGGTCACAATGCTCACATCACAAAACTGGAATTCATCCCTGCAAGGGAAAGACTAGTTACAGGGTTCACTGCAAGTTTTCAATCCAATTTCTGCAAGAACTTCATACAAACCAAACTGATGCACATTTGTAGAAGTCTTTCCTAAACCTTATAAATCTCCTTCTCTTTCTCTGTGGGGTTTTCGGTGTTCTTTTCTATCACACAGGTTATGAAATTAAAATTATCTTTCACATACCTGTTAAGAAATAATTAACTTTATAATGTCACCAGTTGGTTATACTAAAGGAAGATATAAGAAATGTACGGTGTTTAGTGATATTATTTTCACTTCCTTGCAGCTTTCTGTTGTAAACTAATGAAAGAAAAGTCCTTGAAAAATGAGTCATCTCCAACAAATGTAACCAGCAGGAAAATAATTAACTAAGAATTGAAACAAATCATACAATGGAATATACATTGGTGCTTAAAACATTGTGAACCCTTTTGAACGTTCAGTATTTCTGTATGAATATGACCTAAAAAGTGACACAAGTTCTAAAACTAAAGAGAACCCCAATTCAATAGTCACAAACACTATAACATAACATAACATAACATCAGAGTTGGAAGGGACCTTGGAGGCCTTCTAGTCCAACCCCCTGCCCAGGCAGGAAACCCTACACCATCTCAGTCAGATGGTTATCCAACATTTTCTTAAAAATTTCCAGTGTTGGAGCATTCACAACTTCTGAAGGCAAGTCGTTCCACTTATTAATTGTTCTAACTGTCAGGAAATTTCTCCTTAGTTCTAAGTTGCTTCTTTCTTTGATCAGTTTCCACCCATTGCTTCTTGTTCTAGGGTGGAAACTGATCAAAGAAAGAAGCAACTTAGAACTAAGGAGAAATTTCCTGACAGTTAGAACAATACTTGTTCATTTATTTATTGAGAGAAATAATCCATACATATTTGTCTCTGAGGCAAAATATATGAATCTTTCCTTTCAATAATTAGTGTGCCCTCCTTGGCTGGCAATAACTGAAACTGATTTTTTTTATAATTGCTCAACAGTCTTGCACATGATCTTGGTGGTTTGTACAGATTAAAAGGTCCTATTTTATTCTTAACACTATTCCTTTGATCAGTCAGTGAAGGGTTCTAACGTACAGTATATGTAACAACCATGCTCAGGAGTAAACCTAGTTCATAGCCAATATTTTGTCAGATACTTATAGAATAAAATATAATTCTTTATTGGCTAAGTATGATTGGACACACAAGAAATCTTGTAGCCTGTTAAAGAGCCTAGATAATTTTTTTAAAGCTTCAGAACATAAATCAAGTATGTGCTATCTTGTAGCATGATTCAGTCTACTGCAGATTTTGAAGATTTAGATTTTCTCTTTCTCTCATAACCTGATTTTCATCTGGAATATGTTATTGTAAAAAATTAATCTAGACTACTATATACAAAGGTGGTTACAAATCTTACAGAAACACATTTTTTTATGAATAAGTTTTTCTGCAGCCTGCTCAGTAGCCTTCAGTTCTTTCTGAAACTATACTGCATTCTTTGTTACTTCTTGCACTTACATGTTATCAATATTAATGAAACATAAATGCTTCCACCCCAATTCTATGTACAAAAGTTAGGGAGTGATTGCTTTGTACCTTTTCTTACATGCAAAACTCTGTATTTAGTTTAATATAACTGAAATCATTCACTGGCTTATAAACAATTATGGTTTAATTATGTTGCATGAACTCTTGGCCAATAACAGTAATTTGCCAGACTACATCAAAGCAAACAATGAGTAGTATGATATATAAATTCAAAGTTCTTGCCGAAGAAAAAAAACAAACTAAAGGCAACAGGAAAGAGGTTCTGATCTGTACCTTACCCTGCATCCCTGTTTGTACCCAAAATAACTGTACCCTGCTCATTCTTCCCATTCCATGTCAGTCTATAATATGACATATCTCCATCCATTCCAAGTTTCTCTTTAAGTGTGTGTTGGTAAAAACCGGAAGGGAGATTCTTAATTTAGCATATTTTAGGCTTGCCAGGTGCTGAAACTTACCAAACTTATTATAGCTAGAGGAGGCTGGGAAGCTATGCTGTTTCAGAGAGGAAGAGAGGCTGAAGGAGCAGCAGAACCAGAAAGAGGAGAAAAGAATACAACCTATCCTCTCAACATGTGAAGTGAAGTGAAGACTATATAGGAAAGGCACAATCCTAGTTAAGGAGAAATATTGTTGTGTTCTTAATAAAACTATCATTCTGACTGCCCACTACAGGAAACCTCCAGAATTTTAAGGCATACAGTCTAGCAATAATAGTAAAAGAACAAAAAAAAAGAATGTTTCCGAAGAAACCAATGGTATAAGGTTACAAATAGTAAACGGACTCATTTGGAGGCTGTCTTCTACCTCTTCTTAGTTTCTTGATAACTTTCACTTACATGAAAGTCAAAGTCAGGGTTCCAAGTAACACCCCCAACAAAAGAAAACTCCGAGGCTTGAATTTTATCAGTTACATTTTATTAGAGATGTCATATTGGCACATCTGGGAAAACCCAAATCTGAAAGCTTTCAGGTTTTCCCCACCCAAAGGAAAGTTCAAGTCCCTGCCCAACACCCACAAGTCCACCACATGGTCTAATCAAAGCACTGTGCCAACTGGAGATGCCTCCCAGTTCCAGCCTCCCAGGTGCAGGGCAAGTTGTCACTGAACATCTGAGAAAAAAATGTTATTATGACTATATTTCACCCATCCTCCATACAATCCCCCCTCCTAATTTCCCACAGTAGTAAATGTGATAGGTCTGAAGACCCAATACAAAAGATGGCTTCCAGGCCTGACAGTCAGTACTACAGCAGGGGGCTGGTATTTGGTGCATACTTGCTGAAATCTAATTATAACTCCTTTTATGTCTAATTACACTTGGCCAAATAAAGTAAAGGTTTCCCTGTCCAATCCTATCTGATTCTAGGGAGCAATAGTCATCTCTGTGTATTCAATTCAAATAATAAAAGTCCATCTACTTTTGGAATTGATTGTATTACGGCACAGCATGGAAAGAATAGTGAAGAGTTTGATACTCTATGCCCAATGCAAAGAAATAACAGTGACAGCCATAGATTCTGTGTGGAGTGTATATGGAGTTCCCAGTAGATCTACAATAGGGCATCTAATGCTGTTTTTAAATGCCAATCTCCATCCATAAACTGATTATAGATTATAGAGTTGATCTGCCATATAACAAGAATTGGTTGGAATGGACCTAGATCTTCTCACCTAGCTCTGCTCATCTGGGTACTTGCTATAGCATATTCTATGCTATAGCATAGAATTTATACTCTATGCTTTATAGAGTATAAAGGGGAATGTTATTGTCATGTAGTGATTCCTCATTGTCTTTGCAGACAATCTGCCTTTGAGAACAAATACCTGGTGTTAAGCCAAGGATAGACAGTAACATTTCTGGTATATTATTCTCAGTGTTCTCCAATGATTTATTTGGCAAGCTATCTAAGGGTTTCTCTTAGCTGGGTTTGGAGAAACCCAGGTTGAAATCTCTCAAAGATTTTAATGTCATGAAGAATCAGTTCAGGACTTCATGATCCCTATGACAACTATGGTCTCTTAATTCATCAATGGCAACACATGAAAGAGCTCATATTTATATGATATATATACAGTGGTTGTATTAACTTTTGTAAACTGATATATTCATTTTGACTGCAAATTTTGAATTTTGTGATATGGTTTGTGGTTCATATTGTTTTTATTATTGGGGAGAAGTTCACACATTAAGATGAACAGCTACAATTTTATAAATAAATGGTATAAAATAAGCTATTATATACTGTTATATTATTATATATATATATTATATAGGCTGCCCATTTTCTCAGCAAGCTTCAGCCAAGTGCAAGCCTGCTTAGGAGATACTTTGACAAATGGCATTAAAGCCCATTATTATTAAAGCATAACCTGAAGCTGTGCCTATTACCATATTAGAACCATATTTAAAGTGTGTAACTGTTGTATGGATAACAATAATCTACATATATTTTGTTGAGTTGCACAAAGTCAAGATAGAAATGAAATAAATGCATAAATATTATTTTTCTTGATTTGGGAGTGATATTGAAGAAACATATTGAGATACTGATTGAGATACTGATCAAACAAGTGTAGTAATGATAATTTTAAAGTCATGCTTGACACATAGCTCTGCATATCACACGATCTGGACATGATATTTATCTAATAATTTCATTTTCCCAGTTCAGTATGTATGCTAATTTTATTAATTTTATTATTATATTAAATAAATGCATGCAATGAGTCTTTGGGGGGAAAAAAGGTGGAGGTTAATTCACTGATGTGCCTAATATAATTGTTAATAATCATGTACTTCCAAAAATTGAAAGAACTAATGGTGTAAGATTTTATGCTAGAAAAAAACCAAAAGGAAGCAATTATGCAACATTAGTTATTTATAGCATAATTTCTTTCCTCTGAAAAAGAAGCATCTTTGTAAAACTTCAACTAAAGCTAATCTATAAATGCTCCTGATATCATAAACACATGAATGAAGGAAAAGAAAGCCAACAAGCTGACCGCCATCTCACCAATAAATATGATGTTGATGATGCCAAAAAAATTGCAATCCAATTGTAATCTTATTTTAGCACAGCACACTGTGTCCAAAGTTATCTTTGCTAAGCAGAATAAGCAGGTCCCAATCAATGACAAAGATTATAAGCACTGGGCACTGATAAGTACCTGGCACTAAAATATTAATTGTCATGGATATTTTCAGCATATATATCAAAGCTGAATTATTATATATGCAAGCAATTCTACCAAGGAACTGTTTGCAGAGAGACAAAATTGAAATCTATGAACCCAAAATAGCTATTAACAACAACAAAAAAGCTTAATTTGGTTCTCTAGCTGCTTCTCTCTCTCTCTCTCTAAATAAAAATCAATTCAGTTGAATTAGCCTCAAAGAGGACTAACTAATTCAAACACCAGTAAATAAGTATGAGATGATTTTTTTTAGAACAAGTTTTTATTGATTTTTAGTTTTCCCCCCCCCCCTACACACATACATGATTTATGAACAGAGTATTGGCCATATCCTATCTTATACAATTCAATATATTCAAATATATTTTATTTAGTTACGGTTTTTGCCAAAATATTCTTTTTTCATAGTTTTTATTTATTTCCTAACATTTTCTTGCTCATTTTATTAGGTCACATCTTCTTTCGCCCTCAAGTTCTAATTTCTCCATTTTTATTCGTGTTCATTCTCTTTCATTTTTTTTAACTATTTCCATTTTTATCCTAATATATTCAAATATATCAGGGGTTGACTTTCTTCCATTTCATCTTTTCCTTTTCACAGCAATCCTTTCTTCTCCTCTCACTCCTTTCCCTCCCTCCTTTCTTCTTACCTCCTTTCTTCTCTCCTCTCCTATTCCTTTTCTACTTCCCCTTCCTTTCTCTCCCTCCACCCTACTTCCTCCCTATCTAACCTTCTCTCCTACTTTTATTTCCCCTACCTTTCCTCCTCTCCTCTTCCCTTTCTTCTTTCTCTCTCCCTCTTTCTCCATTTCCATCTCTCTCCTTCTTCTTATCTCTCTCCATTGCTGTATTTATTTTCATATCAATATTTCTGGTGTCCAGACAACCCTGGTTTAGTATGATTACCTGGCATCAAAGCAACATACACAGAAAAAGATACAGAAAGACAGCTTTTTTTTTTAAAGACAAACCAGGGTGTCTCCAGAAAATAGAACTTCTTATAAGATTATACCATTTAGTATAATTGCACCATTTAGTATAGATCTTTTCCCTTCATTGCCTCCCAAGGTTTAGGTATAGCAATTAAGGTATAAACTAAGACTGAGTAGATCAAGCCTCAAGCCCTCTCTCAGTTGTGAATACTCACTGGCTATCTTTAGGCAAATTATTCTCATTCTCAACACATCCTACTCTAAAGGATTGGTGTTGAGGGAGAAAAAAATGGATAAAGTGAAAGAAGTGCTACATGTGCCACTTTGAGCACCAGAAGAAAAGTGGGAAAGAAATAAACATTAAAGGGGCATTGGTCCTATCTGATACGCCATTTCTCATTGTGCTCAATGGGAGGGGCCAGAATGGGTTATTCTAGGCTCTTGCTCTATGGACTGAGTTGAATTTTCTGAGGTTCCGCTTCTGTGGTGACCTTCCTCAGTTTGACAACAAAGGCGAAGCAAATGGACATCCATCTGAAAAACACAAACAAAACACCCCAGCCCTCGGGAGTTGGACCAGACAAGCAACAGGGTAGGGTTGGCCCCTCCCATCGAACACAAAGAGAAAGGACTATCAGGTAGGACCAATACCCCTTCTCCATAGTGTATCTATGGGAGGTGCCAGGATGAGACATACCAAAGCTTGGCAATCCTACGGGCAGGAACTGTCCTGGGCCGACATCCCTGCCTCCTCATGGACCTGCTGCAGGACACGCCAGCCAAATGCTGCCTCAGCAGAAGAGTAAGAGTCAAGACTGTAATGAGAGACGAACTGTTCTGTCCCCCAACCACAACCAAGAAGACACGCGAGCTGACTATAACTGCAGCAATTTATTCCTATGACAGATATCAGTTCTGGCAACGAATCTGTTGTGTCTGTGCCCCCCGAGCCGGACCCCTACCAGAAAGTGACTCGGAAAGTGAGAGGGAAGGGCCATCAGGACTTACCACTGGAGCACCGGCTTCCCTGGCTCAGCTCCAAGAGCCAGAGGCAGGCCAGGTGGAGGAGATAACGAGGCCTCCGTCCCCTGACTCTTTCCCCCCCCAGGCCACACCTCCAGACCCAGCTGATGGCACTCAGGCCTGACTGGACCCTAGGTTTCATAGGCAGGAGAGGCGGGAACAACAGAAGCAGGGGTAAGGCAGGCCTAGGAAGTACTGAGCCATGGAGCCACACCCCACAGGATATAAAAGCAGCAAGGGCTGCTATACCACTTCATAGCAAACAAATCAACTGCTTAGAGGGAGAATTAGAGCTGAAGTCCAGTTTATTCCTGGTTTCCTGGCTGACTCATCGGCATCAAGAGAAATAACAGAGACACTTGGCATACGCTCGCTAGTTTGCTGCCAGAGCTGATAGTTGCCAGCTAATTAAGTCATCGCTTGTGTCTCCCAGACTGCAGAGGGGGACAGATCAGAACCTGCGATTGCCTGCCAAGTTCTCTTATCTCCTCAGAAGCCAGTGTAACTGCAGTTTGTTGCTGCAGTAACCAAGAGTTCAGAAATAAACAGAAATCCAGAAGCCAAATTCTTAGTCTCGAAATATTGCAGCCAAAGTTTCCAAGTGTCAGTTTTTGTCCGTCACAAGAAGCTATAGAGCAGCTCCTCCTGCTTTTATACCCTGTGGGGTGTGGCTCCACTCTCTGGGCCTGCCCCATCCCTTCTTTTGTTGTTTCCGCCTCTCCTTTCTGCGATGTCTGGGCTTTAACCAGGACTGATTGTCAGCAGCTGGTCTTGAGGCATTGCCTGGAGGGGGAAGGTGCGGGAGAAAGAGGCCTCATCATCTCCTCCACCTGGCCTGCCTCTGGAACCTGGAGCGGAGCCAGAGAGGAAGGTCCTGCAAAGGGAAGCCCTGTCGGCTCTTCCCCCTCACTCTCTGAGTCACTCTCTGCCAAGAGGCCAGGCTCGGGAGCCGAAGACACAACACGAACAGTGAAGGGGACGTCCAAGTTGCCGCCCTACAAATCTCTTCTACAGAAGCCTGGGTAGGCCCAGGCCATCATGTGGCCACTACGTGTGGAATGTGCAGTTATCCCGAGGCACCAGAAGAACTTGCAGATCATAAGCACGGACGATACATGACTAAGCCAATGCCCTACCGTGGAAGGGGTCACCTTGTGGCCCAGAGTTGAAAGGTTGAAAGGAGACGAACAGGGATTCAGTCTTCCTGAAGGAAGCAGTCCTTGAGATGTAAATACAGAGGACCCTGCTAACATCCAGTGTATGCCAGGTCTGTTCCAAAGCATGCTGAGGCCCATGGATAGAAATCTGGCAAGACCAACTCCTGTGCTCGGTGAAACAAGGAGCTGATCTTTGGAAAGAAGATAGAGTCCAGCCTCAGAACCACCCTGTTTGGGTGAAAAATACACAGGTCCTTCCTCACCGATAATGCCGCCAACTCTGATATCCGTCTGGCCAACGTGACGGCCACAAGGGAAGCACCGAGAGTGGGAGGCACCGTTTATCGGTGGTTCTCCTCCTATCTCTCTGACCGGTTGCAGATGGTGTTGACAGGGGGACAGAGGTCAACCGCGAGGCCCTTACTTGTGGGGTGCCGCAGGCGTCGATTCTCTCACCCCTCCTGTTCAACATCTATATGAAGCCGCTGGGTGAGATCATCAGTGGCTTTGGGGTGAGATACCAACTGTACGCTGATGACACTCAGCTGTACTTTTCCACCCCGGGCCACCCCAACGAAGCTGTCAAAGTGCTGTCCCGGTGTTTGGAAGCCGTACAGGTCTGGATGGGGAGAAACAGGCTCAAGCTCAATCCCTCCAAGACGGAGTGGCTGTGGATGCCGGCATCCCGGTACAGTCAGCTGCACCGGGGGGGCGAGTCATTGGCCCCAAGGGAAAGGGTGCGCAACTTGGGTGTTCTCCTGGATGGACAGCTGTCGTTTGAAGATCATTTGACGGCCATCTCCAGGAGAGCTTTTCACCAGGTTCGCCTGGTTCGCCAGTTGCACCCCTTCCTTGATCAGATGCCTTATGCACAGTCACTCATGCTCTGGTTACCTCTCGCCTGGATTATTGCAATGCTCTCTACATGGGGCTCCCCTTGAAGTGCACTCAGAGGCTTCAGTTAGTCCAGAATGCAGCTGCGCGGGTGATTGAGGGAGCCCCACGTGGCTCCCATGTAACACCACTCCTGCGCAGACTGCACTGGCTGCCTGTGGTCTTTCGGGTGCACTTTAAGGTTTTGGTTACTACCTTCAAAGCGCTCCATGGCTTAGGGCCATGGGTACTTACGGGACCGCCTACTGTTACCCCATGCCTCCCACCGACCCGTACGCTCACACAGAGAGGGACTTCTCAGGGTGCTGTCCGCCAAACAATGTCGGCTGGCGGCCCCCAGGGGAAGATCCTTCTCTGTGAGGGCTCCTACCCTCTGGAACGAACTTCCCCCTGGCTTGCGCCAAATACCTGATCTTCGGACCTTTCGCCATGAATTGAAAACGTATTTATTTATTTGCGCGGGGCTGGCCTAAGTCTTTTGTTAAATTTTTAAATTTCTAAATTTTAGATGAATTTTTTTTGTTTTTTTTTTGTGTTTACATTTATACCCCGCCCTTCTCCGAAGACTCAGGGCGGCCTACAGTGTATAAGGCAATAGTCTCATTCTATTTGTATATTTTTACAAAGTCAACTTATTGCCCCCCCAACAATCTGGGTCCTCATTTTACCTACCTTATAAAGGATGGAAGGCTGAGTCAACCTTGGGCCGGGCTCGAACCTGCAGTAATTGCAGGCTACTGTGTTCTTAATAAGCCTTAATAACAGGCTTTACCAGCGTGAGCTAAACCGGCCCTAAGCATGAATTTTAATGGGTTTTTAGATTTTAAATGTTTTTATAATTTTCGGCCAACTGTATAATAAGTTTTTTAATCTGTTCTTAATTGTATATTGTTTGTGTTTTATTTTTGGCTGTAAACCGCCCTGAGTCCTTCGGGAGAAGGGCAGTATAGAAATCTAATAAATAATAATAATAATTTTAAAAAAAGCAACTTTACACAAGAGGAGGCTAAGGCTGGCCTCCCTCAAAGGTTCAAAAGGTGCCTTGGTAAGGGCCTGTAATACTCTGGTCAATTCCCAGGTGGAATAGCATGGATCGCAAATTAGAAGCCCCTTGCAGAAAGGCTCACACCCTTGGGTGGTAAGTGAGGGAGCCCCAGTCCCCAAAGGTCAAGACAGAGCCCAGGGCAGTGACCTGCCTATGCAAAGTGTTAGGGGAAAGCCCCATTCCAGGCCCTCTTGTAAAAACTCCAACATCTCTGCCACCAAAGCCGAAGTAGGGTCCAAATGTCCCTTGCCACACCAATCCATAAAGGTTGTCCAGGTTGCATTGTAAATGCGTGTGGTCGAAGGCCGTCTGGCCACCTGATTGTCCGGATGACCCTTGTAGAGGATTTTTCCCCTTAGGAGCCTCTGCTCAACCGCCAAATGGCCAATTGGAGCACAGGCCCCTGGCTCAACCGCCAAATGGCCAGGATGGAGCACAGGCCCCTGGCTGAGGGAAGCCCTCTCCCGGGGAATCCTTCAGGGTCTGTTGACAGACAGACTGGCGAACCACAGCCTCCTGGGCCAATGGGAGGCCACTAACAGTACCTCTGCCCTCTCCAACAACACCTTCCTGATGACAGCTGGGATCGGGATAGGGAGGGAAGGCATACAAAAGCCCCCTTAGCCAGGGGCTCCTCAGAGCATCCACCCCTTCTGCTCCCAGGGCCAGGAACTGGGAAAGGAATTGGGGAGGTGAGTGTTCATCAGAGATGCAAAGAGGTCAACTACGGAAGGCCGAACCGGTCTGCGAGTTCTGCAAACAGCCTGGGAAGGAGCCTCCATTCCGATGGCTCGACTCAACCAGTCGGCTCGGATGTTGGCCATCCTGGCAATATGATCTGCTGTTAGGGATAAGAGATCAGTCTCCGCCCACCAGCACAAGGCCTTTGCCTCCTTCAAGTCCCTCCTTGCCAGTTGATGTGGGCCTTCATCGTTATATTGTCTGTGAGGATGAGAACATGGTGCCCCTCCACCTGTGGTTGGAATGTCAGTAGGGCCAGATGGGCTGCCCTCAGCTCCAACCAGTTGATCTTCTGGTTGAACGCCAGTTGTGTCCACTGTCCCTGGTAACCTGAGAACTGCAGTGGCCTCCTCAGCCAAAAAGGCTGACATCTGGCGTTATAGTCAGCCTGAAAGGAGTGCCATCTCCACTCTTCGCTCCTCCGTCTTTAAGGCATCCTTCGCGTCAGGCAGACGAGCAGAGGAAGAGGTTAGGGCAGCCACTGGGGTATCCACCTGAGGGACTATATAAAAGTAAGAAGCTTCGTATTGACACCGAAGAGGGTATTCTCTTGTCAGGTGGGCTGCGATGCCATGGCTGGTGAGGTTCACTGCCTACGTATCATCTCTAGGAACATCCTAGGTATAGGGATCATTTCTGCCTCTATGGCCTGTTCCGTGACAGGAAATCCTCCTATTCCCTAAATCAGTGGGAGGCTCAGTTGCACTAGGGTTTTTTTCCCAGACAGGCAGTTGCCCATACCTTGGTGAGCAGTGGATTGAAGAGCATGGGGTTAAAAAGGTCCTGAAAGCGCAGCCTGTCCAGGGAGTCCTGCTCAAAGTCAGAGAAGTCTCCCTCACCCCAGAACCCCTCCAATTAAGAGTATCTGCTCTGGCCTGAATCTGTGGGTGAACAAGGCCCCTGATAACTAGCTTCCTCAGCAATTGGCCCGCTTTGGCCTGCTGAATCAAGAGGCAAAGCAGGGTCGGGCAATTGCTAGCACTGATGGCGTCCTTCAGCAATTCCCTCCCTGACTGTTGGGTCAATCCAGTGCCTCATAAAAGGGGGCATGTCGTGTTCCTGCAAACCCCCTCCCCCAAGACGGAGACCATACCACTAATGATGGTATGAGATTTGCTTAAGAATAGCAACTGCTAAGTAAGTGCATCCTAAGCGGCATAGTCATGTGACGTGCTTTATGATTACATTACTTTAGAAAAGTGATGAAAATTCTGTTCACCCTCTGGTCACAATCACCTCACCATTTAAGTGAGGATTACTTGTATTCCCTTTGCAAGTTGTATTTGTGCTTATTTTGTCTGAGGCAAAATGTTGCAAGTGATCATGCATTTTACTGACAAGTATTTCCTTTCTTAGCAAAAGATAAACAATCTACTCAAATTTTTCAACTATCCCTCATTTGTCATCAGATACTTAAAACATATCTGTTACATTAACAGATATAATCGTTTAGCACATCTCAATAATTCTTTATAAATAGACCACTCATTATGTTATTTTCTCTTCATAATTCTCTTCCTATACATTAATAGTTTTTAAATATAATACATTAATAGTCATTCTTGGTTTATCTTTTTTATAAACCTTTTCTCATTTATAATCTGACTTTTTTTTCATCATCTGAATGGTAATTTATTAGTAACTCAGACTCTCATGGCTTTTTTCTCTATTGCTTTTTGGGCCTGTACTGCAAATTACTTTTCTTCTTCTTTTTATTGTAATTAAAAAGGAAAAACTTTTGTTTTCCTTCTGTTTGGTTTTGGGAATTTATAAATTAAAAAAAATATTTGGTCTGTAATTCTGTATAAAATAACAGAATTTACTTGAAATATATATATATAAATGATTGTCTCTCTCTCTGGGCTATTTTTGTCTATATTCCAAAGAAATATTATGAACAATGTCTAATGAGAAAATAGCTTTCTGTATAATCCAGTGGTCCCCAATCTTTCTGACTCCAAGAACTGGCAGTGACAGTGGTGGTGGAGGAGGATGGGAGGGGATGGTCTCACACATGCAACCTAGTGCCATGCATTTGCAAATGAAGTTCATCCCCTCGCCTGCCATTTGCGCAGTCAGGTTCCCAATGGTCCGTGCAGGGATATGGGACCCGATATAATCCCTCTCCCATAACTAATTCAACAACATCTACTATATTAGTTGCTTCTGATTCATGTATCTTTGAAAAATTTATTATTTTTTGGCAGTTTCATGTTTCATGCATTTGTGAAGTTTGACTGAATTCTGCTGAATTTTTAAAATAATTTTTTTTAAACAAAAAATAAAAAATTTCATCCTTTAGCATATGAATTATTTGATTTTGCTTATCCACTTTATCCTTTTCAACATCCCTTCTTTTAGCATTTAGGCATCTAATTATTTGAATCAGTGTTTCCCAAAACTCACTAGCATGTGTCAGCTTCCTAGTTCCTATAAAATAGAACTTTTGCAGTGCAATAGAGCCAGAATCAATCCAAAAATGGTCACAGGAGAGGGAGGAGGAAGAAGAGAAAGGAAGGCATCCCTTCTTCATATAGAAAGAGGAAAAGGAAATAATATCATGATTTACCTGAATATAGGTTTTTCTGCTGTGCACATTTAATCACCCATTTGGGGAAGATTATTTCCTGATGGCAGGAAGAAGACAAGAGAACTCTGTCAAAGAAGTATAGGGAATTGGTATGCAATGCAATGTTGATTGCTTCCAGACTCTCTAAGTTTATAAAATAATCTATAAGGTTATAAAACAACCTAAAATAGGGTTGGTGATATTTACTGTACATCTGACTTTCAGTATAATAGTCTGAGGAGAACCTAAGATTGGTAAAATAAATAAAGGACTGTTACATGTTCAATGGTACTGTACTAAAACCAATGACCCTGTTCAAGTCTTAAATCAATGCTTGATGTCAGATATTAACTGGATAAAGCAATGTTTCTCAACCTTGGTAACTTTAAGATGTTTCTTACACTGGCTGGAGAATTCTGGGAGTTGAAGTCCATACATCTTAAAATTGCCAAGTGAGAAACACTAGGCTAAAAGTACAATTTAATCATACTGAAGGCTCAAAAAAATAAATCAAGGAATAAGGATTCAGCCAGTGCTGTATAGGGTGTGATTTCTTTGAAGGCTACATATTGTGCTTGCTGAAAGTTCCCCTTGTCTGCAAATTCTCCTTGTCTCGGCTCAGTTTTCAGCTGTGGCTAAACTGTGGAATGATTTTGGTGATGGGAAGAATGTGATTTGTTTTTTAAGAAACAAACTGATACTACTTATAAAGCCCCCCATGATTTGAATCCAAGCTACCTTTAAAAAAATATTGCCTTATAAGGTAATTGAGGCATTAAGAAACACCATTCTCCAGTTACTACAATTAAGAGAGACTTTTGGTGTGATCAGCAGAGGTCAGACTGTTCTCCTTCCCTATTGTCAGCAGGCAAAAAATAGTTTTATTTATGCAGACTTCTGGCATATAAGCAGGGTTTAAGTTGAAAGACAGGAGCATGTGGGTGCTTTTTTCCTTTTTAATTGTATTTTAATTATATTGTTTTTCATTAGAAGCCTTGATCCATTGATGGAAATGATGGTTATAAATTCAATTAATACAATACTAATTATCACCCAAGTTTTATTCTATTCTAGCCAGTTACCCAGTCCTCCATTATCTAGTCTGAATTCCCTATTTTATTTTCTTAAAAAACGAAACCATGAAAGCATTATTGAGCCTGATTGTCTCGTGTGAAATACTTTCTCAGATATCCCATCTATAGACTAAAAAATAAATTTAAAAATTCGGGTATAGGAAAGAGAAGAACTTCAAGCAGAAATTATAATTAATGCCACTACCTTAACCATTTTTATAATCTCATTATTTTAAATTTACCTCTTAAATGAATGGGGGGGAAAAACAATTTTATGCATGGTTATGATAAGTGCAAGGATACAGTGTGCTTAAATGCAAGAACTCTGCATATGCCTGTGGATAATGTCAACAGAGGCCTAAGTAATTAGCAGATTCATTTTTCAAATAATAAAGGATGAGCAACTAATTGATTTTCCAATTACTAATTGTACAAAAAGGGCAATTTAACCTAATTAGGATCTTCCTAACATTTATTGAAATATTTTGCTATGTTGTAGTTTGTTTTTTGTCCTTTAATTACTAGATTTTTATTGATATTTTTTCTAAATATCAACAATTAAAACATGAAAACCTGCTCTGAATCAATTTAAACTGCTTATACAAAACTAATAAAAAATATAGATAATTGAACTGTGAGTCCACTATTCAAATTTATATTTTAACTGCATGAAATATTTTGCCTCCAGCCCATTAAGCCAAAAAAAATTCCTATTCTCCAGCCAAACCTGTATCAACTTCCAAGCTGCTGCTTTTTTCTCAAGCAACTCTGTCCTTTTTTTAAAAAATCAAGTATTTTAAATGTAAAAGAATTAGAAGCTTAAAACAAATATTTGGAGAATGTTTGAAAGCTAACAGGAGAAAAGATGTAAAAGATAGGAATGAAGATAATGTATCAGCATTTGAAATAGCTCAATCCATGTTTTCAGGATTAGTAAATTAATAATCACCACATAAATCTCATATTAAAATTTTCCAAGGAGCTAATCACCACTAAAGACAACAGAAATAAAACAATCAAGTTCACCTTCACTTTCAGCTTCAGTATCAATTCTTTCCTGCATACTCAAGATTTCAACTGAAAAGTTCTATCATTAAGAAAAAAAAATAACAATCACTGATGATGCTCCATTACTGTATTAAATAAACTTCATTAACAAGTTTGCATCTTTTTCATAATAATTAAAAATTGTCTTTCTAAATACAGCATGGGGAAAACGTGAATCATTTTATGTAAAATATTAATGAATAATTATAATACAAAACTCATAGTCATTTTTTTCTTTATCAATTTCTTATCATTTACAAAGTAGAACAAAGCAATATTTAAAAATAATAAGAAATCAGAGCGTCATTATTTAGAGTCACTAAATTGGAATAATATAATGATAAACTCCCATAGTATCTGATTTCATATTTTATTCCCAATAAACTCACTAGGCTTCCCAGTCTTTCTGAAATAATTTATACTTCAGATGTATCTCTGTAAATTCAAAGACTTTAAAAGTATTCCTGGTTTTAAAAGAAATCATAAAATTACAGGCAATTAAAAAATCTATTCCCAAAAGTTTCACCACAAGCAATAGCAAAAGCAAAAAGCTTTTATAAACTGAAAGGCGTGTCTTCACAGCCTGAAGCAGACACATTAATTTAAGGTGTGGAAACTACAAAGATTCTTATTTGCATAAAACATATCATCAAGTCTAAACAAGATACAGTAAGTAGTTATATTATACATATGAATTAACATGGAAGATAAAATTAAGTTAAAGTTTTAAGAATATAAGTTAATTAAATTAAAGTATCAGTGAGTGTTTATTGTTGAAAAAGATATATTGTCTTGAATATATTAAAGAAAATCATTACAGCTCTCTTCCGTATATATCAAAATCTTATTGTCAAGATCTTTTCAGTGCTGGACTATTATGTATGCTTGTCTTTTTTTAATTTATTTATATTTCAATGTATTTTATCACCATATATCAAAGAGCCCATGAATCCATAACACATCAGTTCATCACAAAAAGAAACCTTACTTTGGTATCTGCAACCACAACTGACTCAGATAGTATGGAGACAGAAAATGACAAGGCACATAATTTGCAGAAATCCAGCTATTCTAGCTTTTTGATAATCACATAAATAATCAGTATTTTTATAATCCTATGCATACACTAACTAAAAAAGTCAACCTTCAAGGTCAATTATATTTCTGTTCCTAATGCTTCTGAAAATGTTTCTTCAATCAAATGAGCCTCTGAGTTCCCGTTTTCCCAGGACATAGCTGAATAGCTGCCAATTTAGTTGGATGCACTAGAAAAGCTCATACAATTCCAAATTGTTAAAATAATATAGTAAGCTATACTTTAAAAATAAAGAAACAGTAGGTGGCGTAAGCAGAAAATTCTTTTAGGTCCTGTGGAAATAACAATTATTCCAAGAAATTAAGGAGGACTAATTCATTCACCCATTTGAGGCAAGAAATCTTCCTTGACCAGCTTTAATCCTAAATATTGTATATTCTCCAATCTTTAGCAAAAGATGGAAACCATGAGAAAATCAGCTATCACTTATAAAAATTATCCTATTACTTATACAAGCAATAAAATGTCCCCCAATTGGCCATTCATCTGAAAGTTATTTGCAAAATAAAAGTTATAGGTTGGACAATTTATCATTTCTCAATCTGGATTTTTTTTAAAGTAAATCATTATTAAGTCAAAATGTCAACTAAAAATACCAACTATATATTACGAGAGCCATTTTGTGATTTAAATTTCTAGTAAGGTTGAACAGAATTATGGATCACACAGGAGTAGTTGTCTACAAAAATCAGGGAGTAGCAGCATTCATGAGAGTTAAGGAGTGTCCAAGAAAGCATTCTTTTGACATTTTTAAGTAACTATTTAAACCAAATAGATGTGGCATGTCAAATATGAAGCATCTAATTTTAGCCCTCTTTGTCCTTTAAACACAAATGCAATATATAATCTCTATATTTTAAGGAGTAACCCATACTAAAAATCTACCTGTGTGCCCTATATTTGAAATGCAATGTGTGCTATATTGTATTCCACTATTCATAAACTAATACCAAGGAATTCCATATTATCAAAAGAAAAATAAAGGCAAAACAACACATTTTATCAATAGCTAGGATTATTGCATGTAGCTAAGCAAGAATTATTAGAGTGGGAAGGAACACAATGAAATTACTGTGTCTATGTAGGTAACAGTTCCAATCAAAACTTCAGTATTAAAAAAGAACAAATGAAATTAGCCATTATCCCAGAATTAGATCCAGTACTAAATTATCAAGGTCTATTTATTTTGCTTTTTCTGCTCATATGACCAGAAATAAAAAAATGAGAAAGAATGTGCGTGGTGAGCAACAGTACATACCTCTTACAAATGTAACTTAGTAAATCAGTAATTCAGAGAAAATTTGGACAAAACCTAGGCTGTTTGTATCCAAGTATAGTTTTTGAATACTGGTCCACAATTTCATTGTGTTCCTTTCTGGTCCATAAGTTAAAAAAATACCTGTTGATGACATGAATGCTTAGCATCTTCATAGATTTCATACATTTACATTTTGTATTTGCAAAATGCAAAAAGCACAATGCATTTTAAAAAATTTTGAGAAAAAGAAAAAAATTAAAGAAAAGAATATTAGGTATGCTAGCTGTCTTGAGTTATTTATTAAAATAATAAA
The DNA here is from genome assembly GCF_028640845.1 of Ahaetulla prasina. NCBI lineage: Eukaryota > Metazoa > Chordata > Lepidosauria > Squamata > Colubridae > Ahaetulla > Ahaetulla prasina. Next base: position 53,906,447 of record NC_080539.1, read on the forward strand.
GTGGAGAATGAATAAGCTTTTACTATACATCTTTTCCTTATCTCTAAACACACTTTTTATTATAGAAATTACATATATATATATATATATATATATATATATATATATATATATATATATATATATATATATGAAATGAGCACACCATATCTATCATACAATACCTCATTTATAGTGAAAAGCACTATAATTTGTGAGCTAATCAGTCACACTATAAATCAAGATGCAAATTAAACAAAAACATTTGTGTCCATTAAATCTTTTAATCAATTTAAAGGTATAAAATTGATTCAAACCTTTGAATCACCTTCAAACCAAAGTTTGTACTAAGAAGTGTTTTAGTTATTAGTAAAACCAATAACCAATATTTTCACACATGCAATTCAATCAAATACATTCAAGATGCAAGTTACAGCAGGGCTGTATCATCTTGAACAACCAAATTTTATCCCGCCAGTTTCTTTTCAAAAGAGACACATACAACATATATTCTTTAGGTAATCTAGAGAGGTAGAAACATAATATTTAATGCACTTTGATATGCTGATTTATCTCAACACTGAAATAAAGATACTCATAAATAGTAAGTGTAATCTTTCCATGAGTCACACGTGTTTAGTTAAGAAAAACAAATAGAGCATTATATGTTCATTTCCTGTGCCCTTTTGATCATAAGTTTCAAAAAATCCAGGAAAAATTAGTTGACAGAATATGGAATAACAGAGATTGCCAGGTTTAATAACATGTTACAAATTATGTTTGACCTGCCAAACATTCTAAAAGAGTGAGACTCACATTCAAGATAATTTAAATAAATATGTTGTTATACCAATTAACTTTCAGACATAGACCAAGCTATTTAAAAACAGTATTTATATGTGTGATTATACTACTTATTTTAATTTTGTTCTTGTTTGATTTTTATTATTACAGATATACGTATGTCAGAGTTGTAAATTAAGTTAACTGCCCTTATAAATTCCTTACATAATTCTTACCAGCAGTTCTTGTTCATATGTAATTATGGACCAATTTATATTTTCAGTTATAATTAATCACTTTTTCTATTTTAAAAGTCATATATTTTCATATACCCAGATTTAGTTATACTTTCATAGTATATACATTACTATGAACAATTTTTCCTAAAGTGATATTTGTTAAGTTCATTAATATGTCTATTTTAGCATATTTTCTTATATCTGTTTTTGTATGTTCTTTGGAGAAAAAAGTATTGCAAAACTCATAAAAATGTAAGTTTTAAAATACAGATGAAGTGTTACTTATAAAAGGTAAATTGTGTAAATAATAAGTTTCTTCTCTGAAACAATCCTGTTTTTAAAACAAATGGTATTGAAGTTCCCAGGTACCTTTCAAAGATAATCACTATCAAACATATTTCTTCAGCCTTTCTTTAGCAACAATAGATGATTATGTCTCCAAAATAAGCATATCCAGTGCAACAGCCTACAGTAGGCAAAGTTATACTGGCCATCTTCTGGAAGAAGTCAAGAGTCCCGCTGACTGCGAGCCTGTATTTCATAGGGGTCAGTATCTTATACAGTTTACTTTTTGGCCTGGTATTTGGTTAATTTGAAGTCCCCCATCTGCTTTAAGAAAGCATTAATGGGTTATTTGACACCCAGTGGCTTATCCTCTCAAGCTCAGGATTTGTGCAGCATCTCTAAACTATGATGTAATACACAAAGCCAAATATATGATGTACGGTTGCAGGAACTGGGTATGTCTACTCTAATGAAGAGAAGGACTAGGAATGACTTGATAGTATCTCCCAGAGGGGCTGCCACAGAGAGGAGAGGGTCAATTTATTCTCCAAAGCATCTTCCCCAAAGGCAAGAGAAGAAGTAATGGATAGAAGTTTATCAAAGACAGATCCAACATGGAATTAAGGAGAAATATCCTGTCAGTGAGTATAATTAATCAGTGGAACAGGTTCCTCCAGAAGTTGTGGGTGCTCCATCATTGGAGGTTTTTAAAAAGAAATTGGACAGTCATTTGTCTGAAATTGTATAGAGTCTCTTGCTTAAGCAGAGGGCTGGACTAGGAGACTTCCAACTAACTCTGTTATTCTGTAATTCTGATATGTCATTCCCCAAATCACTGAACAACCACAGAGGCTGTATAAGCATATTAAATTGGGATGGGATGTGTGAGCACTAATGTAAGAAACACAGTCAGCTAAATCCCAAGTCATAGATATAGAAATGGAATCCAAATCTAGAGCAGGAGTGTCAAACTCAAGGCCGGGGGAGTGGATCCGGCCTGAGGGGTGCTTAGATCGGGCCCATGGGGTTGCCCTAGAAACAATAAAGGACCGGCTGCAGTGCCTCTGCCAGAAAATGCGTTCCTCCTGAGCTCCATTTTCCCTGGCAGAGGATTGCAGGAAGCCGATGGAGCTCGGGGGCCTATTTTTGCTAGAAGAGTGCTCGGGCCACCAAAGCCCCTACCCGACACAAGTGACGTCAAGCTGGCCATCCTCACCCTCCAGACACCCTCACTCCAGACCCCCAAGGTCAAACACAATCCTGATGCGGCCCTCAATGAAATCAGGTTTGACACCCTGATAGCAATAGATTTTGCCCCCCAATAGAATCTTTTGAATAGGAAATAGGTAAGAAATCTATATAGTATATTTTTATTATTCTGAAGCTTGCCTTGAAAATGTTTAAAAATGAAACAAGCAAAAATGCAACTGATAAAATATAAACCTTTTTAAAAATACAACTGATAAAATATAAACCATTTTAAAATACCACATTCAGGTAAGCCGGTATTATTTTCATAAAGTAATAATGTACAGCATTACAGTAGTAATTTGCATGACTAAAAGTGTTTGAAACTGAATCCTTGCTGAAGGGATTTCAAAAGGAGGAAATAACTTATACGTCTTTAGAAGCAATCTGACAATTGTTTCTACATTCTTATCTTGGGTTTCACTTTCTACAATAAGATCTCATGTAAATATGCTTTTTTATGAAATTCCTTAACTTTTTCCACTCCTGAAACAGCAAGTATGGGCAAGTATTTTAGAAAATTTGGAAAGGAACAACTAGTTCTACAATGGGAAACCGACCCACTTTTCCAACCACTGATTCATTAAATGACTTTGACCTTCAGATGCTGAATCTCTAACCCTCTTTTCCTTTCACTCCAGAAATTCCTATAAAAATATGTTACGAGATAAAAAGAAATATAGTTGAAACTGAAATGTTTATATACTGTATTTTGCTAAATCTTCTACCTTAAAACATTAAAACAAATTTCACCAATGCAATAGCACCAACTTTTAATGAAATATGGTTGTGTTTGTACAACCGTATTTCATATTTCAACTGTATTCTACACCTGACATGGGGCAGAAATCAAATTCTTACTTATGGTATAAATATGTATTATGGCCACTTCAAACTACAAGTGAGAGCTTACAGTAAAAAAGTAGCATTACAACCTTCTCCTTATGGTTTTTTTTCCAATCCACAATGACAATTTTTTTTCAGGGAGAAAGGGCAGGTGGAAAGCAACAAGGTGTTGCTTAAGCATGCCATGACTGTTAGAAATATTTTCCCAAGAACAATGGAATAAGATCTTCACTCATGCCGCTGTGGTATTAGTTCTATGTGAGCATTATAATTTATCTTTATTGCTGTGCTATTACAAAACAGATGTATGGATGAAGCGAAACTTAAAAGGCAATAGGCAGTTGGCTGGAGGCAAGGACATTAAGAAAGAAAATTGTATTACTCTATAGTCAAGCTATAATTTTTTTAAAAGGACATAAGAATGAAGTTCCCTTTTTAAAAACTGGATTCCCATTTATACCCATAAAACTTGCTATTCTGTTGCAAGAGATTAAATGAAATAAGCACCAAGCTTTTTTCAAACTACTTTCAAATCAGTTACAAGGAAAATAGCTACCGGTATATATTCTACCTCCAATCTTAGATCTAATTCTTCATTCAAGCTATTGCTGTGAAGAAAAATAAGGTATCATCACTCCAATCAATTATACTCCTAAATGTTAAAAATATTTAGGAGTATAATTGATTAGAGTATATTACCATACTTTTCTTGAATTTTTAAGCTTAGGATCCTCCATTTTTCCTATCTACAACGTATACATTAATATGAACCTGTAACTTCATTTTTAATTGTTTCATATATGTTCATTTGGAACATTTTTAAATGTTCCAAAGCAGTCCAGAGGTATAATTAGAGATCACAAAAGTAATTATATGCATTGTACTGATGATTCCCAGGTTTCATAAGACCTGCCTTACATAAACTCAATTTATTCATGTATCCATTTTTCTCTGCCCTCCACTAGCTTGAGCCACCACTGCTACCTGTTCTTAGGATCAGGCCCTGGCCTCTTAGAAACTAAGAGCATTTAGCATTTAGACTTATATACGGCTTCACAGTGCTTTATGTCCTCTCTAAGTGATTTACAGAGTCAGCAGATTGCCCCCAACAATCTGGGTCCTCATTTTATCGATCTTGAAATGGAAGGTTGAGTCAACTTTGAGTCGCTCAGAATTCAACTCCTGGAATGAGTAGTGAGTTAGCCTGCAGTACTGTATTCTAACCAGCGCTTCTCTTTCCAGGATGGTTTTTAATAACCACTCACCTCTCCCACAGCCACATAGCCCTTTGAGCCCATTGCTGCAGGCTAAGGTAAAGGTAAAGGTTCCCCTCGCACATACATGCTAGTCATTGCCGACTCTAGGGGGCGGTGCTCATCTCCGTTTCAAAGCCAAAGAGCCAATGCTGTCAGAAGACCTCTACATGGTCATGTGGCCGGCATGACTCAACACCAAAGGCACACGAAACGCTGTTACCTTCCCACCAAAGGTGGTCCCTATTTTTTCTACTTGCATTTTTCCGTGCTTTCGAAACTGCTAGGTTGGCAGAAGCTGGGACAAGTAACGGGAGCTCTCCCCGTTACACAGCAGCACTAGGGATTCGAACCGCTGAGCTGCTGACCTTTTAATCGACAAGCTCAACATCCTAGCCCCTGAGCCACCGCATGCAGGCTAATTCAGTTTAAATACTTTATTTGTTCAGTTTAAATACTTCATTTGTTCTCTTCCTTGCTTTTCCTTAGGTTTTGTTTGCTGGCTCATCATAAAAAAACTGACCAATGTCCCTGTAGGAAGATTCTCTGGATGGAAGAACATAGTATTTCATGATTTTCAGGGATTTCTCCCTCCCTTCCACTCTCTTCACAGTTACTTGGAAATTAAATAAGCACAAGACATAACTTAGGTCTAAATGCACAGCCTTTTTATAAGGCATCAATCCAACAGAGGTCATATATCAAAGCAACATTTTGCCATCTTGTGCAAAGATGTAACATTTTCAGAATTTTGAAGCCATTAGAAAGGGAATATTTTTCCTACTCTTCTCAGGAAAACAACCGAGAAATTTCTGGAAAATTGAAATAATTGCACTGTTCATTTTCACATCAACACTTACAAGTCTAAATTAACGTTGCTGTTTAAAGAGCATATAATAGAGTATGTAAACACTGATTTACTATTTCAATTATTATTTGGTTCTATTTATTATAATATGCCTAATTAATTTATTTTACTTTACAATGTATTAATTTTTCTACAAAGCTGCAAAATCTTTTTAAAAAATCTATTATAAATTCAGTTTGACAAGTTACCAAAAAAATCACAATTCAGAAGAAACTATCAAAAAGCAATAAAGCAATTTAACATCCTTAGATACTTAGGGCTCGAGAATCAAGGTGGAACTGACCCATTGGCCTCTAGAGTAAAAGCTGGCAATAGAAAAGCCCATAAGCAAATGAGGGACTGAATCCTCATTCCTTCTTTGGTGAAAATTAGCAATGCACAGGAGGAGCAGAAATGTATCTTGCTCTTCTTGTATTAGAGAGTTGTACTGCACTGTTTGTCCTCTGTATAGTATTTGGTTAAAGAACTGTAGTACTCTGATTAGATTTTTAAAATATTATTAATGTTAGTATTTTATGGGAAATATAACACATAAGAGTACTTGTTTTATTGCATTTATTACTGTAAAAGAAAATATTTCTGTCCATTTTTATCACTTTGTCCTGGAAGTAAGTAGAAATATTAATTTGGATTCACCACCTAAGGGCAAATAACAGGTTCAACCTACAATAACTTCAATGATGTGTGTGTGTATTATGTGTGTGTGTGTGTGTGTGTGTGTGTGTGTGTGTGTGTGTATGTATATACACACATACACCAAGAGTTGCGGAATACCTTAAGGAGAAAAGCAAGTACCGCAAGTCCCAAGACAGAAAGAACCGAACAGGCATGGAGAAAGACTTCAGTCAAGGTAGCGAAGATGCTATCCGTTTCCTCTCCATACAAATATTTCTAATGCATCTACTTATGGTTTTATCAGCGCCGTGAGCGCCGCTGGGGAGATGAGAACGTAGCAGGAAAAAGAACCGCTCGTTTTTCTCCTTGTAAAGAGAGCAACTGAATGATAAAGTCATGTACACATTAGTGTGTACTTCGCTCCGGAGGGAAAAAAGGGGCACTGAATTTGTGCGTATTAGATTTATATACAACATCCCAGCAACTTAGTTAAATGTCTTGGAGTCACCCTCTTCGTCCCAATGTGTAATTTCCCCCCCCCCCGAAATTCACCCAGGCTTAATTTTGCTCCCCCGAAATTCACCCAGGCTTTTCTCTCAATATTCACCCTCCTCTCATTTTCTCTTCCCACCCACCTTCTCCGGCATGCATTTTTCAGACCAAAGACTTCGGCAGACAGCCTTGCAGAGAGAGAGAGAGAGAGGAAGGTCAGGGACAAGAGTCGCCGCCGCCACACTTTGCCGCGAAAAACATTCACCTTGAGGATCAAGGAGGAGACTGAGGCGGTTTCGGGTCGCCCAAGTCCCCTAGACAGCCCCTCCGCGCGCAAGAATCCGAGGGAGGAAATGGACCTGGCCTGGAGCTCAGGCAGAGACGCGCACTTGTGTGGCAACGCTGCCCCGACCGACCGCCACAGACTCGGCTCCCGGCCGCCCCAGAGCCATTTACCAGGCACCTCAACTTACCCAAACTACCGGCGAAACCGTCCATTTTGGGCGCCGCGGCGTCAACGTCCAAGCTCGACCTCGAGCCGCCGGCTCCGTCTGAGAAGGCAGGAGGAAGAAGCGGCGGGCGGGGGGCAGCTCATTCACTCGCGCCGCGGTTGCGGCTGCCCACTCAGCACCCGCGGCACGCGCTGCCCGCTCGCGTTCCCTGCCTGCCGCGGACGCTGCTCTGGCCCCACGCGCCTCCGGCACAGCTGCTCCGCAAAAGACAGGTCCGCTCGCCTGCCCGCCTGCAGCCCGTCCGCCCGCCCGCTCGCTCGCTCCGAGACCCCTTTCGCAGGGCAGCAGCAGCAGCAGCAGCAGCAGCAGCCACAGCCAGTTTCTAACCCCCTCCCCCAGCCGCTTTCGGGCCCGCCCTGCAGCGGCCGCGTTGCTTTCGCGCTTCCGACTCCGCCTTCCTTTGGCAGCCGGGGCTTCCCCTCCAGCGGCGGCTGCGGAGGGTCTGGGGGCGAGGCGGGCCTGGAGAGGGGAAGCTAGTGGCGGCCCCCTCAGTTTGGTACGCCTGAGGCCCGATCCTTACAGTCAGAAGTCGCCGAATAACAGGGAGGCTTGACTCCAAGCTGCCTTGGAGGCTGGGCGATTTGGGGGGCAGTAGCGTGTGTTTCGGGGTAAGGCATTAGTCCAGCGGCTTTTCTCGGGTATAACAACACCCCAGTAAAAGCTAACTAACTTCTTATTCTTAGTGGAGGGCTGTGGCTGGCAATTAAAGAAAGGCTTATTCGAGTGGAACCCATGTAATTTAATGGGGAGCTGCCAGATGGAATGGATTCAGTATTGCAGTTCACCGATTTCTTGAGTCTGCGGAAAATTATACCCTCGTAAAATTGGCTGTCCCAATTGCCAATCTTGATTCTGCTTAGTCTGTTGTGAATTACTGTCAAATGGTGTTTGTTTTTTTTACTTTTTTTTAATTCAGACATTTGCATACTGACCTAGATTATTTGCCATGTTAAGCAAAGAAAGGGGCTGAAATGTCTAGCTTTGCAGCCTTCCTTCTTGTCACCTGTGAATATTTGCTAGTGGTGAGGGTGGTGAGGGTGCGTCCGAGCTCGATCTGACACCAGGATTTTGTCAAGGGTCTTTTTGCAGTCCTCTCACATACCCCCATTTTGTTCAGCACAGGCATAACGAAGTGTGTAACTTCTGAGTTCCTGAAAGTATCTCTTAGACCTGTCATTTCACTATTACACCACTATATTCTTGTGCAAAGCCAGCAAAAACAATTGAGGAAGTACACCTATATTCCTCTACAGAGGAATTATTGAGTCTGTCATCTGCACCTCTATAACTGTCTGGTTTGGTTCTGCAACCCAACAAGACAGACACAGACTTCAGAGGATAATTAGAACTGCAGAAAAAACAATTGCTACCAACCTACCTTCCATTGAGGACCTGTATACTGCATGAGTCAAAAAGAGGGCTGTGAAAATATTTACAGACCCCTCCCATCCTGGACATAAACTGTTTCAACTCCTACCCTCAAAACGATGCTACAGAGGACTGCACACCAGAACAACTAGACACAAGAACAGTTTTTTCCCGAAGGCCATCACTCTGCTAAACAAATAATTCCCTCAACACTGTCAAACTATTTACTAAATCTGCACTACTATTAATCTCATCGTTCCTATCACCCATCTCCTTCCAGTTATGACTATTTATTTATTTATTTATCTAAAGATCTAAACCTTTGTTAGTAATCTGATCCACAGCTCTTTAAAGGATAGTTATTCCAGAAAAAGCAGGGGTTCTCTTCCCTTAATCTAATAGATTTAAAAACCCTGAAAAACTGTACCTTTTGCTTTTAACTATAATTTTGTGAAATTTGCAAAGTTAATATTAAATAATTAATAATAAAATATGTCAAAACATAATTTTGAACTATTATCCTCTTGTTTCACTTAATTTTGATTATAATATATAGATGGAATTAGGTGAATATATGTAGCTGAAAGGACTGAAATTTGCATTATGTTATAATCTTAAGTAGAATTTTTATAAAATGATGTATTGTTGGCATATGTTACCAAGATAAATTGTCTAGAACAGTGGTTCTCAACCTGTGGTCTGTGGACCCCTGGGAGGTCACAGTGTTACAGGGGGTTTGCAAAAGTTTTAAGAAATTTTATGATTTAAATCTTAAATTGGGGGGGGGAGTGCCTGCGACCATGGTCCATGGCCACAAAAGGTATTTTATATAATTATGACACAAACTCTGGAAAGCATTTTCAAGAAACAATTTTCAAGAATCCATAAACTGTTATGGAACATTTCTTAAAATGCACTGACATGCAAGATGTCTTTTCCCCTAATTTATCATTTTCAGGAAGCATTTAAATATCTCGTTACTGCCTGCATATTATACTGTGACTATGCCAGTAGCTGTATAAGTTCATTGGATCTCCTTTATACTGGTGCCTGCTTGAAGTCATAGGCATCAAGGATTCTTTATTAACCACCAGGCAGAGGTATTATTGTAATTAATATTAATATATATTAATATACAAACACATACCTAGTGTATGCATATTTCAACACAGGAACAAGAGTGCCCATCAACAATAGTGGACCTGGTATTACTAATACAAGTGATGCATTCTTGTAATACCTGGAAAATGTCTTTGAAACAAAAATTTATCTAAGGGCAGTACAAACAAGGAAGCTCAAATATATTCAAAGCCTACCGAAGTAACTTACAAGCAGTATCAACAAACATAATTTTTAAAAAGAATTTATTTTAATAGTAATTGTCAATAAAATAGTATGTTATTTTAATAGTAGCAGCTAGAGTACTATTAGTGTTGGAAACTTTCCATGGATACTATAGTGAGAGCAAGGGGAAATTATTGTGGTGTGTCTTTTGCTTGCCTTTTTTGGGGATCTATCTTGTCAAGCTGTTATCATTGTCAGTATTATGACAAAGCTCCAAAAAGGGGTGGTTGCTGTTTTGGGGAATAAGGGTAATCTTAAAGAAAGGTTTTTGTTTTGTTTTTAATGTTTGTATGAGGGAACGTTCCCAAAAATAATTCCTGACTTTTAAAGTGGTATAATCCTAAAAGGAAGGCTGAGCGCTAAAGAATTGAGGCCTTTGAACTATGGTGCTGGAGAAGACTCCTGTGAGTCCCTTGGACTGCAAGGCGATCAAACTGGTCAGTCCAAGAGGAGATCAACCCCCACTACTCTTTGGAAGGCCAGATCCTGAAGATGAAACTCAAATACTTTGGCTACCTAATGAGAAGGAAGGACTCGCTGGAGAAGAGCCTAATGCTGGGAACGATTGAGGGCAAAAGAAGAAGAGGATGACAGGGAATGAGGTGCTGGATGGAGTCAGCGAAGCAGTTGGTGTGAACTTAAATGGACTCCAGGGGATTGTAGAGGACAGGAAGGCCTGGAGGAACATTGTCCATGGGGTCGCAATGGATCAGACATGACTTTGCGACTAACAACAACAACAGCAACAATCCTAAAAGTATTCTAATAGCTCAAAAAATGTATGAAGGAAATTTTAAAAGACCTGTAGGAGTCTTAGTGTGAATCTGCGTAATCACAACTGAACTCAAACTTGTCCAAGGAAGTTATTAAATAAGGTAATAGAGGTAAAATCACAGAGTGCCAAAGAATTGAGACCTTTGAACTATGGTGCTGGAGAAGACTCCAGCTAATGAGAAGGAAGGACTCACTGGAGAAGAGCCTAATGCTGGAAACAATTGAGGGCAAAAGAAGAAGAGGACGACAGAGAATGTGGTGGCTGGATGGAATCACTTTAGAAGTCGGCGTGAGCTTAAATGGACTCCGGGGGATGGCAGAGGACAGGAAGGCCTGGAGGAATGTTGTTCATGGGGTCGCAATGGGTTGGACACGACTTCGCAACTAACAACGACAACAATAGTGATGCGGGTGTTTTGCAATGTTTAACATTTTTTTCTAATAAAATCATTGTAAATTTTCTGGGATTATACATAAGAATATTCTCCAGTGTTTCTAGTTAGCGTAGCAGATTTTGAGGACTTTTGCAAAGAAATAAACTACATATTGTTGACAAATAATGCACTTGCACACATTAGATTAATTCTGGTGTGTCTCTATGATATTTCTCCTATTAAAAATACTCTTTGCCAGTGGAAGCTGTGATTAAAAAAACCTTAAGAAATTTACATTTTTTTCTTTTAGTAGCAAAATTATAAAAACAGGCTTATGAAATTAATTGAACACATTACTCGCAAAACGTGGCTTCAGGTAGCAAATACTGCAGAAGTTCTGAATGTGGGCAACTCAGGAAATCAAGTAAAGAACCATGGAATACCATCTGTGTCAGCAAAAGCTTTTGGCAGAGTTAACTGAATGAAACCATTTTCTTCATGGAAATATTAATATAGCCCTCTGACATGATGAGTACAGGCTGCCATAAGTGTCTGCTACCCCCACTGAATTTCTGCATCATTTACTTTCTTAAGCAATGCAGCCTTAAGAAAATGTGTGAGGCCCATTGGCCATTTAGCCTAAAATTCATTCAGGGCAGATTATTTATTCAGTTTATACAGCTTGCAATAATAATTCTACTCACAAAATATAAAAAACTCAAAATAAACAACAATATAATACCAGAGCAAGAGAGAGATTATCATCACCTTTCAAAATAGGAAGGACGGGAAATAGAAACAAGCATAAAACAAGAACTCATTGTCCTTTTCGGAGAAAGAGCAAATGCATAAGCCTCCTTGGTGCCAGTTCCTGATTGTCCTGCTGGTAATGTTTCTCTTAATGTGGGCTCAGAAGGTTCATCTGCCTTAAACAAACACGCTTAAAAGAGTTTTTGGCTTCTTCAATTAAATGCAAATTGTGTGTGAGATGTGTGTATATGGCTTCTGCAATTTTTTTTGGTTTTTGGCTTCTGCAATTAAATGCAAAAGCAGTGTGTGGGTATGTATACACATACATACCAGGGGTGAGTTCTAATTTTTTTTACTACTGGTTTTGTGGGCGTGACTTATTTGGTCGGTGTAACTTGGTGGTCATGTGACTGGGTGGGTTTGGCTTGGTGGTCTTGTGACTGGGTGGGTGTGGCCAACTTGATGTCACTCACGTCAAATGTTAGGGTTAGGGTGCCTGGCCTCTCGTCGCCTCAAAGGTCTTAACGAGATACAATTTCCCTGTCTATTTATTTACTACTACTGAACATCCAAAATTTACAGTACTATTTAATCCTATGTATATATGCCATATGTGTACATACATATTACATACTATAGTGTGTATAGGCACACAAAAAGATACATTATCTATATATACACTGTATACACATACACACACACACACACACCTCTTCTAAAACTATACACATTCATACAAAACTATATATATTAATACAAAACTATACACAACAAAGACTGTTCTTTCTGCGCCAACTCAGAAAGCTCAAACTGCCCAAGGAGCTACTGATCCAGTTCTACAGAGGAATTATTGAGTGTCATTTGCACCTCTATAACTGTCTGGTTTGGTTCTGCAACCCAACAAGAAAGATACAGACTTCAGAGGATAATTAGAACTGCAGAAAAAATAATTGCTACCAACCTACATTCCATTGAGGACCTGTATACTGCACAAATCAAGAAGAGGGCCGTGAAAATATTTACAGATCCCTCACATCCAGGACATAAACTGTTTCAACTCCTACCATCAAAACGACACTATAGAACACTGCACACCAGAACAACTAGACACAAGAACAGTTTTTCCCCGAAGGCCATCACTCTGCTAAACAAATAATTCCCTCAACACTGTCAAACTATTTACTAAATCTCACTACTATTAATCTTATCATCGTTCCCATCACCAATCTCTTTCTACTATATGACTACAACTGTAACTTTGTTGCTGGCAATCCTAATGATTTATATTGATATATTGACCATCAATTGTGTTGTAAATATTGTACCTTGATGAACGTATCTTTTCTTTTATGTACACTGAGAGCATATGCATCAAAACAAATTCCTTGTGTGTCCAATCACACTTGGCCAATAAATTATAAAATTCTATTCTATTCAACCTCACTTACTACATTTGGAAAAACATACCCAGAGTCCACTTTCTGCCACACATCTATAACATCTGTACATTTAGAACAGTATACACACCTTCAGATGTTCTTCCCTAACTTGTACATGACTGTTAGAGCCAGGAGAGATCATGAATTGAGTAAAATGTGGTGAAATTCACTTAACAACGCTCTTGCTTAGCAACCAAAATTTTGGATTCAATTCTGGCCATAAGTCAAGGACTATCTCTGCCTTCCTCTGCATGGCAGCCTTGTCCTAGTAAACTCCTTCTTCTTTCTGGCAATTTTCCTCTCTGTTAGAGGCACCAAAATAATCTAGACGATGTAAGGTTTCCTGCTGGAGCAGGGAGTTGGACTAGATAGCCTCTAAGGTCCCTTCCAGCCCTAGATTGCTATCCTGTTTCAAAGCGTCTTCTGAAGCCATGTCTAGTGCCAGGGTTTGTGGTCCTTCCTTCCTCTTCTCTCTCTCTCTCTGTCTCTCTCTCTCTCTCCCTCTCCCATTCCTTCCTCTTTCTTTTTCTTTCTTCTTTCTTTCTCTCTTTCTTTCTTTCTCCCTTCTTCTTTCTTTTTCTTTTTCTTTTTCTTTCTCTCTCTCTTTTCTCTCTCCCTTCCTCTTTCTTTCTTTCTTTCTTTCTTTCTTTCTCTCTTTCTTTCTTTTCTTTTCTTTCTCTTTGTTTCTCTGTCTCTTTCTCTCTCTCTTTTCTCTCTCCCTCATTCTTTCCTTCTTTCTCTTTCTTTCTTTGTCTCTTTCTTTGTCTCTTTTTCTATTTCTCTCTCTCGGTCTCTCCCTCCCTCTCCTTCCTCCTGAAATGCTAGCGAAACCCACCACTTTGCTCCTAAAGTGATCTATGTCAGGAGTCTCCAACAGGGGTGAAATGTAAAATTTGTTACTACTAGTTCTGTGGGTGTGGCTTGGTGGGGAGAATAATGTGACTGGGTGGGTGTGGCCAACTTTTTTTTTACTTTTAAAAGCATTTTTTCTACAACCTCTTCGGCCGAAATGCTTTTAAAAGTCTCTGATGATCAGGTAACTCGGGATCACCAGAGGAGCCTTTAAAAGCATTTTTTACAGCCTCTTCGGCCAAAGGCGCTGTAGAAAAAATGCTTTTAAAGGGTTCAGACAATCCCAGCTGAGCCGCGCAATCATCAGGGGCTTTTTTTTTTTACTTTTAAAAGCATTTTTTCGGCTGAAGAAAAAATGCTTTTAAAAGTAAAAAAAACCTCTTATGATCGTGCAGCTCAGCTAGGCATGCAGAGGACCCACACAGTGTAAGTGGGTGGAGGGGGGCAGGGCGAGCGAGTCTGGCAGCTGGGGTGAACAAGCGGAACGGGTTCAGGGGCGAGGCCAACCAGCAATTACTAACAGTTCTCTGAACTAGCCAAAATTACCGCTACAGGTCCTCCCGAGCCAGTGCGAACTGGTAGTAACCCACCACTGATACATATTGTATGTACATACATATACACACATCCACACATCCACATACAGCATACAGTACAATATACAGAGCTGCCATCTATTGCTTTGTTGGAATTTTTTCCCCTTAAGTAGGAATAAAACATTAATTAGCAATTTCCTTCTAAATTGTGCAAAAGGATCCTTCAATAAAATGTTTGCTGTGTTCAGGATTTCAGACATTACAAACTTTAACATTCACCCTCCTGCTTCTATTCCATTTTTCTTCAATAATTACATTAACTTTTTTATATCTGCTGGATATCATTATTGAAAATAGGATCCTTGTTAAAAGATTCTTTTTTCATTAAATACTATTGTACTTTTGCAAACTAGTGTACAGGTAGTCCTCGACAGTTACTAAACAGTTCATTTAGTAACCATTCAAAGTTAAAACAGCAATGAAAAAAATGACTTTTGACCGTTTTTCACCCTTACAACCTTTGTAGCATCCCCATGATCATGTGATCAAAATTCAGATGCTTGGCAACTGGTTCTTACTTATGACCGTTGGTGTGTCCCAAAATAATGTGATCATCTTTTGCAACCTTTTGACAAGCAAAGTCAATGGGGAAGCCGGATTCATTTAACAACTAGGTTACTAATTTATCAATTGCAATGATTCACTTAACAACTGTAACAAGAAAGGTAATAAAATGGGGCAAAACTCACTTAAGAAATGTCTCAGTTAACAACAAAAATGTTGGGCTCACTTGTGGTCGAAGACTACCTGTATGTGCCTCTTTGCATTGTAGCAATACTACTTACTAGAATTTAGATTGTTCTTTGACTTAAACTTAGAATAACTATATTGGCACTTTGAATGTACACTAATCGGCATACATTAAAATGAAATTTTGTTGCCTAGAGCTCTCAAAGGATCATCATTTCCAGTATACAATACATAAACATGACTAAACAACTGACTCCATCTCAGACACACCAACAACAGCCAAACCTCCTTTAACTGACCTAATCCCATTGGATTCATAACCTAGTGATCACAGAAAAGGAAGTGCAAGACCTATTTCACAGACAAAAGCCAGGAAAAGCTCCAGGCCCAGACAAGATAACTCCTTCTTGCTTAAAAGTCTGTGCTGACCAATTGGCCCCCATCTTCACCCAAATTTTCAAAAACTCGCTAGAGATGTGCTATAATCCTTCTTGCTTCAAATGCTCTACCATCATCCCAATGCCGAAGAAGCCCACCATCAAGGAACTGAATGACTACAGACCAGTTGCTCTAACATCTGTAGTTATGAAAACCTTTGAAAGGCTAGTGCTGTCCCACTTGAAACCCATCATGGATCCGCTGTTAGACCCCCTGTAATTTGGATACTGGGCAAATAGATCAACAGATGCTGCTGCTAATATGGTTCTGCACTACATCCTACAACATCTTGACTCTCCAAAGACCTACGCAAGGGTCCTCTTTGTAGACTTTTGTTCAGCATTCAACACCATCATTCCTGACATACTTCTAACTAAGGTAAACCAGCTAGCGGTACCTGAACACACTTGTAAGTGGATCATAAGTTTCCTAACAGACAGGAAGCAGCAGGTGAAGCTAAGCAGAATCACATCAGATACCTGTATAATTAGCATAGGGGCCCCCCAAGGCTGTGTGCTCTCTCCACTTCTCTCTATATACCAATGACTGCAACTCAAATGATCCATCTGTTAAACTACTGAAGTTCGCAGATGACACAACGGTGATTGGTCTCATTCGAGACAGAGATGAATCAGCATACAGATGGGAGATTGAACAACTAGCTTCGTGGTGCGACCGGAACAATCTGGAACTCAACACACTCAAACCGTAGAAATGGTGGTAGACTTTAGGAGAAATCCTCCCATACTTACAATACATGACAACACAATATCAACAGTAGAGACCTCCCATATCTCAAGGCCTAAAATGGACACCTAACATCAAAAACGTCATTAAAAAAGCACAACAAAGAATGTTCTTTCTGTGCCAACTCAGAAAGCTCAAATTGCCCAAGTAGTTGCTGATACAGTTCTACAGAGGAATTATTGAGTCTGTCATCTGCACCTCTATAACTGTCTGGTTTGGTTCTGCAACAGGCCCTCAATGGAAGGCAGGTTGATAGTAATTGTTTTTTCTGCAGTTCCAGGATAATTAGAACTGCAGAAAAAACAATTACTACCAACCTGCCTTCCATTGAGGACCTGTATACTGCATGAGTCAAAAAGAGGGCTGTGAAAACATAAACTATTTCAACTCCTACCCTCAAAACAATTTTACAGGGCACTGCACACCAGAATTAGACACAAGAACAGTTTTTTCCCAAAGGCCATCACTCTGCTAAACAAATAATTCCCTGAACACTGTCAAACTATTTGTTTCCTAATATGATTTGATTGCTTATTTGTTCCCTATGACTATCATAGGGAACAGTGTTGTACCTAGAATTCTTGATGAACATATCTTTTCTTTTATGTACACCGAGGGCATATGCACCAAGACAAATTCCTTGTGTATCCAATCACACTTGGCCAATAAAGAGTTCTATTCTATTCTATTCTATTCTATTCTATTCTATTCTATTCTATTCTATTCTATTCTATTCTATTCTATATAAATACAAAATTGTGCATATATCCACATACACATATCATACATACAGTATATGATACAGGCAAACAACACAGTCTAGTTCGGCTGTTCATGTACATGGCAAGAAAGAAAAGTATATCCTAGTAAGGCTGAAATATTGTGTCAGGTAAAGAGAGATTTGTTGGGGAATCCTAATGTCTTCCTTTTGACGGAGCAATCTACCAAGAAAGGGAAGCAAAGCAAGTGAAAAAGAAGACTTGTTAGAATTGTGTGTCTTTTCCTCCATTCATTTTAGACTATACAGTCTCCTATCCTTTCCTCCTTCCCCCTTTCTTTTTGGAGGATTTTAAAGCTTTCAACAATCAGTCAGCATTCTTTGACCACTAAAGGTGCTCCATGTTCATAAACTAGGATTTCTCCTTCACTTTTATGCAGTGGTGCTTGTTGCAAACTTTGGGATAACTTTGCATCTCCCATCTAACTCTTTTGCATGAATGTCGTTACATATCCATAAGTAAAATATGAATTAATTTCTAAATTTGGAATTGAAGATATACTGTACATCAATTTCTTGAATGAACTCTGCTCATCCAGAGATGGAACATTTCATTTCTTTTCAGCTTTTCTTTTAATTGAGGATCCTGCTTTGTGAACAGCATCGATAAACAGGTTTGTTACGTTGCAGAACTCTGCAATCTGGGCTTTCGCAAGACGGCATTCCAAAATTCCTACCAATATGTTTCCTGGAGATAAGGGAGATAATGTCTCCTCTAAGTCAGTATGTTAATTGGTTTAACTTCGGAAGCATAGAAAAATGTTTTGCCATCATATTATGCATGTTGTATTCTTAATCTTAAATGTCTCACCTAGATTTTACAATCTCTTTACTTACTGTCAGTACCTCATGGGATGCATACTAATTTTTCTCCTCTCATTTATCATAACTGCAACTTCATATCAAAGAATCGTGGCTATTTCATATAAATATTTCAGTCACTTTCCTGCTTTATCAAGAATAAATGTACATAAATTTGTAGCCATAATAAATGAGTTCATACATATTTCTCAAGCAAAAGGTTTACAAATTAGATATTTATAATTAGCATTTCTAATAATCTTCAAAAACATTCTTTGTAGCAATAAATGAATGCATTCAAAGATATTGTCCTTCCAATAAATAAGATACTCTGAATATCCCCTCCTGTGTCTAGAATCCAGAATATAAAAGGGATAGACCTTGTATCTCTTCTCCATATGCCAGAACTCAGGGAGAAAAATAGGGATTGTCATTACTGGTCCACCCTCAAATCATTTTGACTAAAAGTGGAATAAAAATAAAGTCTTAATCACTGTTTTGGTCAGTTTTCACAATTATTTATGAATTACACTTAGAATTTTATAGATTCTTATAAAGAATTTATAAAGTCAGTAAGTCCAAGCCTCTGCTCACTGCAGAAATCCACATCCCTGACAGATAGCTATAGCCTCCACTTGGAGAATATCACCTTTTTATAATTGATTCCACTGTTGTATATCCAGTGGTGGGATTCAGCCAGTTCACACCACTTCGGGAGAACCGGTTGTTAACTTTCTGAGCCGTTTTGTGAACTGGTTGTTGGAAGAAATCATTAGGGCAGAGAACCGGTTGTTAAATTATTTGAATCCCACCACTGTGTATATCATATGCTATTATGTCTAGAGGCTGTCAAAAGTATAGATGAGACCAAACTGACCGAAACTGAACCAGGCAAGATGGAACTGCTGTTTGTGCATCAGGATTTTCTGTCAACTCTAGTGTTGCTTTGATTGAGGGGTCTATCTTGAAGGAGCATACACTTGGGGTCCTTTAAGATTTACTGTTTACTGAGCAAATGAGGGAGGCTTTTGCCTGAATTGGGCTGGCATACCAGTTGCAACCCTTTCTGAGGTACAAAGTTGTTGCAAGGGTAACTTAAGCTATCACCAACACAAACAAAAACCAGGGGTAATGCAATCTACTCTACATGGACTTGCCTTGAAGTTGCCCCAAAGCTCAGATGGTACAAAATGCAGTTGCTCTTTTGTTAACTGGCACCGAAAACTGCCTGAGCTTCAGGACCCCACACTAATAGTCATGTGGGTGCAATTCAGATTTTTAGTTTTCACCTATAAAATTATATAGGCTTGGAACATGAAAGTGTATAGCAGGCAAGTCTAGCCCCCAGGCTGTATGTAACCCTCGACAGCTAGTAATGTGGCCCCACAATATAACAAAAAATATTAAAAATAAAGTATGTTTGTTATTTATATATATCAACCATTTTATATATTTTATATGCTGCCCAAGACAATCCCTCTGTGTGGCCCAAGCAAGCCACAAATTGAACAACTATGGTCTACAGGATTCTTTTCTCCAATAAAAATCAACTTGGATGAGTAATTCCCAGTTGTCCTGGGAAAAGCTGCTGGTTCTACACTACCTTCAGGAAGTAAGATGACGTGGGTTTTACATGATTCAACAGTTCAAGTTAAATAAATAAATACCTGCTCAATTCTGTGTTTCAATTCTTACTTAAGTGATTACAATATCTGTACTTTTCATCCTAAAGTTCAATAAATTTCAATCCATGGGTCAGAATCCCATAATCCAACTGTTCTTTGTGAATACTCATGACGCAATGTGTTCTAGTCAAAATTAAGGCAATAGCTCTAATATTTAGTCTTATGTTCTTATTTAAATATCATTGTAAAAACAATAAGCCCTTCAGATAACTGATGCTACAGTTAATATTTTATTACTGTAGTAAAGCAGGAAGGTCATTTGAAATTGCCTTAAATTATTTACTTGCTTGTATATACAAACAAAAACTGAAAAATTCTGAAACATGATTCTCAGCTTATTCATAGAAGCATATAACATATATGAGCATATAACATATAACAATTGCAGCATATAACATGATTTAACAATATTAGCAGGACTGTATTGTGCAGGAATAGGATATAGTGCATTGAGGTTATTGTTATTGATTGATTATGATGTCTTAATGTTGAACATTCCCAATTGTTATTCTATGATCTTGGTCTGCCATAGATTGTAATTCTTGAAAATCTCTAGATTCTTTCTTCTGGAAATTTCAGTGAAGCAGAAAACAGAAAAAGCTGTTTCTGACCAGGGTCTTTTGTTTGACGAGTTGCAATACCCCCAATCTGTAAATCAATCCTCCCCCACTCTATCCTGTTTTCTATTGTTATTGGAAATGGTATGTATTATGTGCTGGCAAAAGAGTTTGATTACACTTTTTTCCTCATTACTTTATGTAAGATTCTTTTTTCTTTGTTTACTTATTATAAAAATGCTTTAATCTATTAAGTAAACCTTCAGTTGAAAATTTAACCAGATATTGCTTCATTATAACTTGAAAAGAATAACAAAAAGAAATTAAAATTGCAGGGATAAGAGTCCTGCCAAAACAGAACGAAAAAAAATCCCTACCCTATCACTGTATTATTACATCCAGAAGCCTCTGAAACACACATATAGTTTAGGAGTGCAATAGTGGAGGGTTATTATTTTTTTTCTATTTTGTGTTTTTACTGTTTGTAAGCTGGCTAGATTCGCTGTGAGTGAGTAGGCAGCTAAGTAAGTAAGTAAATAAGCAAATAAACAAACAAACAAATGACAGCTTCCATCTTTTTTTCCAGCAACTGCTGGAGACTAGAGATTACATCTGATAGTAAAGACAGTAAACTCTTATCAATAGTTATTACTAGGGCAATAGCTCCATGATACAGCATATGTTCTGCATATAAGTCCTTCAGAAAATAATTTTTGATATAACCAGTGAAAAAATAAGATTAAAGAGATTGAGAAAGGCCAGGGCCTGAGGATTTAGCTTCCTATTAGAGTAAATAATTTGAGGACTACAGAACAAACAATCTTATTGATATAAAATTGCTTCTTACACGTAGAGGGACAAGTTCTATGATTTATTATTAATGATGTACTTAGTTTGGGTGATGTATCCAATATCAATAGAAGAGAAAAAATCTCCCTCCCTCCCTCTCCCCCCTCCAGTGTTATTTGAGCTTAATTGCTCAGATAAATTAATAGGGAACATCATTGGTGTTTATGAGTGTGATGATGAAAACTGTTGATGTTACTTAGTCAGGTAATGAAACATCAAGAACCCCACCGTGAAGCCAATAAGCTATATCCATTAAGCATGGCTCCTATAAATTCAATAGTAAACTTCAAATGGATACTTCCTAATGTATATTAAATACTTTAAATTTCATATTCATATTTTTTGAAATCCCACAAGAAACCAGGAACCAGGATAGATTTCAAAAGCACTGCAAGTTTATTCTATGCAACCTACATATAAGAATCTGAACTACTAAAGGTCAATGTGAATTGGCACCAGATAAGAGTCAATGGATTTCAAAGAGGGAGGTGGGCTGGACCTCCCTCAGGGACGTAGGGACTCCAGACTGATGAAGCATTTTACCTCAGGCTCAGCCTGATCATCTCCTACAAGGGCTTGAGAGGTTTGGCAAAAGCCATGTGTGAGTTGGAGGCCAGGAGAGCCTGTGCATAGGCAGTGGGGTGCTACAAGTGGAAGCGATTGACCGGAGCAACTTGCGACTTCCCTGCTGGCTTCCACATTGCCTTTTTTTGTGGGAAGCCAGCAGGGAAGGTCACAAATGGTGTTCATCTGACTGTTCTCTATAACATCATAATTGCAAGCTGAGCATCTGAGTGCCTCATCATGATCACATGACTTCTACAGTAGAACTTTGGCAATCAGTCATATGTCCTTTTGTTTTAACAGAATGGTCGCTGAATAAATTACTGGAAACCAAGGATTACCTTTAATAAAAATGAACGATCATACAGTTCTGTTTTAAAGATTGCTAAAAAAGTAGTTTGAAGTATTTGAATTATTAGTATTGTGAAAATTGTCTTGTTCCAAGAATGGAATATTTCATTATCCTCTGGACTATACGTGAAACACTACAAACCCTTTCCAGTTCAGTTCCAGAAGATTTATTTCTCTCTAGCTACTGGCTTATCCCTTGAACAGTATATTTTGCACAACCTCATGAAATATATTTTAATCATTACTGCACAATTTATTTTGGGCTGAGGACTATACTTGGTTTTGAGAGCCAACAATCAAAATATGAATAGAACCAGGACATAAATTCGATTTGATTTAAATAAAATAAAATCACTTCCCTTATATTTAATCATTTCTCACTGTGTACAGAGCTTTCTGCCCCATTCAATACAGAGGCCCAGACTGGAACTCCAGAATTGGCCCAATCTGATGTAGATTACTTGAATGACCAAAATCAGCATGAAATGTGGAAAAAGAGAATTCCATTCTTTATAATCTGGCACTGAAAAAGATAAATGACTATACATTTTAGGGTTTTTTTCAACAGCAATTTGGGGTCAAGATAGAATCTTAGAATTGTGTCAGATTTCATGGAAACCACTGCAGAATGCTCAAGCTGTTTAAATGTCCATAATTTTTTCATTTGAGATAAAAGTATTATAACATTTGCAACAATAGGTCCCATGTCAAATTTCAGACATGGCATCCATGGCATGCACAGAAGAGCACATGCATGCACGAGTGAAGTGAGAGCGCGCACGGAGGCATGATGTGAACCAGTAGTAAAGGTAAGTAGAACCTACCCCTGTTCCTCAGGTATTCTGGGCCTGCACTATGAAAGGCTTTAAAAGTCATAACCTGCAGATACTCCTAGTTATAAGGGGAATGGAGGCCAGGAGACACTATTCTTCACTTGGTGTCCTGGCCCTATGGAATAGTTTCCCCTTAGAATGAAACATTGCTACATCTCTTTTAACATTTCTGAAATATCTGGAGACGGATCTTTTCCAGACAGTGTTTAGTAGGTGATTTGTCATTACTACCTTTATTGTATTGCACTTTATTATTGTTAGGACAAGTTTTATCGTTATAACACAGATTGTTGCTTGATCTTTGCTTTTTCAATTTACATTCTTACCATGGATGTTTTAAACTTTAACTATAAATTATGAATGTTCTGCTGGCTGAAGAGGTAAACTGCCATTTGTTCTTAATTTGGCAGCAGAAAAATGGAATAAAAATATTTAGTTCAAAACATTAGCACCCAGATGTTGTGGTGCTATCAGGAGACAGGACTTTGGATCCCAAATTCACGAGATTCAAAGATGCATGAGGGGCAGCATACAATATTATGAAATAGATGAAATAACATGGCGGAAGTCACTGCAAGATCCCTAAACCCAGAATCTAAAATTTATCTCCTGCAATGGTACTTGTAAGCATATTCATTTTTAGATTTTATCCCTCTTTTGCAAAAACACAGACTAACTCAAAACATATATGGTAATTATATTTCCACACAACAGAATTATTGGGGCAGGAAGAAGAAGGAATTGTTAAGTTTTCTAAAAATTATTTACTTTACATTAGAACAAGTGGCCTCCAGGGAAATGTGCTCTGGTATCTTTCATCTCTTGCTTGATTCTACAAAACATACGTTGCTTGTTTTTAAAAGATTTTTTTTTAAAAAAAAGGAGGGGGAGGCAAGCTGCGAGATAAGTTTGGGAGCCAAGTTGAGAGATAATTTTGGCTTTTAATTTTAGGTGGCTGCAGGGTGGGAAATGTTTCTTTCAATATTTTGTACTTGAAAGGCATATCCCATTGTTAATCAAAGCTTTGATATCTACAGCTGTGGAAATCAACTTGTCATATATAACCAATCCTTTAAATAGTATGAATTCCTTGAAGATGGAATTTCACAATGAGTGAAAAAGGAGGGAGTAAACTCATATTAACCAATGTGAAGGCTGTCTTCTATCAAGATCAGTCAGGAATTTAGCCAGAATCCCAAGTCTTTTCATCTGATTGCATGGCTTTTATTTCTTGGGGGTGGGTGGGTAAAAAGCCAGTATCTTCTCCATAAGTCGGAGCCATAATTCAAGCTTTGAAGTTGGGACTTAACGCCAAAGATGGCAAAATCAATCTTATTTCACATCACATTAGAACAGGAGTCTCCAACCTTGGTCCCTTTAAGACTTGTGGACTTCAACTCCCAGAGTCCCTCAGCCAGCAAAGCTCCAACCAAGGTTGGAGACCCCTGCACTAAAGAGACTAGAAACTACTGCTGAAAGTATTATTGTTCATGTTATCCTTCCTGGAAAGAAAAACACTGGGTGAAGTTGCTAAAGTTATAGCTATTTTATCACCATCCTTTCCTCCAAGGCTTTTCTTCCTCCAAGAGCACTGGGAATAAGGAAAATATATATTCCTTATATATTCCTTATATAAGGAATAAGGTGGTTGTAGATGCTCTGTCCACCAAACTCCTTCCAACACTGGGCTGTAAACTGGGTTTTTCAGTTGTGACTCTCTTGAAATGGACCTTCCTGCCATTAAATCATCTGGCATCATCAGTAAGGCAATTTCATAAATTGTGCATGACATCCTCTTTGTAAATGCTTTTGTAGCCTTGGCAAAAACTGGTTTTGATGATAATTGGGATATTTTGAATCATTTGTGCCTTGTAAATGGATATACTTTAATTTTTTAAACCAGGACTATAAAAGGTACAGCCTGTGGCCAGATGTATCCCACGAGCATCGCATTTGTAGCCCTCATATCCATAAAATGAATGGGGCACAATAATTACAGGGTTTTGAGGGAGATGTTTCATTGGCATCTCTTTCCCTTTCTGGAACTTGCTCCTGTCTTTGCTGTTTTATTGATTCACTGTTTGGTTTGGTGGTAGCAGTGCCTCAGATAGATGCAGGGGTGAAATACAGCAGGTTCTAACAGGTTCGGGAGAACCAGTAGCGGAAATTTTGATCAGTTCGGAGAACCGGTAGCAGAAATTTTGAGTAGTTCAGAGAACCAGTAAATACCACCTCTGGCTGGCCCCAGAGTGGAGTGGGAATGGAGATTTTGCAATATCCTTCCCCTGGAGTGGGGTGGAAATGGAGATTTTGCGGTATCCTTCCCCTGCCATGCCCACCAAGAACCACTAGTAAAAAAAAAATGGATTTCACCACGGGATAGAAGGTCCATACAGAGAGTGGTAAGGACCGCTGAGAATATTATAGGAAGCTCACTTCCAGTTATTCATGATACTGCTTATAAGTGCTATTTGCTTAGAACTCACAGCATTGCTAGAGACCTCACACACTCACTTTATGGTCTGTTTCTGTTGCTCCCCTCTGGGAGGAGGTTTTGAAGTATTTTTAGCAGGACTACCAGATTGTGTACAACTTTGTTCCCTACGCCATCCATCCGGTAAACTCGAAAGATTTGCCATGTACATGTATACATCCGGATTAGACCATGTTATTTCTCTGTGTCACATGATATATGTGGGGATATGCATAATATTTGTTTGTCTGTTTGTCTGTCTATTTATAATTTTGTCATGTTTATGTAGTGTATATTGGAGGTGGTGACCCTTTCAGAATTGTATGCAACGAAATTTCATTTTAATGTA
Organism: Ahaetulla prasina; assembly: GCF_028640845.1. Classification (NCBI taxonomy): domain Eukaryota; kingdom Metazoa; phylum Chordata; class Lepidosauria; order Squamata; family Colubridae; genus Ahaetulla; species Ahaetulla prasina. The sequence continues at coordinate 53,932,179 of NC_080539.1, forward strand.
TGCTGATTAGTGCATATTTAAAGTGACAATAAAGTTATTCTAAGTCTAAGTCTACTTTGAGACTATATAACTGAATAACAGAGTTGGAAGAGACCTTTGTGATCTTCTAGTACAACCGCTTGGTCAGGCAGGAAACCCTGTACCATTTCAGACAAGGGATCTTTATATCTTTCGTCATATTACACAAACCCAGGACCACTTTTCAATTATGGATCAAAAATATTTCTCTGAAGACAGAAATCAATAAAATGCACATATGACAGAAATAGACACACATCTGAAAAAGGAGGAAATCAGCACCAGCCAAGAGCCTCTCCACATCCCCATGCTTCATCATGCTGGCTCCAAATGCCAGACCTGACTTTAAATTATGATTCAGGTAGTTAGGATCTGGATGGTACCTAGTTTCAGAAATCTGCTTCCTGGAGAAATCTATAGAAAACCCTGAGACTCTGAGATTCTACAGCAAAGAAACAAAACAGTAAAGTAGCTTTTCTATGGCTGGTTCCCTCCCTAGAAGAATGGCATTCTTCCTTTAGAGCCCTCAGGAAACAAATCAGTCACACCCTGAGAATTGCGCTGTGCCCTTGAGGTAACCTTGTATGGATTTATACTTCAGCCACTGAATTTGCTAACAACAGATCAAAGTATCTTGCTGCTCCTGCTAAATAAGATTATTTTTCTTCCTTCCGTCTGATGACTGCCTGCCTAATGGGAAAATACAGAAATATTGGCAGTATCTCCTAAGTGGCATCAATAGGAGCCTGGTGTATAAAGCAGGAAGAGCTCCCTGTCTTTTTGTGTGTCTAAGAAAATTATCATTGTTCCTATTTAAGAGCTTCTGAAGCAGCTGAGCCAAGTCTGTTCAGCGGACAGGAGAATGAAGGAGAAGATGGCACTGCTTTCTTTTATCTTCTCCACACAAAGGAAGCTTAGTTTCCACTATAGAGCATGACAGACAGTTAGCTGTGACAGAAATGCTAAATAGAAATTACAGCCATTGAGAAGTTTTAAAAAATTACTGCCACATCTGAATTTGCTTTCTAATGTTTACTAAATGCAGTCTGTTTTTCATTCCTTTTTATTTTTGAAAACCAGCAGGAACCATGAATGCATTTGGAACACATTTCTCTAAACTAATCTTTTTGTGACCACTTTAGTCTAATGTACATGCTTTGTACAAGCTATTCTCCAAACATTAAAGGTTATTTAATACACATTTTTACTGTGGCCTTTTCTCTAATACTGTACAACTGCTGAAATCAAGTTAAGAGTGGATGAAACATTGTTTAATGAAAAATATCTGTTTTCTGATTTCAAATACACAGCGTGGTGTAAAGAATTTTAAAGATTAACCTTCAGATAAAACCAGAACTTCTCTTATTGGGACGATTGGACAGACAAACAGAAAGTATTTATGGATGCTTGTTTTTATACATGGTAATTGCAGGGAGATTATTATAGGCATAAAGATGGAAAAATTGTTCAACATTGACTTGCTTGTTTACAGAAAAAACAATATGTTTATTGCTGACTAGGAACCCTTTATAGTCTTTGCTAAAAACAGGAAAAAATGACCCTGTGTTTTATGGTTTAAATTTTAGAAAGGACAGAATATGGAAAGAAGGGAAGTAAGGTCTAATCTTAGAGACGGAGAGCGGCTATAGATACAATTGTAAGTGCTGTAAAGAAGTTCTCTATATCTGTACATCTTTTATCCTTTGTCTTTTGTCTTTCATTTTGTTTCTGTTCTGTTACTGTACTTCACTTAGTACAGTGCACTTTCTTTAGATTTGTATTGTTTTACCTTCTAAAAAACTTCTCTGATAAAAAATTATGTATGTATGTATGCCTGCATATATGTATTCATTTCCACTATGCTTCCCCTTGCCTAATTTAACGGTTCCTGATTTATAGCATCAGTTATTAAGCTGGAGGTTTTAAAGTGCCAGGCTTGACTCTGGCTGATTTACATTCCATTTATACAAGGTTGCTCATCTTTTTCTATCAAATAAACACATAATTGCCCTTTACAAGTTTACAATTCAGTGTCCAAAATATTGCTGAAAAGCAATCCCAGTTGCTTTAGAGATCGATTGAAGCAACCAGAATCAAAGTACCCTTGTGATAAATGACATCTTAAATACTTATCTAACAACACCCTAAAGAATCTGTTTCTGATCTAAAATGCATAGTTTTAAGAGAGGAATTTCTTACTGAGATTAGTTATTGCAGTTCAGTTTACCAAGAGTGAATAGAGATACAGTTTGTAATATCCAAAATATGTTTACTTATGTCCAGAGTGGGAAAGGATGAATCAGTTTCAGTTTTCCCATGCTTCTCTTTTCCCAAATGTGAATTCATCTTAATCAGTCTGTCCAAAATTTTTCTATGTATGTGTGTGCGTATCTACAGTACATACACAAATATTATCTCACTTTATCCATGTACACATTTTCTTAGTGTTTTCCTAAATGAAATGAAGGCCAAAAGAGGGCTGGGTATGTACAGTAAGCTGCTGGTTTTGTTTGCAGTACAGAGCTTAAGGAGGCTTGTACAATCACAAATTACTATTTTTAATAGCCCTAGTAAATTTTATTTTCCCATAGATTTCAATATATTTGACTTACTATAAACTGTAGTCTTGTTCCATTTCATGTCATTTGACTCTATAGCTTACATTTTTCTCTCTGGATTCCCTATGTTTATTTATCTGCCTCATTCTTCAGATTAGTTGCATTCCTAAACATGAAAGTTTAGGTCCATGTCAATTAAAGTTTTAACTTTAATTTTCACTACATCTAGATATCTTTTTTAAAATTAAAATATGCTTCAAATAATTGTTTAGCCTTCACCATGTCAGCCTTTTATATCCTTGTATCTTCCAGATTTTCCATAATATAGTACCATCAGCAACAATGAATGAGGTTAAGTACCAGCTTGGAGAAAGTCATTTGTGCTATTGGCCATATCTCAAAATCAAATCCAAAATGGCTTGCTGTGGATATATTAAAAAACTACACTACTAAACATCTCTTTATTGAATGAAGTAGGAAACTAAAAGGCCGGCAAATTCTTGTGGCAAGGACTCACTTTACCCATTTACCCTAGCATTACTCATTTTCTATGTCCCAATCAGGCTTTCTGCAGGCCTTTATTAGCCCAAGAGAAATTAAAGGAAGTTGTTTGCTGGACTCTTGTTGTGGTCATTTTCTGCCCATCTCACTTTTTTTGCTCCTGCTCTGATTTCTGCTTTACAATGAATTGCAGTGTTATTTCTGGTATGGTTTGTGTCTTACAAACTTCCCCTATCTCTGCTTCAAGTCATCTGTATCTTTCTTAGTGCACAATTTAGGACAACATACACACTATTGTTGCACGTTATTTACAGTTCATTTTTTTCAGTCAGTAGGTGCATAATATATGAGTTATGTGCCTTTAGTTTGAAGAAAGCTTGCATACTTTTTAAGTTATAGACGACCGCTCATAAGAAGTGAGCATGGTAGTATACCAAAAGTATGCTTATTGGCTATTTAAGTGGCTGCCTATATGCTGCACCAAAAATTGTATGAAAAGGTTTTCATATGAAAATGTCTACAATGCACTTTTTGTTAAATACATTCCTTCATCTTTCTTTCCTTCTGCTAGTATGAATTCCAAGCTTTTCCATAGGTATGTAAAATTGATTTTGAATTACTGTACATGGAATGATGGATCTTATGGAAGTGACCTGAGGCATAGAAAGAAGCACATTTTGAAAGAAACAGGAGAAGCCATGTTAATAGAATGACTTTGGTGCTCTTTCAATTGGCTCTGCTATATTTTTTCCATACAAAATCTTAATGCCTGTAATTTTCCATATCAACTTACCTTTTATTTAAATGAATTCAGCTTGACTTTTTGGCTGAAATAAATGAGAAAGAATATGTAAATATATGAGTCAGGGCAGGGAAAATCACATGCCTCTATTTAGTAGTCTATTGCTCATTAAATGATTATGAAGACAGTTTATCCTCTTTCAAGTTCATTTCAGTTGGAGAATTTGAATTGCCACTGGAATGACTGTGGTACCAAAAGAAATTCTATCGGCATTCAATTGCCTAATCAGAAAGAGAAACAAATCATTTCATGTCTTGTGCTTGCTTGGCTATTGTGGCAGTTCTAGTCTCTTTGCATCACTTCCAAAACATTCAGAGACCCAAAAAGAAGTGAGGGGAGAGTCATTGGTTGAGATTTGATCAAATATGAGGTATCTACCAGTGCAGCTAACTTTTTACAAAAGATTTGCTTTGTGTTAAAATTAGATCCATATAAATAGGCTTGTTCAAGAATTAGAAGCAGCTGCAGAGAGTTTGAAAACAATTTGGTTGCATTGTGAATGATTTCCCCACAACGCTATCAAATATATACATGACATATATGTAGGTACAAGGAAAAACAGCATGTTTCATTTTCTGTCTGGTTTTATAGTGGGAGCCATAACTAATAAGTGCATAATAAACACAGAATCAAATTTAGTATTCAGAAAAACTACACACAGAATTTCAATTACTGTAGTCAAACATTACAGTTCACATTATCAATTATTTTACTAAATACAGATCATTAAATTAATTAATTACTCGATGTTTTACGCTGGTCCAGTCAAAAAACTTATAGAAGTGCAATGCAGTATTCAGTTTAAAAAATATACAGTACAAACATACCAGTACATTACACATCTCCCTATCAGAGTATACTATCAGTTCTTCAGAACTCTGTTGAATGTCCATAAGCTTTCCTGATGAACCAAGTCTTCACTCCCATCCAGGGGTGAAATACTACTGGTTTGCTCCAGTTTGGGCGAACCAGTAGTGATAAAAACTACTGGTTCAGGCAAACCAGTAGTAAAAATAACCTACTGGTTCAGGCGAACCAGTAGTTAGCTACCACTTCAGGTGAACCGGCAGTTTAACTGGTAGTTAAAAAAGGCTACCAGTTCCTCCAAACCGGTATTTCTGAAGATCAGTTGTGCAGCAGGGTTTAGCTTTGCTAGAAAGCAGGAAATCCTGCTTTTTACCAAAGCTAAATTGCATGCCACAGCTGATCCCCTCCCTTCCCAAGCCTCCTTTTCGTGCGTACTGCACATGCAACTGGTTCGGATTGTACCACTGCTCCCGTCCCCTTCTCTCCCCATCGATGCCAATAGGGATGGGAATGATATTAGTTTCTAGAGTAGGCTATTCTAGAGAAGATATTAAGGATACATCTGGATCTTCAGATTCAGATAATGTTTCAGCCTGCACTGCAGGAGTTAGCTGAATGGAATGCACCTGAGGAGACTGGTGATATAGAGCCTGAACTAAGCAAGGTCTCAAGCGCAGAAACACAAATTAAGAAGACAACAGGAACTAAAGTGCTTTGCTTGGAAAAAAAAGTAGAGTGACTCAATCTACTCAGTCAATCAAACTAATGGTAGGGATTATATAAAGAAAAAGGCGCCTTGGTTGATACTTTATGATAATCAGAATTCCATCCCATCTAAGACCCTGTGTTTTTTATTTTATTTATTTATTTATTTTTGTCACAACAGTATACACAAACATCGTCATAAATAAAAACAACATATCATGAAATATATATATATATCTATATATAAGTAAAAGTATGCAACAGCTATGTTAATTTGATATAACAAAGGGAACAATAGGACTTAATAGGTCTTAGTGTCTGGTGGGATTTCTTGGACCATCTGTTTGAACGTTGGAGTGGAACATATATTCCATTCAATGTGGAAAATAGATTCCCCCCCAACCTCAAAACCACATAGAATACATTACCAACCTTGGTGGAGGTTAGAGGACATGACAGAAAGAAGAAAAGAGCCTGAAAGAAGGAATTCCTCCCTGAAAATACAGCTTAAAAGACAGACGTACATAATCTTTTAGCCGAGGACCATAAGGGGCGTGCATAAGCGCACAAACGTGCCTACCGTTCCTGTCCTATTGTTTTTCTTTTCTTCTTCCTATATATGTTTATATATGTATATACTATATAATCTTTTTGTATGATGTTGTGACAAAATAAATAAATAAATAAATAAAATAAATAGGTCATCATTAGCAAATAACTGAGGAAGGATTATTTAAAGTAAAAAGGAGGGTAATATTTTAGGGTAAGTTAAAATAATCAAATGGTAATTTAGATGGGTTACCTAATAAAATGCACATAGTAATAAAAGTATCTTCCATACCTTTTTCTTTTGGTTAACAAAACTTCACTGTTGGGATGTGCCCTGTATCCAAGAGACTCTTCCCTGTACAGCTAAAATTGTTTCATCAATTTGCAAAGAGCCTTCAGCTCCAAACTGAACTACAATGGTCATTCAGTAGTTGACAGATAATAATCGAAGTATTTACTTTTTGGCTGGAAAGATTCCCAGAATTGCTTACAGAGCAATATCTCATGATTTGCAGTTTAGCAGATTAGGAAAAGGAAGACACAGATGGAAAACGGATTTTGCCTGGAAAAAGAATACAAGAATACAGAAATATTCAGGCACTAATTCTTAAAAATTTGCAGGATTATAGAATTATAAGTTGCAAGACTGTAAAATGACTTTAATGCAGCTACACATTTTTCGTATTAAGCCATTTAATGAAAGAGTTCAAAAAGTCTTTCTTTGATGTAAAATCTCCTGACTTGTTAGCCAAACATCTATAAATGGGCCTGCCTTTTTACTATCATATTCTGTTATTGACTTTAATTTGATGACAGTTGGGACAAAGGTAGAAACAATCTTTCCATCTTTCAAATTGGCTATCTCGTGTTTGTTTTAGGTCCCTAGTGCCTGTGGAGCATAAGCATTCAGGTGCAACTTGTTCTGATAAAACAGAAATATTTTTGTTTTTAATTCATTCCTATTTGCAGACATCCTTTGTGGTCATGAGTTAATAATTAGTAGAAGTTTCCTCATTTAGCACTCTTGAAGTATGTTGTACTACAGCTGCTATTACTTCAATGACAGTATGTGATTGTACTAAGTATAAATATACATGCACATGCACACAGACCAGGGGTGCTATTCAGCAGGCTCTGACAGGTTCTGGAGAACCGGTAGCAGAAATTTTGAGTAGTTCAGAGAACTGGCAAATAGTACCTCTGGCTGGCCCCAGAGTGGGGTGGGAATGGAGATTTTGCAATACCCTTCCCCTGCCACACCCATCAAGCCACGGCCACCAAGCTACACCACGCCCACCAAGCCACGGCCACAGAACCAGTAGTAAAAAAATTTGAATTCCACTGACACAGACATACACATATGTTTACGTACGCACATATGATGTAGAGGATATGCACAGTATGGTTTATTTAATAGGGAGAGGAAAAAGAGGAAGGAAATGGTAGATAATTTGAGCAAATAATTTATGCAATGTTTCTACAGAACAAATACAGAAAAGTTAATTCCATAATACAGTGTTCCACAGATGAGGGTTTTATTTTTAAAACCTATCTAGGCTTAAAAGGTAGCTATAGATCTGAGCCTCATTTGATGTGAAACAATTTGGGAATTATAATTGTGAGAGGTATTGCACAAACTAAGATCTTCTTAGTCTTTATTTTTTCAGTATTTCTCTTTTAATCTCAAGAGTCTCTTTTCCAACCACTTGTATCTAATTTTTCTTCCTTTCAGGGCCCATTCATACATGCAACAATAGTTCAGAATTTTACTTATTAATTTATTTACTAATACAATTATTAAATGTATATGCCACCCAACTTGCAATTGTATGACTCTGGGCAGTTTACTATAAAAACTAGGATAAATAAACATTAACCCTTAAAAACATTATTTATTTATTTATTTATTTATTTGATTTTTATACCGCCCTTCTCCCGAAGGACTCAGGGCGGTGTACAGGCAAAAGTAAAAAAAACAGACAATACAATATACAAGTTAAAAAACTTATTATAATTAGCCTAAAAACTTTAAAATATATAAAAAACTAAAACCCCATTTAAAATTAGTAATAAGAAATTTAAAATCGATAAAACTTAAGCCAGCCCCGCGCGAGTGAAAAGATGTGTCTTCAGTTCGCGGCGAAAGGTCCGAAGGTCAGGTTTTTGGCGTAAACCCGGGGGAAGCTCGTTCCAGAGTGTGGGAGCCCCCACAGAGAAGGACCTTCCCCTGGGGGCCGCCAGCCGACATTGCTTGGCGGACGGCACCCTGAGAAGTCCCTCTCTGTGAGAGCGTACGGGTCGGTGGGAGGCATGCGGTAACAGCAGGCGGTTCCGTAAGTACCCAGGCCCTAAGCCATGGAGCGCTTTAAAGGTCGTAACCAAAACCTTAAAGTGCACTCGAAAGGCCACAGGTAGCCAGTGCAGTCTGCGCAGGAGCGGTGTTACGTGGGAGCTACGCGTAGCTCCCTCTATCACCCGCGCAGCTGCATTCTGGACTAACTGAAGCCTCCGAGTGCACCTCAAGGGGAGCCCCATGTAGAGAGCATTACAATAATCCAAGCGAGAGGTAACGAGCTAATACCTAATAATTATCTAACAGTTAGGTACACTAGAAACCAGAACATAAATGGGACAGGTTGGGAAATGATTCTTAATCCAGTAACCAGCTCCAATGTGGAAGACCCAAATCAGGACCTAAGCCAGTCAGCATAGCCAGATTTTGAGGTATTTTCTTTTTTAAAAAATCATTTTTTTATTAAACACCCCCCTCAAACACACATAGTTTATGAACAGAGTATTGGCCATATCATATTTTATACAACTTAACATATCCAAATACATTTTACCTAGTTACAATTTCTGCCAAAATATTCTTTTTCCATATTTTAATCATATCTTAATATTTCTATGCTCATTTATATAAACCACATCTTCTTTCACCCTCAAATTCTAATTTCTCCATTTTTACTAATATATCTTCTCTTTTATTATTTTTTTTAGCTAATTCAATTTTTATTTTCATATATTCAAACATGTTCGAGGTTGTCTTTCTTCCATTTCAACTTTTCTGTTTTACAGCAATCTTTCTTCTCTTTCTCATTCCTCTCCCTCCCTTCTTTTATCCTTCCTACTTTCTTCTCTCCTCTCCTACTCCTTCTCTACTTCCCTTTCTCCCCCTCCTCCATTCTTCCTCCCTCCATAACCTTCTCTCCTACTTTTATTTCCCCTCCCTTTCTTCCTCTCCTCTTCCCTTTCTTCTTTCCCTCTCTCTCCTTCTCCCTTTCTTCCATCTCTCTCCCCCTTCTTATCTCTCTCTATTGCTGTATTCATTTTCATTTCAATTTTTTTCCACCATGGTGTCCAAACAACCTTGATTTTCCCATTTATTGATTATGTTTCTCAGAATTCCCCACATATATTTTAATTATTAACATTGTCTTTCATCTTATTCCATTTTTACCTTACAGCCTTTTAATTAATACAATCTTCCACCTTTTATTTTCTTTAACTTCTTATTCCCAGTTCAATAATTATTTTTCTCTTTCATTAGGATACATCAATTCTGTTCCATTTTATATCTCACTTTCAATTGTTTTCACCTATAAACCATTCTATCTTTCACATTTCATATGCTGGACTATTTTTCTTAAACAATATATTTCTTCCTTTTTTACTTCTTTTCAGTTTTATATCTTGATTTCAATTACTTTCTTTATTCTTTTCTATATTTAAAATATATTTCTTTACCATCCACTATAATTCTCTCCAATTCCATGCATCCTCAGACAGTAAAACATATATCCCATTATATCTTTCACATTTCATCTACTTCTCCATTTTACATTAAACAGTATATTTCTTCTTTTTTACTTCTTATATACACTTCATTTCATCCTTTCTTACTTCCCTTTTACAATAATCTATATATTTCTTCTAATTTACTTTTTACGTAAAATTTCTACAACTATTTTAATTTCTTTTCTACTATTCATTTTTCTTCCCCTTTTAACCATTTTCTTTCAGTCTCTCCAAAATTCCATTTCTTAATATTTCCTCCCTTTCTCCCATTCTCTTTATCTTCTTCTTTTTCTCTTTCTTATATCTTCCTTTCCACCTCCTTTCTCTAATTTTTACTCTTTTGATTTTCCCCCAGATATTGAGGTTTTTTCGAATGCCAAGTGGATTGGGGTGCATTTCACCTCCAATGGCATGATATTCCAGAGGGCAGGAGCAACAGCAGAAAAACTTCTTTTTCTGGACCCACCAGATGAAATTCCTTGGCCGACAGGATCCTTAGCATGCACCTTCTGCCAGATCCAGTGAGGCAGGTCAATCCCACTCAAGAATGTTTTTCAGACAGCCTGGTCCCATGCCAAAAAAGCCTTTAAAAGTGACAACCAATACCTTGAATTGAACCCAGAAGCTGACCAACAAACAGTGCAGTTCACTTAATAATGGTGTTTCATGGGCCATCCTAGGGGCCCCTAGAACTGCATTCTGTGCCAGTTCTAGCTTCCAAATGCTCTTCAAAGAGTACCCCCATGTAGAGCACATTGCAGTAGTCTAAACACAAAAGGCCGAAGGCATGAGTGACTGAGTGCAGGGCCTCAATCCAGGAATGGTGCAAATGCTCTCCTAGCCAGTTGTGGCTAAGAGAACCCCCAACTTGTATACTCAGTCTGTCTGAGGAAGTGTATCCTATCCAAAACTACAAATGTTAAAGTCACAGATCGCAAGGTTCCACACACCCATAACCACTCAGTTTTACCGGGGTTCAGCTGAAGCTTCTTGTTCCCCAAACAAATCCAGAATTGGTGCTAAACCCCAGTTTTCCTATAATATGGTCAATATTTGTCACCTAAATCTATTCTCCTGGACTCTATTGTGCTGCAATTTATTGTAGTTTACTTGAAACCAGAGCAATGTTGACATTTTCTTGTATAACTTCGCAAACTCTCTATGTGGCCTGTTCTCCCCTTGGCAGAAATTTTTGCTTGTACCTTCCTCTGGATAAAAAATACTGGCATAATTTCTTTTCATTATCCTAGTTTGCTAGAGCCACAAGGCACATTGGAGGACATAAGTTTTGGTTCTTCGTAGCTCTTCTTTTTAACAACTATTCAGATTTTGTGGCCAACAGACAAATGGACATTAAATTCACTACCAACATGGATGGGGAAGCAACAATGCAGCTTTTCCCTTTGACATAGAATGGGGGCAAAGGGTTTATGATGGCTCCAAGGGCCGTGACGGGGCTGGACATTGTTTGAAATCTGTTATTTTTCACTATCCTATTAGTCAACTGTAACATGATATTTGATGCCTTGTTTGTTATATTCCAAGTTTGGCAAAAGTAAAAAGACAGTAGGTAGCTTTTGAAATGGCTTAGAGAGATTGGAGTAGTAATGTGGAAATGTCATCAGATTCTCTAAAAACACTTCTTTTCATCTTATGCCCAGTCAGCTTCTTCATATTTTCCTCAGAACTGCCAAACTCTTGCACGTCTTTAAGACATTTTTTTCTTCCTTTCAATTCTGTCTGATTCTTAGAGATTGCCTAGACAAGCCCCTGCAATTTTCTCAGCAAAGTTCTTCAGAAGTGGTTTGCCATTGCCTTCTTCCTAGGGCTGAGAGAAAGTGACTGGCCCAAGATCATCCAGCTGGCTTTGTGCCTAAGTGGGACCAGAACTAACAGTCTCCTGGTTTATAGCCTGATGCCTTAACCACTACACTATACTGGTTCTCATATTATACAAGTGTAGAAATTCCGTGCAGGGTTTTCATATGTGTGTGTCTGTGGAGGAGGTCTTTTATAAGCACTTCCAGCAAAATGTACACACAAATTTCTGTCTATTGTTCATGCTGAACATACAATTCTGTAGCAAAGTGGTACATAGGAACACCGGATGTAGGGTTATTTATATATACCAAAACTCTTCCTTGATTTATTCATGTTCCAGGCAAAAAGTAGATATTTGTCACCTCTACTGTATATTCATCAGGGATATGATTTCGTTCATACCTGAGTGGCCTAGTGCTTTTCTCTACTTTCTTCAATTTAAGTCTAAATTTTGCAATGAGAAGCTCGTGATCTGAGCCACAGTCAATTCCTGGTCTTGTTTTTATTGACTGTATAGTGCTTCTCCATCTTTGGCTGCAGAGCACATAGTCAATCTGATTTCTGTATTGACCATCTGGTGATATACATGTGTAGAATCGTCTCTTGGGTTGTTGGAAAAGAGTGTTTGCTATGACCATTGAATTCTCTTGACAAAATTCTATCAGTCTGTACCCTGCTTCATTTTGTACTCCAGGGCCAAACTTGCCTGTTATTCTGATTATCTTTTGGCTTCCTACTTTATCATTCCAATCCCCCATGATGATAAGGACATCATTTTTTGGGGTTAATTCTATAAGGTGCTGTATGGCTTCATAGAATCAGGCAATTTCATCCTCTTCAGCACCAGTGGTTGGGGCATAGACCTCGATTACTGTGATATTAATAGTTTGCCTTCGATTCTAACTGAGATCATTCTGTCATTTTCGGGATTATATCCCAGTATTGCTTTTCATACTTTTTTACTGATTATGATAATTTGCTGATTATCCAATGATCCATCTGTTAAGCTACTGAAGTTCGCAGATGACACAACAGTGATTGGTCTCATTCGAGACAATGACGAATCTGCATATAGACGAAAGGTCGAATGACTAGCCTTTTGGTGCAACCAAAACAATCTGGAACTGAACACACTCAAAACCATAGAAATGGTGGTAGACTTTAGGAGAAACCCTTCCATACTTCCACCTCTCACAATACTTGACAATACAGTATCAACAGTAGAAACCTTCAAATTTCTAGGTTCTATCATATCGCAAGATCTAAAATGGACAGCTAACATCAAAAATATCATTAAAAAAGGACAACAAAGAATGTTCTTTCTGCGCCAACTCAGTAAGCTCAAACTGCCCAAGGAGCTGCTGATACAGTTCTACAGAGGAATTATTGAGTCTGTCATTTGCACCTCTATAACTGTCTGGTTTGGTTCTGCAACCCAACAAGAAAAACACAGACTTCAGAGGATAATTAGAACTGCAGAAAAAATAATTGCTACCAACCTGCCTTCCATTGAGGACCTGTATACTGCACGAATCAAGAAGAGGGCCGTGAAAATATTTGCAGATCACTCGCATCCTGGACATAAACTGTTTCAACTCCTACCCTCAAAACGACGCTATAGAGCACTGCACACCAGAACAACTAGACACAAGAACAGTTTTTTCCCGAAGGCCATCACTCTGCTAAACAAATAATTCCCTCAACACTGTCAAGACTATTTACTGAATCTGCACTACTATTAATCGTCTCATGGTTCCCATCACCAATCTCTTTCCACTTATGACTGTATGACTATAGCTTGTTGCTGGCAATCCTTATGATTTATATTGATATGTTGACCATCAATTGTGTTGTAAATGTTGTACCTTGATGTATGTATCTTTTCTTTTATGTACACTGAGAGCATATGCATCAAGACAAATTCCTTGTGTGTCCAATCACACTTGGCCAATAAAATTCTATTCTATTCTATTCTATTCTATTCTATTCTATTCTATTCTATTCTATTCTATTCTATTCTATTATGAAGGCTACTCCATTTCTTCTGAGGGATTCTTGCCCACAGTAGTATATCTGATGGTCATCTGAATTAAATTCACCCATTCCTGCCCATTTTAGTTCACTGATTCCTAAGATGTCGATGTTCAGTCTTGTCATCTCTTGTCTGACCACACCTAGCTTGCTTTGATTCATGGATCTTACATTCCAGGTTCCTATGGAGAAAAAATCTTTACAGCATTGGACTTTCCTTTCATCACCAGATGCATCCACAGCAAAGCATCCTTTTGGCTTTGGCTCAGTCGCTTCACTCTTTCTAGCGCTACTAGTACTAGCCCTCTGCTCTTCACTCGTAAAATATTAGACACCTTCCGGCCTGAGGGGCTCATCTTCTGGTGTCATATCTTTTTTCCTTTTTGTACTGTCCTTGGGTTTTTCACGGCAAAGATACTGGAGTGGGTTGCCATTTCCTTCTCCAGTGGATCACGTTTTGTCAGAACGCTCTGCTATGACCTGTCTGTCTTGGGTGGCCCTGCACAGCATAGCTCATAGCTTCATTGAGGTACACAAGCCCCTTCGCCACAACAAGGCAATAATCCATGAAGGGGAATTATACCACCTGCATAACTCTATTTAAGTGCACAATATCTATGGTATAAAAAAATGAGTTATTTATGTGGCACTGGAAATGTGGGATAATCAAGTCAATAAGATTTCTCCATGTTTGGTTCTGTAATTTTTATCTCAGGAAAAGGTTTTAAATGTGAAAACACATTTAAAGAAGAAAACAGGTGGATGAATTCAAAACTTGGGGAAAATGTACTAATACTGTGCATAGTTTTTGTAGGCAGCTGCAGGAAGAATTTCAGTGATCTCGTGCCATATAGCTTTTGTTATGTGATTGCATTCTTCTGCAATAGGCAGCTGTTACTCATCTTATGTGCCTAAAATCATCATGCTGTAGAATACAGAATCCAACTTAATGTTATTCTATAGTGATCACACCAGTTGAAAGACAATATATATTCTCTGAAATGAAACACAACTTTGCTTTTCTAAATCAAGTACTGTACGAAACGGCAAAGGTGTAAACACAGATGTGCTACAATATTTTAATCAATTTTAATTCCTGTTTAACCTTCCAGGTAACTTTAAAAATGCAAACTCTCAAGTTGCTTCCAGAGAAGCAATTGCTAGTGATTGTCATTTAATTTTTGGAGGCTATACATTGTGAAATAAAGTGGGGGGGGGTTGCATGTATATATATTTCTTAAGTTCCATTTCAACTGCTGAGCTTCCTGAAGTGGAAGAATAGCATTATGAATGATGAAAAGAAGTTGTTATGATATGTCTATATGCATGAGAAAGACTGTTCTTTGTTTATTTATTTATAAAATTTCTTCGCAGCCCATCTTACCACAGGGTAACTCTAAGGGGCTTATAATCATAAACTGTAGTTTTGTAGTTTCCCAAATGCTATCATGGTAATAGAATACTGGATTAGATAAACCTGTGGTCTGATCTACAGGAGTCCTCCTAAAACAAAGAGACAGTTCTTTTGTGTGTGTGTGTGTGTGTGTGTGTGTAATGCTGTAATAAAGCAAGCTTGGGGACAGTAGAGGTTTTATGCATTATTGGAGAAAGATTGGACAATTCTGTTGATGAACCTCTGTTATATAACATATAAGTTATGTTATATTTTTCCTGAAGTTGAAGAAATGGCATTTTAGAATTAACTAGTGACCAAAAGTTTAAACAGATCCATCAGACGAGTAAAAAGAACTACCACTTTGAAGATTTACTAATTCAGACTACAAACTACATGCATCACAAAAATTCATACAATCAAATTAAAATGGGAGATTTGCTGCATTAGAGCACAGCATCAGCTCTTAATCAGAATGACGCAAAGTTGATGAAACATTTGGTGTCCTGATACAACCATCAACCTTTCATACTTGTGTCATACACAAGGACATAAAGGATAATGTTTGCATCATGACATTGCAATGCATACTTTGTAGGTTGCTCTCTCTGCCCTCTCCTATAGATACTAACATATTATTATTACAGATACTAAGGTCACCATAGAGCTAAGGTATCACAGAATGCTAATCAAGGGCATCTTGGTTGTTTATAGCTAAGATGTAATACTTCCTCAAAACTTGGATTCTCTGTTTCTATGCTGCCTTTGATTTAGGAATTACTGGACTCAAGACTAGGAACGCTTGTTGGCTGCATTCTCTGGGAACTAGTTGTAAACTAAAACCATCATAAGATCTGAAGGCAATACCATCAGTAGTTTACTATGAATTGTTCTACAAAGATGTCTTCCTTATGTCTTAAATCATTCTGCATTTATTTTACAAAATTGAATTCTTTTTCTAATATAGTAAGAGAAGAGAAAAAGTTTTCTTTGCCCATATCTTCCATTTCATCATAATTTTGTATACAGTGTACTTTTAATTCTTATCCACCTTTCTTCTAAGCTATCTGGCTTTTATTCAAAGAAAAACAGTTCTTAGCTACTTCCAAGTTGTGATAAGTCAGTCAGAGCTATATTAATTAAGAAACAAGTAACAACACGGTATTCAAGGCCATTTCAGTAACTCTAGAGATGTCTGCTCTGTGAGGAAAAATGTTATGCAAACAATCAAAATACCAATTCTACGCACAAATAACAATATTTGAAACGCATTTGAAAGCCAACAAAGTGTAGATTTTATGTAAGCAACATTCCAAGAGTTTATGAAAATAATGTCATATCTTTAAGTTGCAATCTACTAAATATGGATTATGGTGACAGCATAATTGTCCTTGTTTCGTTAAATGAATCATTTGAGACCCTTAAAAATGTTTGGGTGTGGAACATAATTGATTATCAAAACTTTCTATTATAGAGGTAGGGTAAACTGATCTTTTAATATATTTAATGTTTCCTTTTGTCATTTTAATCATGCCATTCAGAAGACATCATAGTGGCATTTGTCTGAGCTTTTCATTTAAAAAGGCAGGTCTTTGCTTGAAAATTACTTGAAAAACTTTCAATTTTTCACTGCAAAACAAATCTCAAATCAATCTTTTTTGTTTGTTTGTAAAATATTAGTTTATCCACCAGATACACACTGTAGCTTAATGCAGAGAGAGGTTACCCTGCATGTTGTAAAGATGCAGTGCCATGAAAGCCTAATAACTCTATTTCTTAATATAAAAGAAGGAAACAAATGAATCAAATGAGACATCAAAACATCTTACTAAGAGAAACTTGAAGATGGTCCTAATGCATTTCAGCCTTTTCCCACAAGAATGGATCCATTTCAGGAGCGTGAACAAATGGGCTGATGTTTATCATATTCTTGGAAACTCTGTCTCCCTAGTCTTTGCACTGTTAGAGGCTCAAAGTTCTGAACCTTTTTGGTTGTATTCGTCTAAAAAAAGACTTTCAGGCCCAAATACTTGTCTGACTTTCTCCTGTCCCCCATTTTGGAAGATATCTTTTTTAGAAATCCCATTTCAAAGCACAGCAGCAAAAGATGTTAGGGGTCTACAAGTCTTCCAGTAGTAAGGATCTGTGATCCTGGGTTGAAATGCACCTGACTAACATAGACATTTTATAATAGTCACATATTTTGAATAGAATAAAGTATAAGTAAAAGGAGCATTGAAATGTTTCTGGCATACTGATTTTATTGATAAAGCACTTAAAAGTCCTACAAGAAGTATAATACCTTTTAATCACATTTTCCTTTTGTGAAAAAAGTGGCTGTTGTCTTTTCCTTAAATTTTCTCTCTTCTTTTGATTAAGCAGAAATGTACATGCAGCTAGCAGCAAGGTTATAGAAAAGACTTTTTGTTTGCAAATCCATTTATTTAGGAAAGACTCCGTGTCTCAACATTTGCAAACATTACATTTTATAGGCAAAAAGGAATGAGTTCTGTGTGTGAAAAATAAACTGACATCCCTGAATTCAGAGAATTTTAAAGATTAAAATAAAATAATCCTTCCAGGTGGCATCTACTGTCACTGAAGACAGAATCTGGTCCACCGACTGCTCTTTTTACTAAAACATGTATTTATGCTCTTGTGTGCACGTCAGAGTTTCCATCATAAAATGTCAGAGGAAATGTCAGAGTTTCCATTGTATCCCAGCATTAGATTGTATAATTAAACACAGTGGCTTTTACACACTTCTGGGATTGTTCAGAAATTTCTGGAGACAAGTACTAAATGGTCCATTGGGACGAAGGTTCCAGACTTGCAGCCCAAGAAGTTCTACTCTGACCATTCAGAGTGTCAGATGACAGTGGAAACAGGTAAATAAGACCAAAATCAGGATTAGACATATGCAGGAATAAAAATAATTTTATTATTTTTATTATATTTTAGGTTTTTTTAAAATGTCATATATCTTGTCTTTCAATATCAAATTGTTCCAGGTTCATTTATAATATAATAAAACCTTTCTCATTTTCATATACTTAAAAGCACAGTAAAATATAGTAATTCTAGTATATAATCATTTTTTTAAAAAAATAAAGCAGTAAAATGCATCTAAGCAGCATACGTGTTTCAAATTAGAATATTGCTTACTGCTGAACCAGCAGCTGGCACCTGCTCCATCAATTCCTCTTTCAGATTCAAAGACCTGACAAAGACTTTCTCTGCTTGGCTCCAACTGAGAATCGCTGCATCAGAAGACATAACTAGGAAGCTCGATCAAGGTCAAATATGCTTGAACTAAATAAAACCGGTGAAAACTTCAGAGAGCAACTAAAAATGTTGTATCATTATTATTAATTTAATTTATATCCCACTTTTCATTCCCTCCATTTCCCCATAACTATAGTTTTACTCAGCATTGTAAATACAATAAGGAGTGAAGCAATCTACAACTAAGGAGAAATTTCCTGACAGTTAGAACAATTAATCAGCGAAACAACTTGCCTTCAGAAGTTGTGAATGCTCCAATGCTAAAAGTTGTAAAGAAGATATTGGATAACCATGTGTGGTGTAGGGTTTCCTGCCTAAGCAGGAGGTTGGACTGAAAGACCTCCAAGGTCCCTTCCAACACTGTTTTTTCTGGTGAGGATGGAACTTGTCAAATTAGATGTCTCTAGTATTGTCTTCAGAAAATAATAGCAATTGAGAAGAAAACTGATTTATTACATTCCAAAAGCTCTATATTTCTAAAGACAATAATAGCAACTAAATAGGAAGGAAAAAAAACTTTTAAACCCAACAAATGCAACAGTACAATAACATTTCTCTACTTTTCTATTGCAAAAAGAAAAGAAATGTCATGATTATATAAATTGCATTGAGTTCAGTAGAATAGTTATTTCCAGGGGAATCCTATAAATTAATGGTGATTCTTCAATAAGAGCCTCCACCATATGTGAGTTAATCAAGACCAAAAAAAAAAAATGCACAGGTACCGTATATGTGGTACCTTGCTCAATAGTAGTAAGTGTGAGAGGGATCTTGGAGCCCAAGTGGACAACCATTTAGATATGAGCCAGCCGTGTAGAGAAGCTGCCAAAAAAGCCAACACAGTTCTGGGCTGCATAAACAGAGAGATAGAATCAAGATCACATGAAGTGTTAATACCACTTTATAATGCCTTGGTAAGGCCACACTTGGAATATTCAGTTTTGGTCACCACGATGTAAAAAAGATGTTGAGACTCTAGAAAGAGTGCAGAGAAGAGCAATAAAGATGATTAGGGGACTGGAGGCTAAAACATATGAAGAACGGTTGCAGGAACTGGGCATGTCTAGTTTAATAAAAAGAAGGACTAGGGGAGACATGATAGCAATGTTCCAATATCTCAGAGGCTGCCACAAAGAAGAGGGAGTCAAACTATTCTCCAAAGCACCTGAGGGTAGAAAAAGAAGCAATGGGTGGAAACTGATCAAAGAAAGAAGCAACTTAGAACTAAGGAGAAATTTCCTGACACTCAGGACAATTAATGAGTGGAACAACTTGCCTGCAGAAGTTGTGAATGCTCCAACACTGGAAACTTTTAAGAAGATGTTAGATAACCATTTGTCTGAAGTGGTGTAAGGTTTCCTGCCTGGGCAGGGGGTTGGACTAGAAGGCCTCCAAAGTCCCTTCCAACTCTGTTATTATTATTATTAAGACCAGGTACATTCTTGCCAAATGAAAAGGCACATATCTCTGTTTGGTGCAGAGCATAAGGAACTCAAGAGCTGGGCATCCTGATCTTCATCATCTCACCATGGATACAGTTGCTCTTGAGGATTGCTGGCAGCTTCAGTCTGAGATGATAGTTTGCTTACTGACTCCTGAAGCTGATACTCATTTAGTAAATCTAGAGCAGAATCTTCAGCAACAGAGTCTTCCAAGTCTGAGATAGGCATGACAATTGGATTGTATTTTTAAACATCTGTGGAAGAGTCCATTAAACATGAAAAAAGATTTTTTTTGCTGAGATAATTTAAGAAACAAACTTAATGTTTCTTAAAATATAAAATCACTTAGTATAGGATAGTGCAGTTCTCTATTCCAAAATTATACTAGATTATCCAGGTTATTGGAGAGAATGATTGTTGATAATGATTACATTGTTGGTTTAACTTCTAAAAATCTTTTCTAGCACATTAAAAACTACTGGAGTTTTAGAGGCTGCAATAGCATAATCATCAAATGAGGAACTTATGAAATGTCTTAACTGTATATATTGCTTTTCAACTGTTTTAGCAAAATATGTTCCTTTTATAATCTATCAGAGGTTTTAAAAGTTTTGTTATTACCGTAATTAGTTGATTATGAGTAATAATCCCAAAATATTATTTTTCTTATAATTTTAATGTAAGTTATTCCAAAATATCACATTTCTAGGAAAACTTTGTTCAAATTTTAATTTTTTTCCCAATAATGCCCAAATACATCTAGCTGCCTGAAGTGCTAGAACAATCACAGAAATTCTACTACAGTTAAATCAAGCATATTTTAAAGATATCAAATAACTCTTCTGTAAACATAAAATACTTGATTCCGTTTTCTTCCCAATACATTATTGAAGTTAACAAAATGCCAAATGATATATTTTAAATTAGGAAAATTGAAACCACTATTATCATTTGAGATGAGTTGCTTTAAAAATTAAATTCTAGGTAACTGTTCCATTAATCTATTCAAAATACTGTATATATGGAACCAGAATAAACAATCCTTTCAAAATATATGCCAGTTTTGAAATCATATTAATTTTGCTGCATTTCTTCTTTTCACATTCATCAATATTTTTAATTATCCATGACATCCCCTTTTATATAAGAAATAAAATCTGATATATTTATGTCCATTAAAAAAGTTTCCAAGGAATAACTATTCCCAGATATTTAACATTTTTTATCCATTTTATAGAAACACTACTTTCATTTTGCATAATTCCAATTAATTGTGTACCTAGAACATTTATTGTGTTGCTCTCCCATTTCTATAATTGTAAATGAAGATTTATTTTATTTATTTTGCCAAGCATGTATTTTATGACAGATACAAGTGTAAACATAATTATAAATGCATGTAAAGGATATGAATAAAAGAAAACATTAGGACAGTGTGCTTAAGCACACTCCTGAAAGACCTCTTAGGAATGAGGTGAGGTCTACAGTAAACAGTCTAAGGTTAAAGTTTTGGGGATTTGGGGAAGAAACCACAGAGTCAGGTAGTATATTCCAGGTGCTGACAACTCTGTTACTGAAGTCTGCAGTCTAGTTTGGATCGGTTTACCATGAGTTTGTATCTATTGTGTGCTCTTGTATTGTTTTGATTGAAACTGAAGTATTCATTGGCTGGTAGGACATTGTAACAGATGATTTTATGTACTATGCTTAGGTCAGACCAAAGATGACAAAGTTCTAAGTTGTCTAGGCCCAAAATTTCAAGTCTGGTGGCATAAGGTATTTTATTGCGAGCAGATAATATCTAAAATTTAGATAATATCTAAAATATTATCAGAGTATAACAGTAACTTCTATTTGTTTTCTGCTATATGCACAACTTGAATTTTACCAAAGTCCCAACACCAGATTTTAGGAGATGGGGTGGGGGGGCATCCTTGAAACATTTCATATCTCATCCTGATTGCAGGCTCTGTAAAGCTGTTGGTACAAAGCCAGTCTGTAAAGACATTTGTGGCTAACTATTCCTAGATCTATCCTAAATCCTAAAACCTCCAGGAGCTATGACTGTGCATCATTAGAATGCAATATTACAAACTCTGCCCACAGCCAGGAGTTCATCCTGGGCAGCTCAAGGTTGACCCATCCTTCCATCCTTCCAAGGTTGGTGAAATGAGGATCCAGATTGTTGGGGGCAATATGCTCACATCTGTTGTGACCCAGGCCCAAGTAGGTAGTAGAAAACTCAGTCAGTTTAAAAACAAACAAACTTTATTAGAACAGCTGAGAATTAACTCATTCTCAGCCTAGTCCAAACTAAATCAAAGCAAGTTCTTCCCAACACAGTCTTATCACCAACCTTACTCTAATTAGGCAAACTGCCAAAGGCCTTTCTTGGCAAAAGTTCAGAAGACACTGATAAGAAACAAATGCAGCAAGACAAAGATATAAACGTTGTTTTCCGGCAAAGAGCCCAAATGCCATTGCTGGTCTTTTAAGCCTTATGGGAGGGGCCAATATCTCTTGGCCCTACTCCCGAGTCATCCTCTTTGCTTTAGCTGCTCTTACCTTCTGGCAGCTCTTCTCATGTGTGCATTAGGAACAGGCTCCTTCTGTTCCTCTGCCTCACTACTGTCAGCCTCTGGAATCCGCACATCATTCCCCAGTGGCCCTGGTCCCACCTCTGCCTCTGACACAGAGCCCTCATCCGGGCCTTCCCCAGCCTCTAGGACTGGCTCATGTTCTTCCTCAGCCTAATCGCTGTCTGACTCCATTGCCAGCTCCGCAGGCTGCTGACAGACCACAACAACATCACTCAGAGACTTTTGTAAAGGATTATGAAATGACATGTAAGTCTAAGTGCTATTTGCTATGTGCTATTGACTCGTCTCATCTCTGACTTCTCCCTGTCTGCTCCTCTTGATACTGTCTTCCTGTAAGTCTGTGTGTATGAGAAACTTGGAATGACATTTGTATTTGTAAGATTACAAACTCTGCCCACAGCCAGGAGTTCATCCTTCAAAGATTTATTGTGTCTCCCTGATATAGATAAGAGCAGCCACTGGGACGCCACAATAGCATCAAAAAAGATAGTAAAGTTGGTGCCAAACCTATTTCATCAGGAAAAGCAATTCCAGAATTGAAGGCTATCAGCTTTTTACAAGAAAATAATTCCAGCAGCGTCCAGCCAACTGTTTATAGTCAGTGTAGTCTTTGAGTTAACATTTGAAGTTTTTACATACAGTCTTTTTAAAAATGTTAGCATTTGCTGTTTCTCATCAAGAATATAAATGCAAGGTTCTTGTTCCTTTTTAACCTGACAAAAAGTTTTTCTTCACCAGTGAGTTTCACATACCAACTGATTTTGTTTTGCTATCTTATGCTTTCCCTTCACCAAGTTTTGATTAGGATTCCTAATTTGGAAGTAGGATGCGAGTTATTAATTGATGGTTGACAGTTACTTCAGCAAATTTATGTACCCAGACAGTAATCACGAAGATTGATTTTGTCTGTGGTAGGCAAAAACTTTTTGGATATGAGATTTTAACATTAGTAGCAGGAAAAAAGAATAAAAGCCAAAAGCAATTGTAAAAGTATTGGTAAACAATACTGAGAGAGAAATGTTAATAGAACTTTACAACTGAAGTAATATTTATGGTCATATAATTATATTGAATATTCTATATGAGAAAATTCAATCCATTTTTCTTCTTTATTTTGTGATACATCTGCATAGAACATACTTTTATTTTCAATACTAATGGGTTCTTACAGTTTTCAACCCAAATACCTGTTGATTATAGTCATATGATTAAGCTATGATTAATGTAAGACAGAAGTGTTAATTTTGGGTCCCTGTTTAGTGGGACTTCAGATTTCATCTGTTTGTCTTTGGGCAACCCCAAACTCAAAATCCCAAGCTGGATGAAAAACAGTGGCACTTTCTTCACTCCAAAATTCTTCACTTTCCCAATCCATCTAAGTGGTAAGTGTGGAAACAGCTGCTTCCTTACATATTATTTTCTGCTAATAAAATGAAAATGAAAATATGATATTAGATGGTATTATTAGTTGTATGTTAGTAAGCACTGTAATAAAAATGTCTAGGGAACCAGATGTACAATCAGTTGCTGAGAGTCATTGCTGATTGTGGTGGCACACATAAGTGTTTAATGAAACAAATAGAACAATCAATCACCTGTCAGAAGAAAGATTTACATTGTGATATTACACACATTATGATCTTTGTTGCAATGTAAAATGTCTACCTTTGAATAAACTTCAGAAACCATGGGGCAAAAACCAAGGCATTCCCCATGGAACCCTACAGCTAGGAAAGCCTATCTGGATAGAATGGTTTTCAGTAGAGGGATTTTAAAACAAGTCTTAACCTGATAGTAGCACACATATTTTTGGAATTTAATTATTCCTTGATATCTTCAGTTATAAAGATTATATAGATAGCTGAACTGAAAAATACATCAGCCTGGGAGTGAAGTAATACTGTCTTTATTTAAGTACTGGCATTAAATGTGTGAGGCCACAGGAAGCCAATGGTGCATGTGCAGGCTCTTGTCTTATGCATGCCTTCACCAATCCAATTCCCAGCAGGTGGGATTCTTCATCATGTAGAAGTCCTGATCCTACAGAGCTTTTAAGCATGCTTAGCTGAATGTTTAGAATTCCATTTTAGATGTTTGCATAAGTTAGAAAAGGAAGCAGAAGAACTGGTATGTATGAGGGTACTGAAATCAGAGACAGTATGCATGACTCTTGACTCTCTACATACCTTTTTCTTCTTATGTATTCAGAACTGCACCTAAGCAGACAACTTAGTAGACAACTCCCTACTTAGGTAGGGAAAAAAAGAAAAAACAACATTCTTCTACTTCTATCCTCTGCAGTATTAAATATGCTAAAGTACACAGAAATTGGATATACTGTAGACCTAATTCAGTATTGGATCAGATTGTAGTAAACTCCTTTGTGGTCAAAATGGCTAAAGCATCTGAAATATGCAAAACATGTGAGTAATGGAATAATGAAGTATCATAAACATCTTGGCAATGCCTGTTATATAAAGAATTACAGTTACAGCTTTTGTCCGGCATGCTTCAGAATAGCTCGCTGTATTATGGGAAGCTGTACCCATATGGGGCTGCAATATCTAAAAAAAAATACTGAACTTGTTAAGACAATCAGTTCAAAGATTGGTGAATCGCTTTCTTCTTTTCAAAATGTGTAAGCACATGCTACTTCAGGATTTGACTGCATTGTAAGAGATTATTTATTTATTTTTATTTATTTATTTGTCGTAACAATATATACAAGTATAACATAGAGGATTATATAATATATAAACATATATATGAGGAGAAACAAGGTACTATAAACACATATATATATAGGGGAAGAAACAATAGGACAGGAACGGTAGGCACGTTTGTGCTCTTATGCACGCCCCTTAGAGTCCTCTTAGGAAAGTTGTGAGGTCAACCATGGATAGATTTAGAGTAAAACTTTTGGGGTTATGAGAAGAAACCACAGAGTCAGGTAATGCATTCCAAGCATATATAATTCTGTTACAGAAATCGTGTTTTCTGCAATCTAAACTGGAGCGGTTGACATTGAGTTTAAATCTGTTGGTAGCTCTTGTGATATTGTTATTGAAACTAAAAAAGTCATTAACAGGAAGGACATTACAACGGATGATTTTATGAGCTAAACCCAGGTCCTGTCGAAGGTGATGGAGTTTCAAGTTTTCTAGACCCAGGATATCAAGTCTGGTGGAATAAGGTATTTTATTGGTTTCGGAGGAGTGGAGAACTCTTCTTGTAAAATACCTTTGGACACGCTCAACTGTGTTGATATCAGATATATGGTATGGGTTCCAAACAGGAGAGTGAGTCTCAAACAAAGGCGCAAATGGAGTCCAGAAAGGGAGAACAACACTTGTGGTTCCCAAGTAATAACAGCACACTGGTGAGTTTAGGGATTCCTAGAGATATGATTTTGCTTCCCACTTAACTATGGGACTCCATCTGGCATTTAAATGGGAAATCCTAGCTGGATTGCCCCCTATCCCTTTCCTAGCATCCATGGTCTGCCAAACTAATACATATGGAAAAGCATATTGAAATTAGTGTTGATACACATTGAAACACATGTTGAAAATAGAGAATACTGAAGGAATCCAAGAAAACAGACTAATGGATCGTTGAATAAATCACCCCAAAATTCTCACTCAAAGGAAAAATGACCAAGCTCAAATTATCATATTCTGGACACATTAAACAAGTACCTAGCTCTCTGTAGAAGGCTCTAATACTGGGAAAGCTGCAAGAAAAGAAAAAAAGCAAAGAAAAAGGCAACTAGCAGCAAGATGATGGACTCAGTTATAGTGGTGATGTACGCACTGTTGGAAGACTTGAAGGACCAGATTAGAGACTGGTTGTCATAACACAGACTTAATGGTGCATAATAAAAATAATTGATCTATGCATTGGCACTACCTGCTTGGTTTCAATGAATGTTAGCAATCTGGAGCAGATTTTTGTACCTGAAAATGGTTGTTTGTTTGTTTGTTTTTTGTCTCACCTCTCAGTACTTAATCTCATTGAATTCCATAGAATAAACCTACTTCAGCTATGTACGTACTGTATGTATGCAGGACTTTAACCTAAATATAATGCAAGGCCCTCTTATATTTTTTCCTACCTACAGAGACATTCAAATGTCAGTCTGGACTAGCCAATTAATCTAGTTCAGAGGGCTTTTCCTAAGAAGTTGCCACCTGCAGGTCAGTGGTTCATAGGTTGAGGCAATGACACACAGATCCCAAGACTTCCAGCCAAACATATGAATACCAAGATTAATGACACCTCTGTAATTGTTTTGATAGAGATAGACTTTTTGCAGCTGAATATCATTGGAATTCTGTCTCAAAATAAACTCTTAACAGAGAGATGAAACCCACTTTTTAAAGCTTGCCAAGCGCATGTGGCTATGTTATTTCTTTCCAGAGTGATTAGCCTTTTATCTGCAAGTATGAACACTGCCCTTTCCAGCCACATCTTTCTATGTTCAATGTACACTAACTAGTGTTGTCACTGCATTGTATACAGGATACCCATTTCCTAATTTGAAAGATTAAAAGGAGAGAGTACAGTATTCATTAAATTGATCTTGGAAGTCGGACAACATGGTTTGCTTATGAAATAATAACAAGAACAGAAGTGAAAATAGCACATTTTAAAATGTTAGCCAAAACTTTGTATATTTTATATGGAAGCAAAAGCACTTCAGGCTGCAAGTGGTGCATAAGAGTGAGAAATGATCATTGCTAAAGTCAGTCTACATTTCTTCTGTACAATCAAAGGGTTGCATGAAGGTAATTTGCATCTCTCTCTGTTTATGAGAGATCAGATGTGAAGGGGAGGAAGGGGAAAGTGGCATCATGTCAAGTTTATAAATATTAATTCAGCCCCAAAGTCAGAATAATTGTGCTCAAAGCCTACATTTACCCTGGCTTCAATCCAGATAATCATAATCACTGAATACTTTCAGCATCTGCTAAAACAGGCTTAAGCTATAAGATTTCTGACTAATATACTAATTGCGTGCAATTTTCATTTCAAATGTCAATGGATACGCACCTTTTTTTTTTCAGTCTACCTGCAACTTTTTGTTCCCATCATCCCTAAAGGAGAAGCCCTCCAAAAGATTGGGAGATTTCTAAAACCCTAGTATTTCATGGCCGAGGTCTGTATGTGAGGAGGAGGAGGAAGGAGACTGCAATATAAAGGGACAATTGTCCAAAATCAGGCAGTAGAGTCTTGTACCCCTTGGGTGACTATCTTAGTTCTGAGAGTTCTAGTTCCAGCCCTACCTCCTTTCATTGTAGCACTTTAGAGTTTGGTTCACAACATTCTAAAGGTAAGCTTGCCCCTCTAGGAATGTTTATGATATGGAGCTTCAGAAAAGATAGGAAATGAAAGGATTCAACAATGCAAAATCTGCCAAGGCAATTTGTGGCAATTTCTACTACTACTTCCATATTGTTTATATATTATTTATTTATAGAGAGAGCTCCGAGCTCTGCTCAAGTTTGTGGGAAATGCAAGAGCTTTGCAGCATAAAAAGGAGATGTGGAAGTTCCTGGCTAATTCACTTTCTTTTCTTCTTTTAGAAGAAAAGTCAAACTTTTTTTTTTTTTGCTTTTTTGCCACAGATGTCACCATTGCTGCTGAGTTTAATGTATCCTTTGTAGTTGCATCTTATTGGTAAACTGCCATGAAAGAATTATGTACAAGGGGAAAAATCCTCATAGGACTTAACTGCATTTTATAGGAGAGGAAGGCTACCTTTCATTTTTTGTGAAGTGTTGGTTATTATGGCAAATTCTACTTATGAATACAAGGCCAGGAAAGACATTCTTAAATCCATAATCCTCTACCATCTGGGGAAGGATCTCATAATCCATCTCTTTGACAGAAATTTTCCACATGAATCCTTGGGAAACTATGCATTCACAATGGCTCTCATCCCAGTAAATGAACCGTAACTTCAATATTTATTGTTGCAGTTTAAGTTAGCATTGGATGTACAGTAGTGGCCAAAATTGTGGAAACCTTTTAGGAAAAGTGTATTTTTGAGATTTGATGGCTAATAGCACCACTTTTGGGGGGAGTTTCAAGATAATCATATTCCACTGCTGGAAAGGCCTGGGAATAGCCCAGAGCTTAACCCAATTGAAAATCTATGGAGCCAACTAAAGAAACTTGTTAGAAGCAACACAGCAATAAAACCCAGTTAACAGAAACAATCATTCAATCCTGTTTTCCCATTATAACAGCTGCAGAACTAAAAGACTTGGTTCACTCCATGGGAAGATGTTGTAAGGCTGTAATTCATGCTAAAGGTTACCCAATTAAGTATTAACTGACGTGATAATTTTTGTATATCTCATTTTTTCTATGGTGATAATTTTTGTATATCTCGTTTTTCTACATGTTTCACATTTCT
This sequence comes from Ahaetulla prasina, assembly GCF_028640845.1. NCBI lineage: Eukaryota > Metazoa > Chordata > Lepidosauria > Squamata > Colubridae > Ahaetulla > Ahaetulla prasina. The sequence goes on from NC_080539.1 coordinate 53,960,910, forward strand.
TCTTTATACTGTAACTGCTATTCTAATAGCAAATCCTTCATAAAAGTTATTGCATTACATTTTTGATTAAATTATCTTTCCATTGATATATAATTTTATACTCCAAAAAAAGTGGTGTTATTAACTAGTTTTAGAAAACATACTTTTCCCAAAAGGTTTCCACAATTTTGGCCACTATTGTACAGTGTCAATTAATTTTTGCATGTAAGTAAACAGCATAATTTTTCTTCATATTATTTTATTGAATGTGGGGAGATCAGGAGCTAATATTCATTATTAATGAGCACCTGTGGAACTGGTTGATTTTTAGACAGTTTTAACTAGACCCAGAATTTTATTTTAGATTTGATTAAAATTTTATTCTTAAATACAGTCACAAAGAAAGTATTTGGAAGTTGCAAGAAATAAATTTATTTATTTTATAAAGTCATATTCATATGCAATGATATTATAATGTGTTGCATATTATATGCATATTAATTGTATATGTATTTATATGTGATAATATTTATTACCATGAACTTTTCATTTTATATGGCATTAGTGGAAATTGGGCTGTAATGAAGTTGCTATTTATATGTCAAAATGCTGTTCTTTCCCTTTAAAACACAAATATTGGGCATCCTTCATTTAGGAACATTTGTCTGAGATGAGAGTACCATGAGTAGAAATCTGAAAACAAGAAGCCAGTCTGGTCTAAAGGTTAAGGCAGCAGATTAGAAATCTGAAGACTGTGAATTCTAATCCTAATTTAGGCATGAAAGCCAGCTGGGTGACTTTGGGTCAGCCCAGCCCACCTTATAGGGTTGTTATTGTGGGAAAAATAAAAGCAGGGAAGAATATTATGTAGGATTGCTGCATGAATTTATTATTATATTTTTATTATGAATTAATAATTAATTTGTTATGAATGGTAATATTGTACTACTAACTAGAGCATACAAAACATTTGCTAGACTAATAGTTGAAAACAGCTCATCTGCCTGGAACCCACACTGCGTATCGGACATAAATACAATTGAGAGAGTCCAGAGATATTTCACTAGAAGAGTCCTCCATTCCTCTGCTTGCAATAAAATACCTTATGCCACCAGACTCCAAATTTTGGGCTTAGACAATTTAGAACTACGCTGACTTCAGTCTGACCTAAGCATAGTACATAAAATTATCTACAACAATGTCCTACCTGTCATGACTACTTCAGCTTCAACCACAACAATACATGAGCAAATAATAGATACAAACCCAAGGTAAACTGCTCTAAACTCGATTGCAGAAAATATGACTTCAGTAACAGAGTGGTCAATGCCTGGAACGCACTACCTGACTCTGTAGTTTCTTCCCCAAACCTCCAAAACTTTAAGCTTAAATTGTCTATTGTTGACCTCACCCCATTCCTAAGAGGTCTGAGGGGTGTGCATAAGTGCACCTGCATACCTACCATCCCTGTCCTAATATTCCTTTTTACTTATTCTTTTCATGTATCCAGATTATGTTTATACTTTTACCAGTTATCTTATATATGATTGACAAATAAATAAAATAATAAAGGCAGAATAGAAGTCTAATAAATAAAATATTTTTGTTCAACATGTATTTAATATTTGTTGACTGGCCCAACCAGTGGAGATTATAGGCAGTTTATTATAAAGGAGTTAAAAGAAGCAAAAGCAATAATGTGAATAATAATGCAGAATGATATAGCCACAGTGCTTAAAGGCAACCAAAAATAGGGTATATAAAATGCCAGAAGTGTGTCCCAGGTAGGAGGCAGGCTAAATGGGGAATATCTGCATGTATAAGCAGAAGAAGAGGAAAACCAGTGAGCTTTCTCGTAGATTTTCCTTTCAAAACCTCCATAGCGATCAAGCTTTTTAGAGAAAGAATAATTCATTGACACTGGAAAACAGCTGTTCCTTATTATCCAAATTAAGTTTTCAATCTTTCTCATATTACTTTTCTTTTTGCAATAAGGTTAGGGTAAAATAACAGATACATTATGGAGGAATGTATGGAATGAAGTCTGCTTTATCAGAGAGAAAATGCAATCCAATCCAAAGCCACAAAGCTGCTTTAGCTGCTGCAGTGGTAGGTACTAGGAGCAGTTCCTAAGGAATATGTCTACTGTTTCTATTCAACTGCCTAATGATCTTATGGCCCCAAAGTAGAGCTATATACACTGTGTGTACTCTGTGTCTGACAAAAACATAATATTCTGAGAATCCAGAACATCCAGAACCCAGAACATCCAGAACCCCCATCTCAGACACACCAATAACAGCCAAGCCTCCTACAACTGACCCCATCCCATTGGGTTCACAATCTCTAATGATCACAGAAAAGGCAGTGCAGGACCTATTTCACAGACAAAAGCCAGGAAAAGCTCCAGGCCCAGACAAGATAACTCCTTCTTGCTTAAAAGTCTGTGCTGACCAATTGGCCCCCATCTTCACCCATATTGTCAATAAATCACTAGAGATGTGCTATGTTCCTTCTTGCTTCAAACGCTCTACCATCATCCCAGTGCCGAAGAAGCCCACTATCAAGGAACTGAATGACTACAGATCAGTTGCTTTAACATCTGTAGTCATGAAAACCTTTGAAAGGCTAGTGCTTTCCTACTTGAAAACCATCACGGATCTGCTGTTAGACCCCTTGCAATTTGCATACCGAGCAAATAGATCAACAGATGACACTGTTAATATGGCTCTGCACTACACCTTACAACATCTTGAATCTCCAAAGACCTATGTAAGGGTCCTCTTTGTAGACTTTAGTTCAGCATTCAATACCATCATTCCAGACACTCTTCTAACTAAGCTAAACCAACTACAAGTACCTGAACAGACTTGTAAGTGGATCACAAGCTTCCTAACAAACAGGAAGCAGCAGGTAAGCTAAGCGCGATCACTTCAGATACCTGTTCAATTAGCACAGGGGCCCGCCAAGGCTGTGTGCTCTCCCCATTTCTCTTCTCTCTTTATACCAATGACTGCATCTCCAACGATCCATCTGTTAAACTACTGAAGTTCGCAGATGACACAACAGTGATTGGTCTCATTCGAGACAATGACGAATCCGCATATAGACGTGAGGTCGAACGACTAGCCTTGTGGTGCGATCATAACAATCTGGAACTGAACACACTCAAAACTGTAGAAATGGTGGTAGACTTTAAGAGAAACCCTTCCATACTTCCACCTCTCACAATACTTGACAACACAGTATCAACAGTAGAAACCTTCAAATTTCTAGGTTCTATCGTATCGCAAGATCTAAAATGGACAGTTAACATCAAAAACATCATCAAAAAAGGACAACAAAGAATGTTCTTTCTGTGCCAACTCAAAAAGCTCAAACTGCCCAAGGAGCTACTGATCCAGTTCTACAGAGGAATTATTGAGTCTGTCATTTGCACCTCTATAACGGTCTGGTTTGGTTCTGCAACCCAACAAGAAAGACACAGACTTCAGAGGATAATTAGAACTGCAGAAAAAATAATTGCTACCAACCTGCCTTCCATTGAGGACCTATATAGTGCACAAATCAAGAAGAGGGTCATGAAAATATTTACAGATCCCTTACATTCTGGACATAAAATGTTTCAACTCCTACCATCAAAACGATGCTACAGAGCATTACACACCAGAACAACTAGACACAAGAACAGTTTTTCCCCGAAGGCCATCACTCTGCTAAACAAATAATTCCCTCAACACTGTCAAACTATTTACTAAATCTAGATTACTATTAATCTTCTCATCGTTTTCATCACCAATCTCTTTCCACTTATGACTGTATGATTGTAACTTTTTGTTGCTATCATTAAGGGTTAAATTGCAACCTTTGACCATCATTTGTGTTGTAAATGTTGTACCCTTGATGAAGGTATTTTTTTTCCCTTTTTCCTTTTTTCTTTTCTTTTATGTACACTGATAGCATATACACCAAAACAAATTCCTTGTGTGTCCAATCACACTTGGCCAATAAAAAAAAAATTCTGTATCTATTCTATTATGATGACTTTCTGTTTGCTCATAAGTCAGAAAGCCAAATGCCAATATAGTAACCTGACTTAAGATAAATGTTGATCTATCTAACACTGATGAATTTGTAAGAAATAATACACATTCTCTAGGTTTTCAGACAGAAATATTTCTCAGCCTTACTTGAAATTCTTAGTGGTTAAAACTAGGATCTTTGGCATTCAATGCTTATGATTTAAGACTGAGCTTTGCACATGAAAGGGGTTGTGTTGCTTCCAAATAGGGGGTCAATTCTCATTGCTAATTGCAAGACATATACATTTTGGTGCAATATTCAAACTGCACAACATTTACAAATTCAGATTATGTATGCTACAATAGCAGGAAGTATCTTTTGTATTACTACTGTATTACAAAAAACTACTCCACATATTTCAACATGGAGAAAAGCAAAGTTTTACATTAGATTTAGTACTGATTAGGTGATATCTGGATCAAAAGCAGTAACTGTGAGAGGGATCTTGGAGTCCTAATGGATGATCACTTGAATATGAGCCAGCAGTGTGCAGCAGCAGCCAAAAAAGCTAATACAATTGTGGGTTGTATAAAAAGAGGCATAGAATCAAGACCATGTGAAGTATTAGTACTGCTTTATAAAACCCTAGTAAGACCATACCTGGGATACTGCAAATAATTTTGGTCATTATACTACACAAAAGATATTGAGACTTTGGAAAAAGTTCAGAGAAGAGTAACTAAGATGATTAAAGGCCTGGAGACTAAAACATATGAAGAATGGCTGCAGGATTTGGGTTTGGATAGTCTAAAGAAAAGTAGAATTAGGAATGACATGAGGGCTGCTACAAAGAAGAGAGGGTCAAATTATTCTATAAAGCACCTGAGGGTAGGACAAGAAACAATGGCTGGAAACTAATCAAAGAGAGAAGCAACAAGGAATTAAGGAGAAACTTCCTAACAGTGAGGACAATTAACCAGTGGAACAGCTTGCCTCCAGAAATCGTGGGCGCTCCATCACTGGAAGTTTTTAAGAAGAGTCTAGGCTCTAGACAGTCACTTATCTGAAATGATATAGGTTCTCCTGCTTGAGCTGGGGAGTGGACTAGAAGGCTTCCAAGGTCCCTTCCAGCTCATTCTCCTGTTCTGTTCTGTTCTGTTCTGTTCTGTTCTGTTCTGTTCTGTTCTGTTCTGTTCTGTTATGTTATGTTATGTTATGTTATGTTATGTTATGTTCTACTCTACTCTACTCTACTCTACTCTATTTTATTCCAACTTTATAGTTCTACCTCAAAGAGCCTGAAGCCCACCTCCCATACATCTGTGTCTATGTATGTTTACAAGTAGTCCTTGATTTATGACCACAGTTAGATCAGAACTTTCATTGCTAATCAAGGAAGTTGTTACAGGAGTTGCACCCAATTTTATGACCTTTTTCTCCATGGTTGTTAAGCAATTGAACTTGTTAAGTGAATCATGAGGTTGTTAAACAAAACCAGCTTCCTCCATTGACTTTGACAGAAGGTGATCATATGACACACACACCCACACACCCAGGATGCTGCAACTTTTCTAAATACAGGCCTGTTACCAAGTGCCCAAATCTTAACCGTGTGACCGTCACTATTCAGATGCTGTGACAGTTGTAACTGCGAGGCTCAATTGTGTAAGTCACTTTTTTCAGTGCAGTTGTAACTTTGAACCGTAACTAAACAAATGATTGTCAAGGACTACCTGTATATGTTTGTATAAAAAGAATGAAGTAACATATTTCTCTGGGTAGGAATGATAGATTTTCAGATTAATGCATCACCTCATCATTGCCGTGATGGAAACCACCAATGGTTAACTGTGATATATAAATCTTGTTTGAACCCAAATGAATGTTTCATGCAGTTTTTGTGCTCTGTAAGAATAACTAAATGAACTGAAAATAATGAACTGAAAAAGTTCCAATTAAAAAAAAACTCTGCCCAAAAACAAATAGTTAAAACCATCGCTTTTTTGTTTGTATACCTTTACCTTTGCCAGATTTCTTCAGGTAGAGCTGGCCAACTTGAACTGTAGGGTCAAATGATAAGAGAAGAGGATACTTTTGAAATCTTCTCCATCCTGACCTATTCAACACATTTTCCATGTGCAAAAGTCCCTTTCTCCTTCACCATTTAATGTGTAGGGGAAGAGAAGGATATGGTCAGTCACAATCCTGAGCGCAAAGGAAAAACCAGCAGATATGATGCTGATTCTGTTTTTTTTCTATCCATTCTCTCCAGTCTCATAGAGAATAGAAGCTTATCTATTTTAAAGTGCTCACAGATAATACATTTTCTCAATTAAAGAGCTATTCTAATGAGGGAAGATAAAGGAGTGAGTGGGTGGAGGGAATACATTGCCAAAATTTTGATTTCACAAATTCTTCCAGGAGGCAGAAATGATGAAATCATTTTTTTTTTTAAATTGCAGTTGACTCACTGCTGCTACTGTAAACCTGGAGTTTCTAATCCATTTCCCTGAATGTTTAACCTTCAAAAATATTTGTGGTCAGGCTAATGGTATAAGCATTTATATTTCAGAAATATTATTACCGGAATTCTCCAGCAGAATTGCATCGTTTATGCCTGATTGATTGTACCATCTTGGCTTTGTTCTTTCAGAATCTCAACCCACTTCCTCTTTACAATAAAATACTTGAATGATGCTGAGTATGTGTGTCTGTACATAAATACGACCCCGAGATTCTAATCCATTTCCCTGAATGTTTAATCTTCAGTTATATTTCTGGATAGGCTAATGGTATATGCAGTTATATTTCAGAGATATTATTAGATAGTATTCTCGTCTGCATCCTATTTACATTACAACACATGAATGATACCAAGTTTGTGTTTTTGTATGTATATACATGCATAAGTGTGGGTATGTAGTAGTAGTAGACACACAAACTGTATTTATGCTATGAGCTTCTGTTCCAGCTGCCAATTAAAAAATTTAACCAGATGGAATAAATCTAGATATTTTAGAACTGTATAGGCTGGCTGATTTACTGGCTAGTATGTTTTCAGATGAATTTTCCTATTTAATGAGGAATACTTGTACTAAATCTTTCCATAGTGTATGTTGTTCTCTAGTTGGATTGGGTTGTGAGATGTAAACATTTTAAAAATTATAATATAGCCACAAATTACTATCCACGAGGAATGGATACTGTCTGTTAGTAATAAGGGTATGCAAGAGGTTCAACCAAGCTCCAGATGATGAGTCAAAATGAGATGTTTTAACTGAATTTCTAATTGCAGAATCTCAAATGAACTAGGAAACGTTCCTAGATATCAGTGGTTTGTACTGCTGCAGTACGGTAGATATTGTGAATAACTCAGCCGTGCTATTTCCATTTCTCTGTAATAGAGCAGAAAGGTAAGAAGATGAAAAGAAGAAGAGTGAAATCAACTTCCTGATAGGTTGACTTCCTGATAGGTTGAATTATTCCCATGGAATAATTCTTCCAACTTTCACTCTTGACCCATCCCTGAAGCCAGAGAAGAGCAGAGAATGGAGTGAGGCATTTTGAGAACATGTTGCCCATATGCATCCATCGCTACACCATCTTTTCTGAGTTGCCATAGAGTCTAACAATTCACATGGTTTCATAGCTGTCCTTCCATCTTCCTGGGCTCACTGGAATCTTTACCTCTAGCTTTATGGGTTTTTTTTTCTGGTTTTGAACACTGCCCAGAATCCACTGGAGTTTCACAGCTAATAACATAATTGTAATCTGTGACAAAGGTTTTCTTTTTAAATCTAGAAAATGTTAGACGAGTCTAGCCCTCAAACCTCGGCAGTTTTTTGTCCAAACACTAAGCAGTTGTTGTTCCCTCAGTAGTACTCAGTAGTAAAAAATGTTTCTATTAATTTCATCCTATTCTGTTGAAAACAAAAAAAAAACAAACTCCAGCCCTTTGTGTTTTTTCCCATACCAGTCAAAGGAAGGACCCAAGTTGAAGCAAACAACTGTAAAGTTGAAGCAAGTTCTTTTTTGAAATATCCTGAACAGATATCTCCTAATCAGGGAAATTTCCTAATGGATATCCCCTGGTAAAAGAGGGACAGAGTGATGAGCGTCAGGCAGAACTAGGGAATGAAAGTGAATGTACATGTCCCAGGATAATGTTGCAGGATCCAATCTGGGTCGGTCACTGGGATCAGAGGTTTTGTCTTCCAAGTGGACTCATGTTGGAGCAATTCCCCAGGGAACTTCTCTCTTGCCAGAATGTGTGCCCCAGAACTAGGGAAGTTTTCTGACCTACTCCACCTTTAAAAATATTTATTTTTGTATTTTTTTATAGAGCTTATAGGTCATTCCATTCAGCCAATCCTGAGCAGTATCCAATCCTCCAAATTCATAATTTAGGTGTCAAAACGACTGGCTGAAGCCATATTTCCTTTCTTTGTTTCTTAGTTGCCATATGTAGGGAGGGGGGAAGGGAGACCTACGGGATGTGGGATATTTCCCTCCACTGTGGCAGACATAACAGCGATAAGTTCAGTATGAACCAAGGTAATCTCAATAAACACTAGTAAAAGCCATAGGGAGCAGCTGAATAGTCTGCCATCTACCTGATTGCTTAACATGGCCTGTGACACAAGTGGGGTGGGTGATGTCTACTCTTTTAATTATACCTGGATGAAACTGTCTATCTAGACCCGTTCCAGTCCGGCTTTCGGCCTGGATACAGTACAGAGCCGGCTTTGGTTGCGTTGGTTGATGATCTCTGGAAGGCCAGGGATAGGGGTTATTCCTCTGCCCTGGTCCTATTAGACCTCTCAGCGGCTTTTGATACCATCGACCATGGTATCCTGCTGCACCGGTTAGGGAGTTTGGGAGTGGGAGGCACCGTTTATCGGTGGTTCTCCTCCTATCTCTCTGACCGGTCACAGACGGTGTTGGCAGGGGGGCAGAGATCGACCCTGAGGCGCCTCATTTGTGGGGTGCTGCAGTGGTCGATTCTCTCGCCTCTCCTGTTCAACATCTATATGAAGCCGCTGGGTGAGATCATCAGTGGTTTTGGGGTGAGGTACCAACTGTACCTGATGACACGCAGCTGTACTTTTTCACCCCAGGCCACCCCAACGAAGCCATCGAAGTACTGTCTGGAAGCCGTACAGGTCTGGATGGGGAAAAACAGGCTCAAGCTCAATCCCTCCAAGACTGAGTGGCTGTGGATGCCGGCACCCCGATTCAGTCAGCTGCAGCCGCGGCTGTCTGTTGGGGCGAGTCATTGGCCCCGATGGAAAGGGTGCGCAACTTGGGCATTCTCCTGGATGGGCGGTTGTCTTTTGAAGATCACTTGACGACTGTCTCCAGGAGAGCTTTTTATCAGGTTCACCTGATTCGCCAGTTGCGCCCCTTCCTTGACCGGGATGCCCTATGCACGGTCACTCATGCTCTCGTTACCTCTCGCTTGGACTACTGCAATGCTCTCTACATGGGGCTCCCCTTGAAGAACACCCGGAGGCTGCAGTTGGTTCAGAATGCAGCTGCGCGGGTGATAGAGGGAGCCTCTCGTTGCTCCCATGTAACACCACTCCTGCGCAGGCTGCACTGGCTACCTGTGATCTTTCGGGTGCACTTCAATGTGCTGTTTACTACCTTTAAAGCGCTCCATGGCTTAGGGCCAGGTTATCTACGGGACCGCCTACTGCTACCGATTGCCTCCCACCGACCTGTGTGCTCTCACAGAGAGGGACTCCTCAGGGTGCCATCCGCCAAGCAATGTCAGCTGGCGGCCCCCAGGGGACGGGCCTTCTCTGTGGGGGCTCCTACCCTCTGGAATGAACTTCCCACAGGACTCCGCCAACTTCCTGACCTTTCACCGCGAGCTGAAGACATATTTGTTCATCCGCGCAGGACTGGCATAGGATTTTAGATTTTATATGGTTTTAATTTTTAATGGGTTTTATTGTTTTAAATTTATCTTAATATGGGTCAAATTGAATAAGTTTTTTAAACAGTATTTTATCTTGTATTTATATTGCTGCTCTGTTTTATCTGGCTGTAAACCACCCTGAGTCCTTCGGGAGAAGGGTGGTATAAAAATCTAAATAAATAAATAAATAAATAAATAAATAAATAAATAAATAAATAAATAAATAAATAAATAAATAAATAAATAAATAAATAATACCAAAGCAATGGGTTTTATTTAGAGTTGGTTTCATTCATTCATTCATTCATTTATTTTGTCACACAGTATATATAAGCATAAGCATGAAATAGCTATATAATATATGAGCATATATATATATATAAGCATGAGTATGTAATATCTATATTAATTGGATATAACGAAAGGAAACAATAGGACAGGAATGGTAGGCACGCTTGTGCTCTTATGTACGCCCCTTATAGATCTCTTAGAAATGGGGTGAGGTCAATAGTAGACAGTTTTTGGTTAAAGCTTTGGGGATTTTGGGAAGAGACCACAGAGTCAGGTAGTATATTCCAAGTATTAACAACTCTGTTACTGAAGTTCTATTTTTTGCAATTAAGATTGGAGCAGTTAACTTTCAGCTTAAATCTATTGTGTGCTCATGTATTGTTGCAATTGAAGCTGAAGTAGTCTTCGACAGGAAGGACATTGTAATAGATGATTCTATGAGTTAAACTCAGGTCATGTCGTAGGCGACGTAGTTCTAAATTTTCTAAACCCAGGATGTCAAGTCTGGTGGCATAAGGTATTTTGTTGTATTCAGAGGAGTGGAGAACTCTTCTTGTAAAATATTTCTGGACACGTTCAATTGTATTGATATCAGAAATGTGGTATGGGTTCCAGACTGACAGTTTCACATTTGAATGTGCCGATATGATGTACCCAATAAAATGGATCTTTGAGAAAAGTTACAATCTCAGAATCCTGAATTGATTGGGATCATTACTCAGAACGACGTCATTAGAATTAAGACAGACTGAAAATCCCATTTTAAAATGGAAACTCTATACATTATACGTAGTCCTCACTTAATGGCAACCATTGAGACAAGCAACTCTGTCACTAAGCAGAAAAACACATAACTACAGCAGTCTTATGACACTACTTTGCATTTGGTTATTAAGCAAGGCATTATATGATCACTGTTCACAATTTTACAATTTATTTCCTGATATGCAATTTCTTGACGATAAAGAACTTTAAAGGCAAAAACCTTGAATTATAGGAAGAAACCAACTGGCAACCAGTGCAGCTCTCAAAGTATTATAGGAGTGCCCTGAGATGCACCCATGCACCATAACTTTTTCAGCCCCTACAAAGAGATTCCAAAAGTTCTTCAAGGCAGCTCCATGTAGATCCTGTTGCAATAATTCAATCAACTAATGGCTAAGGAATGAGTGACATTGAATGAAGCTTCTAATTTCAGGAAATATAACAAATGGCACACAAGATGGAGTTCTTGCAAACCCATACTACCTCTTCTGTGGTGGAATAAGTCTATGAAGGGGAAAGACAATATGATGGACTACAGTGAAGCAGCAGTTTCCCAGGATGGAGGGAGCACTTTCCAAGGAGGGGGGTCAAGTCAAGAGACACAACCTGGAAATGAATTAAAGAGATTTAGGATATCAAGACCCTAAAATTTCCCAGGGTGTATCCATTGGAGTTAGAGTAATAAAGAATTTTATCTATATGGTATGAGGAAATAAAGAATTTATTTATTTATTTATTTTTTATTTATTTGATTTTTATACCGCCCTTCTCCCGAAGGACTCAGGGCGGTGTACAGGCAAGATAAAACCAACAATACAATATACAGGTTAAAATGCAATTTAAAAAACTTATTTAAATTAGCCTGAAAATTAAAATTTGCCATAAACTAAAAAAAACCCGTTTAAAAATTAATAAAATTTAATATTAAAATTCCATTTAAGCCAGCCCCGCGCGGATAAAGAGATGTGTCTTCAGTTCGCGACGGAATGTCCGAAGGTCAGGTATTTGGCGTAAACCCGGGGGAAGTTTGTTCCAGAGTGTGGGAGCCCCCACAGAGAAGGCCCTTCCCCTGGGGGCCGCCAGCCGACATTGTTTGGCGGACGGCACCCTGAGAAGTCCCTCTCTATGGGAGCGTACGGGTCGGTGGGAGGCATGTGGTAACAGCAGGCGGTCCCGTAAGTACCCAGGTCCTAAGCCATGGAGCGCTTTAAAGGTCGTAACCAACACCTTAAAGTGCACTCGGAAGGCCACAGGTAGCCAGTGCAGTCTGCGCAGGAGCGGTGTTACATGGGAGCTACGCGTAGCTCCCTCTATCACCCGCGCAGCTGCATTCTGGACTAACTGAAGCCTCCGAGTGCACTTCAAGGGGAGCCCCATGTAGAGAGCATTACAATAATCCAAGCGAGAGGTAACGAGCGCATGAGTGACTGTGCATAAGGCATCCCGATCAAGGAAGGGGCGCAACTGCCGAACCAGGCGAACCTGGTGGAAGGCCCTCATGGAGATGGCTTCAAACGACAGCCGATCATCCAGGAGGACACCTAAGTTGCGCACCCTATCCTTTGGGGCCAATAACTTGCCTCCAACAGCCAGCCGCGGCTGCAGCTGACTGAATCGGGATGCCGGCATCCACAGCCACTCCGTCTTGGAGGGATTAAGCTTGAGCCTGTTTCTCCCCATCCAGACCCGTACGGCTTCCAAACACCGGGACAGCACTTCAACAACTTCATTGGGGTGGCCCGGGGTGGAAAAGTACAGCTGGGTGTCGTCAGCGTACTGCTGGTATCTCACCCCGAAACCACTGATGATCTCACCCAACGGCTTCATGTAGATGTTGAACAGCAGGGGCGAGAGAATCGACCCTGGGACCCCACAAGTGAGGCACCTCGCGGTGACCTCTGCCCCCTGTCAACACCGTCTGCGACCGGTCGGAGAGATAGGAGGAGAACCACCGATATCGGTGCCTCCACTCCCAATCCCCAACCGGCGCAGCAAGATACCATGGTTGATGGTATCGAACGCCGCTGAGAGGTCTAATAGGACCAGGGCAGAGGAATAACCCCTGTCCCTGGCCCTCCAGAGATCATCCACCAATGCGACCAAAGCTGTCTCCGTGCTGTATCCGGGTCGGAAGCCGGACTGGAACAGGTCTAGATAGACATCTTCATCCAGGTATTGGGGTAGCTGTCGCGCCACGGCACTCTCTACAACCTTTGCAACAAAGCGAAGGTTGGAGACTGGACGATAATTACCCAAAATAGCTGGGTCCAGGGAGGGCTTCTTAAGGAGGGGTCTCACCACCGCCTCTTTCAAGGCGGCAGAGAAAACCCCTTCCAACAAAGAAACGTTGATAATCCTCTGGAGCCAGCCTCATGTCACCTCCTGAGTGGCCAGTACCAGCCAGGAAGGGCACGGGTCCAGTAAACATGTCGTGCCGTGAAGCCTCCCCAACAACCTGTCCACGTCCTCGGGAGCCACAGGGTGAAACTCATCCCAAATGGGCTCAACAAGACGTGCCTCCTCTCCCTCGCTTGGATCATCCCAAATTCGGTCCAGACCGTCCCTCAACTGAGCGATTTTATCGTATAGATAACCACTAAACTCCTCAGCTCGTCCCTGCAAAGGGTCATCCCGCACCTCCTGATGTAGGAGAGAGCGGGTCACCCGAAACAGGGAGGCCGGGCGGTTATCTGCCGACGCAATGAAAGTGGAGGCGTAGGAACGCCTCGCTTCCCTCATTGCCACTAGGTAGGTCCTAGAATAGGACCTAACTAGTGTCCGATCAGCTTCGGAGCGACTGGACCTCCAGGTGCTCTCTAGGCGTCTTCTCCAGCGTTTCATCTCCCTCAGCCCCTCGGAGAACCAAGGGGCCGGACGAGAACCAAGGGGCCGGACGAGATCAGAGGCCGCAAAGGCGCGAACCGGTCCAAGGCCCCGGCCGCAGCCTGTTCCCAGGCCACGACCAGTTCCTCAGTCGTGCCGTGGGCCAGATCCTCAGGGAATGGCCCAAGTTCCGTCAGGAACCTCTCAGGGTCCATCAGGCGCCTGGGACGGAACCAACGTATAGGTTCCGTCTCCCTGCGATGGTGAATGGCGGTTCGGAAGTCTAGGCGAAGGAGAAAATGATCCGACCATGACATTGGTTCTGTTACTAAATCATCTAACACCAGATCATTTAACCACTGTTCAGAGATATAAAACTTATAGTCATGGGGGATTTCAACTTGCCATCGGTTGGCTTGCTATCGACTGCAGCTCGGGAGTTCCAGGCTTCCATGACGGCCTTGGACCTGATTCGGATAAATGATGGCCCCACGCACATGGGGGGAGGCACACTGGACCTGATTTATATCTCTGGACAGTGGTTAAATGATCTGGAATTAGATGATTTAGTAACAGAACCGATGTCATGATCCGATCATTTCCTCCTTCGACTAGACTTCCGAACCGCCATCCACCATCGCAGGAAGACGGAACCTATACGGTGGTTCCGTCCCAGGCGCCTGATGGACCCTGAGAGGTTCCTGATGGAGCTTGGGCCATTCCCTGAGGATCTGGCCCACGGCACGACTGAGGAACTAGTTGTGGCCTGGGAGCGGGCCGCGGCTGGGGCCTTGGACCGTGTCGTGCCTTTGCGACCTCTGACCCGGCGCAGATCTCGTTTGGCCCCTTGGTTCTCCGAGGGGCTGAGGGAGATGAAACGCCAGAGAAGACGTCTAGAGAGCACCTGGAGGTCCAGCCGTTCCGAAGCTGATCAGACACTAGTTAGGTCCTATTCTAGGACCTACCTAGTGGCAATGAGGGAGGCGAGGCGCTCATATGCCTCCACCCTCATTGCGTCGGCAGATAACCGCCCGGCCGCCCTGTTTCGGGTGACCCGCTCCCTCCTTCATCAGGAGGTGCGGATGACCCGCTGCAGGACGTGCTGAGGAGTTTAGTGGTTATCTATACGATAAAATCGCTCAGCTCCGGGATGGTCTGGACCGAAATTGGGATGATCCAAGCGAGGGAGAGGAGACACGTCTTGTTGAGTCCATTTGGGATGAGTTTGACCCTGTGGCTCCCGAGGACGTGGACAGGTTGTTGGGGAGGCTTCACGCCACTACATGTTTACTGGACCCGTGTCCTTCCTGGTTGGTACTGGCCACTCAGGAGGTGACACGAGGCTGGCTCCAGGAGATTATCAACGCTTCTTTGTTGGAAGGGGTTTTCCCTGCCGCCTTGAAAGAGGCGGTGGTGAGACCCCTCCTCAAGAAGCCCTCCCTGGACCCAGCTATTTTGGGTAATTATCGTCCAGTCTCCAACCTTCGCTTTGCTGCGAAGGTTGTAGAGAGTGCTGTGGCGCGACAGCTACCCCAATACCTGGATGAAGCCATCTATCTAGACCCGTTCCAGTCCGGCTTCCGACCCGGGTACAACACAGAGACAGCTTTGGTCGCATTGGTGGATGATCTCTGGAGGGCCAGGGACAGGGGTTATTCTTCTGCCCTGGTCCTATTAGACCTCTCAGCGGCTTTTGATACCATCGACCATGGTATCCTGCTGCGCCGGTTGGGGGGATTGGGAGTGGGAGGCACCGTGTATTGGTGGTTCTCCTCCTATCTCTCTGACCGGTCGCAGACGGTGTTGACAGGGGGGCAGAGGTCGACCACGAGGGACCTCACTTGTGGGGTGCCGCAGGGGTCGATTCTCTCGCCCCTTCTGTTCAACATCTATATGAAGCCGTTGGGTGAGATAATCAGTGGTTTCGGGGTGAGATACCAGCTGTACGCTGACGACACCCAGCTGTACTTTTCCACCCCGGGCCACCCCAATGAAGTTGTTGAAGTGCTGTCCCAGTGCGTGGAAGCCGTACGGGTCTGGATGCGGAGAAACAGGCTCAAGCTTAATCCCTCCAAGACTGAGTGGCTGTGGATGCCGGCACCCCGATTCAGTCAGCTGCAGCCGCGGCTGACTGTTGGAGGCGAGTTATTGGCCCCAAAGGATAGGGTGCGCAACTTAGGTGTCCTCCTGGATGATCGGCTGTCGTTTGAAGATCATTTGACAGCCGTCTCCAGGGGGGCCTTCCACCAGGTTCGCCTGGTTCAGCAGTTGCGCCCCTTCCTTGATCGGGATGCCTTGTGCACGGTCACTCATGCGCTCGTTACCTCTCGCTTGGATTATTGTAATGCTCTCTACATGGGGCTCCCCTTGAAGTGCACTCGGAGGCTTCAGTTAGTCCAGAATGCAGCTGCGCGGGTGATAGAGGGAGCTCCGCGTAGCTCCCATATAACACCGCTCCTGCGCAGACTGCACTGGCTACCTGTGGCCTTTCGAGTGCACTTTAAGGTGCTGGTTACTACCTTTAAAGCGCTCCATGGCTTAGGGCCTGGGTACTTACGGGACCGCCTGCTGTTACCACATGCCTCCCACCGACCCGTACGCTCTCACAGAGAGGGACTTCTCAGGGTGCCGTCCGCCAAGCAATGTCGGGTGGCGGCCCCAGGAAGGTCCTTCTGTGGGGCTCCACACTCTGGAACGAACTTCCCGGTTTACGCCAAATACCTGACCTTCGGACATTCCGTCGCGAACTGAAGACACATCTTTTATTCGCTGGGCTGGCTTAAATTGAATTTTATCAAATTTTTAAAATTCTTATTAACTAATTTTAAATGGGGTTTTTAGCTTACTGTATATTTTAATTTTCAGGCCAATTTTAAAATAAGTTTTTTAATTGCATTTTAAATTATATATTGCACTGTTTGTTTTATTTTTGCCTGTACACCGCCCTGAGTCCTTTGGGAGAAGGGCGGTATAGAAATCAAATAAATAAATAAATAAATAAATAAATAAATAAATCAGATCCAGCGTGCCTCCCCCCATGTGCGTAGGGCCATCGTTTACTCGAATCAGGTCCAAGGCCGTCATGGAAGCCTGGAACTCCCGAGCTGCCGTCGATGACAAGCCAACTGATGGCAGGTTGAAATCCCCCATGACTATAATTCTGGGGGTCTCAACCGCCACAGCAGCAAGTACCTCCAACAGCTCAGGCAGGGCTGTGGTCACGCAGCAAGGAGCCAGGTACGCGATCACCAAGCCCAGCTGATTCCTGTAGCCCCACCGCACATAGAGGGATTCACAGCCGGCAATCTGAGGAACAGTGGTCTCCCTCGGCTCTAGATCTTCCTTAATAACAACCGCCACCCCCCCACCCCTACCTTGGACCCTCGGCTGATGAAATGCTCAGAAACCTGGAGGACACATCTCAACAAGGGGAACCCCCCTCTGGGCCCAACCAGGTCTTCGTAATGCCCATAAGGTCCGCGGACTCCCCCTGAATAAGATCGCAAATCAGGGGAGCCTTATTAACCACGGACCGGGCATTACATAACATCAGCCGAAGATCCAAGCTCTGAAGATCATGGCCACCCGAGGAATGGGTAGGGACTGAGGGGCCGGAGCATGTGATCGCTCTCAGACATCGAACACGTGCTCCCACAACTCGATGCGGCCCCCCCGCCATATCTGCCTCTCCCACTTACCGTACAGATCGAACAACCCTCTAAACCTGGAACAACGTCCTCCCCCCCTGCCTTCAGACAAGATGGAGTAGTGTCGCGAACTAGCACAGGGGCTGGATCCCTCCCTGTCGGGTTCTCACCCCCACCCGTCAAATCCATCCCTCCCCTTAAAAAACCCTTATTTAAAAAACTATTTAAAAAACCCCACAAATTCTTCTTGGCCGCATGCCACCTCTCTGGGTCCCAAGACCCTTCGTTAAGGTAAGCCCTCGATAGCTTGGAGGGCCATTCCTGCGAGGCAGGGGAACCTCACAGTCATAGTAGCTCGGCAAATGAATATCTCATGGAGAAATAGTCCGTACAATCGCGGTAAAATGTCCATCCTTAGCCGTCGGAGATGTTACCGTCGTATCCAAAAATCGCCGGGACCCAATATTAGATGGTCAACCATGTGGGTCCTAGTCCGTAGGAGTCCGTGGGACCACAAGATAAAAAGGTCTCCCTCGAATTCCCGGCTACGCACCATTCACGGGACAACAACCCGTGTAGTACGTGTAGTACGATAATTGAAACGACACCGCCGGTGCCCTCATGCCGTCCATGCCTCCACCACTAAGCCGGCAGATTAAACCTCTGGGCCCAAAATGGCCCCAGCGTGCCGCTTTGCCGCTGTTAAAATTTTCTAGGCCAAGCCACCTCTTCGTCGCTGATGGAAAAAGCAACTCAAAGAGCGGTAAACCGCTGATGGCAATTGCGGTATTTTGGCAGACCATAGCAAAAGTCAGCAGTGGGGAGAAAGCGATGTTCCAGTCCATGAAGGGAGGGAGGGGGGGGCGATGTTCCTGCCCATCCAAGTTCCATCTCAGTAAACACAATTAACAGCGACCCAAAACACCCGGTATCCAGCATACCACCTTCGATGCCCTCCGTCGGTGTTCGGGGTGCTCCTCAGCCTTCGTTGGTATCCTTTGTTGGTATCCATTAGTGTCCACGGCCCAAACGACCGGAAAAACAGCTGAGTCATGCCGGGCGTCTCCTCAGACCCCCCCCAACATGGCCGCCGCCGTTCGCTGCTCAGAAACCCCTCCGGCTCCGTACTTGGCAGCCGAGAGTTCAATGAAGCCCAAAGACCTCGCTCTCGGCGGCCGGGAAGATCATAAAACCGGGGCCAGACTGCAGGTAGTTAGGCAAGCGGCAGAACGGCATCACGGCCCAAGGATTTTCCAGCCGCCATCTCCGCGAGTTTCAAAACGCCGCCATTTGAACTTTGGTTGGGATGTTTTATGTTGCTCTTGGGCTGGGCCTGACATCTTCATTGAACAAGAGTTCGGTATACAAGAGAATCCCCAAATTATGAACTGGTACTGTTTGGGGAAAGTGCTATCCCACACAGAGCTAAAGATGGTATCTTCAAGGAACCCACAGGCCTTTGAACCCATCTTGCTGGAACTAAATCTCAATCCCAATCTCATTCCCATCCAGACCTGAACAGCTTCAGGCAGCTGAATAGCACTTCTTTTGAATAGCACTTCAATTCTACCTTCTTTTTATTATTATTTTTTTGTTTTTTTTGTTTTTTGTTTACATTTATACCCCGCCCTTCTCCGAAGACTCAGGGCGGCTTACAGTGTATAAGGCAATAGTCTCATTCTATTTGTATATTTTTTACAAAGTCAACTTATTGCCCCCCCAACAATCTGGGTCCTCATTTTACCTACCTTATAAAGGATGGAAGGCTGAGTCAACCTTGGGCCGGGCTCGAACCTGCAGTAATTGCAGGTTCTTATTGTAACTCTGTTGTATTTTTACTTTTTCTGTTACGTTTTCTGGTGATTTTTTTTGTCCGTAGGTCAGCAAGAGTTATTTTGATGGTGGTGGCACATAAACAGTTGGTGTATGGCAATCCATCTGCATGGGGTCAGGTTTCCTTAGTACACTGATGATACTCAACTTTACATCTCAACTCCTGACTGAACAATAGCAACTGATGTAGAATCCATGTAGATGGAATATCTTGCTTTATGTAAAGTTGAATATAAGTAAGGAGAGGGTTGACTCCTGTGGTGCCCCACAGCTGAGGGACCTGGGCTTTATCTTGCCCCCTGCCATCCACCAACTCTTTTTAGGTGCCCTAAAAATGCTGCCCTATATAGAAAAAAATACAACAGAAAACATAACCAACAGAAAAAGTAAAAATACAACAGTTTTACAATAATATAAAGAAGGTACAATAAAAGAGAGAACAAAGTAAAATTAGAGGAAGGACCTCCAAAACATCTTGCTCTTCAGGAGCTGTCAGGAAACCATCTTCCACATGTTGGTCTAGCTGGAACCTAAGTTCAGATAGATGCCCAAGAAATCAATTTGTTCCCTGACTGGCAGTATTTGTTCATCTAGAAGTAACTCTAATGACAATATATCAATACTTAGTATCTCATTCCATGTATCACCATGATGTAGACCAGTGGTAGTCAACCTGGTCCCTACCACCCACTAGTTAGCGTTCCAGCTTTCGTGGTGGGCGGTAGGGGTTTTGTTCAATACTGAAGCACTTTCCTTTTTTTTTAATTTAATTGACTTTTTAAAAAATTTTCATAGCATTATTTAAAAACATTTTCATTAGGTTTTCATAAAATTCCCCGTGACAATTTAAATTTCTGAAAATATACTATTTGTATTGCCCGCGCATAAGTTTATTTCACGTTACCTAAGTGAAACTAAATGGCACTACAGTGCAACCACAAACAAAAGAGCCTCGTCCCAGAATAGCTCACGCATCTCTCCCCACACCACCCAGCTGTAACAGACAAGCAGAGCTGGTAGCCCCACAAACCCAATCCACAATGCGCGAGAGGCATGCGCAGACGACAATACATGGCACATTATTGTGGAACCGGTGGGCGGTTAGAAAATTTTAGTACTAACAGAGATACAAAAGTGGGCGGTAGGTATAAAAAGGTTGACTACCCCTGATATAGGCCCATATATGGACTCAAATCCATGTTCAGGTAATATCTTGATGAGTAAAAATCATTCCAGCTGCCCAAAATTGCTGCAAACCAAGGATTCTAAAATAAATCAATTATCCCAATTAGTGATTATCTCTGTGTAGGAACCAATCATTCAGATTAGTGATGGATTTCCATTTACTGTATGTATTCAACAGAGGCTGGGCAGCTTTCTACAAAGGTTAGTTTAATTTGAATTTCTGCATAGAGCATAGATTTGCCAGATTATTGGGAGGAACAAACAGCATTTGGCACCCAAGAAAGCCTAGCTAAATCTCTCCACAGAGGGAACAAATATAAGGGAAAACAATCTTTCTCTTATATACACTCTTACATCATCTGATGATGTATTTGGGAAAGGGCTTCAGATACAGATTTTAGGATCTGTATCAGTGAATAAGGGATTGGGGGAATCGGCTGTCTAAGTGGGAGAAGGGCCAGTGTAATATATAATGTCTTCATTCAAGCTATATAGCTTAGTTTAGTTTGTTTAGAAAGATTCCATAATCAATGCTACTGAGAGACGTCTGAGAGTAGCAATGGTCTTGCATTACCCATGTCTTTTCTTGCATTGAATTAGTTCCATAATGAAGGAAAGTTGAGATATAAAGGTATACAATAAATATAAAAATAATGACAGTTACTGAGTTCCTCCTAGGTGTTTTTGCAACTATGTCATAAGGTTCATAAACAGAAATGTAATTTTTGTCATAAATGCTACAAAATAATCTCAGGATAATGTGAGCAATCTTACATAGTTTTTCATTGCATTTTATAGAGGTGGAGAGATGAATAATGAATTATTTTACTTGATTCACGGCTAATGCTGAAAATGATCTGCTTCATTCTCAAAATATTTAAGAAGGCAAATCCTAACTTAATCCCCTTTTATTGATATGGCATTTTCCCAGCACTAAGTAGACAGAGTTTGCACTAAGTTTGCATTCTTACTATCTCCAGAGAACTGGGAAAATGTATCTTTTAATTTAGATCCAATATACAAAAATTAAACCATTGTGCATGATTTAATTTTAATGCCCAAAACAATCCAAAGCCTTTTCAAGAATCTCTAAACTCCAGTCTTATTTAAAAAGGATAGAAACTTTTTTTAAAAAAGTCAAAAAGACAAAATCTAGGAAAAGGTCAGATTTGAGGGAGGGGGCAAGATAAAGCAACATTAAGAGCTACCCAATTTAATAATTTTCACGGAAAATAATTTTTTTAAAATGTTTACTCATGTTTGAATTTTTTTGTATTTTCCATATGCTTCCATCCAGTGGTAGAATTCAATTTTTTTTTAACTACCGGTTCTGTGGGTGTGGCTTGATGGGCATGGCTTGGTGGGCGTGGCAGGGGAAGGATACTGCAAAATCCCCATTCCCACCTCACTCTGAGGCCAGACAGAGGTGGTATTTGCCCGTTCTCTGAATGACTCAAAATTTCCGCTACTGGTTCTCCAGAACCTGTCAGAACCTACTGAATTTCACCCCTGCTTCTATCCAGTTGTCATTATGTAGATAAAATGAATCAGCAAGACATTTGTAGCTGATGAGGTAAGGCACTTACATCCAGTATGGTATGACACTGTCCAGATCTGTTGGGCTACAACTCTCAGAATTCCCCTCCTAGTATATAAAAATATCAACAGAGCCATGGGTGGCCATTCCTGAATCTTTCAGGGGCCTCTTATTACCCTGAGGTCTCAGGTTGCGCATACCTGAAAAGAATGTGCAAAACTAGTTTAATGTCTAAAAAATATAATCCAAAAATAATATAAAACAATTATCAGATAAATAAATTATACAAATCTAGAAAACAAGTAGGATTGGGGTTAGGGTTCCTGATAGAAATGAATAAAAATATGTTTTATAACTGGTTGGCCAAGAATTTAACAATGTTTCTTTGTATATAGAAGGATTAGGTTTTTTAAAAAAATAGACATCTGAGATTATTGAAGTTTTTTAAAAAAAACAAAGTGGATTTGGGATGAAAGGTTTGGTAAAGTGGAGTAGACCCATTCCTTCATTTTCACATATTACTGCAGGTTCTTCCATGCCCATTCTGTTATTCTAATGAATGAATTAGCTCTACCATGGATAGAATAACTGAATTAGAACCACTAATATACATACAAAAACTTCAAAATAGCCAGTAAGATCTTATCAGCCTTTTTTTCAATCTGGATACTACATTACATGTGATATGTATGGGTAAATTGGGGATTCAACATTGAACATTAACCAGTAGAGGAAGATATAAGAAAAGGGAGCAATAGTTGACCTCTCTTCCTTTCATGTGGCAACCTAACAAAGGAACTCAAAATGGCAGCAGTAATGGTGTCTCTAAGCTAAAATTTCTGCCAGCTCCTGATAAAATAAAGTATTTGTTATCTGTTGACCTGAAGTATAATATGGAAGTTAGAGAGACACAAGAAAAGGGAATTTCTTTTTTTCTTCAGTTCTGTCCATTAGATTATTCCATGGTACAGTGAACTAGGATTGGAGGATTGGTAGAACATCCATCACCTATAGAATTCCATGTTGATGACCAAATGCTCCATCCATCATTCTGACAACTTTTAATAGGTTGGTTCTCTCCTTGATTAGTTTCCATCCATTGCTTTTTGCTCTGCTTTCAGGTGCAAACTGCTGCCAAAAACTCTCCTTTAACTAGGCTAATCTGAGACATGGCATATGAACACCCTAGGCATTTTGTCATGGATTTTTCAATGTTCACACCAATTAGATGCAACTCAGATTTTCAGGACATCCTTATTAACATGGAATTGTCTTAACGCTTCTGGTTCTAATATATGTTAGAGCATACATAGCTTTTAAAACTCTATTAGGATAGAGCTATGATCCAGAGGAGAAAAAGACAAGTATAACTTTGCTGCCTTGGACCAATCATTACCTGTTTAGTTTTAGACTAAAGGTTTACAGTAAAAATCTGCAGAGGCTAAGATCTCATTTATTTTATTTTATTTTATTGATATATGGTCATAGACAAGAGATTGACTGTAACTTTTATAGGTATTACACTAAACTGTTCTTGTACTAAAAAGCATAAAATCTTTGATAAAACTTTTACAGGAGAAATTAGTTCTTTGTGTCAAGCATCATATAGAGTACTAGTAAACAACTATTTTAGCATGTACATGTGCATCATCATTCTGCAAAAAGGAATGTACTTAATCGGTCCTCAATTCCTTTGAGTGTAAAATGTCAAAACACATCAGTGTAAATACCTGTCTGTGTGAGATAGAAAAGATAATGCAAAATATGTAGGAATGGCATAAAAAGTGCCACCATTGTCTCTATAGTAGTGATATGAAGCTTTAGATCTGTCTAGTTGTAAATCTAAATACAGCACTCTCTGTTTATCTTCAACCACTGCCTTTTTTTTTTCTTGGATCAAGCATAAATAGGTCATGAATTGGTCGGTAGTTAAGCCAAATCGAAAGCTATTTTCTCCTTCCAAGAAATGTAATTATCTACTGGAATAAACTGAATCAAGGACTCCACCCAAATATTTGTTTCAGCCAACCTAAGACAGCACACTCTCATTTGAGCTACAATAGGGCTTGATCTAGGTGCATGATAGATCTTAATAGGAAATTTTCAGTGATATTATATATGTCCTGACTGCTCTATGGAACTTGGAGGTGTCTGCTTAGCATAATCATTCATAAATGCACCTTTCTTGTTGCAGAGTTAAATCAACCTTTTATTAATTAAGAGCTGAATGATGAAATAGATGATCCAGTATTGTATTTGGAGAACAAGTGATGGATTCTTGGGGTGAATCAAATAAGTATGGAAAGAACCCTGCCTGAAGCTTTATTTAATATATAATCCACTGCAGTGGTTCCATTGCAATGATTGCATTGTCTCTGAAACAAAAGAACTAGTTTTGCCTTTCCGTATTGTGCAACATCTCCATCAAGATGTTGAAATGGTGGCTCAAGTAAGTTTCTTGTAAGTTATTTGCTTCCTTGCTGATCAGTTGCCTAATTGTTTGCTTGTCCTGGTACTTTGGATTATCTTTCATCTAGTAGTTCTTAAAGATGTAGCAGACAATGTGGTGACATGAGGATAAATCACCTGTCATCATTCCTAGATCATTAAATTTATCAGAATGCACTCCGGCCATTGTAAATAAAGTGGTTGATATATCCTTGGAGAAGTATCCCCCTTTAAAATCTGCACTAGGGAGATATTCCTTTGGCCACATACAATTATGCAATTATAGGCTAATGTCAAATACTCAAGTCTGAGAAAAATGACTGAAAAGGAAATGGTCATAGAATCATAGGACTGAATTAATTAATTTGGTAATCTCTTACTAGGGTTCATCTTTCAAATAATCACACCTATAACTTTAACAGATTTATGCTTTTATCATTGTTGCCACTGAATGCTTTACATAAAACTACTCAAATAGGAATTTTTCTTTCACTCATTTCTTTTTTAAAGCTAAATTTTGCTTTATATATCACTTGTCAGATTGATCTACCTCCCTTTGGAAGGACTGGAAGAAAGGCTAATTCTGCTACTTATATGCCTCAGTGTTACAAGGCCAAGAAACAATGCTTTGGATTCCATCCCTCCATTTTTCCCTTTTAATTTGCCAGAAAGATAATACCAGTGATGGCATCCTATACACTGAGGTTAATCTAGAATGCCAGAAAAGACATACCCCTGGAAGACAGTAGCAGCAGCCATACAAAATGAAAAGTTTGTATTGTTAGTAAACAATGTTTTTGATCTTCAAGTATCTGTATTTATTTTCTACATTTATAAAATATGTTGGCTATCTTGAGTACTTGCCAGAGTAGAAAAGTGAGATTATAACTGAATACTGTAAGTAAACAAATAACTCAACTAGAGGAATGGATTGGCTCAGAAAAAAATATTCTTTGTTCCTTTGATTGTTGGGAGGTGAGGGGATGATGAAGAGGAAATATTTAAATAATTTCCAAATGAATTCAGCAAAAGAATTGGATGTTCCATCATTGTAACCATACCAAGGACTTATTTACAGTAATATCTCAGTTGCATTATACAGTAATCAAGAAGCTTATTTTTAACTATAAAATATTTGGCTTCATAATAACATCAATTGATACAGATGCCTTTCCCTAACATAATGAAAATTGATATTCTTCTTAATGTGAACTTACTTATAAGCATTGCATTTCCATATATATTTTTATGAATATATATGCATTGGCTCAAGCTTGTAACATGATCAGTGTCTTCACAAAATTATAACTTGTTATTGCCAGTTTAGAAAAGAGAATATGAATGATACTTGTGATAATGTAAAAGATCATCTAGATGCTATACCCAGATATAAGTCTCATTGCCAGGGCTTCTGTTTATTATATATTCTATTTTTGTAACTTGTAGAAGGAATGTGCCTTTATAGGATAGTATGTGTGCTGGTCATATTGCCATTTGTGAAGGAACAGTAGCTCTGCTGCTTTCCTGCCCTTAGGGAAATGCTGTACTAGCTCTATAAAAAGGTTACTGAAGTTTACAGGATAAATATAGTGATTACAAGACACCTGATGCCAAAGATTTGTTTTCTCATTTTGATTCAATCTTTGAAATTCAACCCTCCTCACTTCTCCCCACATCTCTTTCATCAATTGTATACAGCTGTATCCTATAGGATTTTGATATAGCTTTCAAACGTGAATTTGTTTTAAGTAATCATACTATACCATACTCTAAGAAGTCATATTGTAAGTCTCCATAGTGGACTTATTATTTACATATTCAAAAGGATCAGAGTCAGCGATTTCTATGGCTACTTTTTGTTTGTGGTATAGACAATATTTGAATTGAAGGCTTTGTGATTCATGGAGTACATAACAATCCTGTAGTCTTAGGATTTAGTTTTTAAGGAGAGAAAACTCTAAAAAGAGAGATATGTCTTTCTCTGGAAGCTATACCTTAGGCCTGGGTGAGATTTATTGGCTGTTCTAAGTCACATGAGGGTTGGCAAGATGTGTACTTTGAAATAGATGATAAAAGAGTTCTGGCAGCCTATCCTACCTCACACGATTGGCGATGCACACACAAAGTAAAAACACAAACAAACAATGACTGTAACATGAGCCAGGGCGTACTAAGAGGTGTACTGGGTGTACTGTCGTCATCATTTATTGTCACAGGCTTTCTTCTTAAACTCCAATCAACTGCATGAAAGCTGAGGTAATATTGTGAAACTTGGGCCGTATTCTGTTCCTCTTGCACTCTCCAAACAAACTATTACAAGAAGTTCACAGTGCAGTCTTCCACCTTTCCAAACTCAAGGAATTTTCCCAAAGTCTTCTAAGAAAAAAAAGGATTAAATTTCCTGCAGGACCAACCTTCTCACATCTTTAGATTAGTGATTACCAGATTTACTGACATTCATTCCCAAAATATATTTTGAGGTTATTTAAGAATTAATTTCTTATGTTCAAAAATCTCCTAATGGAATTACCACAGAAGGGATGACAATGTTTCCTCCATCGGTCATTCTATCTGCACAGCTCAAGGAGAGGAATATCACCTCATATGATTCATGGTGGAAGATTTCTGCAAAGACAAGTGAAACCTGCCAGCTCTGTCCTTTTCCATTTTGATTGAGTAAACAAATTATAAATCAAAGTTTATAAACTTAAAAGATCATATATTCTGGGTTAAAGATAGCATCTAGAATAGTGAGAAGTGAAAGGATCGGTATTAAGTGAAGGAAATACTGTATAAGTATTCAATTGTTAATTCATTTGTCAACAGTAGGGTAAGCCACCAAAATTCTTGACTCAAATTTGAAAAATGCTACACTGGAGTGACTTGCTTGATTTGAAGATGATATTTCTCAATCTTGGAGGCTTCCAAAATAGTCAGCTGTCACTAAGTCTGACTGATGATACTTATGGAAAGCTTATTTTTCCACTTGAAAAAAGATGACCTGCCTTTTGATACCCTGAAGTTATTATTTATTTATCAAATTTATATAGCCACACATCTTACCAAAGGGACCTCTGTATTTTTGCATTTGCACTTTTGCTGTTATCATGCATCCATATGACATCACAGTGTTCATCAAATTTAACTCCAAGGACATGAGAGTATAAGTCACCTCTTCCTGTCTTGAAAAGAACTGCAAGAGGCACTTCCATATGCTCGTCAAATAGTAGATATGAGTGCAGATCATCATTCAGGTCACAGACCTGATCTTCAGGAGGAATGCAACTTTGGCCATAACCAAAGTCAAAATTTCTCAAAAGATCTGATTGGTCTTGGCTATTCATGCTAATTCATGGGCAAATTTAGTCTTATAATAAACAAGCAAGGTATTCATCAATAATACTGTGAAGCTAAGGCAGCTGGCAATCCTGCCTCCCAGACCCAGGAAAGAGGCCTTTGGGTTAGAAAAAGAATTTAACACTGAAATCCTAGTCATTCTTCTCTTGCAACAACCAGGCCAGTGCCTCCTGCTTTAAAAATCCAAAAACCATAAAGTCTATTAAGGGACCCTGGTACTATATATATAGATTGCTTCATATAGTTCTGCCCTAAAACTTCAGAATTTTCTTGCTTTTTCCCTAGTTGGAACCCTCAGCTATGCCATGGCCACCATCACTAAGTCACCATAATCTTCCTAAATCTCTAAATTGAGTAAAGGTTGCAGGGTTCTTGACACTCTCTGAGCTTGGTTGTTTTTAGAGGTTTCATTACCAAACTAGGTTATATCATCAGTGCACTGATGTGCACCTCACAGTTCAACCTTGAGCTACAAATTTTCCTTCTATTTCTTCTATGAATAAAAGTTCTTACTCATAGGGTGGCAAGTGCCATTACATGAATCACATCATACAAATGATACCAATTATGAACTGAATATCATTCCTATCCTCATAATTATACAACAGATGCAAATTACATATCTCTTGACACATTTAACTTTACCATAACTTCTACCTATGGTCTTGGAGTACTCTGAATGAATATAAGCCATTACATACAGTATTTATTTATTAACACATTTATTCCATTTCTTTTTCTCTTGAATAAGATGCTCAAAATATTCAACAAAATCTATGAAATACTCACTAAGTGTATGCTTTTAGTTGAGATGGGTAGCACACAAATCTAATGAATAAATAAAATAAGAAAACTCAGTGCAATAAAAGCAATCACTTCCTCTAAAGCTTAAAGGACAGGAGAAATCAAAGCAATAAGAGCAAACAGAGTCAGGTCTGTATTTTCCTCCGGTTATGGGATAAACAGTTCCTAAATTGCATTTTGCCCATAAAAAAGTTTTATTTTTACAATCATGTCAAACAACTCATTCAATGTACAGTTATATACAATTAGTCGGGCCTGCCCAGTCACCACCAACCTTTTTAACTCTCTTCCCTCTTCTACCTTCTTCTACTTTCCAGACCTTCCCCTCCTTCTCTTATCTACATCCTCTCCTCCCTCCACCCTACACCTTCCTTCTCCCTCTTCTACCCCTCTTCCTTCCTCTTCTCCTCTTTCCTACCTCCTACTCTCTCTTTTCTCCCTCCCCACCGTTCTAAAATGGTAACTGGGCAGACCCGACCCTACATTAATTATATTTATACATCTTCAATAATCCCTGTACATTAACCATCACTCCATCTCTAGCCTCAATCCCCAATTCCCTCCCCTTACCCCCACCCCCACCCCGACTTCCCAGAACAAAATGCAGGGTATCAAAACTAACAATCATAATCTAAAATAATTCCTAAATTATAATCTCTAGTCTCTCCACACTTAATCACACTCTCAATTCCCCTCTCCTTCAGAAATATATCTAATACAAAATATTTCCTAAATTTACTCATATGCTATTCGATATTTTTTTATCTGATACTTATTTTGAATATAATCAATCCACATTTTCCATTCTAAAATATATTTTTCTTGTGTATAGTCTTTCAAGTAAGCAGAGATTTTTGCCATTTCTGCCAGATTTGATACTTTAAGTGTCCATTCTTCAATTGTAGGTAATTCTTCTTTCTTCCAATATTGAGCAATCAAAAGTCTTGCGGCTGTTATTAAGTTCAAAATCAATTTAGTCTCTATAGCTGTACAATCCATAATTATTCCTAGTAAAAAGAACTGCGGGGTAAACTTAATCTTTTTCAAAATATTCTGCATGATCCACCATACTTTAATCCAAAATGCTTTAACTTTTTTACAAGTCCACCATATATGGTAATAAGTGGCATCTTCACAATCGCATCTCCAACATTTAGCCTGTACATTAGGATACATACATGACAATTTTTTGGGGTCTAAATGCCATCTATAAAACATCTTATAAAAATTTTCTCTCATATTTTGCGCTTGTGTAAATTTAACATTCCTCACCCAAATTCTTTCCCAAGTTTCCAACATTATTGGTTGCTGAAAATTTTGTGCCCACTTAATCATACAATCCTTAACCAATTCAGTCTCTGAGTCTATTTCTACTAATACATTATACAACCTCTTAATATGCTGTTGGCCTTGATCTCTCATTTGTTTTAACAAATTATCCTCAATTTGCTTAACACCTATTTTTTGATCTAATTTCCATCTAGCTTGTAATTGTCCATATTGGAACCATGTATAATTTTTCCCTTCTTCCCCCATCTTTTCTCTAGATTTTAATTGTAATTCCCCCTTTTCCATACAAAGAAGTTCTTTATAGGTAACTACCTCCATCTTTTGATATATATTTATATTTTCTATCATGTGTCTCGGGATTGCCCATATTGGAATCTTTCCATCTAATTTATATTGATATTTCCTCCAAACCCTCAATAATGCATTTCTAATTATATTATTTTTAAATATTTTATCTACTTTCTTATCATATAATAAATAGGCATGGCACCCATATAACAAACCATAACCTTCTATATTCAAAACTCTTTCTTCAGTTAAATTAATCCAATCAGTAATTAATGATAAGACAACTGCCTCATAATACAATTTTAAATTAGGCATTTTAAGACCCCCCCTTTCCCTTGTATCCTGCATTATTTTTAATTTTATTCTTGGTTTTTTGCCCATCCATACAAATTTATTAATCCCCTTTTGCCATTCCTGTAATTTAATATCATTCTTAAGCACCGGTATCATTTGAAACAAAAATAAAAACCTGGGCAAAACATTCATTTTTATCCTAAATTGCATTTTGTAAGATGATTATCATCCAGGAATATAAAAGCCGCAACTGTGTAATTCCTGGGATAAGTATATTTGGGAAATAAGTGTTTTTGTAAACTAACTAAAGCTAATTTTTGATAAGTCAAACCCAACTGTCTATTCTTTGGCAAATTTATAGCTAGCACTTCATTTTCTCAGCAATAACTGCTAATTCCAAAGTTTTTGCAAAGCTAGTAGCCTTCACTGTCATCTTTGCTCAACATCTGCATTTGCTCAACAATCATAAAATGAGACAAGTTGTTTCAGCAGGACCATCAATTTAACATCTCATCTTTATTTTGTTCTCTTTATACCACATTAAAATAAAGCTGCGAATGTTTACAAGCACAGTTGTAGTGCACAATTATCACATTCAGAAGAATATTTCCTATTTGTAAATTCCATTGCCATATTCAAAATAATTATTTTTGTATGCAACATCAACTAAATGTAAGGATGCCAGAAAATGTGGTCATAATTCAATTGAAGGCATGAGTCAACAAAATGACCTTTGAATGAAAGTTTGAATCAAAGTTTTGAATCAAAGCTCTACAGGAAATTATTAAATACATAACAGTAAATAAGTAATCATATTAACTCCATTAATTTTAATTACATATAAATAATGAGATGAAATTTTTGTCCCAAACCCATTGCTTTTTGAAATGCAACCAAAATAGCACAGCTCTCAAAAGTACAGCCCTTGGGCCAGCCAAAATTGCACACTCTGCATTAGGGAGATTGATTTATGATGCTGAGAAGTTCTTGGCAATTAGACAAGTTCTAACAAGGGAGTGAAATATGCTTTAAATGCAGATAGGCCAATTTCTTACTACAGGGACCACACCTTGCAGTCTTCTTCTATTTTTGTTTTGTTGTTTTAGGAAATCACATTTTGCTGATGAAGGTAAAATCCAATATTGCATGAGCTGGCCATGGATGCTGTAGGCGATCAGGTTGGGAATACCAGCCTATCCTAATTTATAACAAGCAAAGTTAAGACTCATTACCTGCAGGAAATTTAACTGGATCTTTTTTGTGTAAAGTATGTGCTGTGAACTATTCAAAGAAAGAATGCTTCACAGAAATGTGATTATCAAAAAACATTTTCAGCCAAGTCTGCTCTAATGCAAAAAGCTTTAATTACTATTTTTAATTATTTTCTAAGTTCAGAATCTTTTTGTAGGTTTCACTAGATTTTTTTAAAAATTGAAATCCAGTCTTGAAGTAACAAGACAGGTAGTAAGTATGCCAAGAAAATTTACACGACACTCGTATAACCCATTCATTCTGAAAAATTTGGGAATTATTACTGGTTCTTAGAAGAAGGCTATAAAGCAGAGGTCTTCAAACTTGGCAGCTTTAAGACTTATGGACTTCAACTCCCAGAATTCTCCAGCTAGCATAGCATAGCATAGCTGGCTGGAGAATTCTGGGAGTCAAAGTCCACAAGTCTTAAAGCTGCCAAGTTTGAAGACCACTGCTATAAAGACTCCTATATGAGTAATTCTGTATCAGCCTTTCCCATTCTGATGCTTTCCAGGCTATGCTAGACTATAACTCATCATTCTACCAAGCCTATTTATCTTGCCAGGGTTCATAGGACGTGTAATCAAAAACATACAGATGGCACCAAAGTTGGAACACCTCTCTATAGAAGTGCACCATTAGCCCTCAGTATGGCAACTATAAAGCCTACTTTATTGGCATTATAAACTCAAGAAAACTACAGTGTGTTCTCAGATTACTGACATAATAGGAAATGCCAGACACTTCCTGGAACCCAAAAGTGCTCTGTACACACGTTTTTGAGCCATATAGTGTTGCTCATGAATTTAAAATGCATACAAACTTGGCTAAAAGATTAATTCTTTATTCTTCTTGAAAGTTTGAAAAAGAAAATGATATTGTAAAATTTCTTTTAAAAAACCTAATGCCTAGGAATTTTTTTAAAAAAGAAAGAAAGCCGATATCTTGGCTCATCTTTATATATTTTCCTGGTATTTCCTCCAGTTAGATGTGTGATTAAGTTTCTACATTTTGAAGTGTCTTATTATATTCACCAGGGTTAAGCAGACATACCCCTGCCTCAAGTGGTATCATCCCATTAGTCTTCGGCGGGGCAAGCTGTTCCCTGAAAAGTTGATCTATGATTAAAATTTAAAGAAACACCTGTTTGCCTTGTTGCTTTTTTGGCATAACACTGTTAATTCTCTAATACCAAGAGGAAAGAACTGAGTTCATTGTTAAGTAAGGTTAAGTTGAGAAACAAAATCTCCAGTCCTCCAGCACATTCCATTGTCATCAGACAACTTTCTGGCTGAAAGCCATCTCCCCCCTCTTTGGACACCATTTCCAGGGTGAGTGGTTAGTTCAGCAACATCTCAGTCTCAACAAAGGCAGCCAGATGCTTCCTAGAAGTACAACAAAAAGGAAGCTGCTGTTGTTTGTTTCCTCTTGATTCTAAAATACACAGCTTGCCAACCTAAAAGTTTTATTTACTGACAATTTCATTTTTCATTTCCCCAGCATTGCACATTAACAATGCTGACACCCTCTTTAAGTTGTTTCTAATATTTTGAATACCATGCCAGGAGATGTAGGTAGCTGTATGAACTAGTATGAACTAATATCTAAATGTGGCTGGTGGATCCAAACTGGCAGCCAAGCCCTAATGTTACTAAACTCACCATAAATCAAATGTCTACACTTCATATATAATCACATAACAAATATATTGCCAATAGGGGTGGTCAAGTTTGTATGTTAATTTTTTTTTTAAGCCTGAGGCTGAAAAAGAGAAAATGATAGACTTCAACTTGAAGTTTATTTATTTATTAATCAAATATATATTGTTTTATTTAGTTTCCTAGTATGATTTATGTTGCTTGCTTATTTAGTATCATATGACTATCACTTGTGTTGTATCTTATGATTTATGATGAATGTATTTTTATGATGATTATCATGATTTATCACATACAGTTTTTATGTACACTGAGAGCTTTTGCACCGAAGAAGAATTCCTTGTGTGTCCAATCACACTTGGCCAATAAAGAATTTTATTCTACAGTTTATGGCTGCCCTTGCATAAGAAGTGACCCTGGGTAGCATGTATTAAAGAAAATAACAAATATATAAAAACAATCATGAAAGTATTTAAAAATCATAATAAAATATTAAAAATATAGAAACTCTATATTCTCTCTTGAGAAGTTGAAGAATTTGCAGCCTCTTATAAGTAATGAAGCAGCACAGGAAACTGCTGACTGAAATAGCCCAAAGACAAAGTTTTACTTTGAGAGAGTGTTAAACCCTGCATCACAACATCAGCTAGAGAGGGCTGCTCAGCAGTAATTGAATGACCCTTCAAGGGGAAAATACATCAGATCTTCTACTTGGAAACCACATTTTTTATTGAATCTGTGTTGCCCTGACCTCTCAATCCTACTTTTTTCCCAACGTCTTGTCTTGCATATGGATCTTTGCTTATGAAACTTGACTACTGCAACTCAGGCTATTGGATGGCTAAAAGACTTGTCCTTTCCAGAGGCATTCAAGCAACAGATAAGAGATTTCCTTTCTATAGATCAGGGCTGTCAAACTCACGGTCCGCAAGTCGGACGCGTCATGTGCTGACCATGCCCATGCCCGGTTTAGTGAAGGAGGAAAAAGTCCCGATACGTCATGTGACAACGATGTGACAACGCAAGTTTGACACCCCTGCTATAGATATTCCCCTGCTTAATTTCTAGCCCTTGTTAAATGAGCCACTGTTACTTGCTTATTTAATTGATTTACGACCTAGGAAAACTTTTTGGAAAGAACTGCTTGTTTGCCATTCAAGCCTAGTGTAAAGCTTTGATTGACAAGTCCCACACTGTAGCTGAGTTTGCATTATTGAAATTTGATGCAAAATTGGAGCAGCATGGCTGCTTCTTTAATCAAAAATAAAATTAGATATTACCCTGGTGTATTAAAACTGATATTTATACTAAGGCATAACCAAATACACACTGTAAATTATAATATATAATTTATAATATATATATAAGATATATTTCATTTAACTTCCAAGCATTTTACATTTTTTTCCTTCTATTTTTTCCTTAATTTATTACTTTCACAACCTGATGCTTTGGCTTTTTTTCCCCAAAGCCCTTTTCCTGTTTTAAAGCTGTAGGTCTTTGTTTGAAAAAAAAAATTACCAGAAAAGACAGGGCTTATTTATCAACATAAGCATGCCCAATATTCTTCACCATTTCCTCAGATTCCCACATGGGTAACACAGTTTTTGTGTCTCTACTGTGTTGCTAAAAAGCACAAGTCATTTGACTTCATCCCTGCTGGAAGTAAGACCACTGAGCTAGCAAGTCTCTGCAACATTTTCCCTCTTTACACCTCATTTACTTTTAGGTGGAATCGAGGGTGGTCCCTATGATAAATGATTCTAACTTGTTATAAGCTCTCTGGGTCTCTACTAGTGAAAATAATAAAATGTATCTTGGTACTTCTGTAATCCATTGCCTACAATATAAAATATCCTACATTAATATTTCAAGACTTTCTCCAAGTACCATTTGTTGGTAAAGTACCTTACAGTTATTTTTATCAAAATACCCTAAGGAAATTGGTGCAAATGTTAAGGAGTTTTGGCCTTCACATTAAAGCATACAGCTTGGCATAGTCACCCCAAATTAAACACGTTTGATCATGTTTACTGCTTGCATTGATTGTGTTACATATTATTGTTCAAACGCATTTGCTAATCTGTCCCTAATAGTTATATATTGCTATAGGGCTTATATTTATGTTTTATTCTTGCAGACCATCTCATATCTATTTGGATGAAGACAAGACAGGAGTAAAAAGGAAAGAAAACTGAGCATGTACAGGTGTGAATTGTCTGGCTGCATGCTGGGACACAGTGTAACAGCCACCCACATGATTTGTGTTTGTGATAAAAAGCCATGTGAGTCTTCAGTTTCCCTTGCAAAATGGAATTAAGAAGAGAAATGGGAGGGTGGGGAAAAGGGGAGGGGGGTGTTGTTCCTGATAAGACACTGTTTTAGAGAGTCACAACCTAGAAATAGAAATCCCACATTTAAATTTATTTAGCTGTTCCTGAAGAGGATGATCATCTATCTACTTTACAAAGTTCATCCTGCTAGTTGAATGTACTATTTTCTGTTTGAATAACTGTCTTATCTAAGTCTGGTTTAAAGCCCAGGTCAACAAAACGAGCAAGAATGCAAATCATTTGAAAAGTGTCCTCCCTACACTGTAATAGCTGGGTTCCCACAGCACTCTAAAATGAGCGTTTACATATTTGTGGATTAGTGTACTGTGTGGGTTCAAAGCCATTGTGGTTTGCAATCAACCAATCAAGATTGTTATTCTATGCTCTATGATCCACCAAACCATGGCTTATCATCTTACATAAACAAACCAAACCAAACATATTTTAATTATAGTCACTATTTCAATCTGGGCATTGATGCTATAACCTAGCGCATGCAACTTATATTAAGTATTTTTGCAAACCTCTTCCCTTTTTTGATGTCAGCTGCATCATTTTTGATGTCAGCCGCATCAGAAATGTAGCCATCCTTCTCAAATGTTTGATACAAATAGGCCGTCCATGCAATTTTAATAGAAAATGGTACCTCTTGTCCCAAGTCAAGCCGATCTACTTAAAGAAGAAAACCTCATTTATTACAACCAAGATAATAATATATAACCTGTCGATCAAGACATGCTCAATTTTATAACTGGCACTTCCCCTCCTTGATTATTCTTTTTATATTAAACGTTAACAGAAGTTGTAAAAAGGAGAAATTGGAATCATTAACTTAATACTTTAAGCTCTGTCCTTAACATTGCCCTGGGGAAAAAAACATTTTTGCTCTATGGTACACCGTGCTAGGACTTGCAGGATAAAAGTTTTAATATAAGAATCTTCCCTGAAAGCTTTGTTTAATGTAACTCCTCTCGTTCTTCAAGTGCATCCATTTCTTAATGACATCTTGAATATAATAATTCTTCTGATGGAAAGGAAAACTGTTTATACTGGTAGACTCCTTGATTTATCATTCATTTTAATGGGAGTAGAACAGGCTAAGTTATTCTACGATGTAAGTAAAAGAGGGCCTTGATAAATGAACTTTGTGAAGGAGATTCTAAAAGTATTAGTGGCTGAAGTTCATAAGCATCTTTCCTTGAAGGTAAATAGTTTTGAAATCAGGGAGGCTTCTAAACAGGGAACTTTGAGACAGTTGTCAAAGATACATATTGTCTCATGAGCAACTGCTTTTGCATGCTTTGCAAAGGACAAATAAGCATAGAATTTTAGAACGATCCATATCTTTTATTCTTTGCCTAATATTCAGCTGCTCAGGGAATGAAGCCATATATATGGAGACTAAGATTACAAGAAAGTTGGAAATCTATCAGAATAAGAGAAGTGCCAAATATACAGTGGGGTAAAAAAGTATTTAGTCAGCCACCAGTTGTGCAAGTTCTCCCACTGAAAAAGATAAGAGGGGCCTGTAATTGTCATCATAGGTATACCTCAACTAGGAGAGACAACATGAGAAAACACATCCAGAAAATCACATTGTCTGATTTGTAACAAATTTATTTGCAAATTATGGTGGAAAATAAGTATTTGGTCACCAACAAATAAACAAGATTTTTGGCTCTCACAGACCTGTAACTTCTACTTTAAGAGGCTCCTCTGTTCTCCACTCATTACCTGTATTAATGGTACCTCTTTGAACTTGTTATCAGTATAAAAGACACCTGTCCACAACCTCAAACAGTCACACTCCAAACTCCACTATGGTGAAGACCAAAGAGCTGTCAAAGGACACCAGAAACAAAATTGTAGACCTGCACCAGGCTGGGAAGACTGAATCTGCAACAGGCAAGCAGCTTGGTGTGAAGAAATCAACTGTGGGAGGAATAATTAGAAAATGGAAGACATACAAGACCACTCATAATCTCCCTCGATCTGGGGCTCCATGCAAGATCTCACCCCGTGGGGTCAAAATGATCACAAGAACGGTGAGCAAATATCCCAGAACCGCACAGGGGGACCTAGTGAATGACCTGCAGAGAGCTGGGACCAACGTAACAAAGGCTACCATCAGTAACACACTACACCGCCAGGGACTCAGATCCTGCAGTGCCAGACATGTCCCCCTGCTTAAGCCAGTACATGTCCGGGCCCGTCTGAAGTTTGCTAGAGAGCATTTGGATGATGCAGAAGAGAATTGGGAGAATGTCATATGGTCAGATGAAACCAAAGTAGAACTGTTTGGTAGAAACTCAACTCGTCATGTTTGGAGGAGAGAGAATGCTGAGTTGCATCCAAAGAACACCATACCTACTGTGAAGCATGGGGGTGGCAACATCATGCTGTGGGGCTGTTTCTCTGCAAAGGGACTAGGACGACTGATCCGTGTAAAGGAAAGAATGAATGGGGCCATGTATCGTGAGATTTTGAGTGCAAACCTCCTTCCATCAGCAAGGGCATTGAAGATGAAACCTGGCTGGGTCTTTCAGCATGACAATGATCCTAAACACACCACCTGGGCAACGAAGGAGTGGCTCCGTAAGAAGCATTTCAAGATCCTGGAGTGGCCTAGCCAGTCACCAGATCTCAACCCCATAGAAAACCTTTGGAGGGAGTTGAAAGTCCATGTTGCCCAGTGACAGCCGCAAAACATCACTGCTCTAGAGGAGATCTGCATGGAGGAATGGGCCAACATACCAGCAACAGTGTGTGAAAACCTTGTGAAGACGTACAGAAAACATTTGACCTCTGTAATTGCCAACAAAGGATATATAACAAAGTATTGAGATGAACTTTTGATATTGACCAAATACTTATTTTCCACCATAATTTGCAAATAAATTCGTTACAAATCAGACAATATGATTTTCTGGATGTGTTTTCTCATGTTGTCTCTCCTAGTTGAGGTATACCTATGATAACAATTACAGGCCCCTCTCATCTTTTTCAGTGGGAGAACTTGCACAACTGGTGGCTGACTAAATACTTTTTTACCCCACTGTATATGGGTGCCAAATTTCAGTTTAATCAAATAGTTACTAATTGTGATCAGATCTTTACCTCTGCCTTCAAAAGTCCATTCTTAAGTCACACAGTAACTCTGAGAATATATGTAGGAACTTGAAAGATTCCTCTTTAAAATGTTGATTGAATGGTAAACCACCTGAGATTGAAGAAATTGGGTGCTACAGAAAAGCTAAAGAAAAAACAGTGAACTAAATATTACCTCAAAAGATATAAATCATGCTGTAGTTCAGGTTTGGCTACTTAAAAAATAATTCTAAAACTTTTGCTTTTCAATGTTTTAAGAGGAGGGACATCAGAGGTGAGCTTCTTTGCTCCAAATACAGTTTCTGTACTAATACACTTTATGTCCAGTTTCAGAACCAATTCTGAGAAAATAAGCTTGAAAGAGGGTCAAAAATCCTTCCACCTACTTGGACCTTTGCCTCATACTAATACATCTCTTTGCAAAACAGGTTGTGCTTTAAAACACACATCTGTCTCTAGCACATTTAGTTGGACAACAAGCAGACTCTTTGGAAAGAAATCAAGGAAAGAAGAGAGGAAAACCAAGAGACACCTCGCAAAAAAGTAATGGGGTAGGGTAGGGAAGGAATCTTAGTATCAGTGTAAAAATCCCTTTTTCCAGTGATAATAGTTCTAGGATAAATCAGATCAATAATAATGTCTGTCCATGTATCTCTCCTGCTCAGCTTTTCCTCATTATCTCACTATTCCAGAATATAAATAAAGACAGAGGAGGACAATTCTTGTGATTGAGATAACTTTGTGTCTATTTTTAGGGCCAGAATGATCACAGTTCAATGACAGAGCATAAATACTGCATATTCAGGCAAAGCAGAGCTGAGGAAAAGTTCTGTTGAGATCATTGAGAACTTCTTCTCATAAATTATGGTCCATGGAGGTAGGGAGATTAATGTTCCTTAAATGCCTTTCTATATTTTTATGCATAAAGCATGTTTCTATTAGAGTATCCCTTCATAGATATGCTGCTCAGGATAATCTGTAATATGGGTTTTTTTTAAAAGGAGACCAAAGCACAGGTCCCTAAAAAGGATCTTAATTTGGCTATTTTTTCAAATTTGTAATCCTAAAATATATAGACTTTCAGAACTGCCCGGATAGCAATCTGGAAGTTGAAGTCTACACGTTTTAAAAGTTGCCAAATTTGAAAAACACTGATCTGGAGTATCCAACCTTGGCAACTTTAAGACTTGTAGACTTCAAAATGGGCTGAAAAATGGGCGGGGCGGGGCCAGCCAGTGGTGGGATTAGCCCAAAGTGGTCCAAACCAGCTGAATCCCACCTCTGTCTTTGAGGCAAGTGGCTGGGAGGCGGGGCTGGGTGTGATGAGTAATGTTGAGTTGGCCATGACCACCCAGCCACATGACCACCTGGCCACGCCTACCTAGCAAGTCATTAGGGCAGAGAACCGGTTGTTAAATTATTGGGAATTCCTCATTGAGGGACATATACCAGAATTCTTAGGTCCAGTGTCAATCTCCAAAATGGCTCTTCAACACCTTCGTAAATGATTTAGATGAGGGGATAGAAGGAGAACTCAGATTTGTGGACTACACCAAGCTGGGGGGATAGCAAACACTTTAGAAGACAGACTCTAGATACAGAAGGATCTAGACAGAT
Source organism: Ahaetulla prasina (assembly GCF_028640845.1). Taxonomy (NCBI): domain Eukaryota; kingdom Metazoa; phylum Chordata; class Lepidosauria; order Squamata; family Colubridae; genus Ahaetulla; species Ahaetulla prasina. The sequence goes on from NC_080539.1 coordinate 54,001,364, forward strand.
TTGAACACTGGACCCTATCCAATAAAATGCAATTCAGTTGTGAAAAAAGTACAGTCTTTTACTTAAGCAAGAAAAAACAAATGCACAATTATAGAATAGAGAATACCTGGCTCAACAGTAATAATTATGAGAGGGATCTATCTAGGTGGATCACCACTTTAGTTTGAGCCAGCAGGTTATAAGCATGAATTGAATGCATAAAATGAATACAATTAAAGGGAACATTAGGACAGGGACAGTAGGCACGCTGGTGCTCTTATGCACACCCCTTACAGACCCTTTAGGAATGGGGTGAGGTCAACAGTAGCCAGTCTAAGGTTAAAATTTGGGGGGTTTGGGGATGAAACCACAGAGTCAGGTAGTGCATTCTAGGCATTGACCACTCTGTTGCTGAAGTCATATTTTTTGCAATCGAGTTTGATGTGGTTTACTTTTGTGTGCTCGTGTATTGTTGTGGTTGAAGATGAAGTAGTCATTGACAGGTAGGACATTGTAGCAGATCAGTGGTGAAATGTTAAATTTGTTACTACTGGTTCTGTGGGCATGGCTTGGTGAGGGGGTAATGTGACTGGGTGGGCATGGCCAACTTTTTTTTTACTTTTAAAAGCATTTTTTCGGCCAAAGAGGTTGTAGAAAAAATGCTTTTAAAAGCCTCTGATGATCCCAGCTGAGCCGCGCGATCATCAGAGGCTTTTTTTTTACTTTTAAAAGCATTTTTTTCAGCTGAAAAAAAAAGTAAAAGTAAAAAAACCCCTCTGATGATTGCGCAGCTCAGCTGGGCATGGGGGGCAGGGATTTTTGCTACCGGTTCTCTGAACCACCCGCCGCCATCGCTACCGGATCGGGCGATCCGGTCTGAACTGGGAGCATTTCACCTCTGTAGCAGATGATTTTATGAGCTATGCTTAGGTCATACAAAGGTGGCATAGTTCTAAATTTTCTAAGCCCAAAATTTCAAGTCTGGTGGCATGAGGTATTTTGTTGCAAGTGGAGGAATGGAAGACTCTTCTTGTGAAATATTTCTGGACACTTTCAATTGTATTAATGTCCGATATGCAGTGTGGGTTCCAGACAGACGAGCTGTATCTGAGAATTGGTCAAGCAAATGTTTTGTATGCTCTGGTTAGTAGTGTAATTTTGCCAATGTGTAAGGTTGAGATTTGGAGTTGCCAATTTTTTGACCATTCCGACACGAAGTCAAGGTCTTTTTGAAGGGTAGCAGCATTGTTGGTGGTGTTAAATAGTTTTACATCATTGGTGAAGAGAACTCAGTTACTTATAATATGATCACAGAGGTCATTTATGTATAATATGAAGAGTGTTGGTCCTAGAACACTGTCTTGGGGGACACCTGCCATTAACAGGTACATGATTTGATAGAGTGCGCCCTATTTTGACCACTTGTTGTCTGTTTGACAGGAATGCGGATATCCAGTTATGGAGGGGTCCAGAGATGCCATAGGATTTTAATTTTAGAAGTAGTTTGTCATGTACCACTGAACAAAGACTTTACAGAAGTCTATGTAAATTGCACCTATTGCTTTGCCCTGATCAAGATTTGTAGTCCATATGTTTCTGCAGAATAGAAGTTGTAGAATACAGGATAATTTTTTTTCTGAAACCAACTTGTTTATTAGAGATTAGGTTATTTGTTTCTAGGTGGAGGGTAATGGATTGGTTGATGCAGGTGACGCAGCATAAAGAGATTGGTCTGTAATTTTCGAGTAGGCTGGGGCTTTTTGAACATAGGGATTTTTGAACATAGGCTTTTTGAACATAGGGATGACCATGGCTAATGACCATAGGTTGGAGAAAGAGCTGCTCCTGAAAGATTTTTCAAAGATTATGCTTAGGGGTTCTGCTATAGCAGTGGAAAGCTTTTTTAAAGAAGTATGCACATCCGGTCCAATAGATAGAGATGGTTTTAATCTATGTAGTGCCTTTTCAACGTTATCTTCTGTGAAATCTATTTATGTTAGATCGTTGTAGTTATTAGTGGTACAACTAGGGAATGTTGGGCATGAGCCATTGCTGTATACAAAGACTGAGCCGAAGAATGTGTTAAAAAGCTTTAACTGCTTCATCATTGCATTCCTTACTGTTAGGTCCTTTTAGTGGTGGGATGGCTCTCGAGTCTTTAAGTTTGTTGTTTACAAAATTATAGAATATACATATCAGATGTATAGGAGTACCAAGGTAGCAATCTTAAAAATACTATCTGTTCCAGATACAGAGCTAACCAGAAGAAAGAACTAAGGAGTCTCAATTCATAGATGAGGTCCTGGTGCCTGACATAAACTATTAGATTACTTAGCCCTGGGAAATATTTTGGGATAAACTGAAGTCAGACAAGAGAGACGGGTTCTGCTTTATCCAAAATGGAATGAGGCTGCTAGCATATAGCATCAAAAATGTGACAGACCATCTTTAAAATTTATTCTGAGAGAAAGCTGACAAATGCTGAGAAGCACTATTTCACACGGCACATAATTAACCCATGGAATTAATATTATTGCAAATGGCGCTGTTGAAAGAGACATGGTATGCAAATGTCATCTGCTGTCTTGCAGGAATATTTAGAGTCTGGTTAAAAAGGAACTTGTTAACTTGTTAACTTGTTAACAAGTTAACTTGTTAAGTTAACTTGTCCCAGCTTCTGCCAACCTAACAGTTTCGAAAGCACGTAAAAATGCAAGTAGAAAAAATAGGGACCACCTTTGGTGGGAAGGTAACAGCGTTCCGTGCGCCTTTGGCGTTGAGTCATGCCAGCCACATGACCACAGAGAACGTCTTCGGACAGCACTGGCTCTTCGGCCTTGAAACGGAGTTGAGCACCGCCCCCTAGAGTCGGCAACGACTAGCACGTATGTGCGAGGGGAACCTTTACCTTTACCTTTTAACAAGGAATAAATCTGGTTAACAAGGAATAAATCCAGTTAACAAGGAATAATCTATTAAACTCAGCATCCAGTGTGACGTCCTTGGTGATGTCTGAGCTTGATGGTTTTCTTGCAGAGTACACTGATGATGTTACCTATTTGGGTAATGAAATTATCTGCAAGAAAAACCAACAAGCTCAGACAGCACCAAGGATCTCACAGTTGAATCCTGAGATGCAAATATTTTCAGCAATTCAGTTTCTTAAATCACATGAAGGGAAGAAATCTAGATATGATCTCCAAAGAAATTGTGTGAATGTCTTCCTGATGCTGGCTGTTGACTTGCCAACTTTAACCTCTACATTTAAGGGCGTTCAGTGTAATTTGTGAAAAAGTCTGAATGTATGTAAGTTTTACACACATATGTTCTGTACATGCTAGCACATTCCATTTTTTCTCCAAGCAGAACTTAAACACATAAAATCCACTCTTCATGTGTACAGGCACCAAGCACGTGAAAAAAAGTTATTAAGCACAAGTTACAAGATGTGTATATTAAGGTGACAGTCATGTAAATGTGTAGTTTTCTCTACACAGAAACATTGATCCTAACTAAACTGGGATCCCTGTTCTCACAAAGGAATCCATACATATTTGTATGTGTACTGACAAAGACTCCTTTTAGACAGATACTAATCCCTTATTGTAAGAAATTTCAAATAAGAAAGACAGGAAAGGCTAATATTGTTGAGCTACAAAACTAAATTACAGGAAGCAGGAAACATAATAGTCAGATGGAAGGTAAATAGGGGAACAGATTTTGGGATTATATAGGAAGCCCTTCCTGCCTGCAAAACTTGCTAGCTTTAGGTTATAGTTTAACTAGCTTCATCCCTAAAGGTCAATAAATGAGAGGGGAAACAGAATGAAAGAAAGGAAACTAGTTAGGGAGGGGGCTGAGAGACAGCTCAGAAACATCTTTGTTGGATATTAAATGTTGGATATGGAAAGAGGGTGAGAGGAAAAGAAAAAAGGAAGATCATTTGGGGGAAAAAATTGGGAGGATTGACTTCCAGTTGCTGGCAGGAAGACCACTAATGAGCAAGAGAAACTGGAGAGACAGTACAAGGTGTGTACCATGTTGTGTAAAGAAACCCAAAGCATCCTTTGCAGATGTGACCAAAATAAAATATGAATTAATGGAAGATCTGGACTGGGTATAGCATCATCTCTAAGAAGTCTTAGAGGAAAAGAATTTGAGAAGCAAATTAGATGCCCACTCCAAAAAGAGGGAACCTACATGACTTTTTTGTCAAGTAAATGAGAGAGAACAAATTTGAAAAAAGTGTGGGGCAAAGAACAGAGGGAATTGTCATGGGGCTAAGACTTCACAGTTCATTATAAAAAGTTACTATACTCCCGTGCTTGGATATGCTTGGATACTATAACATTACAAATTCTTAACTAGAGGTGGGATATTCTTTTGTTGTTACTGGATGTCCCAGGAAGGAATGGTTTGATAGCAAAAATGATCAAAATACATATTTAGGAGCTGAAAGAGATTCCGTGATCAAGAGCAAGCAGTCATAGCCTCTCGTGGTTAGCCAAAGCAGTAACTTCATTGTTTTCCAGACACATTACAAGAATCACACCAGATTGCTTCTCTTCCTCTGGGAACAACCAAATAAGTCTTCATGGATCTTGGGGGAGGTCAAGTGTATGCTGCTTGCAGCTGTGCAACAACTCCAAGCTACACCCTCTCTTGAGTCTTCTTTCCAGTCTAGTTGGCAGTTTCCCAACATCTGCTTGGGAACTCTCTGGAGGAATTAGCTTTCAAACTAAGCACCAACTTTGATTTTATAATACAGACTACATTGCATCTTTGTAGTTCCTTTGACTAAATATGTAGATATTTTGTACTGAAATGTAGAATATGTGTCTTCTTTGAAAAATTAATGTAACACTGAATTTCATTTTTATTTGTTCATTGAAATAACCCATGCATGTAGAATTCTCAATTATTTGTTTATTTGTTATTTGTTTATTTATTAGTCACATATTTATTTTTCTATTGTACCGTTAAAGTATCAATAACTTTGTAGATATCAGCCCATTCATCTTCATTATAGATTCATTCTGTAAGAAGTTGGTAATATATAGTGAATAAATGTCTCATGCATTTTAAACTCCAGAAGGATTTAATATTTAATATATAAAATTTCTGACATGTTCAAAAAGTTATCCAGATATGTAAATACCTGGCATTCCTTAGTACTGATAAAAACGACAGTTATACAAAACTATGCAGTGATATGTTTTACAACTCCCTTCATGAATTAAGATATGGAAAATATGTTTCATGCTGACAGCTTAAGTTAAGGCAGAATTCAGCAACAGGAGCATATGAGACATTATTTTTATATATGTATCCCTAATTCACACTGGGAAAAGTTGTCAAAGCAAACACTGTATTTCTGCAGTCACTTTTTAGAAGTGGTTTCAAATCTTTCTTACTGGGTGTACTAGATTTTTTTTTCTTTTAATGGCCCTGTAATCCCTTGTATCTGGATGGCATTGGGGGGGGGGAATTGGGGTAGCTGAATGGAGTTTGTGCATTTGCTGGCCAGATGCCCTTCCTAACACTTACATGAAGTTTGCAGCAGATATTTCCCCTTTGCACCCAGACAGAGAAACATCTGCTGCTATCTAGGATCAAACTCACAGCCATCTGATTGTGCAGCAAGAGCTTCATCTCTAGGCTCACTAGTAGGCTCTATTGGGTGCATTAGATGCCAGGTCAAAATACCAAATGTAGATTTTGCAATCAAATGTCAGGCAGTGGAGTAGCCTCAGAGCAGCCTTTGCTAGTGGGAATTTTTCTTATGTGGAGGGGAAAAAGCTCTCGTGACGTCTCGTCTGGATTACTGCAATGCTCTCTACATGGGGCTCCCCTTGAGGAGCACCCGGAGACTCCAGGTAGTTCAGAATGCGGCTGCGCGGGTGATAGAGGGAGCCCCTCGTGGCTCCCATGTAACATCTCTCCTGCGCAGACTGCACTGGCTGCCTGTGGTTTTCCGGGTGCGCTTCAAGGTTTTGGTAATGATCTTCAAAGCGCTCCATGGCATAGGGCCGGGCTACTAACGGGACTGTCTGCTGCCACCGATTGCCTCTCACCGACCCGTGCGCTCTCATAGGGAGGGACTCCTCAGGGTGCCGTCGGCTAGGCAGTGCCGACTGGCAACACCCAGGGGAAGGGCCTTCTCTGTGGGGGCTCCCACCCTCTGGAACGAGCTTCCCCCAGGACTTCGTCAACTTCCTGACCTTCAAACCTTCCGCCACGAGCTTAAGACACATCTATTTATTTGCGCAGGACTGGACTATAATTTTTTAAATTTTTAAAGGTTTAAATTTTAAATTTGGTTTTAATGGGGTTTTAATGTTTATATTTCTATTTTAATATTTGGCCTTGTGTAATAAGTTTTTTAATTTATTGTTTTATTTTGTATATATTTATATTTTTATATGGCTGTGAACCGCCCTGAGTCCCTAGGGAGATAGGGCGGTATAAAAGTTTGAACAAATAAATAAATAAATAAATAAATAAATAAATAAATAAATAAATAAATAAATAAATAAATAAATAAATAAATAATTGGCAAATAACAGTAACAAGAAGAGACAAAAAAAGGAAAATCTATCCAAAGTGTATGTGTGGAAGTGATTAAACCCTTTCTCCACTTTCTCAATCATCATCATCATCATCTGGTGCTTTGTCTCAGAAGTGATGAGACTTTAGGACTTATGACCAGAAGCCATAAGAGCCAGATGGAAAAGGAATGGATGATTGTATGAAATAATCCTTAGCATAGCAGTTGGTTGTTAGCATTAGAACTGAACAAAACTCACTGGTCTTGTACACAATATCCAGTCCAAATTTTTTTCCTTCAGCAGCAGAATTTGGGTATATAAGATTTAGAAAAAGACATTTTTTCTGCTGGTATTAAATGATTGGAAACATTTCTGATTCCTCTTTGTACTTAAAAGATTTCCTAAAAGATTAAGATTTATCATCATTTGTTTTACTTGTCACACGTACATTATGCTTTTCTTCTCAAAATGTAAATCATGACATATAGGCAGCTTTCTCATTTTATCATCACAGCAACAGTTCTACTTGGAGACAGAATTTGACCCAAAGTCATTAAGTAAAATTCTGTGGTGGGACTTAGATCTTCCATTTGCCAATACCATGCCTTAACTACTAGATTACACCAATTCTCATATTTTTCCTATCTTCCGGTACTATAATTATATTGTAAATTATATTAAATTATAGTTAAATGAACAATGGATGCTACCAATATAGAATCATTTAACTTGAACTTTAATATTCTTACACTTGTACATATTTCTTGTTACAGTGCTCACCAGGAGGTTATGTTATGCACATATAGTACACGGAGATCCAACATTTGGGACCCAGAGATTGTGGCAGGGGTAAAATCCAGCAGGTTCTGACAGGTTCTAGAGAACCACTAGCGGAAATTTTGAGCAGTTCGGAGAACTGGCAAATATCACCTCTGGATGGCCCCAGAATGGGGTAGGAATGGGGATTTTGCAGTATCCTTCCCCTGCCACACCCACCAAGCCACGCCCACAGAACCAGTAGGAAAAAAAATTGGATTTCACCACTGGATTGTGGGCTATAAATAGAATGCATTTTTAGTATTTTTTTCAAATCCTTGATATTGTGCATTATTATTCCATTTCTCATTGTCACTTCTTGACATTATTTCTTCATATCTTCACTGCCTCTTCTTCTTATAAATTGACATTACCATCCCTTACTATTTCTCTCTTACTCATTCACCTGGGGCAAAGTGGAGGATAAAATAGATTACATGATCCTTCTATCTATTATTCACCCAATAAATTAGCTCACTAATTAATTTTTGAGTTGGACTCCTCTCTTGAGAAGCAGTTAAACATATAGCAGATAAATATATAGTAATATAGTAATGAGTACTATATAAACAAACAAAAAAGACACAGTGAATGACATTCTGTATCTTAAATTTTGTCACAATTATCTTTTTGAGAACCTGAGAGATGGGAATTGTGCAGCGTTAGACCGTTTCTGTACATGCACCTATAAAGTAAGTGGACTTCTGGTTTACACACTCTGAGTCCACAAAGTGCACTAAGCAATAGCAACCATAATTATGATTTGTTAGATAAACCATTATTGGCCTAATTGACCTAGCATAGTAGATGTAAAAATGTGATTTCTATATCACAGTGGGTGAATTCATATGCATTAAGCCAAACTCAACCAAGTTATGACTTAGCAGAGTCCATGAACCAGTATTATTAATGTGCTCTGCTTTGGATTCAAGACTAAACAGGCCCTTCAGAGTAAGCATTAGCATGCATATTTGAAAGCACAGCACAATCTCATGGCAGGAAGGGAGTTTCATACAATTACTTGGCTCATAAAAACTATTAAAAATGCTACATTCTCATCTAATATATTTTCTTCACATTGATTTTGCTGAGACATTGGCCTCTGGTTCCTAGAATTTTGCAGAAGCCCTCTGATTCATCTTGACTGAGCTGAAAGAAACCCAACTAGAGCAAAATACAATCTGTATTTTGAAGGGTTCCTCGTATTATTTTAATGTTTAGAAAGGCTGAATTCTGCTTCCAAATCCAGATGAATGGAAGCAACCCAAGCCCACCCACAAATGTTCATTGTCTGAATGAAGCAAGGATATGCAACATTCCAAATTTAGCTAACATAATAAATTGCAGTTGTTAGTTACACAACAAACATTAGCCAAAATGTATTTATTAGTGAAATGTATTTATTAGTGAAGACTAAGAATTTTCATTTTGTAGAGCTTAAGTATAGAGCAATATGTATACATATTTTTTCTTGTTGTTTCAAAGCTACAAGAAAACATTGGTGCTCAAAGGTGTTTTGGGTATTATGTAAGTTAGACATTGAAGCACTGTATGTGATTCTGTTCTGAGACCGAGAATCTTAGGATGAAGGAAGCAGGTTTTATAACAGAAAGCATGATCAACATGGATCAAGGAAGCAGATTTTATAACAGAAAAGTGTTTTATTTATGAGAAACACATTTTAAGTATAGAAACAGCTTAGCACATAGCTAGCAACAGCCTGACAGGAGAAATGATAAAGAGCATGTTCTCCATGACTATCTGCGAAGAGATTATCTTCAGACTGTCAATATGTTAAGCAAAGAGCAGATGGAGTGATGGATTAAAAAAAGCAACACAGAGGAAATCCTGAACTCTCTAACTATACCCTGTATCTTTTGGGTTAAGGATTTGGAATTGAATTCTCTAAATACTAAAAAAAAAAAAAATCCATCTGGCCCACGGATTCAGTTACTAAATACTATTTCTTGGCCAAGTGTGGAAAAGACAAAAATATGCAAAACAGTGCAAAAAAGAACCAAACCAACAATAAGTCACCATACTTTGAGAACTGTTATTCTAGCTGCCCATTTCATTATTCTGTTTTAAATAACATCCTGCCTTTGAGAGTTTGGTAGATGACCAAACTATCATATTCAGAGGAATTTACTCATACCATGGTCCAGCGCAGCTGGCCAAGCCATTCCTGTACTAGTCAGCTCATCTGCTTTTTTTTTTACACCAAGAGCGCATGAGTCTGTCATTTATTGATAATTTTAATTATTAAAAAGCATCCTGCCTTTTAGCTTATGCAATATTCATAGCTGCCTACAAGAATTAAAAATAAGAATGATAAAGTATTGGAATAAAAGCAAGGCAAGGACAAGGCATGAAAGTCAAGAACACATTATAATTAATATAATTAAAATTAAAATTAAGCTAGCAATGAAAAGCTTGGTGAAAAAGAAGCTTTTCCAATTTTATATTTGCACAAAATTGTATTTGCACAAAATTGGAAAACTGAAGAAATCCCTAAAGATAAAAAGGTGATTAAGAAAATATTAGATTGTGCAGAAATGAGTAGATTAATACTAGCAATTAAAGTAAAGGAAGAATCTGATTATTATAATAAGTTATTTTATTATTGATAAGAAAAAGAATATAGGTAAAAAATATAAGATTAAATAATTTAGGAAGAGAAATGTTATATTAGGAGATATGTTAAGTTGTAATGTTAAAATAAGAATAGATGTATATGAAGAATTTGATGGTAAGCTATAACTATTATGACAAAAAATTTGTACTCTGATGACACACTGACCAATTAAGATGAAATGTTTGTTTTAAAGGGAAAAAATAAAAAAACTTTTATGGAAAAAGCTTTTCCTAAAAACTGGAGGAAAGGGGCCATGTGACTCTAGAGGAACGCATATGGGGTGAAATAAAAAAAATCTCCTACCAATTATGTGGGCGTGGCTTGTTGGGGGGAGGTCATGTGACTGGGTGGGCATGGCCAACTCGACATCACTCACATCGAGGGGTTCCTCACTGACCCCTCCCCTCCCAGCCAGTCCTTGTCATGAATGGCAGGAAAATGGGGAGGGAAATATTGCTGCCTACCATCCTTCTCTCAGTCTGTGCTGAGATTGAGGAATGGATGACAGGCAGAAAAATTCCCTTCCCCATTTTCCTGCCTTTCACAAAAACAGCTCCATTCCAGCTGCTCCCCACCAATCCCCCTCCCTCCTGGGGACTATCTTAAAAGGGACAGGCTGAAGCAACTCCATTGTGAATGGAGGGAGAAAAGTGTGCATTCTCTGCTGCATATAACATTGAATTCTGTGGCAGAGAGAATACTAACTTTTCTCCCTCCATTCAGAACGGAGCTGCTGCTCCCTTTATGGTTCCCTCTTGGCCCCTTGCCTCCTTGTCTCCTTAAAGAGACAGGCTGCAGCAGCTGTGTTCTGAATGGAGGGAGAAAAGTTAGCATTCTCTCTGCTGTATTTAGCATTGAATTTTGTAGAATATCGAGCGGCCGGAAGAGGTGCAGTGACCGGCCGGGCATGGGTGGGGCCAAGGAGGGATAACTACTACTGGTTCAGTGAACTGATGCCCATAATCTCTAGCGGTCCAACCGAACCGGTCCGAACCGGTAGGATTTTACCCCGAATGCATGCCATAGTCTGGGGAATGCAGAAGAGAAGATTCACTCTCATGTATTAGAAAGTGAGTTTTTCACTAGTTTTTAAGAACAGAAAGAAAAAGAAGCACAGAAAAAAGAAGAAAAAGAAAAGAAAGAAGAGTTCCAACTATTAACCAATGTCAGTTTGGCTTATTGGATAAAACAGAATCTCATACTGCCTTGTTGTAAAAGCTATCGAGATGTCCATACAATTACAGACACAATTTGTTACACTTCAGTTTTTTATTAATTTGTAGATAAGCTAATTTCTGATGTTATTCTTATAAGGATTGGGTTGGGTTTTATTTTATTTGTTAAAGAAAACTGACTTGAAATGTTACAACAGAGTGAGAATTTCTCAAAGTCCCTTGGCAGAATTAAGTTCAACAATGTTTTTTCTTTCTCTGCTGGAAAAACATACCACACTGTAAACATTGGAACATATCACACTGTAAAAAATACTATTCTACATAAATATGTTTTTTCAAAATCATTCTAAGGTTACAAAGGATTCTCTTTAACCCTTTTTAGATACATTTTATAAAATACTGAACTTCCCACCAATTGAAATTTTATTTTATAAAATGTAGTGCCTCCTCCCAGAGACGGAAGGCAGCAAATGCCCCCAAATTAAGGCAGCTCTTCCACTTTTGGTGCCCAAATACATAAACATGAGATTTTTAATGCCTTCTTAGAGTCTGCTCTCCACTGAAATCTAATATGTTCATGTATAGAATAGATAGACTAGAATAGAATTTTTTATTGGCCAAGTGTGATTGGACACAAAAGGAATTTGTCTTGGTGCATATGCTCTCAGTGTACATAAAAGAAAAGATACATTCATCAAGAATCATAAGGTACAACACTTAATGATAGACACACTCTCACAGTTATGTATATATGCCCAAGTGTTTGATACATGTTTAACTACACATACATTCACACTCCCAACAATGTTCCTCCTGAAGCCTATCATCTTTCCTGCCTATGAATTATGGTACTAATAAATTGCAGCAGTAGTTACATGAAGAAAAGCTATATCTTGGGCTGAGGTACATCATCTTGTCAAGAAGAAAATATAACATTTAGCTTCTTCTAACCTTCCTCTGACATTTAGGTACTACAAAACAAAACAATGAGAACGGTTCATTCCTAGAGATGACAGATTGCTTTGTCGTTTCTAACATATCCCTTACTGTACCTAGCTCTTTATCAAATAAAAATGTCTCTCAAAGCACTACACAGTCTTACTATCAAACCTTGGCACTCTGCAATTTTGGATCCAATCCCAAAGTACTGTGGACTTGAAGTCAAGTAGGGGCTCAGCCTATATGCCAGGAGTTAATTTTTGCTGAAGCAATCTACTGTGAGATAGCTGCAAAAAATGTAGGTTCCCCTCCCACCGCCAGTTAGTTCCTCTTTCCAGCCAAATTATTCCAGTAAATGGAGTCCTAGTGGGTATTCACTTAAACATGAGCCAGCAGTGTGAGGCAGCAGCCAAAAAAACTAATACAATTCTTGGTTGCAGAAACAGGGCCATAGAATCAAAATCACATGAAGTATTAGTACAGCTTTATAAATCCTTAGTAAGACCACACCTGGAATACTGCATCCAGTTTCGGTCACCACATTACAAAAAAGATGTTGAGACTGAAAAAATGCGCAAAGAAGAGAAACTAAGATGAGTAAGGGCCTGGAGACAAAAATATATGAAGAAAGGTTGTAGGAATTGGGTATGGCCAGTCTAGAGAAAAGAAGGACTAGGGATAGCAGTGTTCCAGTATTTGAGGGGCTGCCACAATAAAAGAGGGGATCAACTTATTTTCCAAAGCACCAGAAGACAAGACAATAAACAATGGATGGAATCTAATCAAGGAGAGAAACAACCTGAAATTAAGGACAAACTTCGCAACAGTGAGGACGGTTAACCCGTGGAATAGCTTGCCTTGTAGGTGCTTCATCACTGGAGGCTTTTAAGAAAAGACTGCACAGCAGGGGTGAAATGGTCCCAGTTCAGACCGGCTCGCACGATCCAATAGCGATGGTGGCTGCTGGTTCAGAGGACCTGTAGCAAAAATCCCTGGCCCCGCCCTCCCCCCGCCTCTGCTGAGCCGCACTATCAGCAGAAAGTTTTGGTTTGGTTTTTTTTACTTTTAAAAGCCGGGTTTTTCTTCAGCCGAAACATGCCTTTAAAAGTAAAAAAAAAGCCTTTGAGGATCCCGCCCCTCAGCTGAGATCAGCAGAGCCTTTAAACTTTTTTTAAAAAGTCTCCTCTGGCGATCTCACCTGAGTTCCTCATCAGCAGAACCTTACTTGTACTCTTACTTCTAGAAAACATTTTTTCTACAAGTAAGAGTAGAGATTCTAAGGCACTTACCTGATTACTGATGAACGCATGGCCACCCGAAAGCAGTTTCAGTTTCAGCCCAGACAGAATTAATTGCTTAGCTAATCTATTTCCTTAGTGATCAACTAATGCCGGCTGGCTTTGCTGGCTGAGGAACTCTGGGATTTGAAGTCTACAATAAAATAAAATAATAAAATAAAATATTTGTGCAGCTTTCTGAGATTTGGTGTGTTTCTGTAGTGTTTCACTCTAACTATACAAACACACAAAATCTCAGAAAGCTGTATGTGGCATTGTGTGTGTGTGTGTGTCAGTTGTGTAGTGTGTGTGTAAAGTGTGAAAGTTGGTTTTTGAGCTTTTTGTGGCTGTGTGAAGTGCAGCTGCTTTTACATTATGTGTGAGTCAGTTGTGTTGTGTTGTGTTGTGTTGTGTTGTGTGTGTGTAAAGTGTGAAAGTTGGTTTTTGGTACCTCTTATTGTTTTTTTATACTTTGTTTATTATTATTTTTATTTATTGTTATTGGCCACGCCAACCCAGTCATCTGACCACCAAGCCATGCCCACCAATTAAGCCACGCCCACAGAACCCGTAGGGAAAATTTTTAGATTTCACCCCTGCTGCACAGCCACATATCTGAAAAGATATAGGGTCTTCTGCTTGAGCAGCGGGTTGGACTAGAAGCTCTCCAACATCCCTTCCAGCTCTATTGTGATTGATTGAAATGCTGTAATTTGAGGCTTGTTCTTCTTCCTCTTTCCCTGACCATCATCATCAATTTGTCAAATGTTGGATTTGATTGCAGTTGATATAGGAAAATCCACCAGGTACATCTTAATCTATCCCAGAACTGTCAGCCTTGCTATCTACAATTCACAAATAAGAGAAGTAAATTCAACATTTCCAAGGTATTTTGATGTATATCAGACCCAACCCCCACAAACTGCAATACAGACGTGTCCTGTGAATTTTCTCCAAGACAGAATACTTTGGAAATAAGAGTTGGGAAAAAGAATTATTAAGAATAAATATACGTTCTGTAGATATATCTAATATTTCCCTTACATTCCATAACTCATAGTCTCAGCGGACTTATCTTTCAGCTGCCTTACCATTCTGCATTCTTTGCTACATTTATGTCCTTTCTTCATTTGTAGTACCAAGAACTGTACACATTACTTCAGATGTGACTTAACGAATGTCTTCTCCTTCTATATCCAAGCTGGTTCTGTATTTTATCAGTTCATTAGCACATCTTTTTCAGCTTTATCAATTATCACAGCAATTTATGCAATATTTATGCACAATCTTTCAGCCATAACATCACAGTGTTTCTTCTTTCCAAATTTATAGTCTAGGTTTAACAGATTTCTTTTATAGTGATGAACCTGACAACCATATTTTTGCCAGGGAGAAATATATACCCATTTCTTCTCATTATTTCCCTCCCCCCTCCCATGTTTCTGAGGGCTTGGAACCTTAGTATCCGTTTTTGAAGCAAACTTCAAAATGAATATATCAAATTCTGGACAGGACCAAAAAGCAGACCTACCACTGTTGATCCTGCTTTTTGCAACCCTCTATGTCCTATCAGATATGTTTTAGATATTCTTCACAGTGTCTTAGGAGGTGTGGGGAGAAGGGTTTTTTAGGCTCATCCCAAGGGTGAAATGGTCCCGGTTCAGACTGGATTGGCTGATCCGGTAGCAATGGCAGCAGGTGGTTTGGACAACTGGTAGCAAAAATCCCTGCCCCTCCCCACCCCGCCCATGCCCAGCTGAGCCACGCGATCATCAGAGCCTTTTTTTTACTTTTAAAAGCATTTTTACAACCTATTCGGCAGAAAAAATGCTTTTAAAAGGTAAAAAAAGGCTCTGATTGTTAGGTTCGGGAAGTAACGAGGCTGGAGACCAGGGTAGTGACAACAGCTCTTTAATATAGGGTGAACCCAGCAACAGGCTGGGGCAAAAACCTCTCCTTTTATACAGTTCTGCTGGAGGCTTCGTCCAATCAGCAACGTGCTGATTTCCCGCTCAAATATTTAAAGGCACAACTGTTAATACATAACACTCCTCCCCTCCCAGAAAACACTTGGTCTTATTTACATATTTATTTACATGTTATTTTTCGACGTAGTCACGCAAATAACCTGGGCGTCTCCTAGTTCTTTCTGACCTGCGCGGTTCAGTTCTGGGTGGTGTTTTGAGCTGGTCGGAGGGGCTGTTTTCTCCTCCCAGCTCTTTCTCTAGGCCATCGGGCTCTGGATTATTGGCCGACTCTTTTTCTTGGCCATCCGGCCTTGGATTAATTTTGGAATTTTCCTTGCTGTTTCCCTCGGGGACCTGATGGCGTCGCTGGAACTCTGGGACCTCAGCTAAGTCTTGCGCCTCCCCCGGGTCATTGTCAGCTGTGGATTCAAAGTGGTATTGGTCATTACCTGTCTCTGTTGGTTTGGTTTGGTCAGTTATTCGTTTCCTTAACTGATCTATGTGGCGCCGCCACATTCGGTTGTCTGGTAGCTCTACCACGTACGATTTTGGCCCTGTTACTTTTGTTACTTGTCCGGCGACCCAACTCGGGCCGTCCCCATAGTTTCGGGCCCACACCCGGTCGCCTATGCTCATTTCCCTTGTTTTTTCTAGCTCCCCCTTGTAACCCTCGGGTGTGTAATGGGGGTTCAAACGGTCAAGTGGGCACCGGAGTTTTCGTCCCATTAGCAATTCGGCTGGGCTTTTTCCCGTGGCTGTGCTTGGGGTTCTGTGCTGGACGGCTAGGAAAAAGTCTATTTTTGTTTGCCAGTCACCTGGCTTGAGCCTGGACAATGCCTCCTTAGCGCTCCGGACGGAACGCTCTGCAAGGCCATTCGACGCAGGGTGGAAAGGTGCAGAGAGGGCATGTCGGATGCCTTCCTCTGCCAGGTACTCTTCAAACTGGGCTGCCGTGAATTGGGGCCCATTGTCGGACACCAGAGTGTCCGGCAACCCGTGAGTTGCGAATAGGTGGCGCAGGGTTGCGATTACTGCTCGGGCTGTGGTGGACTTCATAAGTATGATCTCTAACCATTTGGAAAATGCGTCCACCACCACTAGGAACGTTTGGCCGTGAAAGGGGCCAGCAAAGTCAATGTGGATTCTTGACCAAGGCCCTTGGGGCTTTTCCCATTCTCTGACTGGGGCTGTTGGGGTAGCGGTCTGGACTCTTGGCAAGCTTGGCATTTCCCTACCCTCTCAGCAATCTCTCGTCCATGAGTGGCCACCATACATAGCTTCTAGCTAACCCTTCATCCTTACGATGCCTGGGTGACCCTCGTGGAGGAGGTCCAATACCTTGCCCTTAACTTAACAGGAATTATTACACGATCACCCCATAACAGGCACCCCTTGAGCCGAGAGCTCATCACGTTTCTTAACAAATTCTTTGAACCGTTCGCCCGGCGCAGCGGCCACCCTCTCTGTACCCAACCGAGTACAGTCCTTAACACAATGTCGGTATGATGCCGAGCCACTTCCTTTGATGTGACTGGGCCAGAGTCCAACGAGTCAATAAGGAGGATGGGTGTCCCGAGTGGGGTCTTCGGTCGCCCTGGCAGTGGGCATCGGCTCAATGCGCCTGCATGCCCCACTTCTTTCCCGGTCGATGCTGCAGCTTGTATGAGTAAGCGGCTAAAAATATAGTCCATCGAGTCAAGCGTGGCGAAAGTGCCACAGGCGTTGGCGTCGCCAGCCAGTAATCCCAGTAACGGTCTGTGGTCAGTCACGATTTCAAAATTCCGCCCAAAGACATACTCATGGAATTTTTGACCCCTGATACAATGGCTAATGCTTCTTTGTCTAATTGGCTGTAGTTACTCTCTGGGGAGGACATCGTTCTAGAGTAGAACGCTATAGGGGCTTCTGTGCCGTTTGAAGTCTATGGCTGAGTACAGCCCCACCCCATAAGGGACGCATCGCAAACCAGCACTAGGGTAGTGAGTCGTGATATTGGATGAGCAGGCTATCACTTGAGAGCAGGTTCTTTACTGCTTCAAAAGCCCTATTTTCTGACTTTCCCAAGACCAAACAGTATTTTTCCTAAGAGCCTATGCAGCGGTTCCATAGCAGTTGCTTTGTTCTTCAAAAGACCGCGTAAAATTAACCAATCCAGGAATGCCTGCAGCTCTGCTTTGTTTTTGGGCGCTGGAGCCTTCCTAATTGCCTTAACTTGCTCTCAGTAGGGTGAATTCCTTTCTTGTCTATCCGGTAGCCCAAGAAATCGACCGATTCGACCCCTATCTGACATTTATTTGTCTTGACTTTTAATCCGGCTGTCCGGAAAATGCTCAAGACCTTTCTTAACCGCTCCCCCAATTCCTCCATGTTTTCCCCTGAAATTAGGACATCATCGAAGTAGGGAACTACCCCTGGGAGCCCTTGCAGTAGTCGTTCCATCAGGTTTTGGAACAACCCTGGTGCCACACTAACCCCAAATTGCAATCGGGTGCACTTGAATGCCCCCCTGTGCGTCACAATCGTTTGGGCTTCGGCTGTGCGGGCGTCTACTGGCAGTTGTTGGTAGGCTTGGGCCAAGTCTAACTTTGCAAAGACTTGCCCTTGCCCCAAGGAGTGCAATAAATGTTGCACCACGGAACCGGCACGCGCTTTTCTGTAAGGCTTTGTTAAGCGTCGCCTTGTAGTCAGCGCAAATTCTAATTGACCCGTCCGATTTGATGGGGTGACGATTGGCGTCTCCCACTTTGCGTGATCGACTGGCACCAAAACCCCTGATTTATGAGCTTGTCCAGCTCCTTATCAATTTTGGTTTTAGGGCAAAGGACTCTCCTCGCCTTAAGCCTAATGGGGGCTACCTGGGGTCTAAGTTGAAGGAAATAGGGGTCCCCTTGTACTTGCCCAGGCAGTCCTTGAAGACATCTTGAACTCGTTAAAGAGAATGTCTTTCAAATTGCAGTCACTTCTGTAGATGCCAGTCACTCCCATGCCCAGGGCACGAAACCAGTCTAGTCCCAACAGACTGGGCAGAGTTCCTTCGACGATCGTGATGGGCAGGGTCTTTTGTGAGGGCCGTACTCGACTCGGACGGAGGTGGTCCTCGAACAGGGATGCGATTCCCTGGTGGTCGTGCACTCGTGGCCGCTGTGCTTGCAGATGGCGCCGCGACGGACGGCAGCGACTTCGCCAGGGTGTCCCAGGACATGATGGTGATCGCTGATCCCGTGTCCACTTCAAGCCTGCACCGTACTCCTCGATCTTGGGCTTTGTGAAAATCTTCTTTTCCACTTTGGTTGAGGCGCGCCTATAATGACAGTCGCTTGGTTAGACTTGGCGCCTTTCTTGTTTGAACCAATCGCGGGCCGCCTTTCCGGTTCCGCTTTGATTGGCCGATTTGAATTTTCGGCGGAAGGTTGGGCGCTCTGCAAACCTGAGCTAAGTGTCCTTTCTTCCCACACCGCCGGCATGTTGCGTCTTTAAACCTGCAGCGTTGGCGCTGATGCTGCCCTCCGCAGCTTCCGCTCGTCACGGTCCTCAGTGTCGCGTTTCGGTCCGGCAGACCCTTCCACATCCTCGCCCTCACCTTCGGATTCGGACTGAATCTCCTCCTGGTGTACTGGCGTTGGCTTTGCGCCGCCTTGGATTGAAGAGGCTTTTGCAGAGTCTCTGCTGCTTTAGTAGACATTTCGTGCTCTGGCCTCGTCCAGAGCGGTGGCTAGTGTCAGGTTGCTCCTGGCTAGCAGTCGCCGCTGTAGGCGGATGTCCTTGACCCCTCGGATGAGTTGCTCGAGTAGCACCGTCTAAGTCTCGGTATCCGCAGTCCTTGGGCGCTCTTCTTAAGCGGCCATGTAGTCACCGATGGACTCGCCCTCCATCTGTCTACGTTCTCCGAATTCAAACCGCTGCACGTATTTGGACGGCGTCGGTGCGAAATGATTCTTCAGCAAAGTCTGCAGAGTCGGCCACGATACCGATTGTATCGGCGTTGGCTCTGCCAGGGCTTCCGCAATCTCGATTACCTCCGGCCCGCAATGGCTTAGGAAGTAAGCCCGCTTGCGGTTATCAGGGATCCCCTGTAGTTCGTTGGCTTCTAGAAAGCTTTCGAAACGGGTCATATATGTTCCCCATTTCTCCTTGCCCGGGTTGTACGGTGCGGGTGGCGTGTTTGCCATTTCCGCGTTTCTGCCCTGAGTTTGCTGGGTTCGGGACTAGCGTGCTTCAGCTCGGTTCTGGTTCTCCTTAGCCTCGAGATCCCATCCTCGTCGCCAATGTTAGGTTCGGGAAGTAACGAGGCTGGAGACCAGGGTAGTGACAACAGCTCTTTAATATAGGGTGAACCCAGCAACAGGCTGGGGCAAAAACCTCTCCTTTTATACAGTTCTGCTGGAGGCTTCGTCCAATCAGCAACGTGCTGATTTCCCGCTCAAATATTTAAAGGCACAACTGTTAATACATAACACTGATGATCCCAGCTGAGTTGCCTGATCATCAGAGGCTTTTTTTTTACTTTTAAAAGCATTTAAAAGCATGCCGAATAGGTTGTAAAAAATGCTTTTAAAAGTAAAAAAAAAAAGATTGTGCATCACACCTGATCATACCACTACCACCCCGCTGTTCTCCTTTTGGCATCCACTGTGTGCACGGACCTCACATTTAGTGCATGGTGCGCACTGACCATGCGCAGCCAGCGAACTGGTAGTAAACCAGTTTAGATTTCACCACTGCCTCATTCCCTTTTTCCCTCCAAAAACTGTCACTGAATTCCAGTCATCATTACAAAGGGAAAAAGTTCCTATGTTTGTGTTAAGGCATGGTTAAATTAAATCTAGGTTAACTTGTTTCAAAACTACTGCATTTGTCTGAAATGTCAAAGGATTATGTAGTTATTTGTTATATAGGTATTTATTAAGTCAAGGATTGCTCCATAAGAAAAACAGTCTTAGAGAAATAGATTATGTACTAAATTAAACACACACACATGTAGGCAGTATATAGCAAAACACACACATACGTACACACATATATAAAATGTCAATATTTTCTACAGTGTTCACAGCAGCTGCAGCTGTATCCGTTTTAATGAATCAATGAGCCATCAGTGATACCATAACATTTTGGTATAAAAAGAATTGCAGTTTCAATGAGGTTAGTGGGAACATTGTCTAATCCTATGCACTGATAGGTCAACAATGGCCAAAAATCTAAGCCATTAAATAGCCATGTTTAAATTATTAAAACTGATCATATTCATTTTTTAAAATGTCTTACATACTGCATATAATAACAAAGAAATGGGACAAAGAAGGACATTGTCACAAAATCTGTGACAATATATATTTCTGATATATTGAACAAAATGGCATTATTCTAATACTTCATTCCAGTTTGACAGGAGAAAAAAATATACTGCAAAAATGCAATTAAAAATGATATTTTCAAACTTCCGGAATTGTTATTTAGCAGGCTATATAAAGGAAGAAACCCATACGTCAAGAGAATTTCTGAATGTAAGTCCTGAATTGCCCAGATATTTCGGTTATATTCCAGGCAATTCAGGTGGTCTGTACTCTACTTCCAAGTACTAAAGTTTGATATAAATAATCAACCTATTTTAGTTATTTGGTTGGTAACTAGTGAATTAATTGGAAGAGGCCATTCATTCTGCAGTATAGTTTATTTCTAGCTTATTTATGAGATAAATGAAATTTATCTGAAATGAAAATACTTCAGAACAAAGGGTAAGCCTCCTGGCAGCCATTCATTCTTAAAGATACAAATGGGTTCCCTTAGAGAGTTTTTTAAAAACCACACACAAAACAAAACAAAACAAAACGAACAAAACATATTCTCTTAGAAATCTCATTTCTGAAGAATAGAATTAGACCTTGCCGGGAAAGAACAGTTCAGTAGCTGAAGTTCAGGAAATCCTATCTTTTACAATGGTAACTTTTTTCTGGTCATAGACTAAGCCAAAATTACACTATGACTCACTCAGAAGGAATGTACAGTTTTTTTTTATTTTTTTAAATGTCTGGAGTTTGAGTCATCCAGAACTCAGTCAACATTCCTTTAAGGCAAAAGCTTTATTTAATCAAATGGCTGAATTTAGTCGATTGAAAAAGTGGAAGAACAGCTGCCAAGGTCAGTATTAGGCACAGCTGAAAAAAAGGTTGATAGTATCTGCATGGCAATCATTAAATGAGCTTTAAGAATATTGCTACAGATTTTCTGCTGCATATATGAAGCCTTTCGAGAGCAAGAAGAATTTTGTGGTGAGACACGTATAAATCATAACTTCTTGGTACAACATGGATATGATTGAAGTGATTCTTTGTGGCCACTCAAAGGTAGGTTTTGCAGTTAACTCATGTCAACTGACAACAAATTTAATCATTTGATTCATTGCTCAAGTCAAGAAGACTATTAAGGCCATTTCAGGGATTGCAACATCTTTTACTAGAAAAGACTACTACAAAAAAGAATAGGAATGCTGCTCATCTGCAGACTGTTTTATATGATGATCAACTGTACACTTTGCACTTTTTACAATACATCAGAAATGTTATCCAGCTGTGCTTCCATACGCACGTCTGTTTCCTTAGTTTACACAGGAATCATATTCACAAGCATGTGGCTGATTGCATATCCAGCAGAGATGCACATGCTGCACAACACAAATGTGGTATTATTACATGTAACCATGATCCACAGCTCACATGAACTGTTTGGAAACAGTTTTTCTGTAAATATTTTAATATTTCAAGAAGACATTTAAATTAGCTGTTGTCTTAAACCAGAGTGAATTGTTCTAGCCGAGAGAAGATTGGTAATAGTGGAAAAAGTGCTATTTTTTTAAGGGCTTCTTCTTATTGTTGTTTTGTTTTCTCATCCACTACAGGTCATTTTGTGGGAACAACATATAAAAGAAGGATGGGCAAAAATGGAGGAAGGTGACAAGTAGTCCTTGTTTAGCAATTTCCTTGTACCATTCTGACTTTTCATGATGATGAAAAAGTAACTTTGCAACCAATTCTTACTTTTATAAGCTTTGCAAGTCTTTAAAGCAAAGGAAAGCTGAAGTAAGTTCACAAATACAGTCAATTACACGTTTCTCTGAAAGTACTCTTGTTAGTTCAAAACTCAGCCAATACTATACTACAATACGATAATACAATATCTCCCTTAAATTGTATTTAAATTCCATTAAATACCATGCTAAAGTTGAATAACAGTAATGTCTATGAAGAGTGCTATAAAATTTGCAAGGTGCTGCTGAAAAGAGAGAGAGAGATAGGTCTGTAGTAATTTTTCCTCATTTTTCATATCCCCATACAGTTTGTTTATATATAATTCAACTTTCTAAAAATATTAAGAACAATTGGGGTAAAAACATTTGTATCCACTATTAGATATCTATTCCAGCTTATATAGATGGAATTTCCATCTTTAATGCTAAAATGGCTCAGCTAGAATGGCTGTAAAAATCTCCAAATTTATTGAGCTTAGCTCTCAAGGTGAGAAGTGTGTGTGTGAGGGGGAGTAAGTATATCAATGCAAACTAAATGTTTCTAGATTTGATCCAGCAGTCTAAAATACATGTCTAAAAAAGTCTGAGTCCATTACTGGACACAGCGCATAATATCTAAAGTCCACTTGAGTCCACTCTTTTGATTTAGAGATATTCTGACAGAATTTAATATATTTTGTCAACTTAGTTTAAAGTTGGAACTAAACTATTGGAAAAACCACTAGTAGAAGAACAGATTTGCCAAAGGCTGAATCATGCTATCCCACCATGAAACTAGAGGGAATGTTTTCACCAGGCTTTCTTGAAGTGGTTTTCTGTGATTCATGTTGGCTTTTTAACCTGGCGCAACTGCTTCAACTGAACCATGCAACTCTTGATTGTAAACAGTAAGCATATTTCCCAAAGGGCATCAGTTTCTTCATAGAGTAACAGGAATAACTTGATTAAAGCTTCGTCTTAGATTCCAGTGGTCAAGGGACCATGAAAAGCCTGCTAGAAGAAATATCTGAAGTTTTGCTGCATGGCAAAAACTTACAGGCAGGCATCTTTAAACAGGCAGTTAGTTTGGTAAGATTAATTATTTCTTTGGAATCGTGTGTGTGTGTGTGTGTGTGTGTGTGTGTGTGTGTGTGTGTATGTGTGTGGTTTAAGTAAGTTGGTTTTAATTGTTAGCCATCGATATTACAAAATATTCATGTATTTGTTATTTATAACTCACCTTTTGTTCATGTGATCCTCAAGGATAAAATAAGAAATATGAACAGTTACAATAATGTTTTTATAATATTTAATAATTTAACTAAATCAAATTTAAAAAAAAGATCTACAGATGAAGGATTTGTCCCAATTCCTAAAAGAGCATAAATCTTCAAGAATCCCACATACATCTCACAGCTGGCGAAATAAGACCCTCTTCTGCCTGAATAGACTTCAAAAAGTGATGGCTTTTTTTCTAGAGGCCTTCTCCTGCTGATGAGAAGAAGCAAGATAGAAAATCTGGCTGAAACTGATCTCTGATGGCATCAAGAGCAAAGAAGCTCACTTTGACAGAGATTAATGCCAGAGCGATAAGGCAAGAAGCAGAACTCAAGCGCAAAACAATCTGAGGGTAGGAGGTCAGGGTTCAGATGGATACGTCCTTAGTTTCAGACAGGTATAAGGGTTGGGGAAGGGGATCAGATGTGCAAGATGTTGCTACTACAACCAATTTAATAAAACAGTTTTAATCTTCCTTTGGAGATACTTTCTTGGTCTAGTTTGCATCATTGGGTTAACAGCTGGCCATTAAAGCCCTAAACTGGTTAGAGCTTTAAATATAAAGAACCCTGCCACCAGCGAGATTGGCCAAGATGTTCTTGAACAGGTCCCCAGAATGTTGGAGGTGTGGTCATAAACAAGGAACATACTACCACATGTGGTGGATCTGCCCTAAGATCAGAAAATACTGGCGTAAGATAAGAAAGTGGTTGGAAGGGATAGCTGAACAGAGGATAGAGATGAAGCTGGAACTTTTCCTTTTGGGCATTTTTGAAGGGAAAATGGAGAAAAAATTACAATATATAACATATATAACATAATACATATATTAACCGCAAGTAGAATTGTCCTAGCACAGAATTGGAAATAATCAGATACTCCTCCAGACCAAATTATAATTTAAAAAATCTATGACTGTGCAGAAATGGATAAATTGTCTATGGAAATGAAGGAGAGGGAAGAAACCGAGTACTATCAAATTTGTAACAGATGGTATTCCTGGCTTGAGAGTAGACACAAAACCTAAGGGATAATCTGTTAAATATAATATGTAGAAAATAAAATTATTGAAGAAATATAGGATATGAAATTGAATTATGAATAGATGTTACTATAATTCAAATAAGGATGTAATTTAAGATAGATATATACAGAATTACATGGGGCTCCCCTTGAGGTGCACTCGGAGGCTTCAGTTAGTCCAGAATGCAGCTGCGCAGGTGATAGAGGGAGCTACGCGTAGCTCCCATGTAACACCGCTCCTGCGCAGACTGCACTGGCTACCTGTGGCCTTTCGAGTGCACTTTAAGGTTTTGGTCACTACCTTCAAAGTGCTCCATGGCTTAGGGCCTGGGTACTTACGGGACCGCCTACTGTTACCGCATGCCTCCCACCGACCCATACGCTCTCACAGAGAGGGACTTCTCAGGGTGCCGTCCACCAAGCAATGTCGGTTGGCGGCCCCCAGGGGAAGGTCCTTCTCTGTGGGGGCTCCCACACTCTGGAACGAGCTTCCCCCGGGTTTACGCCAAATACCTGACCTTCGGACCTTCCGCCGCGAACTGAAGACACATCTTTTCATTCGCGCGGGGCTGGCTTAAATTTTATCGATTTTAAATTTTATCGATTTTAAATTTTTTAATATTAATTTTAATGGGGTTTTAGTTTTATATATTTTAAAGTTTTCTAGGCCAATTATAAAATAAGTTTTTTAATTTGTATTTTAAATTGTATATTGTATTGTTTGTTTTTACTTTTGGTTGTACACCGCCCTGAGTCCTTCGGGAGAAGGGCGGTATAAAAATCGAATAAATAATAATAATAATAATAATAATAATAATAATAATAATAATAATAATAATAATAATAATAATAATAATAATAATTAGAATTAGAATTAGAATTAGAATTAGAATTAGAATTAGAATTAGAATTCTTATAAATATGTTAGTTATGATAGAGATACCAATATAGAAAAGCTGCCATTAGTGTTAAATTTTTGCTATGTTTTTTTCTTTGTTTTTTGTTGTTGTGTTTTTTTGTATTTTGTGTTTTATATGATGGAAATTCAATAAATATTATTTAAAAAAAAATATAAAGACCCACATTTTAAATGGTGTCTACAAATATTAGCATCAGTACAAATCTTTCAGCAGAGGTATAATATGCCCCCAATACAGTGCATCCATTAGCAACCTAACTGCTGCATTTTGCACCATGTGCAGCTTCTTGGTGCTCCTCAAGATTAACCCAGTTTATAGCATTATTTCAGGATAAAAGTGGAGGTGTAATCAAAACATGAATAACTGTTGCCCAATCAAACTGGCTCAAGAACAGTCACAGCTGGCACCCTACACATAATTGTGAATTCAGAGACTCTTGAGGGTTAAGAAGCATTCCAGACTGGAACTACTCATGCAGGAACGCAACCCTGTCCAGACTGAATCCTAATCCCAGGGCCTGTTTTTATTGCTGACTAATAATACCTTTTTTTTGTCTGGATTTAATTTCACCTGATTTCTCTTTTCCAGCTGATCATTAAACTTAGACAGCAACCAAGGGAAACAATCCCTCCCCCCCCCCTTTTTTTTGGAGCTAGATGGTGGGGAACAATAGATCTGAACATCATTAGCATACTAATAACATTTTACTCCAACACTGAGGAGGGTCTCTCCCAATGCTGTAGTTGCTTGTAAATATTAAACAGCATAGCAGACAAGATGGACCCTTTGGGCCATTGGTTTATGTGCCAGATAGTCCCCCAGTGCCATCTTCTGTTCATAAACTGAGAACAAAACCAGAACCACAGTAACATAGTAAACCAAGATCCAATTCTATCAAATGATTCAGAAAGTTACCATACTTGATATTACTCTTAAAAACTGCACTGGGGTCACAAGGAACTAGGTTGTTGCCTTCAGTTCCTGGCATATAGGAACATTATAGAACTCCTTATATAGACAATCAAAGCATCCTCTCCTGAAAACCTTAGTAAGATAAAGCCAGGGAAACAACATCTTCCAGATGTCAAAGTATTTTAAAATGTTATAGATATTTTATATTTTATCCCATTGTTATTCCAGTGGGACTTAGCTCTGATTATTTTAAGCTATAAAAAGGCCACCGGCTCTCTCTGCTATTGATCAATCCATTAGCCTTCTTAACATAATAAGCAAACTGTATACTAAGCATTCTCAGAAAATGAATTCTTAGACTGGGTTTAATTTTGCAGAATGTAGTCAAACAAAATGTTTTTAGACAAGGATCCAAGTTATATGATGCTTTCAGATTCCCTTTTGAACTTACCTCTAGGAATAAATTCTGATGTAACCTTAAGAACTATACTGCAGATAAGGTCCTGTTTCTGCTTAAACTTTATGAGAATTCTAGATCAGAAATTCGATGCAGTATGTAGACAAATGCCGCATATTACACCAAGAAAATTTGTATCAGCAGAGAGGTTAAGCAAGGATGCATCTTGGCGCCACTGCTATCTGTATATCACTCCTCATATAGCCAAGAAAAATAATCAGTCTTATCATCCTCTAAAACTGAAGGACATTGCAGTCCTCATATATAAGGATGGTGTTGTGCTGTTATCTTAGACACCAACTGGTCTAAAGTGATCTTTGTAGTGTATTTGTGCTCAAAATGCAAAGCTAAAGTTTTCGAATTTGCTAAGCACCTTAAAATTAACGTCTGGAAACTGAACAAGCACTCATTAAACAAAACATATCTTTAAGTATTTAGGGATAATGTTTCATGCTATTTGTAAATGCAAGGTACATCTGGAGTATGTTGTCCCAAAGGCATAGAGTTAGCAACAGCCCTGTAGACTTTTTAATTACACTATACAGTAAGTGGATTATTCATACCTGCTATGCTAAAAGTATTTCTGGCTAAATCCAAACACAATTTTTGTTGTTTGGAACCCAATTGGGATCATGTAGCTAGTTTAGCCCTTTAGAGACATATTCCAAGTCCCACAATGTGTTCCTAAGGCATCTTGCATTATTAGGTTTACATGACCAAAACAGAAGTTCCTATTTGAATATACATGCTTTCCTATTGGTTAACATTACTCTTTAACACTGTTTTAACACCTCTATTTTTAATCAGTTTGTTTTTCCCACTACCTTGGGGTAGAACTTTGTTGAAACTATTAACTTTTCTGTCGTTTC
Organism: Ahaetulla prasina; assembly: GCF_028640845.1. Classification (NCBI taxonomy): domain Eukaryota; kingdom Metazoa; phylum Chordata; class Lepidosauria; order Squamata; family Colubridae; genus Ahaetulla; species Ahaetulla prasina. The sequence goes on from NC_080539.1 coordinate 54,029,162, forward strand.
TCATCTGATGCAATCCTGATTCTGGGGTAATAACACCCAGTAGCAGCCCTTAAATCAGTGGTGGATTTCAAAATTTTTACTACCAGTTCTGTAGGTGTGGCTTGGTGGGCATGGCAAGACTTGGTGGGCATGACTTGGTGGGTGTGGCAGGGGAAGGATACTGTAAAATCTCTATTCCCTCCCCACTCCAGGGGAAGGTTACTGCAAAATCCCCATTTCCTCCCCATCAGCTGGGACTTGGGAGGCAGAGAATAGATGGAGGCAGGGACAGTCAGAGGTGGTATTCACCAGTTCTCTGAACTACTCAAAATTTCCGCTACTGGTTCTCCAGAACTGGTCAGAACCTGCTGAAACCCACCTCTGTCTTAAACTTATCTATAAAGATTCTCAGTTATCCAGGTCATGGTTGTCCAAAAGGTGCTTTTTTAGAAGGTGATATTTAGCTTTGGGATGAACACCCTTTGAATGGTGCAGGAGTATGAACAGATTTTCTGGAAAAAAATGCAGACTACACGAACCATTTGCACTTCAGTTTCAGATGCAGATGACAACAGACTCATCCCCAACAGTCTGTGCCTGGTGTTAACAGTGAAGGGACACAGGGTAGAAAATGCCCTGCAGCCAAGAGGACTCCACACACATTTGCACCACTCAGGTGGCCCTGAGGATACAAATAAACCTCCAGGTGGCCTCAATGACTCTCTAAAAGAATGCAAATAACAGGCTATTTGCAAGGAATATAAATTCTTCCATTCCCCACCAGTCAGAGCTGAAGAAACTTCTTGGATGAGAAGGTAAACATCTTCAAAGAAAAAAAAGGAAAGCCCAGTTGCCTCCTGAAAAAGCTCCTTGGAGCCAGCCCTTAAACATGCATCAAGGATTTGGAAGCTCAGTCAGACCCAGGGTGAAATCCAGAAGGTTCTGACAGGTTCTGGAGAACCGGTAGCAGAAATTTTGAGTAGTTTGGAGAACCGGCAAATACCACCTCTGGCTGGCTCCAGAGTGGGGTGGGAATGGATATTTTGCAATATCCTTCCCCCAGGAGTGGAAAGGGAATGGGGATTTTGCAGTATCCTTCGCCTGCCACCCCATCAAGCCACACTACGCCCTCCAAGCCACGCCCACAAAACCGGTAGTATAAAAATTTGGATTTCACCACTGATCAGACCCAACTGCTATTGCCAAAGATGTGTTTGTTCATTTGTTTGTTAGAATTTGTCAAACAAAAACTAGAACAAGAATAAGAGAATAAAAATACAGTGACAGGGATGATAGGCACGTTAGTTTCATGCACCCTCTAATAACCACTTAAGTATGAAGTGAGGTCCACAGAAGTCAATTTGTGACTGAAATTGTGAAAATTTGTAGCTGAAACAACTGAATTAGGTAGAGCATTCCAGACTTTGACAACTCTATTACAGAAATCATATTTTTTACAGTCAAGTTTAGAATGATTTACATTAAGTTTAAAGTGGTTGTTAGCACACGTATTATTGTGATTAAAACAAAGAAAGTCATTTATAGATAAAATATTACTACGTATAATTTTGTATGCAATTCCTAGGTCTGACTGCAAACGTCGCAGTTCTAAATTATCCAAACTGAGAATTTCAAGCCTAGTAGCATAAGGAATTCTATTGTGTACAGAGGAGTGCAAGACGTTTCTTGTGAAGTACTTCTGAACCTGCTCAATTGTTCTGATGTCAGATGTATGGTGAGGATTCCAAAGAGTTGAACAATACTATAAGATTGGTGTAGCATAAGTTTTATAAGCCCTAATTAGCAATACAATATTTCCAGTATAAAAAAACTCCACAAAATTAAATTTACAACTCTTAATGCCTATTTAGCAATGCAGTTACAGTAAACTTTGGAGCATAGATCGTCAGAGATAAGTACACCTAGCTCCCTGACAAAGTGAGGGTCATCTGCTAGATCAGTGATGGCTAACCTTTTCCAGACAAATTGCCCAAAGACCGCCCAGACCCCCAAAATGCAATGCACGTGCTCCCCATGCACATGTGCCTCCCTGTGCATTCACATGCACCCCCTGCCCTGCCCCATGTGCATGTGCACTCAGCTCCCCCCCACACACGTGCTACTCCACCCCCCACGTGCACAGCACAGACCCAAAGACCAGCTGGCTGGCGGGAGGCATGTGCGCTTCTGCAGTGGAGCTGAACTGGGATGATGGCTCATGTGCCATCAGAGAGGGCGCTGTGTGCCACCTCTGGCACACATACCATAGGTTTGCCATCATGGTGCTAGATCAATGCCATCTAGTTTATACTTGACATTCTGATTAGGCTTACCAATATGTAAGCCAGAGCATTTATTAATCAAAATTTGAAGTTGCCAAATAGATGACTATTCAGTGTTCTTGGGCACTCGGTCGCCTTTTTTCAAGAAGGCTAGATATCTAAGCCAAATGACAATTCTCAGATTCGGTGAGAAGACTTAATACCCCTCCAACAGCTGTTTTGAGGGAAAACTATGGGGCACCTCCTTCTAAGATTTCCCCCCTAAAGTGAAGGATTTCCTGTTATTATAAAGATGCCAAGTTGCAGCTAATAATTCCCCAGCTAGTCAGCTTTCCAGGCCACCAGAATCCATTTTATTAATAGTTGTTACTATTAATATCTAATTGGTGTGGTTTTATTTCTTTGAATGTGGTTCACTTTAGTTGTACTTATTGTAAAATATGTCATGCTATGATCACATTAGTTTTATCATTATTAAGTTTTACCATGGTTTTTACTTCCTGTTTCTAAATTTGTTTTGTTTTGCTTTTTTTTCCTCCTGAATTGGTCAGTTCCCCATTGTTACCAAAAACACTCAACTATGATGAAAATCAAGCTTTAAAAAGAAAATACTCATTATAAAATCAAGGGGCTTTTCTTTGTATATTTAAATCATTAACCCAGATTGGCTAGAGCCATAAATAAATGTTTCAATATTTTTTTAGACACTGGGAAGAATGTGAGTATAAAAAACATCTGTTATGACCAGACTCAGGAAACAGAGAGAAGTTAAATTTTATTGAGGGAAGTAAGACCACAACTATATTTCAGCTGCTTAAAAACAAACACCTGTGGCTGCTTGGACTCGGGCAAGAACAGTTCTAATAGGCAGAGTTTCATAGTCTGGATTTTATTCAGGATGAGACTGAACTGCCTGAGCCAAACAATTTCTTTCCTGCCACCTTTCCTTCAGTCATTCCTGTTGGATATTAAAAGAGGTCTTCCAGACACGATCTCTTTGCTTGGATGAATCAGACTGTTTCCAAAAGTCCCATGCCACTGAAAGTCCAGTCCTAGAATGAATGGAATGTAGCCTTTTCAATCCAAAGTACAGAAGGTGCTTCAGACGGAGGTTGGATGTGTTTGCTGCCTTGATAGTGACCTCTTTCCTTGGTTTGTAGAAGAACTGCACAATCTCAAGAAAATGTTTAGTTTAGGATTAAGAGTCATCTGGCTACTATTCAAGCCCAGAGAAAGGCATAGCTTTTTTAAGGATGTGCCAAAAGATACAGTAAACCAGCTTAAATCTCCTCCAAAGGACCTTTTCCATTTTGGATCCAAACAGCTGGATACCACCTTTTGGAATTTGTCTCAGTCTCCCTCTTTGCCCAAGAGTGGAATTACTCATAAGTAGTCCTTGCTTACTCATTCAGTGATTATTCAAAGTATTAATGGTACTGAACTAGTGATATTCCCAGCCAATCCTCAAAGTTCAGGCTCTTGCAGACTTCCTGTCCTTGTGCCCCATCATGCCATCAATCACTTGGACTTCTTTTGCTTATGCACACCAGCCACAGATTTCCCAAGCCCTTGGCCAGCCTCCCCAATCCACAAGTGTTCTGCCGTGCTGCCCCAGCTGCCGCCCTGCCCCACCCACATCCTGGGGCTCCTGTTGTTTTCCACTTAATGATCTGCATGGCTTGGGTTTACAACTGCAACCAGGACTGCCATGACAGAAATGCGGTCATGTTGATGTTAGGCTTTACAACTGCATCCCATAGCAATGGCAATCCCAGTTCAAATTGTCATCATGACACAAGCAGAAGCCATTGTTCCAACAGGAAAAGACTGAATGCCATAACCCATTTTCCACAGAAAATTCCAGTGCCAGAGGTAACAGATATATCCCTAATATGTTCTAGTGACTGAAATGAAGAAGATTCTGCACTGTCATCAACCATCACTACTATGCAGAATGTTAAATATTCAATAGGAGTGGGCGTAGGTTACACTCCACCAAATTGGTGGGGAAATACTTAAATCTGATTGGCTAAGCCGTCTAACAGCTCCCTATAAAAGGGGAAGCTATCAGGTGAGCTGCCGCTGGGTTTTCACTGTTAAAATAATAAAGAGCTATTATTACTGAAGAATGTCCTGCGTCTTCCATCAACCTATCTAACATTGGCGACGAAGGTGGGATCGGAAGAAACACAGAACAAAAGAGCTGATCAGAGTCACCACCGCAGCCAGAGGAATCAGGCAATCATCTAGTGGTGCAACCGGATAAATCCTGTTTTGGGCCAAAAATGACCACCCTTTCACCTCCCACACCATTCAACCCAGCCATGGACCAGTGGGACTTGTACATACAGAGATTTAAGAGCTTCATTGAAGCTGTTGTGGTCCGCCAGCAGCCTGCAGATTGCATATCTTGACACTTCTGAGATTTTATAGGCAATACATCTAATCTGATTTACAGGAGAGAATAAACTGGAATTATCCATCATAAATATTTGCCAGCAATAGAAAAGCTTCTATTTTCACAACAGTTCTTTACACCTATAATTATAAAGTTTTTATTCTTTCATTCAATCATGTCTCATTCTTGTGGATTTTTTGATTTATTTTATTTGTCAAGCATGTCTTACATAAGTATAACAGATACAAGTATAACAGATTATGAATATATGAAATGGATACAAATAAAAGGGGACATTCAGACAGGGACGGTAGGCTCGTTGGTGCACTTATGCATGCCCCTTACAGACCTCTTAGGAATGGGGTGAAATCAACATAAAACAGTCTAAGGTTAAAGTTTTGGGGGTTAGGGAAAGAAACCACAGAGTCAGGTAGTGCATTTCAGGCATTGCCTGAACAACTCTGTATTTTTCTTAGCAAGGTTTTTCAAAAATGGTTTGACATTTCCACCTTAGAGCTGATTAGCCCAAGGTTACACAACTGGCTTTTTATTTAAGGTGGGACTAGAACTTACTGTCTCCCAGTTTCTAGCCTGATGTCTTAACCATTACACCAAAGTGGTTCTCCTCTCATATTGAAGTATATTTGAGAGAGTTTAAATTTTCTTTTTTGAAGGTAATAAAATTAGACTTATCTCATTAAACTTCTTCTGAGCTTTCATATTATATATTGGTGATGAGTGAATTTGAATGTCTTATATCTACACATTTTCTTAAACATGACTTTTAGTGTACAAAGTATTGTTCAATATACAGTCAGAGAGTAGAAAAATAGTTTATGGTTTGTTTTGTAAACCAGATGATATTTATGTAAATACTGAAAAATTAAATATTTCGAAAAAGCAGTGGAAAAGCAGTCTTACATAATTCAATCTTACATAAATTCTCCTTCTAGTTATAATTCAATGCAAATTTAAGTTCTTTACTCCATATAATCTCCTACTGATCAAGCATTATATGATAACCAAAATTTCTTGCCTATCTGATAATACAATCTCAAACATATTCATCCATCTTCTTTCTTCACTGGTTTTTAATTTCAGTTCTCCTTCAGAGGAAGTCAGTAAATCAGCATACATCAACCAGGTATGTGTGGCTATTATTTCTCTTCTTAAAAAAACGCTTCTTGGCCTAACAAACATGGTCTTGAGTTCCTATTGTACTCCAGAGTTTAACTTTCAAAATATTTCTTTTGTGAATACAACTCATTTTGAGCATATGCAATGGACTGTTTTCTTCTCAGCAGGAGAACAGAACTTTTTTTTCATTTTGTACACACCAAAAATTGTCACATTGTTTGGTTTACGTATTGGCAATGTAAGAGGAATGTACATCTGAACAAATAAAAAAGGAGGTAACAAAATTGGTCAGAGGTATAGAAGATAAGTCCTATGAAGAAAAGTTAAAACAAGTTGATTTGTTTCATTTGGAAAAGAAAAGGAACTTTTATTAGTACAATCTACCCACTGCAGACTTTAATAACTGTAACGTCAAAGAGGACAAAGGCTGGTTCTCTGCTTTCTAGAAACCTGGATTGGAGTTTTTAATTATTGAAAGATATATTTTCTTTTACACTAGAAGAAAGTTCTTAATGAAAAGAACTGGTCCAGTGCAACTAATCACCCACTCACTGGAGTGTCTTTTAAGCAAATGCTGGTCATACATTTGCAGTTTCTTCTTCATTCTCCTGGGAATTGGATCAGATGGCCTTGTTCTCAACTTCTTGATTCATGAAATAAACAAGGCTGAACTGATATACATACGGCAATGTCACCTCGTTGATAGGAAGATGGGGATCTAAAACTGAGTTTCCATTATATGGCATATTCTAATGTTCAGGAAGCCATCACATTCTAAATCAGTATTTCTCAATATTGGCAATGTAAACTTAAGGGATTTCAAATGATTTCAGGCCAAGGAATCTGCTATTAAAAAATAATAACCATGAAACCCTTGATTAAGATGATAGAAAATTAATTCTGTCATGTAATTTTTTTTTACTTTAATCATAAAACTTCATTAAGTTCTTATAACATCCCAGAGTTATAACAGAACACAGTTTTAAAAAATCATGCTGGAATCATTACACCATAAGTTTGATTTATTAAACAAATTGATTCAGTAATTTTATTGTTTATTGAAAGCTCTTACATAATTAAAAGAATATATATAGAAAATATAGAAAATATATGTGAAAAGGTGCTAGAAACATTATTTTTATTTATTTATTTATTTTTCGTATTTTTATACCGCCCTATCTCCCTAGGGACTCAGGGCGGTTCACCCTGAAGGTGTACAAACACCTGAAGCGTTAAAAGAGGAAGTAAAGGAGAAGACGACAAACCATAGAATGATAGTTTAGTCTTTCCCTTCTTTCTCCAAAACCTTCTACCTAACTTGATAAGCAGCATTAGGAAATATGCAGCTATTTTCATAAATTACAGCTAGCTCCTTTGCGAGATTTAACATTCAGCTAAAATTTTTGACTTGCATCACAACTGGACAACCATTTGAATGGAATGGCATAAGACTCCTGCCTTGAGGAGGGGGTTGGACTAGAACAGGGCTGTCAAACTCCGGACCCATGGGCTGGATGTGTCAGTCACACATTAGCCACGCCCACTTTAGTGAAGGGGGGAAGTCCCAATATGTCACATGATGCTGCCATGATAACATGAGTTTGACACCCCTGGACTAGAAAATCTTCAAGGTTCCTTCCAGCCCTATGATTCTTTTTATTCCACTCATAGAGCACCATCAAATAATGCAGGCAAATTCATCTTCCATGTTTCAGCTTTCCCCTCTGCTATTCTCTGTAGTATTTTTTCCTCTGGATCTCTTTCTTTGTCCCCCTGAAGTCAATTTCTTCTTTGAATTCAAGAAAAGACCCTCTTGTCTCTTCCACCACCACCCCTCTCCACAATTTGGGCAAGTGGTCTGTCTCACGCACTTTCTCTACTTTACACTCCCATAGCACAGACTTATTACTTTACTTAAATTCTCTTGAGCTTTTTAAGAGGGAATGTTTATTACAGTTATGTTTGTGGGCCAATCAACTATGACATTTAATCTGTGAGGTTGATATTTCCATATCCAAACTCTTAAGAAGAAAGCAATAAGTTGTGTAAAGTAACCATGGAGGCTCAGTAACCATAATTAGATGGTTGCCCTGCACCACATCTGCCAGGTCAAATGGGTTAAGATAATCACCAATGCTGACTACACCACCCCAATGTATTAATCTGTGGCTTTTGAAATCCTTTCATTATGCTTCCATTCAGGCTTCTGAATATTTTATTATTATGGCTTTCTCTTCATCTTCCTTATGTTGAACACAATCGTTATCCAATTCTGTAAGCATCTTGTAATTTTTTTTTATCTTCTTAAGGAACAATGTAAAATACTTGAGCTGTATCTGATATTCTGTTTCAGTGAAATGCTTGCTCAACATTTAGCAGATGTCAAAATATGTGCCAATGGAAGATAAATTCTTAAAAAACTTTAAAGTCCTTTATTTTTTTAAGTGATTTGTCTGGAAACTGTTGTTACAAACTTGAAGTGGGACTATAAAACAGCTAATTTTTTTATCTACTCCATCCAGCTTTATTTTCAAAACTTTATCTTCCATTTTAAAACAGCTGACATGCTATATGCTAAATTGGGATTTTGTCACTCAAACAAAATTGCAACTTCAACAGGCCTGCTGGGCTATTAGGCCAAATATATCTGAGGACAAAACAAAACAGTTGCATTGTCTTAATAGCAGAGTGACACCTGCTGGACCATTTGAAAAAATGTAGACTGTCTTGTGAAAATTCAACCTTGTTTGCAACCCCTAATACTGTACATGTTCCGTATCATAACCATCAGCACTATCTGTGGAGTTTGTGGGTGGGGGAGTGTTTCAAGAAAGTCAAGATGGAAGCTATCACTGTGCGATCAAAACTCTGCCCCTTTTCACATGTATGTGATGAAAATAAAGAGGGGAAGGACTTTGAGCTTACTTCTCATGGTTGTCATCTAGACATTTTTAACACCCTTGTAGATTATCCCATGACACAGTCAAATATACAGGTGTAATCACACTAATAAAAATGTTTTTTTCACAATCACAAGTCAGATGCTTATCTGAACATATCTAAGTGCACCAAAGTCTATTTATCTAGGGTGGGGAATCTGAAATCCCTCAATATTGCTAAATGGTATCTCCCAGCATTCTAGCTGTCTTGGCCAATAGTAAGAGAGACAAGAGAAATGTTTTGTGAATGTGGATATGAAAATTTGACATCTTGGGTTTTTATGCTGATTCAAGATAAGTATCTGAGTATTTAGGGAAAAAGCAACACTGACTTGTCTATTGCTGCACCCAAATTTGTTTAATGTGATTTTTAAATGCAAATGGTTTCTTACTCAATTTTAACATGACATGAATTATGCAATATGACCACTCAGAATCATCTTAGATCAGTTTGTAAGTAAACAGGTAAAGAACGTAAGCTGCACCATATCTTACCACAGAAGTGATGAATCCTGAACACATATCCAAACTTTATTAAACAATGCCTATGCTGATGTGCCCCCTTCATGGATTACTGCCTTGGCGAAGGGGCTTGTATAGCTCAGTGAAGCTATGAGCTATGCTGTGCAGGGCCACCCAAGATGGACAAGTCATAGCAGAGAGTTCTGACAAAATGTGATCCACTGGAGAAGGAAATGGCAACCCACTCTTTGCCATGAAAACCCCAAGGACAGTACCAAAAGGAAAAAAGATATGACACTGGACAGGGTCTTTTGTTGACAGGGTGCTGTGAAGAGGAACTAAAAAGCCTCTTGATGGGGTGAAGAAGGAGAGTGCAAAAGTTGGCTTGAAACTCAATATTAAGAAAACTAAGATCATGGCATCCGGCCCTCTCAATTCCTGGCAAATAGATGGGGAAGAAATGGAGGTAGTGACAGATTTTATTTTCCTGGGCTCCAAGATCACTGCAGATGAGGACTGCAGCCAAGAAATTAAAAAACACTTGCTCCTGGGGAGGAAAGCTATGGCAAATCTAGATAGCGTACTAAAAGGCAGAGACATCACCCTGTCAACAAAAGTGCATATAGTCAAGGATATGGTTTTCCCAGTTGCAATGTATGGCTTTGAAGGTTGGACCATAAAAAAGGCTGAGCGCCAAAGAATTGAGGCCTTTGAACTCTGGTGCTGGAGAAGACTCCTGCGAGTCCCTTGGACTGCAAGGCAAACAAACAGGTCAGTCCTAGATCAGAAGAGCCTAATGCTGGGAAAGATTGAGGGCAAAAGAAGAAGGGGATGACAGAGAATGAGGTGGCTGGATGGAGTCACGCAGTAGGCATGAGCTTAAATGGACTCCAGAGGATGGTCGAGGACAGGAAGGCCTGGAAGAACGTTGTCCATGATGGGTCAGACACGACTTTGCAACTAACAATAACAAATGCTGATGTGCATCTTAAACTGCCTTTGTTTCTACTATATTCTTATTATTTTCTAGGTATGCTGCCAATTCCATATGACTGCAAAATGCATCAATATCTTTCCCCCACCCAAAACATTTGCTAATACCACAATTTACGTCTGCAGGATATTGGTCAGGATAGCTAGGCGGATGAATGTTTCCACATTCCTGCTTTGTATCCAAAATACCTTGTTAAAAAGAGAGCATTTGCCACTCTGAACAATAGAAGTGCTTCTAATTATTTCCAGATTTTAGATTCTTTCTATGCTGCCTTCCCTTGTGATTACAGGAAATCCAAAACTCCATATAAAGAATTCAAGAAATCTAGGAAAAGAATCCAATTAATTTGGCAGCAAATATCTAGTATGAAGGAATCATCTTACTTATATTGTCAAAGAGATTTTCTTTCTTCCAAACAATATCTATTTTCATGCATGAACACATAGCTCTTCTGCAACAATCTAATAGAGCTACCCACTCTGGGGTCCAAAAAAACCTTTCATTTTTCAACTATTTGCTGCAAATACTTGTTCCAAAACCTAGATAATCACTAGCAGTGGTACCAAAGAGATACAGAAAGTTTTAATTCTTTGCTGCCATCTAGTGGGCCTCTGGGTTTTTGTAGCTATGATTTGATAAATGTAATTTTAAAGTTGCAAAGAGGAGTATTCTTGGTTAGCAATTAACTGTAGACCAGGGGTGTCAAATTCAATTTCATTGAGACCCACATCAGGGTTGTGTTTGACCTCGGAGGGCCAGGGTGGTGTGTGGCCAGGGGTGGGAATGGTGGGCGTGGCCAGGGTGGGCATTTGACACAGGCTCAAGATGCATTTTTTCTCCTCCTTTCTTTCCACAGTTCTTTACTATAACTATTTTCCTATCTCTTCTATCAGATATTAATGGCAAACATCTTTTATTCTTCATACTGTTGGAAGAAATATCCATCTGGGTTCAGTTCCAAGTGGGGACAAAGACACTGGAAACATGGAGACTGCTTAGAAAGATGGTTTAATGGTGGCCAGGATCACATGGCTTGAGATCCTGAACAGAAAAGGGGATCAGATCCTATGCGCTCCCTGGCTTTATGCTTTTTCTGAGCTTTGAACTTTCTGGGGCACAGGAAGAGTATCCTGATTGGTTATCAGACTCCCGAGGGTGGGGGTTTTAGCTAGCCTTGCTGGCTGATGTAATCTTCCCAGGTGTCATGTGGTGAGTTTCAGTTGCTACATGGGTCCTATTATGTTGCAGATGATGGCCCATTGACAAAGGTGGGGAGAATGAGTTTCTACCTCTGAGCTTGGCTGAGGCTTTAATGGCCCATTGACAAAGGTGTGGGGGGGAGGGAGGAAGTTGCAGGGAGCTGCTTTGTCTTTAAAACATGTTTCTCCATTTCTCATCCAGGGAAATATTTATTTATTTATTTATTTATTAAATTTTTATACCGCCCTTCTCCCAAAGGACTCAGGGCGGTGTACAGCCAGCAATAAAAACAAAGATATATACAATTTAAAACAACATTTAAAAGAGCAAATTTTAAATATATTCTGCCTTTTAAATAATTTCTAAAATATTTCATTCTTCTAGGAGCGGGGTGGGTGCTAACTTCCTACAATACTCCGCTAAACTTTTTATTTCTAAATTTATACCCCATTGTTTAATAGTAAATTGCTTTTCCAGGCAGAAAAGCTATTTATATTATTGTATTTCTATTATTCAACTAATAATATATAATGCCATAGCATAAATAACATGATAATACAAGATCTAACAGCAGAGGTAAATTTCCAGGATAGTAAATAGAAATGGCTGTCAATTATCGATTGTTGATTGTAGATTAAATGGACTTGCAGTATGTAAAATCTGCCATTAAACTGTAATATTAACATAGGATGTTGTTTGTTTTCTATCCAGATCAGGCACTTACTTGAGGCCACATAATTGTAATCTAGTCCAATCCAGTCCTTCTGCAGCACTCTTCCGGCTGAAAACAGGCCGCACAGAGGCCCCATGAAGCTCGTCTTCGGCCGGCAGAATGCTGTAGGACAGGGGTCTCCAACCTTGGTCCCTTTAAGACTTGTGGGCTTCAACTCCCAGAGTCCCTCAGCCAGCAAAGCTGGCTGAGGAACTCTGGGAGTTGAAGTCCACAAGTCTTAAAGGGACCGAGGTTGGAGAGCCCTGCTGTAGGAGGCTTTGGAGGCTGAAAACGGGCCGTGGGGGGTTGCACATAGCCCCCCGCTGCTTGTTGTGGCCAACAGAGGCATCGCAGGCTGGTACTTTGATATTTACAGGCCAGCCCCACAGGCCAGATTTAAGTACCCTGCATGCCAGAGTCAGGCTGTGGCCTTGAGTTTGACACCCCTGCTATAGACCCTAAAATAGTACTGCTTTTGTTTGTTATTTAAACTGAGATGCTCTTTATAGAGATTGGACTTTATAAAGAGATTTTTTTTAAAAAAATCTTTTATTTTAAAATGTCTGTAGGGCAAACAGGAAAACCCAGTTTCCCAGAGTTATTATCTTTTTCATGGTTATTGGTTACTATCTGTTAAAAATTGAGGATGATTGATAGGTACTCCATGATAAAGAATGTTAATTGTGATTCATCTTTCTGACTTTTCCTGGTTGGAACAGCATGAGCTGCAGAAACCAGCAGGTGAAACTGTTCACAGTGTGGCGCAAATAATTCTCCTCTGCTAATAATATCTATAATTGAAGTAAATATCAAAGACCAAGCAACAGAGGGTTAGTAGTAGTATAAAGAAATCATGCAAACTTCAATGGCATGTTTCTCTATGGTTGCACAGCTGGTAAGGCATCACAAACAAGAACATGTTGTTATATTCCATCAGGAATTCATTATTAAATCCAGGATTTCCTCCTCTCAGTGCCTTTGCAACTGACTACATTTTATTTGGAGCTGTGTGTATAGTGTGGTATATTTTAATGACTAACTTTCTCATTGTAGAAGAAGTCTGATAAGCATGTTTTCATATTGGAGGAGAGGGGCTCATAGTTAATAGATGAATCAAGTCAACTGCAGGTTTAACTCATCTAACTGAAGAAGTTTGTTTCTTATTTTATGTTTAAGAAAAAAAAAACTATACTATCAATTTACTTCTTCTCTGATACTTAAGGCAAGCTGGCTAATATTTGGTTGTGTGTCTGCCAGCATCACACAACCAAAGAGAACTTGCTTTGTGGATGCAGTTGTGTAACCCAGTAGCTTTGAAATAGCCATCCCTTGAAGGTCAAACTTATTTACCTTTTCAGTGAAGATAAAGCTTGGTCATTTGTGCCCCAGATAAGAACTATAGATTTATTTGTTCTATGATTTATTATTGTCATTCTTGCATTTGGAATCTAGCATCCAGAACCCTTTGTCCCTTCAATCCCATTTTGTTAATATCACTTGTGCATTATTGTGTATTCATAATTGCTTTACTTGATTTTTGTCTTGTGCTATGGATTCTCTGAACAATGAGCAGAATATAATATTTTAAATGAATGAATGGGAGTGAAGAAGGGAAACAGAAAAGAAACAATTATGGGGAATGTGAAATTTAAAATTTAGTTGTCCCTGCAGTCTTCTCCGTTTCTCATAACTCAGCTGATGTTCAAGCAAAGAAAGAAGAGCTATTGCAGGACAATTTTTTCCTCATTCAATTGTTTGCTTCCTCGCTCAATTGTTTGCTTACAGCTTAGCTAAGCAAGATGGGAATGAATGAAAATACAGAAGGGATATTTAACTGTTTCTCCGTGATCTCTGCATACTAAGGTGTTATTTGAGCAGTCTAAAACATAAGAGCAGTATAGAAAATAAGAGGCTAATAGAAGGTTGGTAAATCAGATGAACTCCACAAGCAGGCAGTTCCCAGACCCATTGTGATATGGGGGTTAAGCTGATACTCAGGCTAAAGTCCCCCATTAGCCTTCAAATGTGATTGGATCACCTTGGGTGAACCATTTATAACATAACTGATGTTACCTAGCTTGGGTAATGAACTGTCTACAACAAGGCTGTCAAACTCGCGGGCCACAGGCAGATGCATCTTGTGCTGGCCACGCCCATTCCTGATTTAGCGTAGGGGGAAAAGTTGTGATACATCATGTGATACCGCCATGATGACACGAGTTTGACACCCTTGGTCTACAAGAAAACAACCATGCTCAGAGAATACCAAAGACCTTTCATTTCAACCCTGAGCTACCAATATTTTCCTCCTCCTCTGAGAATCATTTATTCTCAGTCTAATCTTTTGGAGGAAATTGCAGACGGAAGTATTGCATATGCTACTGGGAATATTAGAGGCGAAAAGGACATAGATCTACTAAAAAACAAACTAGCAAATAAATGCTTATAAACTTTGAAGAAGGTTTATGTTAGTCTATCCCACCCCATATCAAGCTAAGCTTCATTAAACCTCCCCCCAAATATCTGTTAGATTGAGTTTAATATAAAAAAGGTATTATAATATTTATTTTACCACTAGTTTTAACTAAATGGTGGAGAACTATGGATTTGTGAAAGAAGAGCTGTATGTTCTTCTGAGCATTTCCAGTGTTGGGACAGACTCTGCATCAGATGAAGCTTCACAATCTGTGGAATTGGCTTCCATGTAACTCTGTTTAAAACTAAGTCATGATCATTTCCAGCATGATTTAAACTTATAAATAATTCTTTAGGATAACATTGTCTGCATTCACAGTTCATCACCAAGCATTTGAATTAGAGCAGGGGTCTCCAACCTTGGTAACTTTAAGCCTGGAGGACTTCAACTCTCAGAATGGGAGTTGAAGTCCACCAGGTTTAAAGTTACCAAGGTTGGAGACCCCTAAATTAGAGTATACAGATGGAGGTGAACTCACTTGTCCCAGACTCACTAGCAGTTCATTATAAACACAGTGTGCTTGTGCTTCATTTGTTTGACAAGATGGCCTGTTGAGACTGAAACACAAAAGGAAATATGAGGGTTGCATCCACAGCAGTGTTTAGAGATGTGAAAATACAGGAAAATAGTTTCTTGGAGCCATTATCTCCCATCTGTCTAAGTCTTATGGGAAATAAACTGAGAGACTACTCATGTTGGGAACAGGAGATAATTATGAGAAAAAGCTAAATCCAAAGAGAAAAAAAAAAGTGTGTTGACACATAAGCTGTTGTTCCTGTTTCAGCTCCTTTAACAACCTGTGGACATTTTTCCCTGGCATTTTGCCATTTAACTTTCTATAACATGGGGATTATAGTTAACAATTCTAGCAAAGCAACAACAATAAAAAAAATTGGTGCTGAAAGATGCTTCATGACAAGAGCTTGCTTGTTTTTGCTCCAGTTAATGTCAACAGGCTTGGGGTTTTAAACCAATAAATTGGCACACAGTCAACATCTTATATGGAACACATAAATCGAGCTATTAATTAGCAGGTTTTGCTTCTCTCCATAGACCGTAGCTTAGAAATGTTTCCATTTAGGTTGATAAGCTCAAGGCGGTGGCTTATCTAGCATATTTGACATCTGGAGTGCACCGTTTTAACACCCCCTCCTTCTTTGCTGTAAGTATAGTGATAAAGTCATCAGACCAGAAACCAAGAGATTGCAAGTTCTAGTCCGGACATAGTCACAAAGCAAACCTGTATTAAAAGGACCAGATTTCATTATTTGTCCTACAAATATATGCCTCTAATGTAGTTTTAGGTGCAGTGCTCATCCAAAACCATAAGGGATCGACCACTCATTTCCTCTCCAAGAGAGCAAAGATAGAGTAAAATTGATAAAGAGACACGTGCACTAAAATGGGCAATAGATGTTCTGCAGGGATATCTATGGGGTTGGGAATCCTCTCATCAACCACTCACTTGACTGAAACAAATGAAGGATACCAATTCATGTCTGACCAACAGTATTTGACACTACAACCATATACCAATTTAATATTGAACATCAAGCTAGACAGCAACATTTCATTGCTAAAACTTAATAATAATAATAATAACAACAGAATTGGAAGGGACCTTGGAGGCCTTCTAGTCCAACCCTACACCATCTCAGACAGATGGTTATCCAACATTTTCTTTTTTCTTTTTTTATTACTTTTTTTACAACAAACAAACAAAAAAAAAATACATTATTACACCCTTGTGCTATACATAAAAGGAAGATTTGGGTCTTCGGATATATCCTCATGATTGCCAAAATCCACGTTTTCGAGGTACAGGTACTGAAGCGTCCAATGTTCCAAGCGCAAAGTCCACAAATGGTTTCCAAGTCTTCCAGAAAATATCTTCTTTATACACACCACTTCTAATTTTAATATCACATGTCATTTTATCATTTAAAGCTAATTTCCACATTTCAGAATTCCACTCTTCTATTCTAAAAATCACATCTAGTTTCCAATATCTAGCTATTATAATTCTACCTATTATAATCATAATTCTAATCAATTCTTTTTCATATTTTGTTAATTCTATTTCCTTAATTACCAACAATAATATAGTTTCCACTCTCAATGTTATTACTTTCCCCATCATTTCAAATATCATTTTCTCCAATTGTTGCCAAAACTTTTTAACCTTATCACAATTATACCACATATGTTCATAAGTCCCCAATTCCATCTCACATCTCCAACATTTTTTACTAATTTTTTTATCCATTTGTGACAATCTTACTGGAGTCAAATACCATTTCCAAACAACTTTATAATTGTGCTCTTTAATCCTTATAGATAAAGTTCTCATAATTCTACTCTTCCAATTCACATTCCAATCTGACTCTGGTATTTCAATATTAAGATCTTTTTCCCAATTTGTCCTCATCACTCTTTGTAATTTTTCATCAGAATTTATAATCTTATAAACCCTACTAACAAGTCCCTTTAGCCCAATTTCATCTTTCATAATCCGAGATACTAAATATTCAAATTCAGTTTCACATCTATTTATCGAATAATTTTCCTTTAGTTTTTTGTCCATTTTCTATCTGTATTTTTCAAACCAACTTAACCCTAATTTTTCAATAATTTCTTTATTCCTCCTTTCATTTCCCATAACTTTTATCCAATCTCTAATAATTTCTATATTTTCCTCTTTAATCACTTCATTACGTTTTATATTATTTTTAATCGGCCAAATTCCAGTTGTCTCCCCCAAAAAGATTATATCCGGAATTAAAATTTTAACAAATTTGTTCCACATTTTACTTAATCCCTTTAACCAATAACTTCTACTTACACATTTTAAATTTGCTTTATCTAAAAACCACCTTGATCCAAATTTCTCTATATCCCTTAACTCTAAGTCTCTCCAATAGTTATCTTCACCTTTAAGTATTTTTACCACTATCCGGATACCATACGCACAGTAATAATTAAATAATTTGGGGATTCCTAATCCACCTTCCTTTTGATTTTGATACCACATTTTCTTCACTAATCTAGGTCAAATTATCTATACGCTCTGATAGTCCTGCTATTTTTTCCCCAATTTTATTTAAAGCTGCAGCAAGTTGCTGCGTTTCTGAAAGTTGTTGAGTCATTTTGAAAAAAACCAAAAAATTTCCCAACTAGAATTCCAAACCAATTTTACAGAGGGTCTTAGTGAAGATCAAAGGACGACTGTCTTTTAATTGAAGCGAAGCGGCTTATTTGCACTGTTATCTCTCAAGCTCAAGGATACTCCACAAAGAAACACAAAACTTCACAGCAAACATTAATCAGCGCCATTTTTCCTCCACATCAGCAAAGCAGAAAGGAAGACAAACCAACTTAAACGAAGCAAAATCCTTTTCTTTTTTTTTCTGTAATATAAACAAGCTATTATTTTGCTCTCAAGAGAAAAAAAAAATAAAGAAAAAATTAGCTCAATAAAATCCTCTTACTGCCAAACAATCCAATAAAAAGTCAGTTTCACTTCTCTTCAATTAAATTCTTCTTGGCTGAACTTCCGGAAGGCTCAAAAAAAAAAAATTCTTCTCATTATCAAATTCAGTCCTTAATATCCTTAGCCTCAGCAATAGAAAAAAATTTTTTTAACACAGAACAAGATAATTAATTTTGGAAAAACAAAACACAGCAATTTATTCCAACTTATCTTGTCTGCCGGCTCGGTCAACCCACGCTGTAGAAACTCCTTAATTCAAGCCGTTTCAGATGACCTACCAGTTTTAAATTCAATCTGCTGGGCTGTTAACACTTTCAGTTCATGATTTATTAACTTTCATCCATAACAGTGCATTCCAAACGGCATAAATTCTCATAAATCTTCATTAATAAGCCCTGTGAAGTGAAGGAAAGGTCCTTACCCCACCACGGTCATGGCCACGCCCTCTATCCAACATTTTCTTAAAAGTTTCCAGTGTTGGAGTATTCACAACTTCTGCAGGCAAGTCGTTCCACTTATTAATTGTTCTTCATATTGTTGTACTGTATTTCACATTGTTGTACTGTAAGAACGATGAGATTGTAATAACTTAGCCAATTTGATCTACCCTGTTTTCCCCAAAATAAGACATCCCCAGATAATAAGCTCAATCAGGCTTTTGAGTGCATGGCAATAAGGCCAAACACTTATTTCAGGGTTCAAAAAATATAAGACAGAGTCTTATTTTTGGGGAAATAGGGTAGTGGTTAAGGCACCAGGCAAAAACTCAGAAGATTGTGAGCTCAAGTCCTGCCTTAGCCATGAAAGCCAACTGGGTGACTTTGGATCAGTAATTCTCTCTCAGTCCAACCCACCTCATAGGGTTGCTGTATTGGAGAAAATAAGAGGAGGAAGATGTGTTGGATATGTTCATCACCTTGAGTTATTTGTAAAAATAATAAAGGTGGATACAAAAATAATAATAAACCTACTAAATCACAGACTTGTTGTTTTTCTCTCTCAAAAGGGATGAGCAGGCTGTTTCGCAAAATCTTAGAAGGGAGATAAGGAAGAACAGACTTAAGAAAGAAACATTGAAGTGTACCAGTAATAATATAGAGCAGTTAATGGCAAAACTTTTAGAGACCGAGTGCCCAAACTGCAACCCAAAATCCACTTATTTATCATAAAGTGCCAACACAGCAATTTAACCTGAATAATGAAGTTTTAGTTTAGAAAAAAAATCTCAAAGATGATTAACGTCTTTTATCTGAAAAAAAATCCCACAATAACAGAGGTTTCAATGAATCAAACAATTTTTTATTGAATGGTAAAAGTTTGCATTTGACATGCTTTTGATTAATGTGATTTTTGCTGTTGTATGCACACTGATAATTTTTCTAACCTTGGCTCATATTTTGTAAGTTTGAGAGCTGTATTATGCAGCACTCCGTCATCTGTTAGTCCAGGGGTGTCAAACTCAATTTCAATGAGGGACGCGTCAGGATTGTGGTTGACTTCTGGGGCTGGGGTGGGCATGGCTAGGGTATGGCCAGTTCCCCCTGCTGCTGTGCTCGCTCTCCTTGGCCAGGTTGCTCATGGTGTGTGCGGAAGAGTAAAGTATGTGGGTCAGAGGGAGGCCCACTCCCTCTCCTTATGAGGAGACCTGGCTTTGTAACCAAAACATCTTCAGTGAAAGGATGGGAGACCACCAGGAGAAGTGAGGAGGAGGGGACAAGGGGATGGCAAAAGGCAGCAGGACTGCTGTTGGTCAAATGCTAAGGCAGGATTTACCTCAGACCCTCATTCTCTCTCATTATAATCTCCTTCCTTCCCTTCTTTTTCCTTCCCTTTTCATTCTTTCCTCTTCCTTCCCCTTAGGTGCCATAGGTTCACCATTACAGCTATAGAGCATAGTATATAAATAATTGTAACAGGATAATTGGAAATAGAGTAATATAATATATTGAACAGTAAGTATAGAGAATAGTATAATCATTCTCACAGTAATAGTAATCTCCCCAATCCTTATGGGAAATTATAAGGAAACTTCCTCTCTAGAGTCCAATACGTTTAAGTCTGTATTGAGTTTGGGTCAATCCAATTGGATATGGTTTTAAAAACTATATGACACTGATATTTCCTGCATGCAACTTCTAAAAAGTTCCTTTGCTCTTCTGGTGAAATGCAAGAAAATAGTTAACTGAGAACTTCTTATATAGAAGTGGAGTCAGAAAGCAAAGAAAACTTGGAAAAAGAGAGAGATGTTGAGTAGAAAGGCAATTGATAGATGACCCCACAACATCTTGCATACCTGAGGCAGCTTAAAATCATTTAGCTTCCGAGAACTAAATTAATGTTCATAGCAATTAATAGGCCCTTTAGGGTTGTATCATGAAGTGACAGAAAGAAAGCTAGCTCATGCAATCTCCTTTTGCTTGCCAAATCCTTGGGGCAGTTTGGAGAGAGACTAGCTAATTCTGGATGACCAGCTGCCTGTCAAAATCATCCAGATCAATGCTACTATGATTGAGAGATGGTTTTTCTGACAGCTGGTGACATTATAAAGGGGTTGGAAGGGCAACCAAAGGAAATGAGAAAGCTGTCTGAAAGCCGGAATGGAGCATTGGCAGTAAGAACAGCAAAACCTGCATTGGTTTCGTTTCCTGCTACCTCACAGGTGTGAGCTGGACAAAGAGCCAGAATAAAAGAGAGAGCCAGAGGGGGAAAGAGAAGGAAGAGACAAATCACTACTGCACATTATAAAGGAAATGAAAAGAGAGAGATTGGTAGATCTTGTGGAAAAATAAACTATTTTTTTGTATCACTGAAACAGAAGCAGCTTGTAGCCATACTATATTTTCAGTTGTTAAATGGATGGATGGATGTTGTTACAAACCCTTTGGCCAATCAATGTAGCACAACAAACTCCTAATACACTGGAGGATCTTTTTTTAAAATAAATAAAATTAAAATAACATTCTCAATTCAGTTGCATTAACTGGCCCCTTAATAGCAATATAAAAGAACTTTGCCTCATTTTAGATATATCTATAAAAACATCAAGTTACATGCAATGAATCCTTTCTCCCAGGGAACCCTGAAAGTAGAGGTTTTTTTTAAAAAAAAGATACTTTTTAGTGCCCTGATAGAGAATACAATAGAGGAGAACATGTCTCATGGTTTGCATACATAACTGAAACATTCTCATTCCTTGAGAAACTCATATCCAAATTGGATGATGGAAATGCACCTCAATACGCCTCATTGAAAGAAACCCTGTATTTAAAGAAACTACCTGAGGTGGGTCTAGGACAGGGGTCTCCAAAGTTGGCAATTTTAAGACTTGTGGACTTCAACTCCCAGAATTCCACAAGTTTTAAAGTCCACAAGTTTTAAAGTTGCCAAGTTTGGACACCCCTGGTCTAGGACCACTTGCCATGGCCAACTTGACATAGCCAATCTAGAAAACGTGGTTTAAATGTATTCTTCACTAGATCTGCTTTGGACCAACACACCGTCATCTGTTATTGTTTCTCATTTCTTGCATTTGTAGCCCACCTTTTCCCTGAAGATGCTATTCCTAGAGATCTTCCCTAATATGATTCTCCTAATAACAGCCCTATGAGGTAAATTGAGCTAAGAGAGCAATCTGTGAGCAAATAGGGACTTTATCCTGGGTGACTTTGATCTCCTAAATGTGATACCACATGGGTGCCTTCTAGATGTGTTTATTTATAGCTCTCATCAACTTCAACCAGCATGCTCACTTACAACATTGTTCGAGGATGTTGGGAGTTTTATTCTGGCACATCCAGCGCAGTTTAGAAAAGTCTGGGCTAATAGATGCCATTAGCTGAGTGTAATATTGCCAGAAAGTTTTCAGGCCAGAATGATAAATGGTTGGAAGATTTTGCAGAATAGAAAAGGGAGCACTGAATCATTTTCTTATGCAGTTCTTCAACTATTATTCAGTTGAATGGAAAAGAAATTGTTTTCCGCACATTCCCCCTCCAAATATAAAGGGAGTAATACTTCAGAAGCATTTCTCATGAATGAACTGCAGGATTTTGGCATTGCTCTAGCAGCTGCTAGGTAACCAACAGGGTGTTTTCTTGTATTAGGTGTGCTAGTACTATTTTTCCTTCCTTAACAGCTTTCAAACTCTACAGTTTTCCAAACTGTAGTAAAACTGTAAGACAAAAACATCATAAAGGAACTCCTTTCTCCATGGGTTGTTTTTTTATTTATTTATTTTTATCAGGAAGTCTGAATAGTTGGAACTGTGAAAAGTGAAGTGGGACAGGGGACAGGTCAGGCAGCAAGTGACATGAGATATATCATGATGTCCTCAAGAAAATAACATAAATTAATTTTCATGACTTTTATGTAAATAGCAAATGTCTTAATTTGTGCAATGTCTCCATGTTATGTTATGTGGGACATCTTGTCTTCTACGGGATGCTAGTAACGGAGAGTTGTGCATCAAAAAAAAATATGCTGGCACTATTCTTTCACAACAGTAAAATCAAAAGCATTACTCAAAGAAATTTACAAACAGTGTCTAAAGCATTCCGAGAATGATTTAAATGCCTCTTTTTGCAAAATAAGATTTTGGTTAAATTGGAGGCAGATATTGGGAACTATTTAAGGAATTATATAAGAAAGTGTGTGTGATCTTAGGAACTCCATGAAAACAACAGTCATGAATTGATGAAAAACACTTGAACTAATAAGAAAATAGGCACAATTTCTTCATTTACTGCCCAAACATATCTTTAAAGGTATTTCTGGGTCTTACAGTATGTATGATAGGATTTCTGCCTATAATCTCCAAAAGTTATTGTTGCAGTTTATCATTGTTGCTATTAGGCTAGTGTGAGGATGTTAATAGCCCAAAATTCAGAAGATGTCTTTCTGGGGGGAAAATCAATTTATTCCCCCAACTCCTAGCAATGGATTGTGGTCTTAAAGTATATGCAATTTATTGTTGTGACAAATTAAATAAATAAATAAATAAATAAAAAATAAATGCACATAAATAGAAACTACTGAAATTTTAGTTTAAGGTACAGAAGCAAACAAAATGGGAGCGATCCCATAGCCGCCACAAAAAAATTTTTCCACTATGTGCAGTCTATAGATTTGTAAAAATACAAAGAAACAAAAACTCAAATACTAACAATAAGCTTCAAGTGGTATGTTCCTTCACAAACCAAGCCTGGATAAAAG
Organism: Ahaetulla prasina; assembly: GCF_028640845.1. Lineage (NCBI taxonomy): Eukaryota > Metazoa > Chordata > Lepidosauria > Squamata > Colubridae > Ahaetulla > Ahaetulla prasina. The sequence continues at coordinate 54,052,442 of NC_080539.1, forward strand.
TTATGTCCGTGGAATAGCTCATTATTCACCAAAGTGAAGAAAAAGTTATTTAACATAACATAACATAACATAACATAACATCAGAGTTGGAAGGGACCTTGGAGGCCTTCTAGTCCAACCCCCTGCCCAGGCAGGAAACCCTACACCATCTCAGTCAGATGGTTATCCAACATTTTCTTAAAAATTTCCAGTGTTGGAGCATTCACAACTTCTGCAGGCAAGTCGTTCCACTGATTAATTGTTCTAACTGTCAGGAAATTTCTCCTTAGTTCTAAGTTGCTTCTTTCCTTGATCAGTTTCCACCCATTGCTTCTTGTTCTACCCTCAGGTGCTCTGGAGAACAGCCCAACTCCCACTTCTCTGTGGCAGCCCCTGAGATATTGGAACACTGCTATCATGTCTCCCTAGTCCTTCTTTTGTTAAACTAGACATACCCAGTTCCTGCAACCGTTCTTCATATGTTTTATCCTCCAGTCCCTAATCATCTTTGTTGCTCTTCTCTGCACTCTTTCTAGAGTCTCAACATCTTTTTACATCGTGGCGACCAAAACTGGATGCAATATTCCAAGTGTGGCCTTACCAAGGCATTATAAAGTGGTACTAACACTTCACGTGATCTTGATTCTATCCTCTGTTTATGCAGCCCAGAACTGTGTTGGCTTTTTAACAGCTGCTGCACACTGCTGGCTCATATCTAAATGGTTATCCACTAGGACTCCAAGATCCCTCTCACAGGTACTACTATTGAGCAAGGTACCACATATACGGTACTGGTGCATTTTGTTTTTTTGGCCTAAATGTAGAACCTTACTTTTTTCACTGTTGAATTTCATTTTGTTAGATAGCGCCCAATGTTCAAGTCTGTCAAGATCTTTCTGTAACTTGAGCCTATCTTCTGGAGTGTTGGCTATTCCTGCCAGCTTGGTGTCATCTGCAAATTTGATGAGTTCCCCATCTATCCCCTCGTCCAAGTCATTGATGAAGATGTTGAAGAGTACTGGGCCTAAAACAGAGCCTTGGGGTACTCCACTGCATACTTCCCTCCATGTGGATGTAGTTCCGTTGAGGACTACACGTTGAGTGCGGTTGGTCAGCCAGTTACGAAGTTATTTCTTTCTGTCCGTCTGAAAATACATTACAGAATGAAGAGGCGTGGACATAAAGTATGTGGAACATTGCAAAAGTAATGGAGGGATAAGTATTTTCTAGAGAAACCTGTTTGGGACCATTTAGTAATAAATAAAAACAATTGTTTTAAATAACAAGGGGAATTCCTGAATGACAGGTTATTTTAGTATGTCAGCCAAGTTTAAAATAACTTAAGCGCTGTGTGAAGTAATAATAATTCCGCATTATAGCGTCAAGCGACATTAAAGCATTTAGAGGCTGGCTTATATGGAGACTTCAAGATACGAGAAAAAAAGACAAGCAGGCAAAAAGCAACAGCCAAACTGAAGTTTTGGAAAAATGCTGTAGAACATCAGCTATTTTTCAGGAATTGCTAAGATGCTGATAATAACATGAATCAAGAGGCAATCCCACACCATGGTTTAGCCAGATATCTTTAACTAACGTAGCTTTAAATCTATATAATAAGGGGAAACGGCACCCTCAGGCTTGAACCTGAGGTCCTCTAGTTCTGTGGGGAAAAGGGACTTTCCCATCGGGTCTCCTTACCACCACTCCCAACACCTTCACTATAAAGCTGTGTTTTCCTTTCTATACCAACTTCTGGGGAATCAGGAGAAGTTTGAAGGGGAATTCCTCACCTCACCCTGGCTCTGGCAAAATATAAAAAGGGAAAGAAAAGGGGAAAGAAAAAGAGACTTTGGGAATCCCTAGCTCAGCCAAGTTGAGGTGGGCGATATGAGGTAACTAGTCAATTTCAGAATTAAAACAAAAAACAATTTACAATGTAAAAAAAAAATGTATGTCAGCCTATATGTATAGGCTTTCTATCTCAGTTTTTTAATACACCTTTCTATTCCCTCCCCTGCATTTTTTCCCCCAAGTTATCAGACGGGGAATCCTATTTGTATAGTTGAAGGACCAACAATTACACACCACCAAAGCATAGCAGCAACAGACCTGAAGTATCAATAGGTTTGGGAGAGATGGATGGATGGATGGATGGATGGATGGATGGATGGATGGATAGATGAATGGATGCCTTTAGAAGAAAAAAATCCAAAGGAGCAATCTCTTAGTGGGAACAATGCACCAAGATATGCTGTCCAAATCTTGAGGCAAAAGGGAGATGGGAAAAGGGAGGAGAAATGATCTGAAGTGGAAATGGTGTATAACCTTCTATGTTGCAATAATTTAATGAAGGCTCAACATATTTCACACATGAAAGTATTCTCAGAGATACGTTAAACTTTCTTCTCTCTCCTGCTCAATTTAGCTATGAAACCTGGGTCCTCAGTTTATATGTGCTCTGGTATCTTTCATGATTAAAGTTCTATGACAGGCCACAAGTTGCATAGCAACTGTAACCATGACTTAGTCATCCTGAAATATTCTCGCCATGGTTCTGAAATTTTCCAGACTTTGTTGTTGTCAAGGGTGTGTGGAATTTCCGTGTGTGTGTGCGTGTGTGTGCGCGTGTGAAAATCCAAGACAGACCTTGTTCTTTTTGCAAGTTCACGTGAATGGATTAAGAGGTTCCTAGTCAATTGACTCTAACTTGTAAATTAGAGTTTTAAGGCAGTTTGGTTTTTCTTAGAGACATTAAGACTTCACTATAGTCTTAAAATAGATACTTAATTTGATATAACATTTCATCCTGACCACCCAGGCATTTTATGCAATAAAAGCAATTCTGGGACCAGACCATCTTTTAGGTTGCTTGATTTATATTGCTTTGTTTAAAATTGAATTATTTTTTAAAACTTCATTGCTGTTGTTCTCTAATGAACTACTTTTAGATTCTTTGAGAGAAAACATAATAGAGAAGAAAATCAATAGGCATCATCGAACTGGCTCTGGAGATTTGAATGCAAAATGCAAACAAACAAACAAACATTGCTGTTGAGTCATAGCTGTTCATCTCTTTCACAGTGAGATGAGTGGCATATAAATTTAATAAACAAACTACTCTTTACTTCTAACACAAGCAAAAGAAAAATGATTATTTCTTATTGTCTCCATCTTCTTGTCTCCATCTCAGGGCCTCAAAGTATCTATGTGCACATGTGTATTTTTTGCATCTTACAGTCCTTTGTGGATCCTAGACTGTTTCATGCAGTTTTCTTAATCAGGTTGAAAGTAATTTGCTGCCTTCTTATGGCTGAGAGAGAATGTCTGATCCAAAGGCACCAAGTTGACTCTGTGCATAGAACTCCTGTTCCTAATCCAATGCCTTTCATCATTGTGCCAAAGTGTACACTAACCACTAATCTAAGTACAATGAGCCATGCAGTAATGGGTTTCAAATCCCATCACTACCGGTTCGCTCGTGGACGCTTCTGCACATGTGCAAAGATGTCCGGGTGGGTAGGTAGAGCCTCATGCTGCCACCGCTACTGGTTCTCTTGATCCAGGATGAACCATTAGCAACCACCACTGGAGCCATGGTGGCACAGTGGTTAGAGCGCAGTACTGCAGGCTACTTCTGCTGACTGCTGGCTGGCTGCAATTTGGCAGTTCAAATCTCACGAGGCTCAAGGTAGACTCAGCCTTCCATCCTTCTTGAGGTGGGTAAAATGAAAACCCAGATTCTTGGAGTCAGTATGCTGACTCTGTAAACTGCTTAGTGAGGGCTGTAAAGTACTGTAAAGCAGTATAAAGGCTATTGCTACACCCTGCTGACTTAAAAGAAAACTTATTGGGGACCCCCTCTTTGACCTTGGCCATCAAATTCCTCTCAATTCTTCCCATTCTGATGCTCCATCCACATTTGTGATCCCTCTACACTTTCTTCAGTAGCTTCCACCTACCACTCAACCACCAAAAAGGGTAGTCCTTTGGAAGCAGCTGTAACAGTTTTCAATAGCTTTTGAAAACATTCAACTTCTTTGGTCATGCTCTTTCATTTTTTCCTGAGTTTTTCCACACAGCCAGACTCCTGTTAGCTCTCCCTCTTCGTTCAGACACTGACCTCGCTCCCTGAAAACTCCCTTACTTTGGAAGGTTAGGTTTACAAATGCAAAACAGAATAAAACTATTTACATGTGTAACACTGATTTGAAACCTTATAGTACCTGCTGTTTTATATGATTTTTCTACAGAAAAATGATTTAAAATAAGGTTAATGGTTTGCTCAGATTGATTTCAGTGATCCCTCCATCATACAAAAGGATAGAGCTTCCAGTCTCAAGAGGTGTGACAACTGCAACTTGGGCAACCCTGCAGAGGTCTGTCAATTGCCTAACAAACAAACAAACAAAACAGCCAAGGGGTTTCTTCCAAAGGTGAAATCCAGCAGGTTCTGACAGGTTCTGCAGAACCGGTAGTGGAAATTTTGAGCAGTTTGGAGAACCGGTAGCGGAAATTATTAGTAGTTCAGAGAACCGGCAAATACCACCTCTGGCTGGCCCCAGAGTGGGGTGGGAATGGATATTTTGCAATATCCTTCACCCAGGAGTGGAAAGGGAATGGGGATTTTGCAGTATCCTTCCCCTGCCATGCCCACCAAGCCACACCCCACCCACCAAGCCACGCTCACAGAACCGGTAGTAAAAAAATTGGATTTCACTACTGGCTTCTTCTTTTTAAAAGAAACCTAAAACAGAGAAATGATCAAGTAATCCCTGGTCTTCTGTAAAGTGAGGAGATGGGGTTGGAGAAAATGAGCTCTAAGCATCTATGTTACTAGTTAAGTGAGGAGTGGGGAAGAAGCCTCAGTCTTCAAAATGAAGGGAGCGGTTTGGTATATGGAACTGGCAGAGTTCCTTCCAGCATTTTTCAGATGTGTATTGGGCTGAGCCCCCCAAGTGTGCTGCTTTATGTACAGGAGTATAGCCAAACCACAGCTAGTGGTTACTTTTATCACAGAGCAGCTGTGCGGCTTTGAAAAAAAAAAAGCAAAACTCCTCTTCTACACCACAGCCTAATTTACATTCAGGAATTCTAGGTCAGCAAACAGAGCAGGTCCTATGGAAAGCAGCATAGACACTACCATAAACATGGTAATACTAGCAAGGAATGATGGGAGTCGAAGTCTATTTCCATGGATAATGAAGAAGATTGCATTAAAGAACTTAGGGAGGAAGAGATATCCAAAAGTAGTCAGCCTATTTCATCCAAAGAAAAGGCAGACTCGAAGTCCAAAGAGGTTTTCTTCCTTCTTCAGGATTTTTATCTCTGTCTTGCATGTTTTCTTTCCACTGGGGAAAAAAAATATGAGTACAAGTTCCAAGAGTGACATATAATTCAAACTTCAGAAGAGATTCTGAGGTTCCAAATCTTCCCTGCTTCTTGTCTTTGCCAACAGTCAAATTCCACTGTCAGAGCAGTAAGTGGGCGGATGGGTAATTTTCAGCCCAGATCTCCCCCATCAAGATGGAGATCTCTGCCTCTAGTGTAGGAGAATCAAAGCACCCTCTGACACCTTCCCAAGGACCATAGAATGATAGCTCAGATAATTGAACTATTCAGAAGTGACAGGCAAAAAGGAACATAAAGGAGTTATGAATCAGGATTCATTTTAATCTACTTAATGCTGGGCTGTTAAGTCACCTGACTAACATGTGTGAAATCTGAAACCATGGAGAAGTTCAGGAACGTTCTGGCACATTCTCTCTCTTCCATTTTGCCTCTTACCATTTCCCCTGAAATCGTTTCATGTCTGCCAGAACCTATGACACCACAGCAAGGAAATGTCTACACTATTGGACAAAAAGGAACCAGCTGTTCTTTGTCAAGCTTAATGACTGAAAACCATGGTGGAAAAACTGTGAGAAAATATTTGAGAGATAAGGACACCGATTTGGGTGGAAATAGCATATGGGTGGATTCACACAGTGTATTGATCGTGTGAGCAGTCAAGATGTGTGAAAGCTCAACATCAACTATCACAGACTCATGTATCATGTGTCGTTAGTTTTCATCAGAGCTGTTGAGCTATATGGCAGAATAAAGTATAATGGATAATATCACAGGGCTAATGTAGATTGCAGGAATATGTGTTTGAAAAGCACAGATTCATTGAGACATCAACCAAATGAAATATAATGGACTCTTGAGATGAAGGAACTGCCATTATTTCTACAAGATAAGTCCACACGTGATCACATGCAACTGTCAGGAAGGAGTGTCTCATCTGGCAGCCTATGGGCTACATGGAGAGTTTGTCCTTGCACTCAAAATGTATGCTCTAAAGCAGGGGTCTCCAACCTTGGTCCCTTTAAGACTTGTAGACTTCAACTCCCAGAGTCCCTCAGCCAGCAAAGCTGGCTGAGGTACTCTGGGAGTTGAAGTTCACAAGTCTTAAAGGGACCAAGGTTGGAGACCCCTGCTCTAAAGTAAGGTCTTAATCCCATCTATAGATATTTTGGAATGTAACAGCATAAAGTTAGATCCAACAAAGAGATAATAGAAACTAAAAACTTTTTTTTGTACCATTATTTACTGCATCCTATAACCAAACCAGTGGCCCCGGAAATCCAGAGTACACACCTCAGTACTAGTCACTGGTGCCTTTGTCTTCTAAAGTTGATATATGATTCAAACTTCCATTAATAACCTAGAAGTTTAACTTAGTTACGAAATCGCTTCAACATTGATTATATACCTGCAATATAACAGATGCTACCTTTGGAATGATAAGATGGAGCTCTTTCCCAAAGAAAGACAATGTTGCTCTTAAAGGCAGGTGCTGTGAAAAATAGGGTAAGATGGTTGCCTCAGGTGGAGACAGTTGTGCTGTGTGTACTGCTGTGTATACTGAATAGCAACATTCATCCTTCTGAGCTATTTTTTCTATTGAAGAACATAGCTGTTTGTTCAGGATGCTGTCCCCATCAGCAGTGTAAAGGTGAATTGGAAAATTGAGTGGCCATTTTGTTTAATTTGTGTATGTGAAATGGGATAGGTTCCCTCTTATTCCTTAGCAATGTTGGAAGAATATCTTAGATCAGCTTTGATTAAGGATTATAGGAGAGTGGGAGATAAAAACATGTGACCCATAGAACCTATAAGTCCTGGAAACCCATAGAATTCTTCTAATAGCCCTCATAAAACACATTTTCCAATGTATTGAGGGGACATATAGTAGGATGATCTGAAACAAGCAATGTTTTTGCCACTGTTATAAAACTTTTTTTTCACACACTCTCTTTTCCTTCAGCCATCACACTTCCAATTGGCAGGGCCCTATTAGAAATAATCTTGGACAATCGTGCTGGGGGAGGTTGTAATTAGGCAGAGGGTCAGATGAAATGAGTCTAAGATTCCTCACCTCCTCTGATCATGGATTACATGTTAGTGGAAAGGCAGGGGTATCTGCGGGGCTTGGTTGAAACTATCACGATGATGGCCATATTAGTTTGATTGAAGATACTGTTTTTTAGGTGCAACACTTCAGTTGTACCATTGTAATCATCATGTTGTCTTTTGTTTAACCATAGCTGCAGCCTCACCTGTAAAGGGTATTGTTAAGGAAGGACACTGTAGTACAGTGCTGAAGCGGTCTTTTTTTTTTAAGTGCCCTTGTGCTCTGCCAGAAATTATGTATTCAGTATAAATTGATACATGCAGTCTGTAATGAACTCTGTGTTGCTTAGATGCAAAACATGCTTTTATCTTATTTTTCTTTCTTTCCTCTTCATTTTTCTCCAGTGGTAAAAGTAATATTTTGCAATGAAATAGACTTGAGCAGCAACAGAACTTGACAATGCCTCATTTCAAGACTATTGTGGATGTGACCCTATTCACAGCAAATATATTAAGGAAGGGATGCAGAAGTCCTTTTTGAAGGCATATGTCAATCACTTCTGACTTAAGAATAAAAAAATGTCAGATATTATCAAATGATTCTACAATTCAATGAGACAGGGAGTCCATCAGGAATCTCCCATGATCTCAATCTTCCTTATTATGGTAAAATGTATAGTAATAAGACCTGGCTGTTCCCAAAGGCATTGGGCTTTAGGCATGACAGATGAATAAACTTTGGCGTGTAGCAAAAAAAATTTCTTCTGGGGGTGGGGGTGTTGCTTTTTATTGCTATTGTTTTTTCATTCAGATAGATAGATAGATAGATAGATAGATAGATAGATAGATAGATAGATAGATAGATAGATAGATAGATAGATAGATAGAGATAAGAGATAGAGAGATATATATACACACACACACACGATTCTTGATGAACATATCTTTTCTTTTATGTACACTGGAGAGCATATGCACCAAGACAAATTCCTTGTGTGTCCAATCACACTTGGCCAATAAAAAATTCTATTCTATTCTATTCTATTCTATTCTATATGTGTGTGTGTATATATGTATACTTATAGTATATAGTATATAGTATATAGTGCTTCTGGGAGCACGAAGCTGAAGCCTGGAGATGACGAATGAGATTTTGTCGAAACGTCACCAAGACACTTCCAATTTTACGCGCGAGAAAACCCGAATAACCAAAGACCTACATACAAACACTCGCGAAAACCTCAGAAAACAAATACTTATAGATCTCTCTATATATATGTATGTACATGTATGCATACACACATACACACAAACACACGCATATATATATATCATGAATTTGAAACAAAAGCTTTTTCTCCATGATAAAGGATTGTTTATAATTAATCTGAAATCTTTTGAAATTTTTTGAAATTTGAAAAAAGATTGAAATCTTATTTCAGATTTAGCTGGATCCTTAGTCCATTTGTAAATTTCTGAAATCAAATTTTGAGTCACCCATTTGCTGTTTTATTTCAGAAAAAAAATCAAGTCCTTAAACTTGTATTTAAAATTTCCTTCACTGAGGATTGAAGGAAACTCAATCTGTGCTGTAAAACTTGCTGATCCAAAGGTTCCTAGTAGCTGAAAAGCAGTTAACAAGCCATTTCCTAGAAAAGGAAAAAAGGAGCCATTGTCCTTCCTCAGGAGCCTACCATAGTTTGAGCAAGAACGTTTGTCTCCCAGAGCCTTAAAGCTGCCAGAGGCCACTGTCTTGCAGTCTCCTTGCAAGGAGCAACTGTCTGGAACCTTCTGTGTGACCTCAAGTCCTCTCTTTGTCTGGAGAAGAATGACTGAAGAGCCAGTCTGCTCACTGGCTCTTCTTATTGCCATGGTCATTGGATCTACTTTTTACAGAGATGTCTTCAGTCCACCATTTCTATTCCAGAACTCCAAACTTTTGTGAAGTGTGACATTGAAAATTGTCTACTCCCCCCCCTCCCTTATCAGTCAATAGACCAGGGAGCCTTTTATTTATTTTCTAATTCCAGCAATTGGCCTCAATTCAGCCCAGTGGTGGGATTCAGCCAGTTCGCAACACTTCGGGAGAACCGGTTGTTAACTTTCTGAGCAGTTTGGTAAACTGGTTGTTGGAAGAAATCATTAGGGCAGAGAATCAGTTGTTAAATTATTTGAATCCCACCACTGATTCAGCCCCTTCAAAACCGTGATCACTGTCCTTCCAATTGCAGTTGCTTTGGTAATCTTCATGCAGCAACTATGGAATATATATGCATTTGTGTACAAACTTTTCAAAATTAGTCTAGAGCCATGATGGCATGTGTGCCGCAAGTGGCACGCAGAGCCATCTCTCTGGCCATGCCAGCCATCACCCATCGCTCTTCTGGGTTCTGGCATGCACATGTGCACCAGCCAGCTGGTCTGCACGCACACATACTCGCCAGAAACCAGAAGCTCAGGTTCCCGACACCCACATGCATGCCAGGGAACTACTCTTCAGGTTTCTGTCACTCCAGGACCTGCGTGCCAGGGAGCTGCTCTTCCAGTTTCCGATACTTCCCCATGCGAGCGCTCCCGTTTTGGCACTCGGCATTGAAAAGATTTGCTAACACTGGTCTAGACAGGGGTGAAATGTAAAATTTGTTACTACCGGTTCTGTGGGCATGGCTTGGTTGGGGGTAATGTGACGGGGTAGGCGTGGCCTACTTTTTTTTACTTTTAAAAGCATTTTTTACAGCCTCTTCAGCCAAAGAGGTTGTAAAAAAAATGTTTTTAAAGGGCTCTGACGATCCCAGCTGAGTTGCCTGATCGCCAGAACTCTTTAAAAGCTTTTTTTACAGTCTCTTCAGCCGAAGAGGTTATAGAAAAAGTGCTTTGAAAAGGTTCTGACAATCCCAGCTGAGCCGCACAATCATCAAAGGCTTCTTTTTTTACTTTTAAAAACATTTTTTCGGCCGAAGAAAAAATGCTTTTAAAAGTTAAAAAAAACCTCTGATGATTGCGTGGCTCAGCTGGGCGTGAGGGAGGAAGAGGGGGGGCAGGGATTTTTGCTATTGGTTCTCCAAACCACCCACCACCATCACTACCGGATCGGGCGATCCGGTCCAAACCGGGAGCATTTCACCCTGGGTCTAGAGGTATATGGATAAATTGCTTTCAAGCATTAGCCTTCTCTTACAAACTTGCAATCAATTATACTGGCCAATTTGAAGACTGGCTAAGATGCATTCCAGGAACTTCAAAGTAATTTGTAATTTATTTACTTGTAATAATTTACAAGTTTTTTGCCAGCCTTTGTTGTCCCACACACACACACACACACACATCTCACCACGGTAACAGTGATTGCTTGCCCTTCACCCTGCTCATTGTCATCCTTGCTCTCAACATCCACCCATCAACAACAGTAAAAAAAGGTTGTCCCTCTGTCTGCTCTGTCCTTAAATAAGAGTTTAAATATGGTGAGAATAACATTGCAATGCTGACTAAAATCTGGATTCTTTTAAGAAGAGATTCTCAAATTGTGCGACAAGAGAGCAGCCTAAAACGGTGAAGTTTTACGACTCCTCTCATATAAAACAAAACAATAACTAAAAAATAATAATAATAATACTATAACTGCTGTGATCAGCAGCTGGTTTTGACAAATGGTTTGACCTATCTTGTTGCAGGCTTTGTTGCCTGCTTGCCCAGGCAAAGCAGAAATAATATTTTATAGTCCTCCTGTTTTGCCTAGGCAAGCTTTTCCCCCTTTTTTTAAAGGGTAACTGCAAACTCTTCTCATTAACTTACGGGACTGCCTGTTGCCACCGGTGGCCTCCCATCGACCAGTGCGCTCTATAGAGAAGGTCTCCTCAGGGTGCCGTCGGCCAGACAATGTCAGCTGACGACCCCCAGGGGGAGGGCCTTCTCTGTGGGGGCCCCAGCCCTCTGGAACGAACTACCTCCAACGTTGCGCCAACTCTCTGACCTCCGAGCCTTCCGGCGTGAGCTGAAGACTATTTTATTTCATCGAGCAGGACTGGCCTAATAGTTTTTATTAGTTTTAATTAGTTTTTTAATGGGTTTTAGCAAATTTTTATATTTCGGCCAATTTAAAATTAGTTTTTTAAAATTGCTCTTAACTTTTGTATTATTGCTTTTACTTGGCTGTAAACCGCCCTGACTCCTTCGGGAGAAGGGCAGTATAAAAGTTGAAATAATAAATAAATAAAATAAATAAAATTAAGTTGTTTGTGACTCCTTAGGGATGCAAGTATCTCTGGAATGCTCAGAATATCTTTAAGTATAGAGAAAATCAAGAGACCAAATGCAGCTACCATTTTGCTCAGTAGCACATGCAAACTCTTTTCTAAGAAGGTTGGATGTTGTCCACCACATGGTAATAAGTGCAGAGCAAGCAGGGAAACGGCAAAATCTAGAAAGGGCAACAGCCTTTGAGACCTTCCAAATTGGGCACTCAAAACTCTCCGCCCTATACAGTAATTTAGTTCTCTCATTGTCTTTGTCAAAGGCTGAGATTCAGAAAGACCACCTACACTTCCATTTTGCATTCTTCTGAAATTTCAGGTTTTATTTGCACCGCACCTTCACCAATATCTCCTATTTTTTTTAGTTCAGTCTAACTTTATGTCTGCTTTACCCATGTTACTGCTATAAGAATAATTGCAGCAGTAGGACTAATGTTTGTTTAAAAAACAGAACTCATTTAATCTGTTTTTCTTTCTACCCCATTTACTGGACAGTTACAAAAAGAATTGCTTCCTGGCCCATTTGGTTTCTAGACATATTCACTCTCGAAGATTCTTGGCTTAGACTATTGCAATGACATATTGAGAAAGGGATTCATAATACTTTTGCCTGTTTGAATGGGTATTTTTGAGTAACACAATCAAGAAACACAATTAACTCCCTTGCCTAGAACTATGAAAGAACCATCTGTAGCAGTATGAAAATAAAACATTTTACAGAATAAACCAAATCCAAGATGCTTTTGATTTTTGTAAGTCAGATCATTAGGCAGTTTAATTGTGTGAACGAGATACACCTACCAACACTGTTTTAAAATGAAAAGATTTCTCCAGACATAGCCAGCTTAGGGAAGGGGCAGAATTTCAATTTGTTTTGACAAAGGATTTTACCATCAGATTATGAAATTCAGATTAATTCACTGAAAATTTGAACAATTACCTGTTATATTTATTGTTGCAAACTTATTGTTAGAAGACACCAATGAGAATAAAACAGACACATTTTTCTCTCACACTGTATTTCTTTCAACAAATGGTAGAACTTGTAGTAATCGTTGGAAGAAATAACTGGGTTTGAATTAGGAAGAAACAATTGTTGGGTTCAGTTCCAAGTGGGGAGAAAGATACTGGAAACATGGAAGCTGTTTGAAAAGATGGTTTAATGGTGGACAGGGCCACATGGTTTGAGGTCATGGGCAATCGAGGACATGGGTGAGGGAGGGAGAGAGAGAAAGAGATTTATACCCTCTCTTGGACCCCACCTTGGAACTTCCTGTTCCTGTGTAAGGGCAAGTATCCTGATTGGTTGTCAGACTCCCATGGGGCCATGCAGGGGTAACTTTGTAAGTTGTGTTGAGCCCCGTGCTTGGTTGAATCTTGCTAGGTAATAAGGTGATAAAGCTAATCATGTCCTGTGAATCATGAGGGTGAAGGTCTTAATCCCATCACCCTGGAGCTAAAGTGTGGGGCAGGGAGCTGCTTTGTCTTTAAAAACATGTTTCTCCTTTTCTCATCCAGGGAAATATAATATTCTGCCTTTTTAATATTTCCTACAATATTTCATTCTTCTAGGAGATGGGTGGGTGTTAACTTTCTTACATAGTGGTAACATTTTCCAGGAGCAGGCCTTAATCAATCATTTTATAGGTTATTTGCTGAAGAAGCATTTCAATAAAATGGTTGTGCTTAGAAGAATGACTTACCCATCACAAAAAAGAGAAATGCTTCACACACAAAAAGCAAAAAAAGGCATGTACAGCAAAAGTCTTACATGTATTTCAAATATATTAATAATAATATAAGAAAAAGATAATATACCTCATAAAGGTGGGAAAAACTGCAAGTTGCTTGGTTTGTCGCCTGACAAAAATTGGTCACAGTTTTTCTTTTTTCCCGTTCTTCATATTTAATTTAGCCTTTTAAACAGGAGGCATCTCCAAATAGAGAATAAACACTGCTGTGGCCTAGAGATGGAGCTCTTGAACTCACAATCAGGAGGTTGTGTAGTTCAATCCTAGGTAGAGGCAGATGTAGGGTTTTCTGCTTGGGCAGGGGGTTGGACTAGATTACCTGCAAGGTTCCTTCCAACACTGTTAATCTGTTTTGTTGTTGTTAGTTGCGAAGTCATGTCCGACCCATCGCAATCCCATGGACAATGTTCCTCCAGGCCTTCCTATCCTCTACCATCCTCTGGGGTCCATTTAAGCTCACACCTGTTGCTTCAGTGACTCCATCCAGCCATCTCATTCTCTGCCATCCCCTTCTTCTTTTGCCCTCAATCTTTCCCAGCATTAGGTTCTTCTCCAGTGACTCCTTCCTTCTCATTAGGTAGCCAAAGTATTTTCGTTTCATCTTCAGGATCTGGCCTTCTAAAGAGCAGTCAGGGTTGATCTCCTCTAGGACTGACTTGTTTGTTCACCTTGCAAGGGACTGCAAGGGACTCGCAGGGCGACTTGCTTTAGCTATCTTCTTTATTTGAAAGTGAGATAGCAGGACACATGCCCTCTAGATTTTAGTTACCTATTCCAAAATAAACACAATGCTTATTAAAAAAATATGCAACATGGTTTCATAGGAAAATGTCTTTTATCTGTGCTTTCAGGAGTATCAATAGTTGCAGTTGTTGTGTATTTCTTTTTCTTAATAACATGTAAGGAAATTTTTTGTTGATCCTTCTCTAGTGTTTATAATTATTGCAAATAGAAATCTCTTTTTTTTAACTGTAACTATTTTTTCTTTGCCTTTTTTCTTTTTGCATTTTAAATTTATTAAACTTGTTTGTTCTACCTATTTTTTGTTACTTATTCTTCTATTAATATGTATAAAAGCACATAATACATAGAGATGTTTAGCCTAAGACCAATCAAAACCTTTATTATATAAAAATGTCTTGCTGTCTAAATCTTAAATGTTGTTTGGCATTTTATATCTGAAGTCTGGCGCAATTTTTATTTTACTATATTTTTATTATTCACACTTCAGCACCATTTTTCTTCTTTTTAAGTAGATAATACAGTTTAAAATTCTTGAAAATAAACCGATGGATGCAAAGCAATGGTGCCCTCCAGTGGTTGCTGTTGTGCTTTGCAAGTTTTGCTATTTAATTGTAAAAAAAATATTGTTTATCTTAAATATTTGTGTTTTCACAGCCTGGACTTTAATTCAAAGTAAAAAAATGATTTTACTCTGTCCTTTTTGATTCTCCTTTGGTCTCCCACTCTGCTCTCTGTTCTAACCCTAATTTCTCAGACCCTGGTCAGCAATCTTTTCTGGCCTCTTCAGTTATTTAATAAATTACCTGCAGTCTCACAATATCACCAGTGAGTGTCATCATTCCAAAAAATTTTATGATATCAAGAAAAGAAAAGAAAAGAAAAGAAAAGAAAAGAAAAGAAAAGAAAAGAAAAGAAAAGCTGAAATCATATGAGATTTCACAAGTCAAAATTGAAATCATGCAAGATTTTCTTTCATTCACAAAAGTTCACAATATCTGGGACATTTGATTTTTAAAAAAAGTTAATAAAGAGGGAAGGGCACTGTTTGAATGCAGTGACCCCTTGAGCCACTGTTGTCAATGTTTGATTTAATATAACTTGCTTTCCATATGTAATTATCTAGCATCTCAGAAGAAAGTAGAATGGATAAATTAGTAGATAATGTGCTAAAATAAGCAAATCTTTATGAAAAAGAAAGATATTCTTCAAGAGTAAGTTTGTGAGGAATGTTTTATGAATGTTTATGAAAAATATTGAATGATCTATCCATCTCTCTCTCACACATACATTCACTCACTCCTAGACACCATGTGAGAGCAAATAATAATACTTGGAACCAGACAGTGTTGGCAATCCCTGGGATTAAGATGGGGAAAAGTGAGCATTTGAATGATATTGAACATGGATTAGGGAGGGATTAAAAACAAGAGTAATTATGAGAAATCATTTATACCAGTAAATTCTTAATACATTGCTTAAATTTATGACATAGGAAATATGTCCAAATTTTCTAAAAGCACATGAACATCACTTGTGGAAGGTTTGGTACAATGGTGGGATTCAACATTTTTTACTACTGGTTCTGTGAGCATGGCTTGGTGGGTGTGGCTTGGTGGGCATGGCAGGGAAAGGATACTGAAAAGTCTCCATTCCCACCCCACTCCAGGGGAAGGTTACTGCAAAATCCCCATTTCCTACTGATCAGATGGGACTCAGGAGGCAGAGAATAGATGGGGGCGAGGCCAGTCAGAGGTGGTATTTACCGGTTCTCCAAACTACTCAAAATTTCCGCTACCAGTTCTTCAGAATTGGTCAGAACCTGCTGAATACCACCTCTAGTTTGGTATATTGCAGAATAGAATTCATAAGAGTGGGTGGGGTCTATCTTTATCTCAGGAGACAGGCTGTTCCCTTGGAGAGGAACTCAAATATTATACTTTTATCATTTTTCTACACTTTCATATTAGGAATGCATCCTATTTTGTTGTTATTAGCTCCATGGCTAAACTGTTATTTAATTTGTTTATTCACTATGTTTTTATGCCTTTCCTCTCACTGATACAGTTACTCTGGGAGACTTACAATATAATAAAAGTAGAGAAAAAGTAACACAAAGCAATTACAATTAGGAGAATTAAATACAGTAGAAAACTTAAAACCAAAACAATGGGCAGTCTGGGGATGGAGATCATCTTTAATCCACCAACAATCCCTAATGTAGCAGGCCCCTATTGGGGTCCAATGGCACAGCAAACTTTTCAGGCTCTTCTGAAAGGCCAGAGTGTGGGGGTGAACCTCACTTCCAATGGGAGAGTATTCCAATATGTGAGGGGCCACAGCAGAAAAGGCTCTTCTCCTAGACTTCACCAGCTGAAATTCTTTAACAGGCAGAATTCAAAGTAGACTTTTCCACTGGAACAAGAAAGCAGGCTAGTCCCATTGGGATGAGATGGCACCTCAGATACCCTGTATCCACACCATAAAAGGCATTAAAGGTAAAGACCAACATCTTGAATGGGATGGTAAATTGGCAATCAGTGTAGCTCATGTAACCATGATATCACATGTGCCACTTGAGGGACCTCCAGAACTTTCTATGTTACGGCATAACAGTTAACAGTTGTAACTTCCAAACACCTTTCAAAGGTAGACCCATGTAAGTGTATGGCAGTAATCCAAATGAGAGAAGACCAGGGCATGACACACAGGACCTCACTGTCCAAGAAAGGATGCAACTGGTACACAACACAAATTTGCACAAAGGTTATCCTAACCGTGACTACCACCTGTTCTTTGAGCAGGACTTGAGAGTCTAGGACAACCTCCAGACTGTGCACTGGATCTTTGGTAGTACAACTCCATTCAGAACTAAAGATGAAACTCCCAGATTCCAAGGAGATGCACCAAGGCTTCCTTAAATGGTACCAGAAACACCTCTCCCTGCAGCAAAGTATTATGTACTACCTGCATCCACCAGAAAATCACGATCCTGGAAGCTTTAACTAATCAGGAGGGGCCAGATTCTAATAAACAAGAGATGGCAATTACAGCCCTGAAGACCTGTCCACATGCTCAGGTTCAACAGGGTCAAATTGGTCCTAAATAATTGGGGGTAAATCTGCTATCTGGGCATCTCTTATGCATATGTATCTATTTAGACTATTTGGATAAAGTTGTATTATGATTATTTCACTTTGTTGTGCTTTTCTTCACTTAGTCTAAAAGCATTGGGAGATTTAGTTCGTTTTTCTTCGCCCTTCAAGTCATAGTATCTGGACTGGTTGATTGACTGCTGATACATCTTCTGACAAGTACATCATGCTGTGTCCATGCAGGCTCTCTTGCTTCTCATTGATTCCATGATGCAGCCAAGCATGACCTCTTAGTTCTGATCAGTTATCTTGTCTTGTTGATGAGCTGCCTCAGAAGACTTTTATTTGGCATAGACTTTGCATCACCTTTTGTTGATATTTTATGCAGTTTTTTCCCTGTTCCTATCTATTTTGTTTTTGCTTTTCATATCATCTGGTTTACGCTTTCAACTATTCCCAGTCTTTCAGGCCTACTCATTTTCTTTTTCTACACTAAAATAGCTGCATGTATAAGATGCATGTGCGCATATAAACATCTACACTACTGTGACAATAACCTCTAATGATTCTGAAGATAAGTTATCTTCACTGCATATGGGAACATATGTGGAGGTATACAAAACTCACCAGTTTGGAAAGAAAATATTCTAAACAGATGGAAGATGGCCTCAATTGCAGTTATCAGTTCAGGGCTATCTCTTATTTTGGAAACAGTTTCGTAGTTATTGGTAGAAAGTCTTATGAAATAGAAGTGGTTTGGAGTACTCTGGAGTACTCTGTGGCAATGTAGCTTAACAATCCTGTTTCATTTGGAACACCAATTTAACAGAGTCTAGAACATGGACAATGGAATTTCTAGTATTTTCTGGAATATTCTGTTCCCAAATTGGTGAATTTTACTTATGCCTAGTACACAATATCATGATACTCAAGACAGCTTAATATCTGCTTATAAGCAATTGTAATAATGCAATCTATAACAGTGCAGCTCTTTTTATTTTATTTATTTTTATTTATTTGTCAAGCATGTATTTTATGACAGATACAAGTGTAAACATAATTATAAATACATGTAAAGGATATGAATAAAAGAAAACATTAGGATGGGGACAGTAGGCACTCTGGTGAACTTATGCACGCCCCTTACAGAACTCTTAGGAATGGGGTGAGATCTACAGTAGACAGTCTAAGGTTAAAGTTTTGGGGGTTTGGGGAAGAAACCACAGAGTCAGGTAGTGCATTCCAGGCATTAACAACTCTGTTACTGAAGTCATATTTTCTGCAGTCCAGTTTGGATCGGTTTACCATGAGTTTGTATCTATTGTGTACTCTTGTATTGTTTTGGTTGAAGCTGAAGTATTCATTGGCTGGCAGGACATAGTAGCAGATGATTTTATGTACTATGCTTAGGTCAGACCGAAGACGGTGAAATCTAAGTTGTCTAAGCCCAAAATTTGAAGTTTGGTGGCATAAGGTATTCTGTTGTGAGCAGAGGAGTGGAGGACTCTTCTTGTGAAATATCTCTGGACTTGTTCAATTGAAGGCATGGAGAGAAGCATTCTTCATGGAGTAGGAGTATCCATTTTTCTGCAGCTGCTCCTTCTCTGGTTGATGGATGGGACGGAACTGGTCTTCCTCTAGATATTATGTTATCCTTAGTAGGCAAAATGTATGCATTTACAACTTCCTTTCATTTCCTGGCTGACAACAGATGCCAGAGAGTCTCCTCATCGCAAGACCTCCAAAGCTAGAGAGATTTCCCTCCCGCTTCATTCTCTTACAAGTAAATTTCTTCTTCCCACTTATGAAACTTTTTGATTCCTGTAAGATTTTTTTAAGGGACATAATAACGCAAAAATCACGAATATCTCATTTTCTGAATTGTTTCTCATAAAGTTGAAACTTAATTCTCGAAAAAGTATTTCATCGGTCCTTTCTTCCCTGCTCCCTATCTTTTTGCTTCTAGAAACTTCTTTTCAGGACTGCAAAGCAGAGACTGGCTAGCCCAGGGGTGTCCAAACTTGGCAACTTTGGACTTGTGGATTTCAACTCCCAGAGTTCCTCAGCCAGCTTTGCTTTGTTTTGCTTTGAGTTAAAGTCCACAAGTCTTAAAGTTGCCAAGTTTGGATACCCCTGGGCTAGACAAACTGAGTACCTATTAATAACTGTCTTTAAAAATAAGTCAGCAAATATATATTTCAAATGCTTTCTCAGCAAGACATACCAAATATACATTTATTGTTCTATTATTTCTTACATATTATTAATACCAGGCTGAAGTCTAGGTAGATTCCATTTCTTCCTCAACTCACCTCTGTCAGGGTTCTAAGTAACACCCCCCAAATGAAATCAAACTCCGAGGCTTGAAGTTCCTCAAAGCTAACTGGGAAAACCCAAATCTGAGAGCTTCCGGGTTTTCCACACCCAAAAGAAAGTTCAAGACCTTGCCCCTCTCCCACATTTTATTTATTTATTTATTTATTAAATTTGTATACCGCCCTTCTCCCGAAGGACTCAGGGCGGTTCACAGCCAAGTAAAATAGACAATACAATATAAATACAATTAAAATACAATTAAAAAACTTATTAAAATTGGCCACAATTAAAATTTGAGACTAAAACCCATTAAAATACCTATAAACTTAAAAACTACCCCAGGCCAGCGCAGATAAATAAGTAAGTTTTAAGCTCGCGGCGAAAGGTTCGGAGGTCCGGAAGTTGACGAAGTCCTGGGGGGAGTTCGTTCCAGAGGGCGGGAGCCCCCACAGAGAAGGCCCTTCCCCTGGGTGTCGCCAGACGACACTGTCGCGCCGACGGCACCCTGAGGAGTCCCTCCCTGTGAGAGCGCACGGGTCGGTGAGAGGTATTCGGTAGCAGCAGGCGGTCCCGTAAGTAACCCGGCCCTATGCCATGGAGCGCTTTAAAGACGTTCACCAACACCTTGAAGCGCACCCGAAGGCCACAGGCAGCCAGTGCAGCCTGCGCAGGATAGGTGTCACTGGGAGCCACGCGGGCTCCCTCTATCACCCGCGCAGCTGCATTCTGACTAACTGTAGCCCCCGGACGCCCCTCAAGGGGAGCCCCATGTAGAGAGCATTGCAGTAATCCAGACGAGACGTCACAAGGGCGTGAGTGACTGTGCACAAGGCATCCCGGTCTAGAAAGGGGCGCAACTGGCGCACCAGGCGAACCTGGTGGAAAGCTCTCCTGGAGACGGCCGTCAGGTGATCTTCAAAAGACAGCCGTTCATCCAGGAGAACGCCCAAATTGCGCACCCTCTCCATCGGGGCCAATGACTCGCTCCCGACAGTCAGCCGCGGACTCAGCTGACTGTACCGGGATGCCGGCATCCACAGCCACTCCCTCTTGGAGGGATTGAGCTTGAGCCTGTTTCTCCCCATCCAGACCCGTACGGCTTCCAAACACCGGGACAGCACTTCGATAGCTTCATTGGGGTGGCCCGTGTGAAAAGTACAGCTGGGTGTCATCAGCGAACAGCTGGTCCCCCACACCGTACCCACTGATGATCCCACCCAGCGCCTTCATATAGATGTTGAACAGAGGGGGCGAGAGAACCGCCCCCGGCGGCCCCCCACAAGTGAGGCGCCGCGGGGTCGACCTCTGCCCCCCCGTCAACACCGTCTGCGACCGGTCGGAGAGATAGGAGGAGAACCACCGATAAACGGTGCCTCCCACTCCCAATCCCCCCAACCGGCGCAGCAAGATACCATGGTCGATGGTATCAAAAGCCGCTGAGAGGTCTAATAGGACCAGGGCAGAGGAATAACCCCTGTCCCTGGCCCTCCAGAGATCATCCACCAACGCGACCAAAGCCGCCCCAGTGCTGTAACCGGGCCGGAAGCCGGACTGGAACGGGTCCAGATAGACAGTTTCCTCCAGGTGCAGGGGGAACTGATATGCCACCATACTCTCTACAACCTTCGCCGCGAAGCGAAGGTTGGAGACCGGACGATAATTACCTAAAACAGCCGGGTCCAGGGAAGGCTTCTTGAGGAGGGGCCTCACCACCGCCTCTTTCAAGGCGGCCGGAAAGACTCCCTCCAACAAGGAAGCACTTGTAATCCCCTGGAGCCAGCCTCGTGTCACCTCCTGAGTGGCCAGCACCAGCCAGGAGGGGCACGGGTCCAGTAAACACGTGGTGGCATTCAATCTACCCAGCAACCTGTCCATGTCCTCGGGAGTCACAGGGTCAAACTCATCCCACACAACATCACCAAGACCGCCCTCAGATACCTCGTCTGAATCGCCACAATTTTGGTCCAAACCGTCCCTAAGCTGAACGATTTTATCGTATAGATAACCGTTAAACTCCTCAGCACGTCCCATAGCGGGTCATCCCGCTCCCCTGGCGAAGGAGGAGCGGGTCACCAAACAGGGCAGCTGGGCGGTTATCTGTCGACGCAATGAGGGAGGAGGCGAGGAACGCCGCTTCCCTCAGTGCCACTAGGTAGGTCCTGGTATAGGATCTAACTAGTGTCCGATCAGCCTCTGAACGGCTGGACCTCCAGAAACTCTCTAGGCGTCTTCTCTGGTGTTTCATCCCCCTCAGCTCCTCGGAGAACCAAGGAGCCGGCTGGGATCTGCGCCGGGTCAGAGGCCGCAAAGGCACGACACGGTCTAAAGCCCCAGCCGCAGCCCGCTCCCCGGCTGCAGCTAGTTCCTCTGCCGTGCCGTGAGCCAGACCCTCAGGAAGTGGCCCAAGCTCCGTCCGAAACCTCTCTGGGTCCATCAGGCGCCTGGGACGGTACCACCGTAATGGTTCCGTCTCCCTGCGGTGTTGGGTAGCGGTCAGAAAGTCCAGGCGAAGGAGAGAGTGATCTGACCATGACAAAGGTTCAATGACTATTTCCTTTAAGTCCAGATCTCTCAACCACTGACCAGAGACAAAAATCAGGTCCAGTGTGCCTCCCCCGATGTGAGTGGGGCCATCCACTACTTGAGTCAGGTCCAAGGCCGTCATGGAGGCCAGGAACTCCCGAGCTACCGTCGATGACGAGCCGGCAGATGGCAAGTTAAAGTCCCCCATGACTAAAAGTCTGGGGGTCTCCACTGCCACCCCGGCTAGCACCTCCAGGAGCTCGGGCAGGGCAGCTGTCACGCAGCAAGGAGCCAGGTACGCGACCAGCAAGCCCATCTGACATCTATGACCCCACCTCACAAAGAGGGATTCACACCCGGCAATCTGAGGTACAGTGGTCTCCCTCGGCTCTAGACTCTCTTTAATAGCAACCGCCACCCCTCCACCCCTACCCTGGGCCCTCGGCTGATGGAATGCACGGAAACCCGGTGGGCACATCTCGATCAGGGGCACACCCCCTTCAGTGCCCAACCAGGTCTCCGTAACGCCTATAATATCCGCGGCACCCCCCTGAATCAGATCATGTATTAGGGGGGCCTTATTGGCCACGGACCGTGCGTTGCATAACATCAGACGAAGGCCCAGGCTCTGAGGGTCTTGACCATCCGGGGAACGGAGAAGTCAGGGGATCGGGCACGCGATCGCCTGCAGACATCGAACGCGTGACCCCTATGTCGATACGATCCCCTTCCGCCATATCTGCCCCTCCCACTTACCGTGCAAATAGACTCACCTCACACAAAGGAACACACTCCCCATAACCTCCGAACCCATTTGATAGTCGCCACGAGCATGCGCTGGAACTGGTTTCCTCCCGACGGGCTACCCCTCACCCACCCTAACCCTCCCACCCCCCATCCCCACCCTAACCCTCCCACCCACCCCAACCCAGACCCGTCGGTTCCCTCCCCTTAAAATTTCCATTAAAACTCCCACTTAAAAAACGGTTAAAACAATTAACTAAAAATCCCCTAAGCCTCCTAGATTTAGCATGCCAGCTCTCGGGGTTCCAAAACCCGTCCTCAAGGTGGGCCCTCGATAGTGAGGAGGGCCAGGCCTGCGAGAGAAGGGAATCTCGAGGGCAAGAAGGTCCAGTAGAAAATCTTCGCATAATAAAATTGTGGTGCGATTAGCAGCCCATCCAGCCGGTCTAGATGTCATTTCAGCAAAAGTTCTACGCCCAACAGTATAGGCCATGGCTCCGAATAAGCTAGCCACTCTCCTCCAGTCCGAGCCAGTCCATTCAGCCTAGATGTTGAAAAGTTAATATAGGCCTTGATGACGAAAGAGGATATGGACCAGAAACTCCATACCGGGCCACTCTGATTCTCCAGGATTTGATCTTAATCTTAGTCTCTTAGTCTCAGTCTTAATGAGGGCCACCACTACCCCCATCTCGGAACAAATGGTAGGGGGTCTAAAAGAGGCCAGCCACATCTCCAACTCTCTCCTCAACGGGCTGGACCCTCCAGATAACCCATTAGACCCTCTACCTCTGCTTCTCCCACGTCCGATATTCTCCTCTCTGGCGTCGATGGAATAGCCCTCCAGCGCTGATGAAGACACCTACAGCCCCTGTAGTGGGGGTGACGCCCACGGCCGCCGCTGCCCCCCGAACCCGGAAGCCATGCCGCGACCGCTGCGACCCCTACCCAAACAGAGGGCCAAGGGACACACCGAGGGAACACCATGGGAGAGTATCCAGCCATCTCCCATCCGGCGACGCTAGAAAGGCCCGCAGCTCCTGGAGGTGGGCCCGCAGCTCTTGGAGGGCCTCTATCGCCACCGCCGCCGCCGCCAGACCCAAAAGCCATGCTATGCCGCGGCGGCCGCCCCAACAAGAGCCGAGGGCAGCACCGAAGGAAACAGCGTAGGGAGAGCCACTCTCATCCTTTCTCCGGCGCCGTTGGGAATCTTCCGGCTCTGGGGAGGCCTCCGCTGCAGCCGCCACCGCCGCCGCCGCCGCCGCCAGACCCAAAAGCCATGCCATGCCGCGGCCGCAACCGCCGCCCCTCAGAGTGCCGAGGAAAACGCCGAGCTCACCAAACGTCCTGGAGCTTCAAATCCGGCCAGCATCGTCCCAGATGCTGCCTAAGGTGTTCTCCCGGCAGGGTCCGGGACCAGAAGGTCTAAAAAAAGCCACCTCCCGGTCCCGGCCCTAGGAAAGGCCGCCAACCGCTCCCCGCGAAGATTTCTACCGCGCCATCTTGGCGCATGCGTATATATATGACATGTCCACCACACATCCAATCAGGTATCATCTGGAACAGAAGATATCTTCTCATTCTTCTCAACACAACTGAAGGGCACCACTTCCTATAAAGAATTTTATTTTGACTACATATCTTCTTCCTTCTATGCAATCCCCCCTCCCTATTTCCCATAGTGGGATTTGTGGCAGGCCTGAAGCCTGAAGGCACAAAGGTAGAAAGATGGCTTCTTCTCTGTTAAGGTCCTGAAAGGAAAATTTAGGGCTCAATCTATCTTTCTGCTAAGTAATTTTAAAAGATTTTGTCACATGGTTCCTTT
The DNA here is from genome assembly GCF_028640845.1 of Ahaetulla prasina. Taxonomy (NCBI): domain Eukaryota; kingdom Metazoa; phylum Chordata; class Lepidosauria; order Squamata; family Colubridae; genus Ahaetulla; species Ahaetulla prasina. Next base: position 54,077,061 of record NC_080539.1, read on the forward strand.
TTGAATTGAGTTGATAGTGACTTCTGGACAAGAAATAGCAAAGTGAAGACGGTTCCACATTTCACAGAACTGATATTGCAGCTAAGAACAAGAAGCTGGTGAGTAGATTGGCTCCTTTGATCACCTCTGGAGAAAGAGAGATATGAGATTGCCCACATCATACTCCATATGGTTGTTCCTCATAAGGAGACTGTAAGGCAGCAGACTCTGGAGGCTGGAAGAATTGGGAGATGAAAGAATTTCCTATTGTTGCTCCAATTGCTGTCAGAGCCTTCAAAGAACATAACATTTGTCCTTGGATTAAAGAGCTAGAAGGAATATAAAGTTAGCTTATTTGATTAGGCTTAAAATGGGAAATGTTATTGTTCTGAGAGGTTCTTTCTGGACTTGGTAACATATGGACTGGAAAAGATATAGTATATTGGATTAATTACAATTAAGAGTTGAGCAATGGAATGATAAATTTTATGTGATTATTTTAGGGCTTTGTTTAATCTTTTTGCTGGCACCTGGATTGAAAAAGATGCTGTTTATTGGACTTGCTTATAGTGAAGATTTGAGTTATGAGATGAAGATTTTTATATTTATTAACTAAGAGAAGATGAAGAGATAATAAAACTGTTTATATTTGTTGGGATGAGGATGGGATATTAATTTCTTAATTTTTTTCTTTCTATTTTTGCTTTCTTTTTTTAATTTCTCTTTTTAATTTGCATTATCTTTTATTATTGTAGCTAAAGCTTTCTGATATATATTTCCTGAACTAAGGAAAAATTTCTTATAAGTTAGAACAATTAAGCAGCAGAACAACTTGCCTCCGGAAGTTGTGGGTGCTCCAACACTGGAGGTTTTTAAGAAGAGATTGGACAACCACTTGTCTGAAATAGTATAGGGTCTCCTGCTTGAGCAGGCAGCTGGACTAGAAGACCTTCAAGGTCCCTTCCAGCTATTATTCTGTTACTGTTACATATTTTTTAAAAGATATGTTGACAGTATGAGCAATGCTGAGGAGTAATTCATAATAATGCTTTTAGGAGTAGCTGGAAGACGTTTTCAATAAATGCTAAAGTTTTTTATATTGCTCATAGTGTGTTTTTGTGGCTCATATACAGCCAACAGTGAAAAAGTGTACTAACCAAGCTTGTATGTTTGTAAGATAAGCCCTTTGCATGAATGCAATTAAGAACTCTTGAGGGTTCTGTTTGACATAGGATTGTATTCCAGTAAGAAATCAATTGAGATATGTTTGTTTATTTTGCTGCCCAAGAGAAGAGTTTAGTGTAACCATTTTTAAGCCAAAACCTGAGTTAGGCCAATCAGGTCTTCTATTTCTTTTCTCCCTTTGCTTTTGAGTGTTGATGATTAGACACTCAAAACTGGCTTTGAATATCATACCAAGAGCTCTTCCCCTAAATACTGTGGCTGGAACATCAAATAAAAGCTGAGTCAACTGTTTTTACTGTTCATATTTACATTTAAGCTAAAATTAGATATATTGTAGTTAATATGATATTTAATATGATAAATATCATATTATGATATCGCAGTTCTTATGATCAAGTGCAATCACATACTGAATAATTTTCTCTCCTTCCATCATTTTGTGGTAGGTAGGTTACAGGCGGGCCACCCCTGCCAGTCTCAAATAATCTTAATTTCAGAATCAATGCATTGGCTGCCTGTAAACTTGCAGACTCAATTCCAAGTGGTGGTTATTTCCTTCACAGACTTTTATGGCATAAAGCAGAGATATCTCTGCTTCCCAGAATTGAATCTCCCTGCCAGTCTCTTCACCTAGAGTAATCCTACTGAGAATTCCTATTAATCCTTTTGTTTTGACAGGGTAACTGTTACACCAAAAATCAAATACTGTATGCTTTGAAACTGCACTTTTACTAATACGGATAATTTCATAGAACCTTAAATTTTGCTTAGATTTAATTACTGTGTGCCACAGTAGAATCTATATATCTCACAGCAGGAAACCCTGAAAAATTTGGCAGAGCTTAATCTTTATTTTTGGGGGGATAATCTAAGGAACCTAATAGGGCATAGAATATTTTTAGAAGGAGGTTATTTGTTCTGTTGCCCAATCTGATACTTATTATGAGAAACAATTATTTTGGCATGTGCACTATATTTGTAACATCTTGCATGAAAGTTTGTTTGGATGCAGTTCAGCAGCATGCAAATTGAAAACGTGAATCACTGCCAACAGCAGAGATAGAAATATCTTGAATGAATGAGCCTTTTTCTCAGTAGCTATTGCAGATCCCATGTACCACTTAAGTACAGTACCTGGGTTGGAAATTGTCTCTTTCTGTTAAATATTCTTAATGATGAATCAGTTCTTTTTATTGTTGTTTTTTTATTTTATTTGCATTAGAGTTTAAAATTATGCTCCAACATACAAGATAATTTCCTGATTGCTTATTTGTACCCTATGACTATCATTAAGTGTTATACCTTATGATTCTTGATAGACGTATCGTTTCTTTTAAGTACTCCGAGAGCATATGCACCAAGACAAATTCCTTGTGTGTCCAGTCACACTTGGCCAATAAAAAATTATATTCTATTCTATTCTATTACAGTATGCGTGGTGTTAAAATAGCTCCCATCAGAATCAGGTGAAGAAAAGATAGTGATTCTCTCTCCCGCTTCTTTGAATTTCCAACCACACCTAATATCACCTAATATAAAAAAAGAGTCTCTGTTGCTGAAGTCTAGAATGTTCTGCCTGCTACGACCAGGGAGCCATAATTCAAGAGCTGCATTCCTTACGAGCATCTGCTAGCCATCTATATTTGATGGATTAACTTCTCCATTTAAACAATATTTCAAATTTGGATGTGCCACTGATTCTCAGGAGGGGGATTTCCTGATTTCTTGTGACTAATTATGGAGTAGGGTGGGGAACATGTGGCTTTTCTGATGTTCTTGGATTCCAATTCCCATCGGTCTCAACCAGTAAAGGAGTTGGGATCCATAGTCCAAAAAACATCTGGATGACCACAATTTCCTCTATCATGCTATTGATTCTTACCATTGTTAACACGAGTACACAAGTATTTTTTTTTTCCTTTTTGTACTGTCCATGAGGTTTTCCTGGCAAAGATACTGGAGTGGGTTGCCATTTCCTTCTCCAATGGATTGATTGATTCAATCAGATTGAGAGCAAAAGAAGAAGGGGACAACAGAGAACGAGGTGGCTGGATGGAGTCACTGAAGCAGTAGGCATGAGTTTAAATGGACCCCAGAGGATGGTAGAGGACAGGAAGGCCTGGAGAAACGTTGTCCATGGGGTCGCGATGGGTCGGACACGATTTCACAACTAACAACAACAACACAAATATTTAAGAGGTACTTTAAAAATTACTTACAGCTGATATCTTATGATGTTCTTTTTCTGCTGAGCAAACTCACAGATCTTGAAATATTGAAATATGGATCAATCTTTCCATATACTATATGCACAGAGTTTATGTGAAAGAGTGATTTTTATTAACAGCCAGAATCTCAGATCTGTCTACCCTGCAAGTCTATTATTAACTGGAAACTATATTAGCAACTAGTTACCAGAATATTTATTCACTTAATTGATTTATATAGCTGCTCATCTCTTACTCTGCTGCTGCTAGTAGCAGTAATAGTTATGGTGGTAATAGTAGTAATTGCACATTTTTAATAAGAATCTTTGAAGTTATGACTTTTCTTAGCTTGAATTGGCTTTGAATTATTTTTCCTCAAATTATTACAAATTACGATGGAACACACTTACAAAAAGAAATACTATTTGGAAAAACGTAATTTGCAGTTAGATATACACTTTTTAAATTAATAGATCCTAGTAGATCTAGTTAGATGTGGTACAGTGGCCTAGAGGTGGAGCTCTTGTCTCGCAATCAGGAGGCTGTGAGTTTGATCCTAGGTAGTGGCAGATATTTTTCCTCTCTGGGCACAATGAGTAATATCTGCTGCGAACTCTGCATTGGTTACAGGAAAGGCATCCGGCCTGTAAAAAAAAAGTTGTTCCAACTCCACCCCGATGCAAAGGATTACGGGGTCATTAAAAGACAAAAAATAATAATGTTAGATCTAGTTAAAACACTGCATTTTTTCATCAAAAACCAAACCACTATTTATGCATAATATATATAAATATTCTAGAGGATGGTAAAGGACAGGTAGAGGACAGGAAGACCTGGAGGAATGTTGTCCATGGGGTCGCGATGGGTCAGACACAACTTCGCAACTAACAACAAAAAAATATATAAATATACATCCTGGAAGAATGGTATGTTTTTCAGAAGGGAAAATTTAAGTTCGCTTTTTTGTTTTCTTTATATCTGAAAACATTCTAGAACAGACCTGAAAATAACGTGCTGTCAAAAATTATTTTTGTTATAGTTTATGTAGAACTTAAACCCACAAGCATATTTAAGGACAACAATGTGTGTGTGTATATGCACGCGCAAGTTAAATATAACAAAATGGTTGACTGTGACAAGATAACAGAGCCTAACACCTTTTTAACATGTACTGCATTTGTGATTTAACTGTATCAGCTTTAAGCTGATCTTGAAACACCTTGGCAGTCAGTGCATTTTAGATGTCTTGGGTTCTGACCTCTTTACAGATAATTAAATAATCTTTATTCATGGCTCCACTCAAACAAAAGTGTGTATAGTCAAAGGCTATGATTTTCACACTTGGAATGTATGGCTGTGGAAGTTGAACCATAAAAAAGGCTGAGCACCAAAGAATTGAGGCCTTTGAACTATGCTGGCTGGAGAAGACTCCTACAAGTCCCTTGGACTGCAAGGAGATCAAATCGGTCAGTCCTAGAAAAGATGAACCCTGACTGCTCTTTAGAGTGCTCTTTGGCCACCTAATGAGAAGAACCTAATGCTTGGAATGATTGAAGGCAAAAGAAGAAGGGGACGACAGAGAACAAGGTGGCTGGATGGAGTCACTGAAGCAGTAGGCATGAGTTTAAATGGACCCCAGAGGATGGTAGAGGACAGGAAGCCTGGAGGAATGTTGTCCATGGAGTTGTGATGGGTTGGACATGACTTCACGAATAACAACAACAAAAACAACAAAAGGTAGCCAAGAAAGCAAACAAATCTATCCAGAATTCTCACTTGAGACACAAATTATCAAACTTCAGATCTATTATGCGAAGATCGGGCTTTCAGAAGAAACCTATAATGCTGGAAATGGTGAAACAAAAGAACAGGATCACCAGCAACAAAGTGTTCAGAGTCAATTGCAGCAGCAATGGGTCCACCACTGGAAGACTTGAAGGAGAAGTTTGGGGACAGATAGTCATGGAGGAAATCTATCTGTATGGTCTGTAAGAATTGATATCAACTTGATGGCACATCATCTTCGATCACTGTTTTAATTTCAAACCAAAATTCTGAAATAGAATAGAATAGAATAGAATTTTATTGGCCAAGTGTGATTGGACACACAAGGAATTTGTCTTGGTGCATATGCTCTCAGTGTACATAAAAGAAAAGATACGTTCATCAAGGTACAACATTTACAACACAATTGATGATCAATATATCAATATAAATCATAAGGATTGCCAGCAACAAGTTATAGTCATACAGTCATAAGTGGAAAGAGATTGGTGATGGGAACTATGAAACGATTAATAGTAGTGCAGATTCAGTAAATAGTCTGACAGTGTTGAGGGAATTATTTGTTTAGCAGAGTGATGGCCTTCGGGAAAAAACTGTTCTTGTATCTAGTTGTTCTGGTGTGCAGTGCTCTATAGCGTCGTTTTGAGGGTAGGAGTTGAAACAGTTTATGTCCAGGATGCGATCTTCCTAATGTTTAAAAGGTTACTGATCAGAAAGCTGGTATTCTTTGACTTAGTTTACCTTAACCTTATTTAAAAGTCCGAGAAGCCTAAAATGGACAAATTTGCCTAAAAATCCTGACATTTCTCACCAGTTCCCTTGATGTCATACTCAAAGGACATCACTAGATGGCAATATTTTACCAGCTAACTCCAACCTGACAGCTGGAGCAGAGAGAAAACTCAGCATTTCCTTCCCTGCTCTGAAACACCTTCCAAATCCCAAGCCCAGATACTGTTTCTAATTTGTGAACTGGCAAACCTTTACTAATTCTCAGTGCTTCATCTTGGCACTATTTCCCATTTTTCTTAAGAGGCAGACATAGTTCCAAAGCACTATGAACAATCCCAAAAGCCAGAACCTTCAGGATAAATTAGCCAAGAAATGTATTATCTGTTGTGCTGCTACTTTGAAGAAAATTCTCAAGTGCAATGAAGAGAGAAGGGAAATATATATACATATATACATATACATATATATATATATATATTTCCCCATTTGAGCTGGGATTTGTTTTTTAAAAAATGGCTTTTATTTGACTTATGATGTGAAGCTGTAATTAATGGGGCTGACAGCCGATTTGGAGCAGGCTTTCAGCACATGGGGAAGAAAAAATAGAATGGCAGCGTTGTGGTACAATATATAAATATTTCATTAGCACAATAATGGGCCTAGTTAAGTATTCCATACACTCAAGTTGAATGAGTGCAGATTTTTTACAGATGTCTCACATGCATAGTATAGTTGGTTCTACCATTTTGAGGAGCTTAAAGAGCAGAAAGTATATGCATATATATATATTTATTTCTACAGTAATATGACTACCATTTTAACCTATTTATGTTGTATAAATGAGCCCGATATTTCTTTATGCAAACTACATCTATATGCAAACACTAAATCTACAGGTTAGGCAGTGGTGAAATTCAAATATTTTTACTACCGGTTCTGTGGACGTGGCTTGGTGGGTGTGGGGTGGCTTGGTGGACATGGCTTGGTGGGCATGGCAGGGCAAAATCCCCATTTCCTCCCCACTCCTGGGGGAAGGATATTGCAAAATATCCATTCCCACCCCACTCTGGGGCCAGCCAGAGGTGGTATTTGCCGGTTCTCCAAACTACTCAAAATTTCTGCTACCGGTTCTCTGAACTGATCAAAATTTCCGCTGCCGGTTCTCCAGAACCTGTCAGAACCTGCTGGATTTCACCCCTGAGGTTAGGTTATCCATTCATAGGTATTAAGAGTAATTAGGTCTTTAATCCACTGAGTAAATGGGGCCATACAATTATGGCAAAATGGGGCCATACAATTATGGCAATATCAGTCTTTTAGATATAACAAGGGCATGGAGAATACGTGTAGGTCAGTTTTATCGTGAATCACTTCACCTTTTTTAAAAAGAAGGGCAGGATACCAATAATAATAAATAATAATAAATATAATATTAAAGTGTCGGGGGAAAAATGCTGGGAGAAAGAGAAGGATTTTGATAGGATTAGAACTTCTCAGTGAAGTTTTCATTGGGGTCTATGTATAGCCCAGATATTTTTTTAAGCATTTCATAGAATCATATAGATGTGAATCTGAAGAATATCACAAATTTATTCACCCCACTTTTATTTTTATTTTTGCAATATGCAAGAAAACCAATTACATAATTCTTGAAAGGCATTGGTCCAGCCTCTTCTTAAAAAGCTCCAGAGATGGAGAAGCCACAGTTTCTGAGGATTTATATTGTACTAATCTGTAAAATGCTTCAGAAATGATATGAATGGAACAAACAAGCAAACAAAAAAAACACCAAAACCTAAATCAGTGCATTCCAAACTTAAAATGGAGTTTTGCCCATAGTACTTTAATACAGCCTGGACATGTCTTTGAGATGTCAGAATGATGGGTGACTCAGAAAATCAGATGCACAATATGAGGGTTCCAAGTCTACTTCCTCTGTTTGCTAGGAAGCTGGAACCCTACATTCCACAAAGAATGCTGGAGGTTCATTGTTTCTGCACAAATGTGGAAGCAGTCTTCTTTTGAATGTTTTATGTGTCTGCTTTTTTGGCCCTAATCTTGTACACAGCATATTTGGTGTTGTGCATATTTTCTCCTGATTTATACCTTTTTGCATGTGATTCTTTTTTTTTTTTTTTACATGCACAATTTAGGAAAGTTCTTTTTTAACTTTATAAACTGCAATGTAAAATACTTTGTAAAAAGGAAAAAAATCACTGTGAGAGTATTGTATCAGTTTTCATATGAGCTCAAATAGTACAAGCAGAATATATTTAAATAGAAATTAAGAATTTCTTTTCCTCCGGTTTTGGAAGAGAAAGTGCAAAGTCGAGAACTTCTTTTTATAAATGTTGTAATATGCAAGAAGTTTATTGTTCATGAGGGTTGGAAGTGTTGTGGTCCGCCAGCAGCCTGCAGAACTGGCAACGGAGTCGGACAGCAATGAGGCTGAGGAAGAGTATGGGCCAGTCCTGGAGGCTGGGGAAGGCCTTGATAAGGGCTCTGTGTCAGAGGTTGAGGTGGGGCCAGGGCCATTGGGGAGTGAGGTGCGGACTCCAGAGACTGACAGTAGTGAGGCAGAGGAACAGGAGGAGCCTATTCCTAATGCACGCATGAGAAGAGCTGCCAGAAGGCAAGAGCAGCTCAAGCAAAGAGGATTACTCAGGAGTAGAGCCAAGAGATGATTGGCCCCTCCCATAAGGCTTAAAAGACCAACAAGGCATTTGTGCTTTTTGCCAGAAAACAACATTGATAGCTTTGTTTTGTTGCATTTGTATCAGTGTCTTCTGAACTTTTGCCAAAAAAGGCCTTTGGCAGTTTGCCTAATTGGACCAAGGTTGGTGATAGGACTGAGGAATTGTGTTGGGAGGAATTTGCTTTAAATTAGTTGAACTACGCTGAAAATGAAGTAATTCTCAGCTGTTCAAATAAAGTTTGTTTGTTTTTACACTGACTGAGTTTCCTACTACCTACTTGGGTCTGGGTCACAACAGGGAGGTAGAATTAAAGACAGGCCCAATCTTGCTTAAAAAGTGGAAATTATTAATTGGAATTATTTGGAACCTGCTAAAATGGTCTGTGCCATTCTGCTGAGTAATAAACTCAGTACTTAGGCTTCTATGGAAAAGTTAGTCCAATTATTAAGCAAGCCAAATGTCTTTAAGAATACTACTGATACTGCATTTCTCTGAAGCAACACAACTCTTCAAATCCTCAAGATTCTCTCAAGATGGGTGTAACAAGAATATTCCCAGAAGCTTAACATCAAGTGTTTAGTAATCACTTGCTGCTATCTGAAGATTATATGGCCAGTGGTTATTCTAGAAGAAATTTATTACTGTCAAATAGATAGATCATCGCAGTTGCTATAATAACAGTTTATTGATAGCAAAAGTCCCATAGATCAGTTGATATAGTACTGAGCCGTGGTGGTGCAGTGGTTAGAATGTAGTACTGCAGGGCTAACTCACTGCTCACTCCAAGAGTTTAATTCTGAGCGTCTCAAGGCTGACTCAGCCTTCCACCCTTTCAGGTTGGTAAAATGAGGACCCAGATTGCTGAGGGAAATATTTAGACTCTGTTAACCACTTAGAGAGGGCTGTAAAGGCCTGTGAAGAGGAATATAAGTCTAAGTGCTATTGATATTGCTATTTACAAGTCTGCATCTTAGTTCTACTTACAAGATAGGCTGATTTAGGGAATGTTTAAACTTCATGGTTGAGTTGGGGAAGGAGGGCGGTGAGAGTGGCAGCGATGAGAATGGCGGCAGTGGCGGCCCCTCCCAAGTGCAGCACATGGAGGCGGTGGGCAAGGTTGCCCTGGCACGCCTGTTGAGTGGGCAAGATTGAAATTATTGCTACTGGTTCTCCGAACCACCAGCCATCATCGCTGCCAGATTGGCTGAGCTGGTCCGAACCGGGAGCATTTCACCCCTGATCAGGGGTGAAATCTAAGAATTTCCCCTACCAGTTCGGTGGGCGTGGCTTAATTGGTGGGCATGCCTTGGTGGTCAGGTGACTTGGTGGGTGTGGCCAATAACAATAAATAAGAAAAATAATAAAGTACACAAAACAATAACAGCTACCAAAAACTAACTTTCACACTTTACACACACACAACACAACATAACACAATTGACTCTCACACAATATAAAAGCAGCTGTACCTCACTCAAAATGGCCCCTGCAACAAGCAGGAACCTCACATAGCCACAAAAAGCTCAAAAAACAACTTTCATACTTTACACACACACAACACAACACAACACAACTGACTCTCTCTCACACACACACAAAATGCCACATATAGCTTTGTGAGATTTTGTGTGTTTGTGTAGTTAGACTGAAACACTACATAAACACACCAAATCTCAGAAAGCTGCACAAATATTTTATTTTATTTTATTTATATTTTAGATCAAAGCAGTTAAATTTAGAACTTCCTTAACTTTAAATTGCTGTCTAAAAAAATAAAATAAAACTCCTTAAAAAAACCCCAATTAACTATTTTTTTAAAACTCCCAGTTACTTACCAAATTGGAGGCAGGCAGATTGAGTTGCTCACTAATGAGATGGATTGCAGGCAGGCAGGCAGATTCAGTTGCTAGCTGATGCAATTGATTGCAGCAGCCGAAGCAAGGCTTTGTGAGCCCGAAAGAAGCAACAAGTAGGCAAGTGGGGACCGGGCAATCAGGTGGGCATGGGCGGGGGTGGTGGTGGAAGGGATTTTTGCTACCGGTTCTCCAAACTATCCACCCACATTGCTACCAGAGCGCCCAATCCAGTCTGAACCGGGAGCATTTCACCCCTGACCCTGATATATATAAATATATATTATATTGCTCACATAAGAACAAAGAACAAACAAACTTTGGTCACATAAGAACAAAGCCAAAGCCTGAAAATGATGAGTGAGATCTCATCAAAACGTTGCCTAAATACTTCCAATCTTACACGGGAAAAGACCCGAACATGCCAAAACCTGCATACATATACTCGTGAAAACCTACGAAAACATATATATATATAGAGAGAGACGCGGTGGCTCAGGGGCTAAGATGTTGAGTTTGTCGATCGAAAGGTCGGCAGCTCAGCGGTTCGAATCCCTAGTGCTGCTGTGTAACGGGGTGAGCTCCCGTTACTTGTCCCAGCTTCTGCCAACCTAGCAGTTCGAAAGCACATAAAAATGCAAGTAGAAAAAATAGGTAACAGCGTTCCGTGCACCTTTGGCGTTGAATCATGCCAGCCACATGACCACAGAGACGTTTTCGGACAGTGCTGGCTCTTAAAACAGAGATGAGCACCACCCCTTAGAGTCGGCAACGACTAGCACGTATGTGTGAGGGGAACCTACCTTTTATATATATACATATACATATACATATACATATACATATACAAACATACATACATACATACATACATACATACATACATACATATATATATATATATATATATATATATATATATAGTCTACTATTGACCTCATCCTATTCCTAAGAGGTCTGTAAGGGGTGTGCATAAGTGCACCAATGTGCCTACTGTCCTTATTCTACTGTCCCTATTTATTCGTATCCATTTCATGTATTCATAATCATGTTTATACTTATATCTGTTATCTTATATATGCTTGACAAAATAAATAAATAAATAAATAAATAAATAAATAATACCATTTTCATCCCTGAGACTACTACAAATAGTTGGAAAGAGACGGAATTATCTTAATGCCTCTCTGATCATTGCAGAAATAAGACGGAAACTGCATTACATCTTCAGAACTGTTGCTAAATTTTACTACAGCTGAAGACCTCTTTCAACCCTTCATTTTAGCAATGAACAGCCGGAAGTATCAGCCTTTCCTAAAGAGGCTTGGGTTCTTGTCTGGTTTCTTTCTTGTACTTCCTTTGTCTTGTCACTCACCAATTGACTGAAAAGAAAAATAACTTCCTCCCAGCCTTGATAATCAGCCATAGCCCCATATTTCATTCCCAGGTGTGAGAATAGATGCCCTTTTGCACAAGACGAGATCCTAGTAGTCTGAGAATCAAGGCCAATTCATTGCCATAATCTTGATGAATGGCATTCCTCTTAAGGCAAGAACTTGTTTCTCTTGGGAAAGATTTTCCCACCTGTGTCCTTGGAGAGGCTCTGTAAATAGCCTGCCCCACATTTTCTACTAACTCATTGCTACTCTTTGTTGGCAATCATCTACTGGCTAGCAATTTGGAAGGGTTCCAAATGAAAGGGAAGCCCCATTTTATACATTTCTATGCAGGATGCACGCAGTTAAATCAGAAGTCTCCAAACTGTTAGCTCAACACCTTCATGAATAGTCAGACTGTACATTGACTCCCAAACATTTATGATATTAAAATAACTTAATTAGTTATTAGTTAACTACTTTAACTAATAGTACTATAACAGACTTCAATTTCCAGAATTCTCCAGCCAGCTATGCTGTTGAAGTCCACAAGTCTTAAAGCTGCCAAGTTTGAAGATCTCTGTACTATAATAATAACAACAACATTGATCCCTTGGATAGTCCCATCACTGTGATGAATACCAAATTAAACTATGGAATTCAGTAGCATCAAATGTAATAATGGCTATCAATTTAGCTGGATTTATAGGGTTCTAGACAAATTCATTCTAGCTGTTGAAGAGCAAGCATGAAAGAAAGATCTCGCTGGCCAGCAAGTCATACCAAAGGCTAGGCTACATAAATCATGAGCACTTTTAATGTAATTTTAAATTTAAAGTACTTGCTGTCTAAAAGTGGGGACTTAAACAGAATGCTCTCCATATGTGAAAGACTTCATCCCATCATCCCCAGCCAATATTATTTTGTAGGGTGCACGTCCTCAGGTTTGGAAATGGAATGCTATAGGGCATAAAAAGTTCATGTTCTTCTGTAGTCAGTTGTTCTTTCAAAAAGGAAATTATTATTAGACCTTAGTGAGCTCCTATACATTTATTTACACAGGTTCTTCATATTTGTTCTATATACTGGTATTGTTCTGTTTCCCCCCTCCCACCATTCCCAACAAAAAGTCAGTCAAAGGCCTTCTCCAAGTTTATTTACACTTGGCCGGATTCCTTCTGGCACAGAGATGTTCTGGACACGTCTCCCCATGCGCCTGCCAAAATCCCTGGAGATAACCAGAAAATTATAGATAAAGCACGAGTCACTCACGAACAGATTCTTCTATCCATGAAACAGTTTCCCCGCACAAATTCATTGCTTTGTCCAACACAAAAAGCCAGGAAGCTCCGCCTCCTGCTTTATATACCCTGTGGGTGTCGCTCCGTGAATCATCATTCTCTGACCCTGTCCCAAAGCCTCCTCTGCTGCGCGCGCCGGTCACAGCTGCGCACTCTCGCATCAAGCCAAGATTGTTCATGGGGCATTGCCAAATCAGAAGAAGGCCCCGGGGAATCAGGCCTTGCCAGCCCCTCCTCATCCTCCTGGGTTGGTGCCAGGGAGGGAGAGGGCCCAAGGGAAGCAGACCTTGCCAGCTCCTCCTCCTCATTCTCTGAATCATCCTCCTCCAGGAATCTGAGTCCAGGAACCTGGGTCACAAAAGGTGTATATATAAAGACATGCCAAAACTCCATACTAAAATAATTTTAACGATTATTGTAAAGTTATTTTAGAAATGACGGATGATACAATGGAAACAAACTTAAAGAGGACCTTGCAGCAGCTGTCCATTTATCTCTTTCCCTTTCAGAGTAAAAACTGTTATTAGGGCAAAATTGTAAGGTACCGGTACTTCAACTTTAGCAAAATAAATAAATAAATAAATAAAATTGAACCATAATGAAGAGAGACACATGTATGGCTGCTAAAGGTACTTATTGGCTACTATCCCAAACCCAGATATCTGGTGCTGCTAAAAGGCAAAAAAAAAAGATCCTCAGAGTCTGCTGTCTTCTTGTTATTTCTCCCCAAAGCATTCAGCTGCTCTCCTTCCTTTCCAAGGATCAGATGCTTCTTCATTGTGGGAACCTGTTTCAGGAAGAGCAGACATAATTTTCTCCCATATTTCTTTAACCACTTTTGAGCAAACTCTGGCTTTGAAGTGGTGTGTTGAAAACTGATTTACTTCCTTCCAACTAGAATTATATTAGAGTATCTTGGTGTACATAATGTATTTATTGTGGATAGCACAGCTCTGGTGCAGCATCTGTTTCCCAGAGAGATCCTGTTCTTGAAGCACATTCAACAGCCAAGGAAGATTACAACACTAAGAGGTCAAGAGATTTATTCAAGGTCAGGCCGTAAGTCAGTGATAGAGACTCCACTGGGATTCTCAAAACTCAGGTCCTTTGTTTGGTCTCAGAGATACCTTAATCCATCCTTTATAGTTTAGGGAGAGGGAGGATAAGAGAGACTGCAGGCTGCAGGCTTGGAATACAGATGATGACCATCTTGATTTAGGTGAAATATTTTATTTGCTTATCGGAACTGAATTGTATCCTTCTTCTAAAGGGAAAGGGCAACTCTAATCCCAGAGAAGGTTAAGTAGAACCTTCTCAGATCTCTTTATATCTACTCACGTTTGCAGCAATGTTCTAACAATGACCTCAAGTTAGATTTATCCAAGATTAGAAGTGGGAAGTTTGAGACTCATCAAACTAAATGCAGCCTACACACTGTCTATTGTATCTCAGGAAATATCTGTTTTTGCTACAAAGCATCCAGCAGGACACAAGGTGGGATGAGCCATAAGTCATGCAAGTGCTAAAAATCAGATCCTTTTCAAGATTGCTTTTGCTGAGTAATCTCATTGTCACACAGTTCTTTACTCTGAAATAAGTCTCACAACGTTTGATCAGATGTAGCTGCTGCAAGTAGGTTTCAAGGTAACATGTGCTTGTCCAGTTGTTAATGATCTGTAACTCCCATAATCCCTCACCACCAGTCTTCTGCCTAAGGCTGAATTCAACAGCAACAACATCTGGAGGGCACACAGTGTCCATTTCTTCTGCATAGAATAAACTATCTTTTTCCACTGCCCAGAGCTTTTGCATAGGCAATTAAAAAACATAAACACGACAAAATCTGTGAATGGCTTCAATTACTATGATTTTTCAGCTTCTGTTTTCCAGGATTTGTTTCTCACTAGAGCTTTTACGGTTTGTTTCTCAGCTTCTATTTATTTACACCAGGGTTGGGAATCTTTTCATGCTTCAGAGCATATTTAACATTCTGAGTGGAAAAAAGAGCTGCAATAGATGGGCTAAAAATCAAAGAAGATAGAGACTTCCACATTGGTGGGGCCTCGATTTGATTCCCTTCCTTCAAAAATAATAAGCACTATGTCAGGGATTTATACTACAGTTCTTGGTAACTTGTCTTGGCTCTCCACCTCTAATTTACAGAGTCCATTGGAAGACAACACACATAATTGGAAAGCTTGCACAGTAAAACTGGTACATTCACATCACACAGGATAGCTTTAATGGAGAGAGAAAAACCTTTAAAACAAATAAAGGTTGGAGTCAGAGATCAGGCCATGGAGCAAATTGCTTTGGGTTTGTTGTCAAATTCTGTTCAAAACTAAAATATTCTACCTGGCTAGAAGCGAAAGGAACCAAACACATACTGCTTTTAGAAAATGAAACCACGATAAAATTTGAATGACCTGTAAAACTGGATATTTGTCCATATTCTCAGATAGTTAACACATAGGAAATTCTGGAAACTCCCCTGGAAAGATCCTCAATCCTCATGCCATTCTTTTGTGATATTATATTTATAACACACTCAGTAACAGTGTACATTTAGCTGAAAACATGAATGGTAAAGGTAATAATCAAATTAATATTGCCCCATATTTTGAAGTTTTGTTCTTTGGAAATGATTTCTGGGTTGGATGAATTTGAATTCTGCAAGAGTGTTTTGGAGTAATTCCAAGAAGAAAACTAAACTATTCAATTTTTGAAAGGATATAATAAATCATGTCTCAAATAAGACCACTATTAAAAATTAATTTTAAAACATTACAAAATATAGAATAGCTCAAGAGAATAGGTATTGAGCTATTCTCTATTCATTGAATTATTATTAAATCACCAAAAGTCTGACTAAATTTTGCAGCATATAAATTTAATTCAATAAATCAATGAGACATCACATGCTATCCAGTAGAACAGATGGAATTTACCATCAACATACCATCCAAAAGATAACATTGAGTCAAATCAAGCTAAGGGAGCAAATGAGTAATCCTTAAGAGAAAGTTCAAAATTTGGCCATCACTCAGAATAAATTCTCTTTCACCACATGTAGTATATTAAATACTTTGCTTAACTGAACTGGAACAGATGGCTTATACTGACTCAGACCATTGGTCTATCCATTGGTCTATACTGACTAAGACCATTGGTCTAGTTCACCATCAGCATGAAATACTAAGTCTTCCATCATTCAGAGGGATAAAAGATATTAAGGAACTGAACATGGACAATTTTACATAGAATACATGTGTTCTTCCAGGCAGCTACATTTCTTCACTATGTCACTGAATGGAAACCATCCTGGTTTTAGTGAAGATTTATTAGATCTCCATTTCTATGGGAATAGATTTAATTTAACTTCCCAAATTAAATATGGATCTCAGTATAATTATTTCTTGGCTCTTACCTGTCCAATTTGGGAAAATGTTTCTCCACTTAAAAAGTACATTTGTAAAGTATATTTTAAGTTAAGTCATGTTCTAAAGAATAGAGTAGTATGTATGTAAAGAAAACACATTTCAGGATAATATTCATATTTTGGAAAAAATGAAGAACATACTGTGAATATTGGTGCTTTTAAAAATCAAAGGCAGATATTGATGGGAAAAATGAAAGAGGTCTCTGTGAAGATCAAACGGACTGGAAAGAAATCTAATGATCAATTACTTTTATTCCTTACTTTTCTTCAAATATGCTTTTTGAACATTTTCCCAAGACGTCTTTTCTGTTGAGAGGTAAAGCCACAAAATATTGATTTAATTATTTTTTCATGAACCTCTCACCATTTTTCTAAGCTCAGAGGGGGACTCTAAATGTTAACGCCTCTCTGCATCGTTTTAAGCTGAGTGATTCCTTTCCACAAAATCCATTTCAAAGAATGTGAAAGTACATCACAGCAAACTGGAAGCATTTCTAACTTTCTCATAAGGTCTAAGCACTTCTGACCCATCATCTCCTGGGAGCTGACAAATTGCAAACTATGTCATCTCATCTCTGTGAGTTGGCCTGGAAAGATGTGGGTTCTTTTAATTTTCTGGGGTACGATGTGATTTTCTAGAAACATCACTTGCTAAATGTAAAGTGCTAATCAACAATGTCAGCAAAATCATTCCTCTGACATTATTGTTTTGACACTGAATGTAATAGACTGATTAAGTCAGGAAAGAGCAATGCTTATTTGACTGCTGACAACTAATGAACCACAATAGACCAGCACACAGACTCCATTGAACTGATGAAACATGAAACTCAACAACTTTGCTGCAGAAAGTTCACCGCCACAATATTGCTTGTCACTGAGAAATGTTTAGTCTCACTTAGGTGGGACATAACCAGTCCTTTCTTTCTCTACTGAAGTGAGTAATGTGCCACATTTCATGCACTTTATTTATCTATCTTTCCTTCTCAGATATGTTCATAGGCCTCAGCCTCTTCCTGTCATTCCCCACCCACTTTTGAAAGGCAAAACACTTTCAGATGTCGGAATCGAAGTATGAAGGACTGCAATTTGTTCTAAGGAGTAACATTCAAATAATGGCACATCCAGCTATTTAGATGCTGTGGTTTGCAGTGTGAAGATAGATACAATGTAAAAAGAATCCAAAGTATCTCCCTCAGCCATAAGGTGAGCCGTATGTATGTATGTATGTATGTATGTATGTATGTATGTGGAAGAAGGAATGACTTAGCAGGACAGGAAGAAGAGCTGCTGCCAAGATAATAGCAAGATAAAATAAGTCAACAGAGGCTTCTCTGTAACCTGAGGAAACATTTCAGACAAGATCCCTGCTGTTTCTCACAGGAAAATAAAGAGAGGGAGGGAGAAATACATTTACTGTAGACTTCAATTACTATAACTTTATAATAAAAGTAGTATTAGCCAGCATGATTTTGGTTTTCTACTCTGGTCTACCTTGAAGGGCTGACAAAACCACAATAGGACAATTATTGACCAAACCTGTAACATATGAGTCCACATTTCCTGAAATATATTACATTAAAAGCTTATGACATTGATATTAAACTCTTCCAAACTATCCGCTGAGGAGTTCATCAACCATGAAAAATACTTTTTTGACCAACTAGTCTCATTTTAAGGTCATATTTAATATTGTTCAAATATGAGATAATTGAGTTGTTAAAATAGGCTAATAAAATTATTATTTTAATGGGATTTTAGAGGTAACATCATTCAAATAAAATAAAAGTTATAAGAGAAGCCTTACAATTTGATTTTCATTGCGATCAAAATTGATTGACTGGCTTGTCACCCAAGCCTAATATCTGAGTCACTGGTCCAAAATCATCCATCTGATTATCATGGCTAATGTGATATTAGAACTCATGGTCTCCTGGTTTCCAGTCTGGTGCATTAACTAAACTGGTTATCATAGCAGCTGCTTTATGCAGTCAATTCATTGAAGTTAATATAACTTATTAACAAGCCAAACTATTTGTATTCTTATTTACAAGCCAAACTATTTGTATTCTTATTTACAAGCCAAACTATTTGTATGCTCTGGTGGAACAATTATCATTTGTGTGATTGGTGAAAAGAATAGTAGATACAAAAAAAAAATTAACACAAAATATTTGTAGTGAGAATTTATTTATTTAGAAAATTTATACTACTGCCTACGTGCACGTGGTGACTCAAGATGGCTTACAAGGACATAAAAACACCATATAAAAGAAATAAAAATAAAATAATAAAATAACCACCTACTCCCCCCACCTTGGCAACAACACACATTCATACTAGCCATTTAATGGGCTCCATCCTGCTTTGGGTTCCCCAGGCTCGCTGGCAGAACCACATCTTCAAGGCTTTCCGAAACAGTGGGGGCCAGTCTAATCTCTGGGAGATGATATTCCAGAGAGAGGGAGCCATCATGGAGAAGGCCCTTCTTCTGGGTTCCTCCAGATGCATCTCCTTTGGGGACAGGACCCGCAACATTCCTTGCCTCCCCACTCTAGTGAGTCAGGTAGATATGACCAGCAAGAAATGGTCCCTCAAATAACCTGGTTGGGTAGATGTGATCGAAGAGATGATCCCTCCAATAACCTGGTCCCAAGTCATGAATCCCAGCTATGGATTCACTCCATTCCTCATTTCAAGGAACTATATATGTTTGTTTGGCAGAAAGTTCTCCTTCAGACAAGAACCAAATACAACCAGGAGCAGTTCATGACAGAGTGGGTAAATAATTATTGGAGTCATAGCCATTGTTGCATATACTAGAGGGTGTGGTGAGACAGTGATACCTTTACTGATTTTGCACTGATGTGGTTTAAAAGAGCTGTATTTGGTAGACAGAATTATGTCACCATCCTTAACAGTTGATTAATAAAAGCTGTCTGACCTATACATCTTGCTTTAATTTTCCCCCTGCAGGACAACATTTAGTAGGAAATGAGAGATTTTGCTTTTAAGTCATAATCCTGCTGGAGGAGAAACCTTCAGAACCTGCTGTTTGCACTATGAGGAATGCAAGTTTATTTTTTCCCTTTCTGACAATTATTAGTCCATCTCACAGACTGCTGGATCAATTTAAAAATACAACATAAAAATGCAAAAATATACTTAACACCTGTTGCCACTAAACATTTATAACTAGAACTTCCAAGATGGTAGCTAATCTTTCTTGGGGTAATAATAATTTATTATTTTCTCTTATTAAATATCTGACTACCAATAGAACTGGACAGGGTAGTTGCCTTCAAGTTTTGCATCTCTTCAGTTTTGCATCCCCAACTCTCCAAATTATTACCTGGCCCGATCCTAGATACATTTTATACAATAGCTCTAAAAATATTGAGTAATCTGTGGCCAGAGCAAAATCTAATAAATCAGTTTCATAATAAATAAAAATTAGCTAGTCATTGAATTGCTATCATTACAAAGGACCTGGAACAAACATATTTGTATAATTTTTTTCCAAATACTCCCAAGTATTTTATAAACTATGATTCAAGAACGAAGTGGACAACGAGGTAAGACCCCAAACAAACCATTATCTTGTGGAGATTAACATTCACCCAGAAACACACACATATGAAATAAATCAGTGATTATTAAACTTGTGTTACATCAGAGGTGTCCTTTGTAATTCAGGACTGATTCATTTATATTCCATCCTTCAATGTCACTTCCTGTTGCGCCATAACCATAGTGTTATATTGTCATCACACAGTTCTAGGCCTTTCTAGCAGTAACCAAATAAAGAGTGCAAGGTAACTGCCAAAACTAAGGCAAGCATAGCAACACCGATAGCTATTTCAATATCCAAGGCGACTCTATTATCACTACTAATCACTAACCAGACATGCTGATAGCACTGCCTGGCTGGAAGGAGAACAATCAATAGAGATAGCAGAATGCCTGTATTGATCTTTGTCATGTGACTTTCACACAGAGACACTACACAGACTGCAACTGTTGCACTCACTGTTCCCTCAATTTCTCACATATCCAACTTTATTATTCTGTCCCATTTCCATATGGATTAGCATTGTTTAATTAAAGGGCTCCATAGCATTTGATATGCATATATTCACTGTCTATGTGCTTCCCTTGGTTGTATATTTTATACACGCACAATGTAGGACACAATGTATATATGTACATGACATGACATCACACCTGGGGTTTCCCTTTAGTTTTTTTTTAATTATTTTATTCTTAGATTTAATAATAGCAAATGAACTGCATTTTTAAAAATCTGGAAATGTATGTGTCAACCTGCAAGTAATAATGGCATATTGATCCAGGAAAGACAAATTGGTTAAATCTCCCAACACATGTCAATTAAAAAAACATTTAAATAAGCTTCCCCCTCTTGCCTAAACCACACAAGCCCCATTATATAACAGACAATAGGATACTTCTGAGCTTCTGTCTTCTCTTGAGACCTCAATATCACTACTAGCCTTAGTACACAGCCATAAGTAAAGAACAACTAGCTTCTCGGACTCAGTGCAAACTGCTGTTTTTCACTGTTAAAGTCCGTAATGACTGAAAACTACCATCTCCCCTACTTGCTTTCTGTGTATTCTGTAGATTGAAATAATGTTTTTTTCCCCCCTGATATCCCTGTTCACCATCTCATCCAGGAGGATAGGGTACAAACAATGGTACCACTTGGAATATTTTATTTGTGTCCTACCTTTATTATTTTTACAAATAACCCAAGATATCAAACATCTCCAACATACCTTCCTCCTCCTATTTTCTCCATAACAACAACTCAGTGAGGTTAGCTGGACTGAGAAGGAGTGACTGGCCCAAGGTTATCTAGCTCAGGGGTCTCCAGCCTTGGTCCCTTTAAGACTTGTGGACTTCAACTCCCAGAGTTCCTCAGCCAGCTTTGCTGGCTGAGGGACTCTGGGAGTTGAAATCCACAAGTCTTAAAGGGACCAAGGTTGGAGACCCCTGATCTAGCTCACTTTCATGGCTAAGATGGGACTCGAACTAACATAGTGAAACACTCTGATCCAGTGACCCAGGATAAGGAAAGATGTCCTAAGAGGAAAAGAAGGTTAAAAATGAAATTCATGGGAAGGTAGCAGTGGTGGATTGCTACCGGCTCGCCCCAGTTTGGGCGAACCGGTAGCGGTGGCAGCGGGAGGCTCTGCCCATCCGCTCAGACATCATCAAAAACACTCTGCGCATGTGCAGAACCACCACATGCTTGCAAAGCGAGCGAGCGTGCCCATGCACTGCCAATAGCAAACCAGTAGCCCCGGGATTTCAAACTCACTACTAGAAGGTAGATACCTAATGGTAAATATTTTCCTCCCCACTGAAAAGGAGAAACCTGCTAAACTATGAACATAAAGCAGCTGATGAGGATACAAGAGGAGGCTAGGATTGTAATCAGTTGACAACTAAAGTCCTGTCTATTGTTGATAAGATGAGACCTCACATGGAGTCCTGTCTCAATAATGATTAAGTACATGAATGACCAAAAAGGTTAATATTTTTCACTCAAGGCGTTAAAACTAAAGGATTGTTTCAAGAAGTTCTGCAGCATTGTTGTTGTTGTTTTTTTCATTATATATTATTGTTTACTGTGACATTCGCTGCCATGCAACAAGCCATAAGCTGCAGAGAAAGATAATGGATAAAGGAACAAAAATGGAAATTTTACCCCTGAACTGCTCAAAGTCTTTAAAATAGCCTGTACTGAATTATAATCTCTCCTCTCCTCTCCCATACTAAACTTTCTAATTGTTTCTGGGTATGCAGTCTCTTGAAAATGGCAGATCAGCTGTCTCACTTAGCATAACCTTGTAGATTCAAAACTCTAACAAATGAATGAAAACGTGATAAAAGTTAAAAAAAAAAAGTAAAACCTGATAGGAGGAGGAGGAAATGAAGGGGGAAAATGGAGAACTATCAATTATGTCTTAAATAATCTTAGGTTGATAAAGGTTATATTTCTGGTATTAGCTATTTAATAGAAATACAGCTATCAAAAGAATATTAAAAATACCATTTGAAAAATCAATGGATTCATCAGAAAATGTTTAGAATTTCACACACACACACACACACACACACACACACACACACACACACACTGATATTCAGAACTCATAATTGGACTGTCTCTATTCAAAAGGAGTGGGGAGAGAATTAACTTTGTAAGGAGAGATCTCTACAGAAACATTTATTCCTATGAGAAAAAATATCTTAGTAGTTAGTGCAAACTTTAAAAAAAAGGACGAAGTAAAAAATGCCTCCACCTTAACTGTTCCATATTAGTTTCTAATCTACCACCATGTCCCATTTGGTAATCTGCCACCGATTGCCTCTCACCGACCTGTGCGCTCTCACGGGGAGGGACTCCTCAGGGTGCCATCAGCCAGGCAGTGCCGACTGGCAACACCCAGGGGAAGGGCCTTTTCTGTGGGGGCTCCCACCCTCTGGAACGAACTTCCCCCAGGACTTTGCCAACTTCCTGACCTTCGAACCTTCCGCCGCGAGCTTAAGACACATCTATTTATTTGCGCAGGACTGGACTAGAATTTTTGAATTTTTAAATTTTGAATTTGGTTTTAATGGGGTTTTATTATTTGTATTTCTATTTTAAATATTCAGCCTTATTTAATAAGTTTTTTAATTGTTGTTTTATCCTGTATTTATATGTATGTTTTATTCTGGCTGGAAACCGCCCTGAGTCCCTAGGGAGATAGGGCGGTATAAAAATGCGAAAAATAAATAAAAATAAATAAATAAATAAATAAATAAAATGCAACTTCAGTTTATTTGCCCAGTATGGGAATTAAGAAAAGAAGTAACATTGTGGAAGAGAAAAATTACAACTTCTACTAATCTTTTGCCCCATGGTTTAAGTCTTTCAGGTTTTCTAACTCTTGGATTCTCTATCATCAGAAGTTCCCACCAAACAAAGAAATGCTACATTGTTAGCAGTGGTGGGTTGCCCCCAGTTCGGACTGGTTCTATAGAACCAGTAGTAAAACCGTTGAGAGGCTCTGCCCACTGAACCGAACGTCATCAAAAGTGATCTGTGCCTGCACAGAAGCATTGCGCGGGCATGATGTGAACTGGTAGTAAAGGTAAGTAGAACCCACCCCTGGTTCTTAGGGTACAAAAATCACCAAATGTCTGAAACCTATGATGAGCAGAACTTTGAAACAAAAATGGAAGATTGCTTAGGAACAATTAGAAGGAGTCTATATTCTATGTGAATTTGCTTCCGAGAACAAACCCCAAAATGAGACTCATCAGAATGTCTACTGAGATCAGCAATTGGCCTTGATCCAAGGGCAGCAATGGTTCCGCCATCCATAATGACTCAGAATTTGGAGGCTGCACCTCTGCTGCACCCAGCTCTGAAGGAACAGTAAAAGCTAACTTGAAGCATCTGCTTTGGCTGGAGTATCAGTGAAAGTTTTCACAGCTGCCAGGCTGAACTCTTCCCCTGCTCCAATTTTACATGCTTTTCAGGGGTTGGTATATGAGTAATACCACATATTACCATTTGCCTTATGAAATGAGCTCTTTATATGACAGAGCATCAAGTATCGGGTAATCTCTGTTGAGAGGAAAGCTTGCACGCGAAACAAAACCCCATCGATTTCTATACTGGCTCATTTTGGAAGAGTATATATATATATATATATGAATGTTCATAATAAAAGAAAATGGTTTGGTTTTTTCAGTGCTGCATGCAGAAATGGAGTTTAGGATTAAAAACACCATACACAATTGTTGCTTATCCAAAGTTCTTTTGCTTCCTCTTAACTATAATTTAATACCTGCATACAACTTAGAAATCCTGAGAATGAATCTTGCAGTACATCTGAAAAAGTTGATTTAAGTTATTATGACATTTAATTCTACAGTACAATGAGCTTTAGTAGTATAAACATTCCACTGTTCAGAGCCATGTGTACTACCAATCATATTCTCTCCCACCTTTCTTCACTGCGTTTCTCATGAAATTGATAAGACAGTAAAGATGATGATTTTGTAATTCTCTATGTAGCTGTACCTAGAAATATTTTGACCAAGACTCTAGCTGCTATTAGAATCACAACAGAATCCATAAAACTGACTTCCATTGCTGAATTCTACTCACAAGGAAGACCAGGTCAAATGGTGAACAACTTTTGTGATTTTTATTTTTATTAAAAAGTAACAGTAATACAAATATCAAATTGTATTACTCTTTTACAGTTTCAGTCTTGAATGATGATGAGACAGTTCATGCAACATAAAAATACAACACAAAGAATGAGCATGGATTTTACAAAGATGATCCAACTAAAACAAGTATCTTAGAGGAACTTAAAGACAGAATAGTTAGAGCCTCAATATATAATTGGTCATCTGAATAAAGCAAATCTACATACATTTGACACATTCAACAGAAGAAAAGTGAAGGGGCTTTCTGATGATTCCAATCATGTTAATATCAGCAAACCTCAGCACTGTTAGTGTCTATGCAAGCCATTACAATAATAATAATAATAATAATAATAATAATAATAATAATAATAATAATAATAATAATAATAATAATAATAATAATAATAATAATAATAATAATAATATATAAAGAGGCCAGTTTTACTATCACATTAATGCAGCTCCCTTTTCTGCATTATGACTTGGAGTCTTCTGCATTATGACTTGGGGCTGGATGGGGAGAAACAGGCTCAAGCTCAACCCCTCTAAGACTGAGTGGCTGTGGATGCTGGCATCCTGGTACAGTCAGCTGCAGCCGCGGCTGACTGTTGGAGGCGAATCATTGGCCCCAATGGAGAGGGTGCGCAATCTGGGGGTTCTCCTGGATGGACGGTTGTCTTTTGAAGATCATTTGGCGACCGTCTCCAGGAGAGCTTTTTACCAGGTCCACCTGGTCCGCCAGTTGCGCCCCTTTCTAGACCGGGATGCCATATGCACGGTCACTCACGCCCTCGTCACTTCTCGCCTGGACTACTGTAACGCTCTCTACATGGGGCTCCCCTTGAGGTGCACCCGGAGACTTCAGTTAGTTCAGAATGCAGCCGCGCGGGTGATCGAGGGAGCCACTCGTGGCTCCCATATAACACCGATCCTGCACAGGCTGCACTGGCTGCCTGTGGTTTTCCGAGTGCACTTCAAGGTGTTGGTTACCACCTTTAAAGCGCTCCATGGCATAGGACCGGGATATCTTCGGGACCGCCTTCTGTTACCACATGCCTCCCACTGGCCGGTACGCTCCCATAGAGAGGGCCTCCTCAGGGTGCCGTCAGCCAAACAGTGTAGGCTGGCGACCCCCAGGGGGAGAGCCTTCTCTGTGGGGGCACCTACCCTCTGGAATGAGCTTCCCCCAGGACTTCGACAACTTCCTGACCTCCGGACCTTTCGCCGCGAGCTTAAAACATATCTATTCTTCCGAGCAGGACTGGCTTAATAGGGTTTTTAAACATGGATTTTATTGGGGTTTATTTTATATTTTGTATTGTATTTTAAATTTAGGCTTTTGGAATAAGTTTTTTAAATAGTGTTTTTATTGAAATGTATTGTATTATTTTATACAATGGTTGGATTACTGCAATGCTCTCTACATGGGGCTGCCCTTGAGGTGCACCCGGAGGCTGCAGTTAGTCCAGAATGCGGCTGCGCGAGTAGTAATGGGAGCTGCTCGTGGCTCCCATGTAACACCACTGCTCCGTAGTCTGCACTGGCTTCCTGTGGTCTTTCGGGTGCGCTTCAAGATTTTGGTTACCACCTTTAAAGCGCTCCATGGCTTAGGACCCAGGTACTTACGAGACCGCCTGCTGTTACCCTATGCCTCCCACCGACCTGTACGCTCTCATAGAGAGGGTCTCCTCAGGGTGCCGTCCGCCAAACAGTGTCGGCTGGCAGCCCCCAGGGGTAGGGCTTTCTCTATGGGAGCATCGACATTCTGGAATGAACTCCCCCCTGGCCTACGTCAAGTGCCTGATCTTCGGACCTTCCGTCGTGAGCTAAAAACATACTTATTTACTCAAGCGGGACTGGCATAATAGTTTGATTTTAAATTGGGGTTTTATTAATATTTTTAAATATTTTAAATTTAATTTTAATTATTAGCCATTTTTGTAATTTTGCTATGTTTTAATTTGTTTTAATTGTACATATCTTGTATTTTATCTCCGGCTGTACTCTGCCCTGAGTCCTTCGGGAGAAGGGCGGTATAAAAATTTAATAAATAATAATAATAATAATAAAATAATCTGCCTGTTCACTGCCCTGAGTCCTTCGGGAGAAGGGCAGTATAAAAATTAAATAATAATAATAATAATTATTATTTTTATTATTATTATTATTATTATTATTATTATTATTATTATTATTATTATTATTATTATTATTATTATTATTATTATTCTCTGTATTCTATAGTTACTATATTCAAAGGTCCCAAAATATTATGCAAAAGCACCTGATGGAATGGGATGACGTCTAGTTTGTATTTGCTCATAAAGATAAAAACACTCACTTCCACTTTGACTAAATTCTGGAAGGGGAAAAAATGGTCGAGAGGTGCTCAGCTAGTCTAATGTTTCTCACCCTCAACAATTGTAAGATGTGTGGACTTTGACTCCAAGAATTCTCCAGGCAGCTTATTGGCTGAAGAATTCTGGGAAATGAAGTTCACACATCTTACAGTTGCTAAAGTTGAGAAATCCTGAGCTAGTCAAGAGAGTCCATCTTCCATTTGGGAAAGCACACAGCTGTAAGGAATTAAGTAATCAGGCTTAGAAGTCAAAGACTAAACATGACAAAGATTACAGCCTTTGAATGTTCACCATTGCCAACATCGTTAGAGAAACCAGCTGAGTCTTAAACTCCAAAAACTCCCAAATTCAAGAGAACAGATAAACAGAAACAAAGGCCACTCTTTTAAAATCATTAATTATGGACCAACAAAGCAGATAACCATTGCTTTCATTCACCAAACTTGCCTGAGTGATTCAAAATTCCATGAAACAGAGGTCTGGAAACCAAAAGTATGACTACATGAAAGCCAGTGATGAATGTTTGCTTGCTTCTGCCTGCATAGGTTGAACTTGGAAAATGTTTGGTACTGGTTAGACATAACTTTGAATTGGGGAGGAATCCAATCAAACGTTGCCATTTTGACTGCAACTGTGGCATATAAAAGACAAAGACCTCCTCCTGCAACCCCTCTTAGTGATTACATGAAAATTGACAACCCACAAAAAGTGACTTGCCACTGTCATCTTCTGCACTATCTCTTCAAATTTCTAACTCCATAAGTTCTTAAAATGCAGCTTTGTTTAGCTTTATAAAGATCAGCCCAGATTGCTAGGTGCTGTGGAGGGCAAGCAGTATGTAGGAATTTAATCTTAAAAGAGAAAACATCTCACCTCTACTTGTATATTTTTTTAACGTCTTGAAATATTTGCTAGTACTGTCATTTACTTGTCAGATCAAACAGATTTTATCAATGTTGCAAAACGTTTTTTTCATGTCTCTATAGAAAGAAAGGAAGATTTAAAACTATATACCTATTTTCCCTTTCCATTGCCCATATTTCACTTGCAAATTTGATGTTAGCCTTGCAAGGTAGTCCAGAGATGCACAGCAGAGAAAACGGTAATAGCCATTTTCTAGGCAGCTACCCTTTCATATCCCTCATCAGCTTAAGAAAATAGGAAGGGTCCCTTCTGAGATGTTTGCCATATCCACATTCCTGTTGCAGATTAAGCTGCCTTTTATTCAAAAGTATCTCTGGCTTTAGCTCTTTTCCATGTCCCCAAGGTCATTCCCACATGAAATATTTTCATCTGTTTTGAGTGCCCCCAATAAGACAATCGCAAATATATTTTTGATAAATGGCCATTATTAAAATATTCTTTTCCATTGACCTACAGTATGCTTCCATAGAATACTTGGAATACTTTCAGGTATTCTATGGAATTCTTGGAATACTTCCATGCTTACTAGTTTGCCATGCTCTCGTTCCCGAGTTATAATACTGAACTCTGGGCAAGTATATGATAAAAAATATCTACAGTCCAATGATATGAAACTATGTGGATTCAGAGTTCTCAGAGACTCCTTATCCACTAGCAAAGTATATAACAAGTGCCTTATGTTAGCATATTTTGGGGAAAGTGTGTCAATGGAACACTCATTTCTGAATATGGGTTAATTTAAAATACCTCCTGTTGTCACTAGATAACTTAATGCTGTTGGTGTATATATCTTCTCTTCACTCTTGTGTGAAGTCTTACCATATCCACATGTACTGCCTATAAATGTAACTGTGGGGTTTCTTCTGTCTTACTTATGCAGGGTTACGTCACTATCACATCTTATGTTCATTATCACCAAAATAGATCATGCAAACTAAGATAACAAGCATCATTTATTGGATTATAGAGCAGTTTGAAGTGAGTTGCAGAATTAAGATTTTTCTGATATCTTGACTCTTGATTTCAAAACTCGGATTGTGTACAAGTTAGATAGCAAGGTGCAGACAGATCTACTGTAGTCATTTTGTTTATTATTAGTATTAATTTTTGTCTTACCAATATATTCTACAGCTGGAAAAGAAATTGAAGAAATAACTTTTCATGGATCTGCACTGATTTGTAAGTTTAAAGAGTTGTAATTATTGAAACAAAATATGTTATCAATTTACCCTTTATTTCCCACCAGTGTTCACCTGTCGTTTTATATTATCATTTCTAGGGTCTCTTTAATGATGTCACCCCTTATGTTTCCTCAAATTCTCCAGTGTTCACTTCAAATGATTGATGAAGTTCTAAAAAAAATTCTTGAATGTTTCCAAACCAAATATAATTTGCAGACATTGTAGAAAAAGAATGGTCAAAATGAAGAATGGTGTGTTTCCTAGAAATTCAAAGGCCCATTGGCATTGCAGTATGCAGTAGCTCAAATCTCTGAGGGGCTTTTATGCAATCCAATAATATTTATACCCTTGAAAAGGAAAAAGAAAATCAAGAAAATCATCCATTAAACTATTTCAAGTTTACTCGTTGTCTAGAGCATCCACAGATCGTTAGCCAATGCAAAGTTAAAAACTATGTTTTGAAATTATATATTACATATTCAAGTGGCAGCCTGGTGGGTGTATATATTATGTGTTTCAAAATGATCTGGCTCTGGGATAATTCCTTATTTTTCTTAAATATTACTTAATAAATTAAGGCAGAAATGGGGGAGTACAACTTGGTTGATTTGCCTCAACCTCTTAGCGGTATTTGGTTTAATCTGTTACATTCTTCTTCTGAACCAACATGAAGAACAGCAGTTTATGGGGGCCAAAGCAGAGCAAGAGGACAGGTTTGTTTTTGTCTTTTGGGCCCTTCAAATGAAAAATCTGGTTTGGTACACATCAAATGTCTTGGTTCCCAAATAATTGTGTCTGAATGATGGTTTAAACAACCAGTACTGATTTTCAGCTCTCTTTACATTTGCTGAATAATGGGTTTTGGCAAAATTGAATTCAAAGCCTATCATACTCCTACTAGAAGCATGCAAATGAACGAGTGACTGGGAACTTATTGGTGGAATTCTTGATACACATACCATAATATATATATATATAATTTTATGTCTATAAACTTGCCAAAGCTGTATTCCATTTGAAAGCAATCAGATTCCGTTCTCTCTCTAAGCAAAGATTGTGCTTTGTTGATTTACCAATAATTTGAGGTGAGCTAAGGTTGTCTGTAGATGTTTTTGTTTATGTGGACTAGCAAAAGGATTCCCACTACACCATTACAAAATACTGTCTCAAGACCAGTGGTGAAATCTGAACCTGTTTACTACCGGTTCGCTGACTGCGCATGCACGACTTGTAGTAGTAGCATACTACTACTTTGTAGTATGCACCAACTACAAAGTGCGTGTGCAGTGCGTGCCAAAAGGAGACATAGGGTAAGTAAAACAGCACATGGGGAGTGTGTGTGATCAGCTGTGGACCACAATCTTTTTTTTATTTATTTGAATTTATATCCCGCCCTTCTCCGAAGACTCAGGGCGGCTTACACTGTGTTAAGCAATAGTCTTCATCCATTTGTATATTATATACAAAGTCAACTTTTATTGCCCCCAACAATCTGGGTCCTCATTTTACCTGCCTTATAAAGGATGGAAGGCTGAGTCAACCTTGGGCCTGGTGGGACTTGAACTTGCAGTAAAGGGGCCGGAATAGCTCAGGCTGTTAGAGCCTGTTATTAGAACACAGTAGCCTGCAATTACTGCAGGTTCAAGCCCGGCCCAAGGTTGACTCAGCCTTCCATCCTTTATAAGGTAGGTAAAATGAGGACCCAGATTGTTGGGGGGGGCAATAAGTTGACTTTGTAAAAATATACAAATAGAATGAGACTATTGCCTTATACACTGTAAGCCGCCCTGAGTCTTCGGAAGAAGGGCAGGATATAAATGTAAACAAAAACAAAAAAATTGCAAGCAGCTGTGTTAATAAAAGATAGACTTAGTCTGCTGAGCTGCCAGAGGCCCCTTTTACTTTTAAAAGCATTTTTTTACAACCTATTCAGATGTGATCATTGGAGCCCTTTTTTTTAAATTTTTAAAATCATTTTTACTACCGGTTCCAGAGAACCGGTAGTAAAAAAATGCCTAAAATTATTGTAGGACAATTGCTTAACAGAATTTGAATATGGAATTTGGAGCAATAACTGAGTTTCCATGGATTAAAAAGTACATAGGAAAACATAGCATTAAAAGAGAACTAAATTAATTGTTTTCTCAGATGTGGATAAAATTAGTGCAACGATATTTATTCTAGAAATTAGGCATCCTATTTTTAAAAAATATTCATTTTACTTTCATGTCTTTGTTTCCATATGCAGAATATATTTGTAAAATTTTCTGACGTTGATCCTTGATTAAATACTTGAGAATTCTTCACTGGCTTATCGTGAATGTGATTGTAGATTTGAGGGTTAGAATCACTAAGTTCAGTTTTGACAAAGCTTCCTTAAAACAAAGCTGCTTTGTGAAAGAATTTTGGCTTCTTTGCTTGTAAGGAATCTGGACGGTTTCAATCCTATTGCTTCTAACAGGTCATGGACATTTTAATGTTTCTCCCTCCACTATGGAAAATTTGTCTAATGCAATTAATGTTCTTTAGTGTTTATATACTGTACAGGGAGATATGCGCTTTTTTCATATTATATTTTTGTTATTTCTTTTCTTAAGCTGATTTACAGACATTATATATGTATGTATGTATGTATGTATGTATGTATGTATGTATATGTGTGTGTGTGTGTGTGTGTGTGTGTGTGTGTGTAGGTCTTTGGTTATTCAGGTTTTCTCTGTGTAAAATTAGAAGTGTCTTGGCGATGTTTCGACGAAGTCTCATTCGTCATCTTCAGGCTTCAGCCGTGCTCCTGGGAGCACGGCTGAAGCCTGAAGATGACGAATGAGACTTCATAGAAACGTCGCCAAGACACTTCTAATTTTACGCTGGAGAAAACCCGAATAACCAAAGACCTACATACAAACACCCGTGAAAACCTCAGAAAACAAATATATATTTGTTTTCTGAAGTTTCGGTGTTCTATAGGTCTTTGGTTATTCAGGTTTTCTCTGTGTAAAATTAGAAGTGTCTTGGCGATGTTTGACGAAATTCATCATCTTCAGGCTTCAGCCGTGCTTCTGGGAGCAATTGCTCCCAGAAGCACAAAGCTGAAGCCTGAAGATGACGAATGAGATTTCGTCGAAACGTCGCCAAGACACTTCCAACTTTATGCGGGAGAAAACCCAAATAACCAAAGACCTACATATACATATATATGTGTATATATATATATATATATATATATATATATATATATATATATATATATATATATATATATATATACACACACACACACACACACTGCTCAGAATCATGAGCACTGGATCAGTAAATAAGACCAAAAAATAAATGAAACAAGATAACTATCTTCTGCTTTATAACTCCTCTTAGCCTTCTGCTGGAAAAGTCTGGAAGTGCTAGTAGAAGCATTTCCATTGTCAAATGATGAGGAACTCATAATATTATGTCAAAGACATATGGAACCCCCTTGGTAAATGCTGAAGGACTTCCATGCTGAAGAGTCTCAGCATCCTTTCAATCCCACAGCATGTGTTGAAGTCAACTAGCCTATAAACCGTTTGAGCAGATCTCTCAAAATGCTTCAGAGTGATGCTGATTGCTTCATTGAGGTGCATTGTGTCATGTTTTCTTTTTGATGAAGAATTTATGTCATCTCAGCACAAATTTCTCACAGATAATCTAACTCAAGTATCCTCCAAATTAGTGCATCACTACACATATTTATTATGTGTATGCAGCATCTTGGCAAGATGATATCTTTTCCAGCTTTGAGACACACCCACCCACATATACATGTACATATACACATACATTTACACGCACACATACATTCGTGCAAGTTTTGAACTATGGAAGAACATGCCTTGAAAGAGGCGGTGGTGAGACCCCTCCTCAAGAAGCCTTCCCTGGATCCGGCTATTCTGGGGAATTACCATCCAGTCTCCAACCTTCGCTTTGTGGCGAAGGTTGTAGAGAGTGTAGTTGCATGGCAGCTTCCCCAGTACCTGGATGAAGCTGTCTATCTAGACCCGTTCCAGTCCGGCTTCCGGCCCAGTCATAGTACGGAGGCAGCTTTGGTCACATTGGTCGATGACCTCTGGAGGGATAGGGATAGGGGTTGCTCCTCTGTCCTGGTCCTATTAGATCTCTCAGCGGCCTTTGATACCATCGACCATGGTATCTTGCTGCACCGGTTGGAGAGTTTGGGAATGGGAGGCACCGTTTATCAGTGGTTCTCCTCCTATCTCTCTGACCGGTCGCAGACGGTGTTGACAGGGGGGGGCAGAGATAGTTTGCAAGGCGCCTTACTTGTGGGGTGCCTCAGGGGTCGATTCTCTCGCCTCTCCTATTCAATATCTACATGAAGCCGCTGGGTGAGGTCATCAGTGGTTTCGGGGTGAGTTACCATCTGTACACTGATGATACCCAGCTGTACTTTTCCACCCCGGACCACCCCAACGAAGCTGTCAAAGTGCTGTCCCGGTGCTTGGAAGCCATACGGGTCTGGATGGGGAGAAACAGACTCAAGCTCAATCCCTCCAAGACGGAGTGGCTGTGGATGCCGGCACCCCAGTACAGTCAGCTGCAACCGCGGCTGACTGTTGGGGGCGAGTTATTGGCCCCAATGGAAGGGGTACGCAACTTGGGCGTCCTCCTGGATGGGCGGCTGTCGTTTGATGATCATTTGACGGCCGTCTCCAGGAGGGCCTTTCACCAAGTACGCTTGGTCCACCAGTTGCGCCCCTTCCTTGACCGGGATGCCTTAAGCACAGTCACTCACGCTCTGGTCACTTCTCGTTTGGATTATTGCAGCTACATGGGGCTGCCCTTGAAGTGCACCTGGAGGCTGCAGCTAGTCCAGAATGTAGCTGCGCGAGTAGTAACGGGAGCCACTCGTTGCTCCCATGTAACACCACTACTGCGCAGTCTGCACTGGCTCCCTATGGTCTTTCGGGTGCGCTTTAAGATTTTGGTTACCACCTTTAAAGTGCTCCATGGCTTAGGGCCAGGGTACTTACGGGACCACCTGCTGTTACCTTATGCCTCCCACCGACCCGTACGCTCACACAGAGAGGGTCTCCTCAGGGTGCCGTCCGCCAAACAATGTCGGCTGGCGGCCCCCAGGGGTAGGGCCTTCTCTGTTGGAGCTCCTATGCTTTGGAACAAACTTCCCCCTGGTTTACGCCAAGTGCCTGATCTTCGGACTTTTTGCCGTGAGCTGAAAACGCATTTATTTATTCAAGCGGGACTGGCTTAAAAGTTTTAGTAAATTTTAACTGGGGTTATTTAATAATTTTTAGGGTTTTACACTTTTAAATGTCGGCCATTTTTGTAATATGCTCGTTTTAATTTTTGTTTTAATCTGTGTATATTGTGGGTTTTATCTTCTGGCTGTACACCGCCCTGAGTCCTTCGGGAGAAGGGCGGTATAAAAATCTAATAAAATAAAATAAAATAATAACAGGGGATGCAGCTGGAGAATAACTATAAAGAACTGCTCCCTTCATGTGACTTGTGGGCTTTCTAAAGCCTCCTGGATAAACACTGTGGGGAAAAATTATACTAAACTATAAAGATCTTAAATCTGATCCAGAAAACATATTCTTATATCATGAAATTCATAAAAAATCTATGCTGAAAGCCAATTTAACAGAAATACTAAACATGACCATCACGTTCTTAGTTTATATAAAGAGAAAATACTTATTGCACAAAACCCTAGAGAGTTGGAACATTAAGATTGTGAAACTATTTTCAATAGATAATTGGAAAGAGAGAGAGAAAAATTTTCTTCCAGATGGAAATGGACACTCAAAAAGAAGAAAAAGCACTGTTCAGTCTGTTTTGGTTGATTCTACTGCTTACTTGGAGAAGAATTTTGCCTGGAGTCTAGGTTCCAGTTGAATTTTTCCTGGCAGATGGGCTTCTGTATAAGTCAGTTCAAAATCATTCTTAGAGAAGAAAGGAAAATGTATTCTTTATGACACATTAATGCTATTTTTAATGGGATCTATTGATTCTCTTTTCATCCTTTAACTTTTAAAGCTTCAAATCAGATTTTCCTACAGCAGTATTAGATTACTGCTTCCCTAATCCTTAGACAACATGTTGGCTGAAGATGAGAGTTGTTAGCCAATACATCTGGAGGGCATCAAGCTGTGGAAGGCTGCCCTGGACAGTTTGTGAACAGGGTATCTAGCTGACTGTTTTCTTCCATGTGGATCTTGATCAGCTGGGTATCAAATAGGGAAGGCACTGCCATGCCTCTTTTGAGCTACTTCAAATCTTTCTGACTCAGGTTGTGAGTTACATAATTAAGTTGGACAGATATCCCAATGTAATTAAGAAGCACTTAATTACTGTGTGACAAAATAAATAAATAAATAAATAAATAAATAAATAAATAAATAAGCATTAACGTAAACAAAGCTGTTGTGAATATAGGTTGTTTTAGCTGGCTCAGAAATAGGATGTCTGATGCCCACAGGTCCAATGTGCACAGAGAGGATAATATCTCTCTCTGCACTACTGCTCTTCTCCACTGCAAAACATATGGACTTCAAATCTAGATCAAGGCAAATCAATAGATGCAATCTACATAGACTTCTGCAAAGCTTTTGACTCAGTAGTACACGATAAACTTCTCCTTAAACTAACATCCTATGGCATCTCAGGACCCCTCCACAAATGGATATCTGCTTTTCTGTCTAACAGACAACAAGTGGTCAAAATCGGCAATGCTTTATCAAATCCTGTTCCTGTCAAGAGTGGCGTTCCTCAAGGCAGCGTCCTTGGACCAACACTCTTTATTCTATACATTAATGATCTTTGTGACCATATCTCAAGTAATTGTGTTCTCTTTGCTGACGATGTCAAACTATTTAACACCACAGATAACACTTCTATAATTCAAAACGACCTTGACCATCTAACTGCTTGGTCTAAAAATTGGCAGCTCCAAATTTCAACCAGCAAATGCTCAGTCTTACATATAGGAAAAAAAAACCCTAAAACTAAGTACATACTAGATGGACATTACCTTACAGACGACCCCATCCCGTTAAAGACCTTGGAGTTTTCATGTCAAATGATCTAAGTGCCAAAGCCCACTGCAACTACATAGCAAAAAGCTCTAAGAGTTGTAAACCTAATTTTATGTAGCTTCTTTTCCAAAACACCACACTACTAACCAGAGCATATAAAACATTTGCTAGACCAATTCTAGAATACAGCTCACCTGTTTGGAACCCTCACCACATCTCTGACATCAATACAATTGAACGTGTCCAGAAATATTTTACAAGAAGAGTTCTCCATTCCTCTGAAAACAACAAAATACCTTATCCCACCAGACTTGAAATCCTAGGCTTAGAAAACTTGGAACTCCGTCGCCTTCGACAAGACCTAAGTTTAACTCACAGAATCATCTATTGTAATGTCCTTCCTGTCAAAGACTACTTCAGCTTTAATTGCAATAATACAAGGGCAACCAATAGATTTAAACTTAATGTAAACCGCTTTAATCTAGATTGCAGAAAATATGACTTCTGCAACAGAATCATCAGTGCTTGGAATACTTTACCTGACTCTGTGGTCTCTTCCCATAATCCTAAAAGCTTTAACCAAAAACTTTCTACTATTGACCTCACCCCATTCCTAAGAGGACCATAAGGGGCGTGCATAAGCGCACAAACGTGCCTACCGTTCCTGTCCTATTGTTTTTCTTTTCTTCTTCCTATATATGTTTATATGTGTATATACTATATAATCTTTTTGTATGATGTTGTGACAAAATAAATAAAATAAAAATAAAAAAAGAATGAAACTCAGAAGGGGTAAACTTAAAGGAACTTGGAACATAAAAGAAGAAAGGTACATCCAGCTATTTGGGAAATGTGTCCAGCCTGTATCACTGCTTTCATTTGGCCTGAACACCATCTGAGAATGATTGATCTGATATGATGATGCAGCCAGATATGATTGTCCACCAGTTAACATTTAGAACAGCCACTCAAAATGAAGGTCAACAGTAGATTATATTAATCATCCTGTGATTTATCTGAAGATGACGTGTGTGTCATTCCTTAATCAATTTATACTACATTTCCAAGAAGTACATACCAGATTTCTCAGATATGACTTCCCAGTTTCCATTATGACATCAATCATTCCATTTTCAATTGCAGAGCCCTTCTTGGGAATTCAGAATAGATAAGCCAATACTATCAATAGAGACAGAGTAGGCAGAGCTCAAGGAAAAGAACTATAAGGCACATAAAGCAGCTAATGGGTACTAAATGAACATAAGGATTGAGTCGGATTAAGGCATCACTTTCTTCATCTTGGTATCCTCAATTTTACCTGAGGTCAAAAGCAATTCAAGTGTTAATTCTATCTGTTGGAAGTTCTATACCATTGAGGGTAACCCAGTCCCAGACTCCTGTTTCTTTGGCAATTTTTCCTCCACCAGTAGGTTACAGAAAAGGAAGGAAGATTGTTTGCATTGTTTACTGAAGCACCAGGGGTGATCGCATTTGCAGATTTCCCAGATTACGATAATCTCTTAACCACGTGAGATGTAAAACATCAGCATTCATATACATTTGCCAGATTGTCATCACTTGTATATGATTTCATCCACAAAGTGTGTATTCTTTTGGAATCAGGTTGTTTTTTTTTCTATAGTTATTAGATTCTCTCTTTGAAATCATATTCTGCCACTAAGGGAAGGCCAACCCATGTCCTGAATCACTACACTAATAACCAGAGCATATAAAACATTTGCTAGACCAATTCTTGAATACAGCTCGCCTGTCTGGAACCCATACCTCATTTTGGATATTAATACAATTGAGCGTGTCCAGAAATATTTTACAAGAAGAGTTCTCCACTCCTCTGATTACAACAAAATATCTTATGCCACCAGACTTGAAATCCTGGGTTTAGAAAATTTAGAACTCTGCCGCCTTCGACAGGACCTGAGCTTAACTCATAGAATCATCTGTTACAATGTCCTTCCTGCTGAAGACTACTTCAACTTCAATCACAACAATACATGAACACACAATAGATTTAAGCTTAATGTGAACTGCTCCAATCTTGATTGCAGAAAATATGACTTCAGTAATAGTTGTTAATGCCTGGAATTCACTACCAGACTCTGTGGTCTCTTCCCAAAATCCCCAAAGCTTTAACCAAAGACTATCTATTATTGACCTCACCCCATTCCTAAGAAGTCTGTAAGGGGCATGCATAAGAGCACCAACGTGCCTACCGTTCCTGTCCTAATGTTCCCTTTGATTGTATCCAATTTCGTATAGTTATTACACACTTATGCTTATATATATATATATATCGTGTAGTTATTTCATGCTTATGCTTATATATAATGTTGTGACAAATAAAATAAATAAATAAAAAATAAAATGAATCCTATAAAGGCAACAGGCAGGGGATAGGGTATGCAGCTATCTGCATTGATACATGCATCCAATAAAGCAGAAGTTTCTTAGGGTGGGGGGTTCATTAATAGTTAAAGTTGCCAAATAGCTTCACTGTTTCCTCTAGACTTGCCCAACTCTGCCATATGTAATTCATTTCTTCTGCAATTTCTCATCTTCCCATTTTTGTTCTAAAGGATGTGAACATTTGACATTTGATTAATGATGATAAAAAAAATTTCCCATGGACTTAAATTGTGCTATAATTTATCAACCCAAAGAACCATCCTTGAATGTCATATGAACTGTCACATGATTTCTTCCTCGATCCCACAAGGGACAAGCTATTCTAACAAAACATCATATGATTCATTCATTGGAAGAATGGGCATATCTGCCAAATCTGATTTCACTCAGTTTTTTTTTCTAAATCTCATCCAATTTCTGCATCAGTGAATTTTCATCCAATTTTCATCCAATTTCTCCATCAGTGAATTTGTTAAAAACAAGTCACATAAAAAATTGGTACACATTTCTTCCAACACATATATTCTATTTATACATTTCAATATACAGTCTTTCTAGTAAAATACTTAGCCAACTGGTTTTTTTACTATTATGCATGTTTATATATATATATATTTCCCTCCAATATACCAATATGCCTCTTATTAGCTTCCTCTACGTTACTTTCTGATAGGATGAGAAAGCCAATCATTTTCAACCTATTTGGACCTTTAATGGTATCTGGTATAATTTAGATTGTGAATAGGAGTCAGGAGTCTTTGAGAACTACATCACTTGATTTTCTATCAGTAACTTCTCCATTCCTCCAGAACAGCCTAAAATATACCAACAAAATCCAAAGGCGAAGGACCTTCTCTAGATGTTATACTTTGAATGGTAGTTGCAAGTAAACCTAGATAGGAAGGTGCAATTGCTTTCCTGTCCTTTTTCTGGGTTTTGCATAGACATAAGATTGGCTACTGTGGGACCTGAAATTTCTTTGATATAATCTAGCTTGATTTTTATGAAGCTCTTTAATTCTTTTTTCACTTTTTCATCAGGAGATCTGTATGATCTTTCTCTAGTCATCTGTATGTGTTTTAATCTATTTTGAGTCATGGACCAAATTATCTCTGGACATGAATGTTGTGCAACCTTTCTTGCAAGATATATCTACCTGATACTTATGGAAGCTCACAATTCAGCATGATTCTGATGAATTCCCATCACTTGTATATCTGTACATCAACACATATATTTCAAGACAGCTCATTATAATTTCTAGTATTATCCATCTTGGAAGGATGCCTTTCAAATAGCTAATCTGGATCTTGAATAGCAAACTGCTTTTTTAAAAGAAGAGGTGAAACTTAGAAGTTTTAATAAGAAATTTCCAGGCACTAATGAGAATTAGGAAAGCCAGCCTGAACTAAAAAGAGTAAGTGTTGAGAGTAATTATAAATGGTCATTCCCAAGTAACAAGCAGCTTCTGTTCCCAAGAATTTTAACTGAGGCTTTGTGTAATTCTATTTCAATAGTTTGAGCAAAGCCAGAAAAGTCACATGCTGTAAATACATGAAGCAAAAAACTGATGTATGGCAAAGGAAGGGAAAATCTATATGGAAAAATGAGCAAATACAAATACAATCACTGGATAGAAAGTTGCCACATGTCGGTAATTAGGGGACATATAGGTTACACTGGGTGGGATTTCTTCATATGTTCCAGATACATGGTTTTGTTTATAAGGCTCTATGGCTTTGCAGTAGCACACCCACACACCCTTTCATTCTCTTAAATTAATAACACACCATTAAAGCTGTCTAGTCTCATAGATTATGCTATGCTTAGGCAGATAAGAGACTTTTTTTAAAAAAATTCAGATGGTTGAAGGGTTAGTTTTTGAAATAATAATTTCCCAGAGGATATTAAATCATGTTTATATGGCATATGGGCTTCTCTTAGTTTCACCATCCAGGGTTCTCAATGTGAAAATGAGTGTAAAATTAGAGCTTTGAACTTCCTGTCTATTAATAGAAATAGAAAAATAAATCTTCCTAGAGATCTAGTGTATAAAGATATGCATCTTGCTTTAAACCATGGATAGGGGATATGTGACCTTTCAGATGTTGTTTGATCACTGTAGCCAATGTGGCTGAGGCTATTAAGCATTACAGTCCCAAATCTCTGGAGGACTAGAGAAGGTAGCACACACTTAGTATACATGTCCTTTAGCTGTATTTTATTTACCAGGTCAGAATTAAATATAAATTAAATATCTTTGGGTATGCTTTTATATCAGCAGTGTAGTATGATGTTATTGTCAATATTATTTTAAATCACGTTAATTTATTTACCAGAAATCTACTGTATCTCCTATCTTTCTGCCTTCAAGTGTGCACTTCAAGTAGATATCAATTTAAAATAATATACTATAATAAAATTATGTACTACTAAATTAATACAAAAGGAGAATAGGAAAAGGTATTTAGTGTGGCAATTCATAAAAGTAAAAGTCAGACTTGGAAGAAGCAGAGTAGGATCCATATTGATACTTTTGAATTTTGGTGCTCGAGAAATTCTTGAGAGTACCTTGGATAGCCAAGAAATCAAACAAATGGATAATTTAATAAATTAATCCAGAGTTCTCCCTTGAGATACAACTAACCAGATTCATAGGAAGAACTAACTCTCTAGAG
Source organism: Ahaetulla prasina (assembly GCF_028640845.1). Classification (NCBI taxonomy): domain Eukaryota; kingdom Metazoa; phylum Chordata; class Lepidosauria; order Squamata; family Colubridae; genus Ahaetulla; species Ahaetulla prasina. The sequence goes on from NC_080539.1 coordinate 54,118,468, forward strand.
AAGGTCCTGGTGCTGGGGAAAGGGGAAGGAAAGAGAAGAAGAGGACAGCCAAAGTAAGATGGATGGACTCAGTTACAGTGGCAATGAGTGCACTGGAAAGACCATTAGAAGACCTGGAGGATCACATTATGGAAAGATCATCATACAAAAAATCTATCTACTTATTGCTAAGAGTCAGATCTGCCCTCAACATGGTCCTTCCAATTCTGTACCCATTTATGGTGTAATTGAGTGCATCCACCTTTCAGCTGATTGCCCTCTTTTTAATTTCACCTGTACTTTCATACAGTCTTTTTCAGAGAACTAGGCCTGACAATGATGTGTTTGAAGAATGATGTGACTGAAAAATTTGTGAAGGGATAAACGAGTGAAACAAGAAGAAGTGCTTCCAATGTTCCTCACAGCTCTTAAATTGCATACGTAACCAGTCAGTTGGGGTATTTTTGAATATGGATCTAATGCTCCTTTGAAAGGACATTAGAGGACAGATTACAAGCATGGAGAAGGGGTGCTAGATGAAGCAGGAAGAGCCCAGGCTCAATCTTTTTCATGTGCTTATTTCTGTCTTGGTTTTGCTTTCTCATGTCCTTTCTCTCTTTTTCTTACTTGCATTTACTCTCTTGCTTTCTGCCCCTGTAGAGAATGAGGGAGATATTGACAAAAATATGTAAAAGAGTTACATAGGCAATGGGGACCAAATCATTCTTCAGACTCTGGTATATAAGGTAATATTGGAAAGCAGATTCCCTGATTCACTGAAGTATATGAAAGCAGGAGGTGAAGCCCAGTCACACTTGCAAAATTCAGTTTTTTAAGCCCATCTTGATAAAGTGTAATGCTGGTCTTCCTGTGGAATTGATTTTCTGGTCTAGTCTATCTAGGGGAGCTGGCAGCTCCTTTCATTTTCTCATGCTCTCTCTTGACCTTTCTCTCACTCTTGTCTTGCTCACTCCTTTTCTGTCTCTGACTCACTCACTTTGTCTTGCTTGCTTTCTTGCTCAGTCTTTCTCTGTCTCACTTTCTCCCACTCTCTCCCTGCCCCTCTATTCCTAGCTGTCAGACAGCTCTTATTAGGCATGGAATTGGCACTTTTTCCAAAGAGCAGGAGACATTGACAAGTCACATGCAAAAAAGACAGGTTTTGAAGGGTGTTATGTAAGCTCCATCATATGTTTTGGTTACCTCTCAGTTGGTTAAGAATGGAACAGGACATATGGTTTGACTCCCTTTTAATGTCCCTTTCTCCATGCTTCACCACTAGGTGATGCAGAGGACTTGTCAAGGAGAATGGTCGCATTTTCTCTCACTGTATCATGTGCCTCTCATTAGTGCCTGGATCCTGTCATTTGGACTATTTGGGGACTTGGTTTAGAGGTCTTTTCAAAGAGCACTAGATTATTGTGTCCAGAAATAGCTCGAGTGACTGGTCTAGTGAGCAACTCCAAACCTGTGAGTTGTCAGTCAGACAATTAGTGGTGGCCAAACCTTCTGTCCCAGACACCTTCTTACATTCACTCAACCCTACTACATAACCCATTATGAGAACCAGGTAATGCTGAATGGGAAGAGAAATGAATTCACCAACTGCTTTCTTTAAAACCATAAGGACAGCATCAATTACTGCTTCTCAATCCTGAGGCAAACTTGGACTTGGTATAATTATAAATATTTTTAATTCAATTTTAGTTGAATTATGTTTATAATTAAATTATAGAATCTTACAAACAGGAAAGTTTATATATCATAGGAATCTGCAACATTAAATGGTTAATACACTTTTTCTTCAACAGCGTATAAGCAAAAATTATAACTTTGTGTTTATCATAAAGCAGAAATTAAAATAGGCTAGCCTTACTGATACATATGTGTCTATTTAACATTGCATATCTCCTGGTCTTGTTTTTCTTTAATGTTTTTTTTCCATTCTGCCTAAAATTGGGTTCAAATTGGGTTCAAATCCTATAGACATTTTTTTCCTATTAAGTTCTAAATGCATTAAATATTGCTGTTCAAACTTTGTCCAAACTTTGGTGCTGACAGCTTGTGATCCTCCTTCTTCCCAAGTTTGCAGGTTTTGGTTTTCATTAACCCATTTTTGAGTTTTTCTCCTTTCTTCTTCTTTTTTTGGCTTAAAATTTACCGTCGTTTATTTTTATCAGACTTCTTTTCTTTAAGATGTTTCATCAGTTTTGCGTTTTGGATTGAATCCAATAACCTTGTCTCTTAGTTTTGGCGATGTCAATTATCAACCTTTTGATTTTCAGATCTTTTGGGCTAGTAAAGTGTGAAGTGTAAAAGATATTTAAAAATGGAACACACAGTACAACAGCTCACTGTCAAAACAGGGCAAAGAGGATGGAAATTCAGACAGAGAAGGCTGTTGAAGGAAGAAATACTTTAGAGAAACACTAAGTAACTGAAGTAAGGCAATCCATACTGCATGTGCAGATGAGTCAAGCATCCCTTTCTTAGAAAGATTTATAATGTGATCTTAAGATTGCTGCTGGGATTTGCTCCCTTATAAGCATAGCTGGGGCTGCCTTTTTACACATTCTACTTGGAAGAGGGGATTAAAAATAATAAGGCATAATAAGAGAGCCTGCAATACAGGTGGTCCTTGACTTCCAGCCACAATTCGGTCTTGAAATTTGGTCACTAAAAAGTTCAGTTGTTAAGTAGATCATGTTCAATTTGCCATGGTCATTAAGGGGCCTCTGGTGGCTCAGCAGACTAAGTCTGTCTGTTATTAACACAGCTGCTTGCAATTACTGCAAGTTCAAGTCCCACCAGGCCCAAGGTTGACTCAGCCTTCCATCCTTTATAAGGTAGGTAAAATGAGGACCCAGATTGTTGGGGGCAATAAAGTTGACTTTGTATATAATATACAAATGGATGAAGACTATTGCTTAACACAATGTAAGCTGCCCTGAGTCTTCGGAGGATATAAATTCAAATAAAAAAATGTAAATCATGCAGTTATTCAATGAATCTCACTTCCCCCGTTCATTTTGCTTGTCAGAAGCTGCCTGGGAAGGATGGAAATTGCAATCATGTGATCCCAGAATGCTACAATGAAAAGCCTTACTGCCTTCCTGGATTTGAAAGTGACCAGCTCAAGGTCATCCAGTTGACTTTGTACCTAAGGCAGGACTAGAACTCACAATCTCCCGGTTTACCAAATGGGCTCCACCATTTCAAGTGTATATACAACAGAACATATCAGAAGGATGCAACAGGGCAAATGCAAAGCAAAATGTTTAGAACAATCTGACATGTGTTTTCCAAAGAGAATGTCTGAATTAGTATTATATGAACCATTTGAGCAGTAAGGTTACAACTGACTGCAAAAAACAAATCTTTAACATGTATTTTATGCAAATTATTAAAGAATTTATATAAAGGGGGAAAAAACCTCTCAGTATTGTCATGGATTTAAAACACAATCATGCATGGTGCATTTAAAATGTGTGGCTCCTTCGGCATTCTCATAGGAGTGGCAAAAAAGCATCAGCAAGTTAAATGGTTCCCCTGGAGAATCTGGATCTTGTAGGTCCCTCTGTTTTGCAGCTGGAAGCAATGCTTCTGCTTGAGTAATGTTCCAGATCCCCGTCTGTTGACTGAAAGGACGGCTGCCTGCCAGCTGCCTGGCACAAGCCCTCAACTTTCAGCAAGTTCTGAAAAGTAGTTCTCAATCCGTTCTGAGTGAGATCATCCTGGAGGATAAGCAGGCTTGTTTTGCTATTCATTTGGGATGTCTTGAATCCCCAGTAAGTTGTGGTGTGGTAGGGCTCTTAGCCAAGAATTATTTATTACCATGATCTAAATGGAAGGAGAAGCTGAGGCCAATGTATTCAAGCTCTACAGTGGCATCCTTATCCCCTAATAAGGAATATGTAAAGTGGGGCATCCATGTAATAAGCAGTTCATTATCTGCTACAATGTCCTACCTGTCAACAACTGCTTCAGCTTCAACCACAACAATACACGAGCACATGATAGATACAAACTTAAGGTAAGCCCCTCCAAACTCGATCGCAGAAAATACGACGTCAGCAACAGAGTGGTCAGTGCCTGGAATGCACTACCTGATTCTGTGGTTTCTTCCCCAAACCCCCAAAACTTTAACCTTAAACTGTCTACTGTTGACCTCACCCCATTCCTAAGGGACGTGCATAAGCGCACCATTGGGGCTACTGTCCCTGTCCTAATGTCCCTTTTTATTTGTATCCATTTCATGTATTCATAATCATGTTTATACTTTTATCTGTAATCTTATATATGCTTGACAATAAATAAATAAATAAATAGATAGATAGATAAATATCCTCTCAAGTCTCCACAACTTTTTCCCCCTTGTGGCCATGCTCTTCACCTGTTCTTTCCCTTGAGAGTTCCTCACCATGTTTCCCTTCTTTGCTTCACTCTCTTGGTCTCTACCTTCACCATACCACCATACCCCAAGACTTCTCAACAATCCTGCCTTCCTGCCATTTCATCTATTTCTCTCTACTTTCATAGAATCCTAAGGTTGGAAAGGCTCTTGGAAGTTTTCTAGTCCAACTTTTTTTCCCCAGAACAGGAATCCTCAGACTATCCCTAATAAATGGCCACCAAACTTTCTAGAAAATTTCCAATGATGGAGCACTCACAGTTCCAGGAGATCAGTTGTTTCACTGCTTAATAACTTCTATTCAAAGTCAGGAAATCCCTCATATAAAGTTTATTGTTCTTTCTACTAAAAATGTGAAATCTCCTTTGATCTTATTGCCTTCATGTAGCTATTTTAGGGCCCAATAAAGAAACACTTTGCCATTGATATATTATTTTTTTTAAAAAAATCTTTATTTCCCAATCTACCCTACAGATCTCACGTGTACCAGATTTATAAGGTTTGTCCAAAATTCAGAGGTTTACTTTGGCATTCTATGGGATGAGTTTACCAATGCTATTATTAAAGTAGATTTTTTCATCTGAATCTTCAATTAAAAATAAAAACGTCAAAAATAAAAAAGTCATTTTATAATAAATAGAATGAATACAAACTCAAACCACATTTGGAATAGGACAAACCAACTATTCAAATCTCATTAAAGCAGCTGTATTACTTTATATACATGGGAAGCGGTGGCTCAGTGGCTAAGACAGTGAGCTTGTCGATTGAAAGGTCGGCAGTTCAGTGGTTCGAATCCCTAGTACCGCATAATGGGGTGAGCTTCTGCCAACCTAGCAGTTTGAAAGCACATAAAAAATGCAAGTAGAAAAATAGGGACCACCTTTGGTGGGAAGGTAACAGCGTTCCGTGCGCCTTTGGCATTGAGTCATGCCAGCCACATGACCACGGAGACGTCTTCAGAGAGCACTGGCTCTTCAGCTTTGAAACGGAGATGAGCACTGCTCCCTAGAGTCGGGAATGACTAGTTCATATGTGCGAGGGGAACCTTTACATTTACCTTATTACTTTATATGAATAAATCTGTAATAAATCTATATTACTAATATTGTCATCATCTTTATCTTGAAAAATAAATGAACGCTGACATTTAATCAGGGGATATCAAACAATCTACACTCATTTATAAAACTAGTTGCTGGCGCTAAAGTGGTTTGTGGTAAAGACATTGTCTATAGATACTAGCAATAGCAACAGCACTTAGACTTACATACCGCTTCACGGTGCTTTACAGCCCTCTCAAGCAGTCTGCATGGAATTTCTAGTGGGATGCATTGTACCTTTTATATTTCCATTATTTCTCAAAGTCTTACGAGAGAAAGCGTAGCAATAGAGGTGCTACAATGTCTACAGGAGTGAAAATTTGTGTGGTGTCAAACTGATGAAGGAAGAGATTTTGCATCATGGCACAAGTCCAGGACCTTCTCTACATGTGTATCACAAATAGGGCTGCACCCTGAAATGCAATTCTCTAATGCCTCTTTCATCTTTCTGACAAAAACAGTGAGCGTCTGTGGATACTACTGAGTGATGTGTGGTTTCTTTGACAGTTTTTGCCAAAATTATATTGAAACAACCACTTAATTAATATGGTCTGGAATTAAAAAATAGAAAAACAAGTAATTGTATTGACTCTTTGGAATGAAACTCAAACCACTTATTAAGAACAGCAAACATTCCTTTAATAGTAGACAAGCTATATTGCTGTTGTTATATAGACAACAATATGAAATCCCAGCTGCCAGTTCATTAGCTGGTGTTGTCCCTTCATTTGCATTGAGATTTTCCCAAGAACCTAGGACATTTGTATACTTTCTATTTCAAAATGTGTATGTAGTTTGTGTTTGCAAATGCCACAATATTTTAACATCCTCATTTTGACTACTTTTTCCAACTCTATATTTTTCATTATGGGCACATGATAATTTTTACAGATGTTCTAGTGAACCATTTTATGTTATGTTGTTGTTTATAATCAGTTTGTGCAATCTTTTTGAGTATAAGACCTACTGTTTCTCTTTCTTCTTTGCACAATCTTCACTTTGAATAATTTGATGATTTTTCAGTTCTAGCCTTGATTGCACTAGTTCACATAGCTTGCGCGGCCAAAATCCAGTCTTCAGTTTCTTTTTTTAGTGTTCCAGTGTAAGCATTGCCAAGTTTCATCTTTATCCATTTTCCCTCTATCTTTTGTGGAAATTGAGCGTGCAATGTTTTTCCTTGCCAGTATTCTGGTTGTGTTTTTATTACATTATTTCAATGTTCATGTTTTGTTTCCTGTAGATTCAACATGTTTCAATTTTTAACTTATATCAGTGCTTGCTCTTGACTGTGTTTTACATAATCAGCCAATCCATGCTTTTTTTTCTTTTGATTATTTAACTGGAAGTAAATCTCTACTTCCACTTCTAAGGGGCAGATATAATCTATCAATATCACTGTGGAATGATTGCATACTGAATAGTCAAAACTTCTCTTGTTTTTCAGTCTAAACTGTCCAGTTCAACCTCCATCCAGTTAATAATTCCAGCAGTGGAGTTATGACACGTATGACCCAGGTAGTGATGCTTTTGATGGTGTTCCTTTATTCAATTTTGTCTTCTGCATTTTTTTCTCAATCTTTGGGTGTATTCTTCATTAATCACATTTTTAATTTGTTTATGTTTGATGTTATTAACTGTAAAATATCCAGATGCTTCTAAGCTTCATCATAATGACTCCTGATGGTTTGGCCATTCAGCCTTGCAATTTCATAACTACTTTTGATAGTTTCCTGATTTATTGCCAATGTAGCACATATCTCTAGGCCAAATTCCATTGCTATATCTGTGCTAAAAAAATTATGGTATTTCTCAATGACCAGATTTTGATTTTTGAATTTTTTTCATAAAGCTTCAAATCAGCCACATAAAGCAAATATAAAGTTTATTAGTATTTTTTTGCTGTTTGATAGCTAAGATTTGTTTGTTTTTCAAAAGCATTGAAAGTGGGACCACAGCAATGGTAATAAGGGTATAATGTGTCACACCCCAGAAGATGCCTCTCTTATTGCTGACAAAACTATACTTTTCATTTCCAACCACCGATTCTGTCGGTCTTCCACTGCTTTATTACTTTTTCTATAAACATACTAATGTGTTTCTGAAACCATTTGCTTCCAACCTTTCGATATTCCAGCTATGTGGTAATAAATGAAACCCTTTTTATAATCAAACCAGACCATATGAAAATTAGTTTTCACCTTGTACAATTCTCCAAAATCATTTTATCAATCAGAAGTTGATCTTTTGTAACCTCCTCTTTCGCTTTTATTTCTTTTCTGTTCTTCTGAAAGGATATCACTTTCTTCCAAATAATCTTAAATGCTGTCTGCTATTATGCCAGTAAGTAATTTAAACATTGTAGGCAAGCATTAGTAGCTATAGGTTCCTGGTATTGTCCATTTTGCTGGGTCTTTCTGAATCAGATAAGTTTTGTCAGTTGTTAACCAATTGCTGAGGTCTTTTTTAGGCAATTTTTCATTAATCTGTTTAGCTATAATTGTATGTAAGCTACTCTGATATTGGAGCCAAAAGTCATCCAATTGATAATTTCCTAGAGAAGCCCATTTTTTAACTCTTTTCACACAATTTATAATCATTTCTGCTGCTAATATTAGTTCTTCCACTTAATTCTTTACAACATTCATATGCAAATTCTTTTATCCATCCAACATTTTTATTATAGTCTTTTGACTTTTCCATAGATTTTTCCAAACCTGGAATGTTTTCCAGCTTTTGGTTTGGTTTTCCATTTTCAGAATTTCTGTTGCCATTTATACTGTGGTAGAATTGTCAATTGGAAAGAATTGAAATAGCTGATTTTGCTTAAATTGAATGATTTTTGCCTCATAGCATTACATTTTCTTAGGTATTGTGGTTATCAGCTGTTTTATTATTTCCAAAACTTTTTCAATTTTTCTGGTGCTAAGCTGATTTTTTTTATTAGGCTTGACTTGTCTTTTAGGGTCTTTCTGATTTTTTTCCCCAGTTCTGAATCCCTGAATGTTTTATTTCTAGTATGAATCTCCTTTAATCCGCTAATCGTTGATTAGTGATATTTGAGTCTGAATAACTATTTTCCACAATTCAACTATTTGCTTTAAGTACACCCATTTTGTTAGTTTCTATTTATAATAGCAGGTATAACGAAGCAGAAGCAGAAGCAATTGAATCAGAATCAGAATCGAGCTGGAAGGGACCTTGGAGATCTTCTAGTACAACTCCCTGCTCAAGCAAGAGACCCTGTACCAGTGGTTCTCAACCTTTATAGTGCTGCGACCCCTTTAATACAATTCCCCACGATGTGGCAACCCCAACCGTAAAATTATTTTTGTTTTGAATTTATCGCGCCTGAAGTCAGACATAGCAATCTGAACTGCTTGCGATTGCCTTGAGGACGGAGGCATTAAAGCGGAGACTCCTCCCCTATTAAGTTTATCGCACCTGAAGCCAGATTAGGCTAGCGATTGGGAGTGATTGCAGCTGGCTTGAGAGGGAGACATCAGAGCAAAGATTTCTCTCTTTTTTAATTCATCGCGCCTGAAGCTGAATTCGGCTAGCGATTTGAAGAGCCTGCAGCTGGCTTGTGGAGTCAACCATTGGAGCGCAATTCTTCGACTCGCAAGTATACTTCCCATATTTCCGATGGTCTTAGGCGACCCCTGGCAAATCATCATTCGACCCCCAATGGGGTGGCGGCCCACAGGTTGAGAACCGCTGCCCTATACCATTTCAGGCAAGTGACTGTCCAGGCTTTTAAAAAACCTCCAGTGGTGAAGTACCCACAACATCTGTTGCACTGGTTAATTGTGCTCTCTGTTAGGAAGACAGTTCTCCTTAATTTCAGGTTGCTTCTCTCCTTGATCCCCCCCCCATTGTTTCTTGTCCTGCCCTCTGATGCTTTGGAAACTGGAGTGACCCTTTTAAGGATCCTAATTCATAGTGCCATATTAGTAAAGGGACATAGGCAGACTGATGGGGGCAACTAAGTTCTGTAGGAAATTTGAAGGATCTGACTATGCTTAGTTTAGAGGAGAGAAAATTAAGTTCTAATCTGTTTTAGAGCTGCCAAATTGAAGACGAAATGGACTTCTTCTCTATGGTCCCTAGGGATATGGGTAGAATTAAATGGTGGAAATTGTAGAATAATGGCTTTTGACTTACAAAAACATTAGAGCAGAGTGCCTTGGCAGGTGGTAAGGCTTTCCTTTCCTGGGAGCTTTTAAGCAAAAGTTGCATAGCCATCTGTCATATGTTGGAGTTGCTTCTTGTGCTGAGCAGACTAAATGACTTCCATGGTTCATTTTAAAAGGATTCTTTTTGGCAAATATACCATATCTGTATAATTTTTTATTGACCTTCTGAATCAAAATACTGTATCCTTCATTAAGCAATCGTATCAGGAGTGGAAAGAAAAGAAAATCAATCCACAACAACGCCGTTGAGGAGAAAAGGAACAATTCAAAAAGGCAACATTGCATCTATAATAAAGTCTTCTTTATTGGTTTATCTCTCCATAGTGCCTCATTGTTTGGACTGTCACTCACTGGAATGAATGTGCTTTAGATGTTAACCCCCTCCCTCCTCAGCTCTGAATGCAGTCTACAAAAAATAGAGGAGGAATCAAAGGATTATTGTTAACTGGACAAAAAGAGACAACATGTCTTGGGAAGCTAAAGATATACATGCCTGACTGAAGAAGGGGGTTGGGAGACAAGGCTGTCAAGCTTTATTAATGCCCTGAATAGGATGCTTCACTTTCACGGACTTCTTTTCAGCTTCACAGCATCTTTGGATTAGAGACTGGGCTGAAAGAGAGTAGCTGATAATCAAATGTATTAAGTCTGTAGCTCACAGTTGTCGACATGCATCCAGAAATAATGAAGAAATGTTATCAGTATTTAGGATTTCACTGGATCTTTGTTTGAGAAATTAGATTAGAACAGCCTGCTCAAAACTGGGAAAAGCCACTGAATAGGAATTTAGGGTGTTGCAATGCTAGCACATCTGGAGGATGTTGCGGAAGATAAGCTCAGAGCCTTATATCAGGAGAAAACAGAAGTCAGGGTTATGGGATGACTTGTTTTGTCCATGAATTGGCGACAAAAGCAAAAACATGGCTCTGGGAAAGAAGAAATGCACTAATTCAGTCCATATGCTCTAGGATTTACATCTTAGCTGGTAAAGATTGTAGATTATGACAATCTAATTTAGACCTCGAACAAGTGGTTACAGCTGAGAATTGGAAATGTTTGATCAGAACAGCATGTGTTTATTTATTTAATTAATTAATTCAGTTTGGACACCCTCAAATCCAAACTAAGCTGCCTCCAGGCAGTTCACAAATAGTAATATAAAACAGAACCAACCAAAACCAAAATGGCATTTGGACCTACTACGCAAACATAAAATAAAAATAGCAAACAAAATAAAAGAATAACAGTGTTGGAAAGGACCTTGGAGATCTTCTGGTTCAGCCTTTCTCTCAAGCAAGAGACTCTATGCCATTTCAGACAAATAGTTGTTCAATCTCTTCTTTAAAAGCTCCAGTGATGTAGCACCCACATCTTTGAAGGCAAGTTGTTCCACCAGTTAATTGTTCTTATTTCTAGATTGGTTCTTTCCTTGACCCTCCCAAGAGTCATACAATTTCCTTAAAGGGTCATCATTGCTTATTGAGTCTGTCATCTGGACCACTATAACTGTCTGGCTTTGTTCTGCAACCCAACAAGACAGACACAGACTTCAGAGAATAATTAGAACTGCAGAAAAAACAATTGCTACCAACCTGCCTTCTATTGCGGACCTGTATACTGCATGAGTCAAAAAGAGGGCTGTGAAAATATTTCTCAGACCCCTCACATCCTGGACATAAACTATTTCAACTCCTACCCTCAAAACGACACTATAGAGCACAGCACACCAGAACAACTAGACACAAGAACAGTTTTTTCCCAAATGTCATCACTCTGCTAAACAAATAATTCCCTCAACACTGTCAAACTATTTACTAAATCTGCACTACTATTAATCTTCTCATTGTTCCCATCACCCATCTCCTTCCACTTATGACTGTATGACTGTAACTTTGTTGCTTGTATCCTTACGATTAATATTGTTATTGATTGTTTCCTGATTGCTTATTTGTACCCTATGATTATCATTAAGTGTTGTACCTTAAGGTATCTTTTCTTTTATGTACGCTGAGAGCATATGCACTGAGACAAATTCCTTGTGTGTCTAATCACATTTGGCCAATAAAAAATTCTATTCTATTCTATTCTATTCTATTCTATTCTATTCTATTCTATTCTATTCTATTCTATTCTATTCTATTCATATGCTCTATCTCTGTAAGATCACATCATCCTCTTACACATACACAAACATTATATATCCTATTCTATTCATATGATCTATCTCTGTGAGATCACATCATCCTCTTACACATACACAAACATTATATATTCTGTATTTAAAATTGTATCTCCCATTTTCTGTCTTCTATCTCTGAAGTCTAAGGAAGAAACAAGGCAATGGAAACAGAAGCAATAGAAGACATTTCAGAATTGCAGTGACTAGTAAAAGATCAACAACTTAGGTAACTATTGCCTTGTTTTCTTTTTTAAAAAACATAAAAAGATATTATATCAGTAATTACCCAGTAAGTAATTATTATTGTTAAACTTCTAATATTGGAAACATTATGAATTAGAATTCCAGTGTCTAGGGAGCACAACAAGAAAATGCTATTCGACTCATATTCTTCATAGTTTTGTGTAGCCTCAAACAGGTCACTGTGGCAACAGTTCAACTAGAACTTTTTGTGATCCATCAAAGGTTGGTTATGTTTGTTTAATATTCTTACGTTTTTAAATCCCCTAAATTAAAATTGATTTTTCTATATTGTCTAAATGCAAAGTTTCAATCAGTCAAATCAACTGGTCAATAAAGACCTTGCAAAAAATCAAGATAGATTGCTGCTTTATCAACCCCAACATGAACATATACCAATAAAGAACAATCATATGAGGGTCCATTTTTATATATGCATGGAGTAAGTCAAATCCTCCACAAGATACGCATCATAGACATACCTTACAATTTACATCCATCCAAACAGGGGAAATGCCTACAGCAAAGATGTAAAATAAGTGGTCTGTGAGCCCCTAGTGACTTCCCAGAGTCTATTTTGTGACCCCCTAGAGGCCCCTCTGGGTACTAAGGAGAAAAAAAACCTTGGGGGCTTAAGGAGTAAAATGGATATTTAACCCTTACAAAAAGATCAAGGGATCTAATTTATTTGTCCTATAAACCCCTTTACCCACCCACATATTGGGCCCTCTTTTTATCTTAGCACAGCCAGTTTTGGAATGTGCTTCATGGTTCATCCTTTAAGACAACAAAGCTACATATCCTTGGCCTATAAATCAATGGTGAGCTGGAACCCTGATAGCACCAAATTACACTTGTGTGGAATTTATGCACAGATTTACCTTCTCATCCAGGCTATTAAAATTTATCTCAGCTACAGTTATTTCAATGACTGAGATTAAATCAGTTCAAAAACTAAGAGCTGAGTACTTTCACATCATACTATGTCTAAGCTCTAATTAAGTGATGATGTGGAATAGGGATTTTATTACAGCTCTTATCTTCATCATGATTTCATTCTTTCTAAATCTGCCAAAGTAAACATAGATCCTTGTCTAAAAATCTTTCATGGCCTGCTATATGTTGAATTATCAGGGCCCACATGAAAACCGTATGTGTGAAAATGCCATTTCTAAAGGCTATCCTTAGGGTCAAATGTTCATCTGAGGTCTCCACTTCCTTCTCTTGCCTCTCCAGTGCAATGCACATTGGTGTTGATGTAACCCCTCCAAGAGAAGTGTGAGAACTGGAGTAATTTGTTCAAACCCTTCAATTCAACAATTTGGGTTCAAATGTAATCAGTTCCATTCCCAGACAATTAGTTAGCTAGAGGTGTGAACTACCTTTCATCTATTTTGAGGTGCTTGCTTTGCTGTGAGATCTTTTACCTATCATCTTGCCACATAGCAAGGGCTCCCCACCAAATGTGAGGATATGTTGTCACAACGGAGCATCCTTCTCATCACCAAATCACTGCTGGTTTTAACCTGGTATTCCAAGTTGAAAACATGTAGTTTTTTCCATCCTACATGGAAGGTTCTGACCAGTTCTGGAGAACAGGTAGCAGAAATTTTGAGTAGATCGGAGAACCGGTAGTAAAAATTCTGTCTGGCCCCACCCCCATCTGTTCTCTGCCTCCCAAGTCCCAGCTGATTGGGAGGAAATGGGGATGTTGCAGTAACCTTCCCCTGGATTGGTGAGGCAATGGAGATTTTACAGTATCCTTCCCCTGCCATACCCACCAAGCCACGCCCATCAAGCTATGCCACACCCACCAAGCCACACCCACAGAAGCGGTAGTAAAAAAATTTGAAACCCACCACTGCTATGCTTGCATAAGGCCACCTATCTGGATGTTCCACATCACAGCAAAGAGCCTGGCAATCTGATGGGCTCTAAGTGGCCATCTGTTGATTTCCCCTCCCATGAAAAGCCCTCCCTTCCAGCTGGACAATGGCAGGGTGAGTGGTTGAAGGGATACAGGTGAAGCCAGGACAAGCCAGTCAGGTGCTGCTGGAAACCACATTGCCATGAACCAAAGTATGGAGAAGAAGGAGCTCAAAGCTACAGGGTGCTTGGCAGGGTGCTTCAATGCAGTGGTGATAAAACAACATATAACTATTGACATTGTCAACAATTTTTATCTCCATAATATATTCCATCTGACCTCAGATGAAAGGGTAGAGACCCCAATTCTGCTCTACCTTTCATTCATGAGAGTGATTGTTTTTCTGTTTGTAGGTTATACTGGATAGGAGAGAGAAAGATGGCAGAGATTATACCCACACGGTCCTGAAAGTACCTTATGTTCTAGTGTGGGCAGGTAGTAACTTTAATCAAGGTGCATTGAAGGTAGACTGTGGGGCAACATTTTTCATACCAAGGTATCTTTCCTCTGATTCAAGGATGAAAAAAAAACTATTTTCAACAAAGCTGAAAAAGAGGAAGAGGGGGGTTAGGACACCTATTCAAAAAAGTATCAGGATTCAAATGTAACATAGGAGCTGAAGTCTGCAGGAAAATTCAATCATATGTCTGTTAACTGAATGTTTCTATGCTTAAAGTAAGTAGGGCTGATATTGATAGTCCACATTGTCTCAGATCTTGTCTGGGTATTTTTTCCAGATTAGATTGATTGGGAATTGTGGGAGCTGAAGTCCACACATGGTAAAGTTCTAAGTTTGAAAAACACTGATGTATATCATATAGAATTAGATGTACCAATGAAAGTCCCAAAATGACACAAAATCTTAGATAACATAATCTTTATGCTATATTATTTATGCATGTATGAATGGCATACTGTATTTTTTAATGCTGTGACTTGCTCTTGGACAATAAGCAAACAAACAAACTGTGGAGAAGAGGAAGGGCCTTGAGCCTCAGTGTGGCAAAGAGCATCATGGAAGCATGTTAAGAAATAACTGAGGTAAATCTCCTCTGCTTCAACCAGCTACTCAGCTTCTCTAATAGCTGCTGTTACCTACTAAAGAAAATCAGTTGTTCTCCTTTAACAAAGAGAAACAAGACTTCACTTCATTTCATGGCTTCATTCTGAAGAGGTGCTTCAGGCAAAGCTTCAATGAAGTGAAGTGCCTTTCAAAACTCTGCACAGCCCTATTTCTCCCACCAAGGATCCCTTTTCCTTCCTTTGCTCCCTTCTTTCTTTATCTTTCTCTCTTGTTTAGATTGTGTCCTTCACTTTGAATCAGGCAATATTTTTTTTACTCTTGTGAAAATTTATGACGCATCAGCTGCATACAAAGATTAGCTACTATAATATCATGATCACATTGCTGGTAACAGAGTCTACAATAACATAAGACCCATTTCCACATGAAAGCATAACCTCATTTTCACTGAACTGGGATAATTGTCTGAAGGAAGTACTGTTGCAGACAAAGTCAACAATGAAGCCACTGTGCTCTGAAGGAACCTGTTTAAAGGAAATCCTGGAATTGTTAGTGAACTTATTCATAACATTTAACAAGTGTAACTCAGTAGTTGCTAGACCAAACAATCAAAAAAAGTGGAGCAACTTTGTCCGGTTTGTGGGAAAGGAATGCTTCTCTTAACTGATTTTCTGGGTTGACATTCCAGAGATGCCCAATGACAAAGAATTTGATGGTCAAATATATCTTGAACCGAATGAGTTAGTGTTTTCATTTTGAGAACAATGTCCTTTATATACATTAAGAAAGAACAACTCCACATGTAGGATATTATGGTGAGGGAAATATTTGGTGAAAGATATCCTTCACGGTAGATTAGGGGGAAAAAAGATATCTATCTTAGAATTTTTAGCTCTTCGTGAGAAGGATTTGGTTGCTTATGTTCTTATTTTAAGAGATAAGAATACTATTCACAATAAAATAGGCTTTCAACTAACAGAGTTTTGAATGCTAAGAAGTCAGTGGAATATGAAAATACATTCATCTTGTCAATGACATTAGTTCAATAAATTGAATAATCTATGCGTTGTTAGATTTCTAAGTGTTGTGTGCCAGTCTGTTGAGCCTTCACAAGTATATGTTCTTGGAACCATTAAGAAGTTGCAGGATTCTTGTAGGATGTCCAAATGTGTTCTTTGAGAAAGAGGGATGCTTGCTTTGAGAAGAGGGAATGGATTAACTAATAATGGGCAAGGATCATAGAGAGGGCTTGGGTCATATTTTTTATATAGATTCACATGAATAGGAATTCCAAGCAAAAGATATCATATTCTAGGAAATACATTCCATTTAAGGATATTAATCTTAATCGAGATCTGAGCAGATCTGAACAATTTGATAAGCAAAGCATTGCATGTAGCAAATTCCAAGGATATCTGGCTGCTGGGACTTTGGATTTCATTTTTTATTTACATTTGTTAAGCACTATTATTTTCAACATATACATTTTATTTAATTCTCTGCCCTCTTGGCTGCTTTTTTAAAACTATTTTGGGGTCCTCTGGAAGTGTATTATAGAAATAAGATAAATAATTTTAAATTTTCAATACACAAATGCATTTGTTTAAAAATGTGTACAAAACAGATTTAGTACAAACTTATAAATAAAAAGAATGTGTGCAAAAGACAGAAAGAGACAGAAAGAGAGACAAAAAGAAACTAGAAGAGAGTGAATATGGCAGATGTTCTCATCTTTAGCAGGAGTTCTCCAAAATATATGTTTTTTTCCTACGTTACTTTTTTAAAAAAATCCAAATTTATAGTTTATTTATTCAGATTGTGATGCTAATATCTGGACCGTCCACTTGCCCAAAAGACAGCAAGACTTAATATCTTTACTATTACTACTAATAATGCATTTCTCAACATATAGTTTCTGAAGATTCTTCCCAGGTACATCATATTTACAATATTTATATATCGGCAGCTCATGAAATTAAATGAAAAATATACAACCGTACAATCAACATACATTGAGAGAAAATGTATACTTAAGGCCATAACCAAGGAAACCTGGGTATATGTATAGCCAGAAATCAGCTAAAATTAAAAGTATAACCAGCATTCAATACTTGGAAAAATTAAAAATTAATGCTTAATTTTTGTGTTACCACTAGGAAAGCATTTTCCCTATTGTCCATCTTGAAAGGAGATTCCTGTAACTAGCAAAGTGTGTCCTTTGCTGGTTGTCTTCTTGCCTCTTTTCTTTCTCTCTTCTTCACATCTCTATTTTTGTGAGCTTATTGGAGAGAAATAATATAGAAAATGAAGAAGACAACTGTGCATTAGAATCAAGATATAGAAAGAGCCAAGGAATTAAATAGACAGCAGCTCAGGATCACAGCCCAGGACAAGAAGCTTATTTGATCATAAGATAGGCTTTCCTTCTTTCTGTATAATAACTAAATGAGATATGAGAGATATTTCATATCTTTTTAAGGAGATGAGTCATTTCTCAATTAATTTATTCTTTATCAGGAATGCAAGCCCCATAGAAATTACTATCCAATACATTGCCAGATCTTCAGTCATGTGTAAGAAGAACAGTCATTCACTGATAGGTGGATTTTGTCTTCTTAATTTTTTTCTTTCAGGTTAAGTTTGGACTCCTGACTATTGCGTGGACATGTCCATGACATTTTCTTGGCAACATGTTTGGAAGTGTTTTGCCATTGTTTCCTTCCACTGTCTTTTCCTGAAGGAGACTAAGTGGTCCAAAGTCATCCCACTGTCTTTGTGCCTAAGGCAGAACCATAATTTTATTTAAAACAAGTAAATTAATTAAAATCTCATTCTCTTGTTGAGTTCCTTGAATTTGCTGCAGGATCTACAGTGAGAAATGGAAAACAGTACCCTTGGGCACTACCTTCATTTATTTAAGCTACATCTTCCCTGTGTTCCTGACAGCTTGACGCTATCTAAGCCAGCTTTTAAAAGCCCTGCCCAGAATGAGAAATTTTGACAAATATGTATAAAGTCTGGACTGCAATCTAGACTATCCTCCCTACACGAGTCCTTTACCATTGTGATAAATAAATAGATTCTTTTAATGCTTTGCCATCTCATCTTTCTCTTCCAGGAGAGATATTGCTGGAAGATGTTCCCGGATGTGTGTGTGTGTGTGTGTGTGTGTGTGTGTGTGTGTGTGTGTGTAGAAAGCTTTCACTCTCAGTCCTTCAAAATCCTTCTAGCTCGTGTAATAGGAAAAACAAAATGATGGAATGAAAAATGAAATGGTGGAAATTGACTTATTAAAAAAATAAATAAAACACAGGGAGAAATAGGAGGCTCAAAAAGAAAAAAATAGTAATTACATGTAGACAACACTCCCTACCCCACATTTCTGCTGGATTTTGAGCCAACAACTTCAAAACCCAGCAGAAATGTTTTGACTTGCAAAGCAAGAGTTAGACTAACTATGCTATTATGGCAATCGTGGTATAATGGTAAGCATGGGTTCAGTTTAAAGGGTATTTTTTCTTTGGAAAACTGATGGAGCTAAAATGTAAGGGAATATGTCAAGCTTCAAAAGGTGCTTTTGCTGTTGCAACTATTATCACTTCTCAGGTTACCCACGAACTATGTGGGGAAGGAAGGGGGAGATAGAACTTAGGTTTCAGACATCAAGATGCCAGCCAGTGAGAACCAAGGACATTTCGGCAGGTGTTTACCAGAGCCAAAAGACTTCCTCACAACAATAGCAGAAGTCTCCGTTGGACAATGTGACCTGGTCTAATAGGGAGGAGGGAAGACCTGAACTTTGAATAGAATAGAATAGAATAGAATAGAATTTTATTGGCCAAGTGTGATTGGACACACAAGGAATTTGTCTTGGTGCATATGCTCTCAGTGTACATAAAAGAAAAGATACGTTCATCAAGGTACAACATTTACAACACAATTGATGATCAATATATCAATATAAATCATAAGGATTGCCAGCAACAAGTTATAGTCATACAGTCATAAGTGGAAAGAGATGGATGATGGGAACTATGAAACGATTAATAGTAGTGCAGATTCAGTAAATAGTCTGACAGTGTTGATGGAATTATTTGTTTAGCAGAGTGATGGCCTTCGTGTGATGTTCTTGTGTCTAGTTGTTTTGGTGTGCAGTGCTCTATAGCGTCGTTTTGAGGGTAGGAGTTGAAACAGTTTATGTCCAGGATGCGAGGGATCTGCAAATATTTTCACGGCCCTCTTCTTGATTCGTGCAGTATACAGGTCCTCAGTGGAAGGCAAGTTGGTAGCAATTATTTTTTCTGCAGTTCTAATTATCCTCTGAAGTCTGTGTTTTCTTGTTGGGTTGCAGAACCGAACCAGACAGTTATAGAGGTGCAAATGACAGACTCAATAATTCCTCTGTAGAATTGGATCAGCAGCTCCTTGGGCAGTTTGAGCTTACTGAGTTGGCGCAGAAAGAACATTCTTTGTTGTCCTTTTTAATGATGTTTTGATGTTAGCTGTCCATTTGAGACCTTGCGATATGATAGAACCCAGAAATTTGAAGGTTTCTACTGTTGATACTGTGTTGTCAAGTATTGTGAGAGGTGGAAGTATGGAAGGGTTTTTCCTAAAGTCTACCACCATTTCTACGGTTTTGAGTGTGTTCAGTTCCAGATTGTTTTGGTTGCACCACAAGGCTAGTCGCTCGACCTCTCGCCTATATGCGGATTCGTCATTGTCTCGAATGAGACCAATCACTGTTGTGTCATCTGCGAACTTCAGTAGCTTAACAAATGGATCATTGGAGATGCAGTCATTGGTATACAGAGAGAAGAGAAGTGGGAGAGCACACAGCCTTGGGGGCCCTGTGCTAATTGTACAGGTATTTGATGTGATCTTGCTTAGCTTCACCTGCTGCTTCCTGTTTGTTAGGAAGCTTGTGATCCACTTACAAGTCTGTTCCGTACCTGTAGCTGGTTTAGCTTAGTTAGAAGAATGTCTGGAATGATGGTATTGAATGCTGAACTAAAGTCTACAAAAGGACCCTTGCATAGGTCTTTGGAGACTCAAGATGTTGTAGGATGTAGTGCAGAGCCATATTAACAGCATCATCTGTTGATCTATTTGCTCGGTATGCAAATTGCAAGGGTCTAAGAGCGGATTCGTGATGGTTTTCAGGTAGGAAAGCACTAGCCTTTCAAAGGTTTTCATGACTACAGATGTTAGAGCAACTGGTCTGTAGTCATTCAGTTCCTTGATGGTGGGCTTCTTCGGCACTGGGATGATGGTAGAGCGTTTGAAGCAAGAAGGAACATAGCACATCTCTAGTGATTTATTGAAAATATGGGTGAAGATGGGGCCAATTGGTCAGCACAGACTTTTAAGCAAGAAGGAGTTATCTTGTCTGGGCCTGGAGCTTTTCCTGGCTTTTGTCTGTGAAATAGGTCCTGCACTTCCTTTTCTGTGATCACTAGGGGTTGTGAACCCAATGAAATGGGGTCAGTTGTAGGAGGCTTGGCTGTTGTTGGTGTGTCTGAGATGGAGGTTGTGGAGATAGGTGGCTGTAGTTTCCTTTCAAACCTGCAGTAAAACTCATTCAGGTCATCTGCCAGTTGTTGATTACCTTCAGCCTGGGAAGGAGGTTTGCCATAGCCGGTGATATTTTTAAGAGTTTTCCACATGTTTGCTGGTTCATTTGCTGAAAATTGATTCTTTAGCTTTTCAGAGTAGCTTCTTTTGCTGCTCTTATCTCCTTGTTAGTGCATTTCTGGCCTGATTGTACAGCATTTTATCACCTTTTCTGTAGGCTTCCTCTTTGGAATGTCGTAGCTGCTTAAGTTTAGGTGTAAACCAAGGTTTGTTATTACTGTGTATTCGCAAGTTCCTTGTAGGTACACATAGGTCTTCACAGAAGCTGACATATGATGTTACAGTATCTGTGAGTTCATCCAGGTCTGCAGAGGTATCTTTAAAAATATTCCAATCAGTGCAGTCAAAACATGCCTGTAGCTTTAATTCTGATTCCTCCGTCCAGGTTTTCACTGATTTAATTATTGGTTTTATGGCTTTAAGTCTTTGCCTGTAAGCAGGTACAAGGTGAATCATGCAATGATCAGAGTGTCCTACAGCTGCACGTGGTAAAGACCGATAGGCATCTTTTAGTGTTGTGTAGCAGTGGTCTAGAGTATTCTTGCCTCTGGTGGGACAATTGACATGCTGAAAGTATTTTGGTAGTTCTTTCCTTAAGTTTGCCTTGTTTAGATCTCCCAAAACAATGGCCAGTGAATCAGGGTGTTTGGCTTCAGCCTCCATGATTTGGTCAGCTAGAGTTCGTAATGCCTCGTTTACACAGGCTTGTGGTGGGACATAAACAGCAATTAGAAGAAATGAGGAAAATTCACGAGGCGAATAGTAAGGTTTGCAGTTGATAATTAGAGTCTCTAAATTGTTGTCACAGAATTTGTAAATTATGTTAAAATCTTGACACCAGGTTGAATTAATATATAGGCATAAGCCTCCTCCTTTCTTTTACCAGATGTTTCTGGAATTCTGTCTGATCGTTCAATTTGAAATCCTGGAATGTTCAGGCTGCTATTTTCAATTGATTCATTTAACCAGGTTTCAGAGAAGCATAGGACTGCTGAATTGCGAAAATCAGAATAGTATTTGTTTAAGAGGAGTATTTCATCCATCTTATTTGCAAGTGAGCGTATATTTGTTAGGAAAATTGAAGGCAGAGGAGTTTTAGTGTGAGTTCTTAGCTTGATTAAGATCCCAGATCTTTTACCTCGTTTCCTTCGTTTCCGTCGTTTGGTTTTTTTAGTAATCCATGGCTCCGTGGGAATTGCCTCCTCCTGTGTTAGAATCTCCTCCGTGTTTGTAAAGACAGGCGGGGGTGAGATTAAAGAAAGTATGTGAGTTTGCGCAGGAATTAGTTAGATCTGGTTTTGCCCTCATCATTGCTGATAGGATGAAGTCCCATTGTCTTTAGATTAAGCTATAGTGACATCTGAACAGCCATTAGTTTTCAGTTCATTTGATATTATGCACAATTGACATAATTGATGTGACCATTAAAGCCCATGGACAGATTGGGAGTTTTATGTTTACAGGGCAACTTAACTTTCCTTGCTAATGGAGTTGATTTGCTGTAGAGATTGGTGAGAGACAATATAGAGAGAACACTGTGCTTATACAGAAAAACCAGCTGAATCCATATGTTGAAACAAATTAGATTTTGTAACTACCTTTTGGGGAGGTGTTGTGTTGGGAAAAGGCTAGTACTCTTCACAATATTCAGGATTGACAGAGCAAAACAGTCATCTTTGTTTGCTTGTTTGTTTGTTTTCTATGCTGCCCATCTCCCCTGCAAGGTGACTTTGAACGGCAAAGTCTATGGTGGCAAAAAATCGAGAGGAGTCTGGCAGACTTTTTCCAGCTAATAAATTTTATTAAAAGGCATACGCTTTTGGGAGTTGTAGCTCACCCAATGCACCTAATGAAGTGAGCTGCAGCTCACAAAAGCACCTGTCTTTTAATACACTTTATAACCTGGAAAAGGTGTTCTAGCTTTCGTCAAAAAGTTTTCTTCTCTTCTGTGCTTGGAAATGTGATTACGATACACAATAAAATGCAACTATATAATAATATGTTTTTATTTTTAATTGCAAGTCACTCAGAATTGTTGGAAATTTGTCTATTCATTTTATGAATAAATTAAAAAAATGAGTAAGTATGCAAGATAAATGCTCTCCCATTGAACTATGTTTCTTTACTCCAGTCCTAAACCAAATCAAATTGCAGCGTATTATATGCTGTAGCCCTGAAAATATCTGCATTTGTATATGTGTTAATAAGTAAATATCTTTGTGCAGTACTGGCTAGTATTGGATTAGAACCCAGGAAATTTAGCTTCAATCCAGCCTTATTATGAATGCTCATAAATTATTTTGGATTAAATTTTAGAGCCATGGTGGCACAGTGGTTAGAATGCAGTACTACAGGCTACTTCTGTCATCTGCACCTCTATAATTGTCTGGTTTGGCTCTGCAACCAAACAAGACAGACACAGACTTCAGAGGATAATTGCAATTGCAATTGCTACCAACCTGCCTTCCATTGAGGACCTGTATACTGCAAGAGTCAAAAAGGGAGCTGTGAAAATATCTACAGACCCCTCACATCCTGGACATAAACTGTTTCAACTCCTACCCTCAAAACGATGCTATAGGGCTCTGCACACCAAAGCAACAAGACACAAGGACAGTTTTTCCCCAAGTGCCATCACTCTGCTAAACAACTAATTCCCACAACACTGTGAAATTAACTACTAAGACTGTATTATTATTATTTTATTTACACAAAATGACAGTACACACAGCAAACGAGATAACTATGCTGGATTTCGTATCACAGATATTATTATTATTATTATTATTATTATCATCATCATCATCATCATCATCATCCTTACTAGTACTATCTCTTCCCACTTATGGCTATATCCATGTTGGCTTGTATCTTTACAACTTATAGTGTTTCCTAGTATGATTTCATTGCTTATTAGTATCCTATGACTATCACTAAGTGTTGTATCTTATGATTCTTGATGAATATATCTTATTTTTTCTTTATATACCCTGAGAGCATATGCAACAAAGACAAATTCCTTGTGTGTCCAATCACACTTGGCCAATAAAGAATTCTATTCTATTCTATTCTGCTGACTGCCAGCTGCCAGCTGCCAGCAGTTCGGCAGTTTGATTCTTACTGGCTCAAGGTTGACTCAGCCTTCCATTCTTCCAAGGTTGGTAAAATAAGGACCCAGATTGTTGGGGGCAATATGCTGACTCTGTAAACCACTTAGAAAGGGCAGTAAAGCACCATGAAGCAGTATATAAGTCTAAGTGCTATTACTGTTGCTAAATACTTGCTTACTCCAGGGAAGGAGCAAGAGATAAAGAAAGAGAGAGAAACAGACAGGCAAACCGAGAGACATAGGAGTTCTGCTTGGGAATCAAATAAAAATGGAATATATAAGTGCCATCCTAAAAACATTTAACTGAATTCCATGAAAATTAAATAGAAATACTTTCAAAAAGAAAATGTATCCATGGTTGAATTGCTAGCTTAAAAAGTCATACTATACTATTCCTTTTTTGAATATTTTTAATATTGGATTCCAAACACAATTTATTCAAATACTGACACAGGCATTTTATCTCCAGCCAAGCAATGCCAAACTTTATGATCTCAAGAACACTGGGGATTTCATTTTTTTTCCTGTGAATTTTTGTTCTTTAAAACTCTGGCAGAAGAAATGATTTTGGCTACCATTATAGATTTCCTGAGTGGGTTATATGGCAAGAAATCAAGGATTCAGTTACGTTGATTAAAGAGCTCATATCAATCAAGCCGTGAAAATGACCTTGTACAGTAAGTTATTGCAAAGGCTAGTGTCCAAGAAATTGCTCAATGTGGATTGTTTCATTCTGCCATTATATATTACATGATTTGCTAAAAGTAAACAGAACTGGGAATGTCATTCTGTTTTGTATCTAGCAAAGAATAAGCTATCGTTGAATCACAATGAACGTTCTGCACATCTATGTGCACATTATATATGTGGTCTGGAAATCATTCTTTAAGCAACTTGCCAGAAATACTGATTTCCAAAATGATTTCATCCAGAATCCATCTTACTTAAACTACTGTAATGAGATCAGAGAAAAAAGTCTTCCACCTGCCCATTATTTGCTTCATATCACATCCAAAAATCCCAGAGCAGCCTGGGACGCTTTCTCATCTGCTTCATTTGGGGAGGGAAACCTGAAATTGTGGGATCTCAATTTCCTATTACCTCATCAAGAGACAAAGTTTAGGTAGCCTGATTCTGTATAATTCAGTACTGCAGGGTTCTGAATACGGCAAACAATTGTTTCAAGTAAGTAGTAAATTTTACTATTGGCTTACATTAATGTATTTGATATATTATTTATCCTATATTATGGTTCAATTCTAAAATATCTATTTTATTATTATTTAAGTTTTAGTTGCTCTGGTCTACGATCATAATATTGTTTTAACCGTCACATCCCACTCTTGGCGACTTTATAGGCAAGTGCTTTCCCTGCTACTCTGTCAAGCACTGTTTCTTTCAGTTCTTAGACGTTCATGTTTGTATCAGTTTTGATGGTATCAGGTCAGTGTATTCTTTACTTAGCCCTTCTTCTTATTCCACTAAATATTCCTAGCATAATCATATCTACTATTGCTACTGTTAGCAAAATATCCAGTAAATAGCACTTTTCTTCTCTCTTTCTTCTCCTTCGCACTCTATATGCATATCAGTGGTGGGTTGCCCCCGGTTCGCATCAGTTCTATAGAACCAGTAGTAAAACTGCCAGGAGGCTCCGCCCACTGACCTGATTGTCATCAAAAGCGAACTGTGCATGCGTATATGTTACAGGGGTGGGTTCTACTTGCCTTTACTACCAGTTTGCATCATGCCCATGTGCGTGCATGCGCAGATCACTTTTGATGATGTTTGGGTCAGTGAGCAGAGTCTCCCACCGGTTTTACTACTGGTTCTATAAAACCGGTGCGAACCGGGGCAACCCACCACTGATAAGTTAGAGATGTTATCTCAAATCCAATAGCCATAGGCAACATTTTCCAGGATGTAGCAGCCTGGCAGGATCTACCACTGCTATAATCTCTGTCAACCTCCCTTTTTGCACTTGCTCTCCAATCTGTATTGAGAAGGTTGGATTTGGCACCACCAGCGGGAGAGCTCATAAATCTAAACACTGTGGAGTAGCACTGCATGGGAGAACAGGGCAAAATTAAAATGAGTGCTTCAAGGAAATACTTATTGCCTCCAGATTAGACTGTCAAAGAGCAGTCTAAATTAGTCTAAATTAAATTATTAGAGCCATATAGCTTGTCCTGTTTTTTGGGGTTGTCAAGGGTTGAAATGAATGGGAAGGAGAAAAATATATAAGATATTAATATTTATAGATGACTAAGTAGTTTAGACACATTATCTTAGCATTTATTTAACAAACCTACAAGATAATATCAGCCCAGTCATAGGTATAATGGAGCTATGGTGACTGGCATGAGTTATGGCACAATTATGGGGCTGTAAGAGTCAAAGAACAATAATTTAAATTGACATTCATTTTATTTGCATGCATCTATTATAAACATATGACACGTGCATTCTACCCAGAATCTTCTCATTCAAGGCACAAATGACCAATTTCAATTATCCTACTTTGGATATATTAATATTAATAATATATTAATATAATATATTAATATATTAATATTAACATTATGGTAAAGGATCTAATGCTGGGAAAGAGGAAAGAAGAAGCAAGATGGATGGATTCAGTTGCAGAGGCAATGAGTGCGCCAGTACAAGACCTATCTTATGTGGTTGCTAAGAGTCAGTATCAACTGGATGGCACATAATCAATAATCAATCCAAATATTCATTGTCAGTTATTGTCTTCATTTGCCATAATATGGAGAAAGGACAAGGCTAAAATGAAAGATCTTGCTTAATATTTCTCAATGAATTCATGATTTCTGACAAAATTTTGGTTTTCCTAATTTAAAGCCTCCTGCTCTTCATCATTTTTAAAAGATATATATATATATATATATATATATATATATATATATATATATATATATATATATATATATATATATATATATATATATATATATATGTTTTCTGAGGTTTTCTGTATGTAGGTCTTTGGTTATTGGGTTTTCTCCGTAAAATTGGAAGTGTCTTGGCGACGTTTCGACGAAGTCTCATTCGTCATCTTCAGGCTTCAGCTTCGTGCTTCTGGGAGCAATGTGTGATTGCAGCTGTTTCTTCCTTTTTAACTGCTAGTGGGGGTTTGAACTGATTGGGTGGGAGCTTGGCTGTGCTCTGATTGGATGTGGGTTTTTTTGTGCTCTGATTGGATGGGGGTGTGTCCTGTTTGGGTGGGGAACTACACACTCTCACAAACGTACTAACATCCAATGGATTCCAGAGAAATAAGATTACCAAACTAATCCAAAAAGAACCCCCCACTAAAACCCAAGACAGAGAGCAAGAAAATGGCACAGCTCTCCTCCCATATATAAAAGGCACCACAGACAGAATCAGCAAGATCCTCCACAAACATAACATCAAGACAGCATTCTGCACAAACCAAAAAATATCCACCATCCTAAGAAACCCCAAAGACAAAATTGAGTTAGAAAATCAAGGAGTATATGAAATCCCATGCACCGCCTGCCCCACCACATACATTGGACAAACCAACAGAAGAATAAGTGCACGCATTGAAGAACACAAGAACTCATTCAAAAAAGAGGAACCAACTTCTTCCCTGGTCCAACACTTTAAAGTCACAGGACACGATATTGACTTTAAAAAGACCAGAACTATCGCCAAAACTGAACACTTTAACAACAGAATAATCAGAGAAGCCATCGAGATAGAAAAACGCCCACACAGCATGAACAAACGAGATGATACCTCCCGCCTACCAGCCATTTGAAACCTGCCCTTATTGACAAACGTGTCCCTAACACGAGGAATGACACCAGACCCACACTCACGAGGTCCACACAGGATGTCACCACCACACATCCACCCAGAAGCACACCCAAACCCACACTGATCAGGAAGCACGACCAAGGACCAGAAGCCAGACCGCAGCTGCAACATTAGCCATTTCAAACCCTCCAATCCATACATGCAGCAGACTGACACCCACTACGAAGATGTAGCACGACCACGAACACGAAGCCAAACAGCAGCAGTGCAGCTCACCAGCTCAAATCCCCTGCAACTCAGACTAATCTGAGCACAACCAAGCCCCCACCCAAACAGGACACACCCCAGCCAATCAGAGCACAAAAACCCCATCCAATCAGAGCACAGCCAAGCTCCCACCCAATCAGTTCAAACCCCACTAGCAGTTAAAAGGAAGAAACAGCTGCAATCACACATTGCTCCCAGAAGCACGGTTGAAGCCTGAAGATGACGAATGAGACTTCAAACGACGCCAAGACACTTCCAATTTTACGCGGGAGAAAACCCGAATAACCAAAGACCTACATATATATATATATATATATATATATATATATATATATATTTCAAATAGTAACAGAATTGCTGAGTGTGTTTATCTATTGAAAAAAGAGGGTCACATGTACAATCAGTGCAGACAAGTCATTTTAGACATAGAACGTTGGGGTCTATGGGAAGGCCAATCACATGTGCTACTGTATATTCAAATCCTTCAAAATGTGGTTGGTGATTTTCCCACTCCCCTTTTTGTTCACCCAATACCAGAAAGACTTCAGTCGGTCTTTCTGAAGATGTCAAGAGAAATAACTTCTGTTGAAATTATATTACCTTGATGTTTTTCCTAGAAGAAACCTGAGAACTCAAGCTTGTATAAGGAAGTCATGTTTTCCTAATTCTGATGGATATGGTGAAGTTTTTGTTAATAAGGAACAAATTTGATATGAGGCCGAAAGAAACATAGTTATTCGTGGTTTACTTCTTTGTGGTTTTTTTTTAAAAAAAACTCTATTAATTAGAGTTTGAAAAGCTGAGGTTTAAAGTGAAATTGGAGTGCTGAGAAAGATTGATCATCCTTTCCCCTATGTAGCATTTTTTAAAAAAATTAAAATCTCTTCCCTTCTTACAAATTGCTCTATAAGGCATGGATACTAGATAGAAAATGGCACAGCTGTAAAATAGTAGATATTGACAGATTTTTTTTTCTTTAAACTTCCTGTTCCAGAAATTCCAGCAGTGTACCATTGTTGGGGAGAGAATCTATTCAAGTTATAATGTTTTGTGGAATATTTAGCACAGTTTAGGCCTAAACCAAACCTTTTCAAGACTCTTTCTGACAAAATCTGCTATCACGGAATGTTCCAGTTGCATGACTTATTCAGTGGCAGCTCTCATAGACGAACAACATTTACCTTCTCTGATGGAGGGACCTGCTGGATTCTTCAGCTGCTGGATTCTTCAGCTGTAATTTTAAATGTGAATAGAATCATGGCTAGCTAGGCAACCTGCCGTTTTGCTTATCAATAAGTGTATTATTGATAGACATGCAAAACAAGAGTTTTATAGGGGATGGGGGGCATTCCCTGAGATCTCTTTTGTCTGCATTCTGTCTCCCTGGAAAAAGAAGATTTTAATGAAGCCTGGAAACTTTAAAAGGGTATTTATTTCCATTTGGGAAAAGGTGGAACAGAAGGCAACCAGAATTGCTCAAAAGTGAAGTGCAGTGGATTTCGACATTGTTGTGTGAGTGTTAAAGATTGTGACAGTTTTCCTGTCTCGAAAGTACCACCATTGTCAGGGTTTGCTCTAGTTAGTCTGATCCTTTCTCCTACAGCCGCTTGTTGGAATTTTAACTTTTTAAACCCTCTCCTCCCACTACCTTCCCTACTGAGTGGAAAGGTAAAATACTTTTCTGCTGATTTAGCAGGATTAAAAAATAAATTAAAGCCCCCAGGCTGCCTAGAAGTCTTGTTTTACCAGCTGCTAGCAGAAAATCTACTAATGATTACATTTTAAGCCCTTTTAGCACGTTGAGTTCAGCAGGTTAAGCCTGCTGGACTGAATGGCCTAGGAGTCATGTGTCTCCTGGATCTGAGAGATCAATGTTTTATAGCAGGTTGGCTTAGAAATCAGCAGAAAGAAAAAACCATCACTCTTCACCTATTAAGTATAGAACATTCATACCTAGACCAGCTATATCTAATGGATGACTAGGATTTCCAGACAGACTTTCAAATTTCTGCCCAATGCAAGATTCTTATGTGTGTGAGCATTAATCTGGTCGTTTCTGAAAAACAACATTTTCAAGAGTATGAAAATAATATAAAATATGTTAGGGTTGTGTAGAGGATAGTTTTATATAGTACTTAGAATCGCTAGTTTTAGGAATATATCTTCCTTATAACTTGTGGCTGGTGCTTATATGATAGGAAATGAAGATAAGCTTTATTTAAGAAAAACCAATTTTAATTAAATGTAAATGACAGTGGGAAAATTGCTTGGCCCTCACTATTTATTTTTACAATGTGATATCAACATCTCTCTCAAAGGGGAACCAGAACCTTTTTCAATTGTTCAAAATTGAAAAGTACGGAGACTGGGAATGTAGATAGCATGATCTCCACTTTTGTGAACATAACTGGGTGTTTTACAATAATATGAAAAAGGCTATTGTGAGTGTCAAAGTAGGAATTTCTATTTCCCCCACATAACAAATATATAATTCCAGACTTCAGGGCAAAAGTTCTATTGCTTAGGAAGCTAAACCACACAACCACTATCTTATTTATAAATATATAAATTTTGATATAAGATATTGGCACGCATATATACATAAAGATATTTTGGGGGAATTGTATGATGGCATCCTGATATGTCCACTGAGTCAATAGCAATAGCACTTAGACTTATATACCGCTTCATAGTGCTTTACAGCCCTCTCTAAGCAGTTTACAGAGTCAGCATATTGCCCCCAACAAACTGGGTCCTCATTTTACTGACCTTGGAAGGATGGAAGGCTGAGTCAACAGTTGCTCAGGTAAATCTTTTGTCCTCCTCTCTATCCTAGAAATATCAAAGAGTGACTATTTATATTTCATACTCCAAATCACAAACCTGCCACTCACACTTGGTTGAACAAATAAAAACTAGAACTTCAAAATTTGCTGCTTGCTTTGAGTAAGGATGCAGTTGGCAATTGCTTCTGTGTATATTTGGTTGATTCCACCAATGATTCATTTATGCTTTCTAAGTCAAAGGAAAATATAGACTGTAGTCTACACCAAAATTGTATGTTGAGCTTGTTCCCTGAAGCTGCTGGAACTTTTGGACCTGACTTAGTCTGTGCTTGCTCAGTCTGACAAGCTGGCATGTGATAGGCATATTTTAGTCAAAAGGTTTTTATACTAGTAAAATGTTCCGAAAGTTGACTGTGTTATGAAGCACAATAAAAAGAGGGTGGAGATTCATTGCCAGAGAAAATAACAACCCTAAATATTCCAGACCATTTAGTCATGTTACAGTCAAGAAAATCTTCCTTTCCCACCCCCTTCTTTTGCTATAAATGCAAATCAAATCAGGAATAATTTCAATAAGCTCAGTATAGTGAGACCGGAATAGAAACTACTAGAGTGTGAATGCAAGACGTTATTTCAAATAACAAAAGTACAAGCAGTGATTTTGCTCTTGTTTGTAGCAGCAGCAAATGCTTGAATAGAGGATCAGTTACATGTTGATTCCAGAAAAGGAAATTATTTACTGGAATTTCTTCTTGCTTTGCAATTTGATTCAGAACTTTTTCAGACTCAGGTAATTTAGGCCTGGATAATTTCAACAAATACACCGCCAGCTGTGGCAGAAACCATTTAACAATGTCACTTTTCCAGGCCACCTCATTTTGATGTTTGTTGTTGTTTCTCTTTCTAAGGGAATAGGACCTTATTTTGGCAAGATATTGGTACAGTACTCTCAGACACCAGGGCTTTCTGCTCAGCAGTATTAACATACTGGAGATGTCTAAGAAGGAAAATCAAAATAAATTCACATTCTAAAAGATGCAATAAATTATTTTTCTTTCTTTCTGTCTCCCTCCATCCCTTTCCTTCATTCTTTCTTTTTTCAACGTAAGTTTATATACATTTCCACTGTTTGGATATATGCAAAAAAAAAACACCTGATATTTATATTTAAGAAAATAAACATACAAAAAAGAAGTAACTGTTATTCCATTGAAGAAAATAAATTATCCCAGAGCAATAGTGAGGCAACTGCAAAGTCCCT
This sequence comes from Ahaetulla prasina, assembly GCF_028640845.1. Lineage (NCBI taxonomy): Eukaryota > Metazoa > Chordata > Lepidosauria > Squamata > Colubridae > Ahaetulla > Ahaetulla prasina. The sequence continues at coordinate 54,150,391 of NC_080539.1, forward strand.
TGTAAAGCAATCTGAAACCAATCTATGATTGTCTTCTTTGCTAAGGAACACCAGGAGCATTTACTTTGTTTCCCTTTAGCTGGACAGTACAAGAGTGCATTTTTTAAAAAAGAAATAGAGTCCTGCCCCCTCAAGTGCATCCTTATCCTGCCCCTTCTGTGTTTTTCACTATATGTATTTGTATGCATTTTTCTGTGTTTTAGAGAGATTGTTACTGCTTGATGAAATGGTATGTGGCAAAAGATTGACTACAAAAAAAAAACACCAAAAAAAAACACCAGACACTGAAATCCTCCAAAATTGTCTACCTATATTAGTAATTCATGCCCTGTTAATATTGGGGACATAGAGAGTGGCTTCTTTATAAACACTAACACACAAAAAAGCACAAGGGGATAATTCTAGGATGAAAATATGCAGCAATGTATTCTTATTTATCATCGAATCTGAGACACGGATGTCTCTCAAAGTCTAGCTTCATATTAATGCCTCCTAGGTTAATGCAGTCTTTAACCTTGTGAACCTGTTAAGAAAAAATACTGCCATTGTGGAGAGGTGAGTGTTAAATTGTTGCTTCCGTCAGTCGGCTCCATGGGACAGAATCTTTGGCTTGTTAAGCTTCCAACATCAAAAGGAAATTAGGTGGATGTCTGGCTATGAAACTTTCAGGCACCAGGAATCAAACAAATGACCTGTTATACAGCTACACACTGACCACTTATCAAAGATATTAGATTAAAATCAATCCTTAATTCCCAAATCAACAATGGAGTATATGGGCAACTAGAACAGCTGATAGCATTTTGTAATGCATTCCTATTTATCCCACTATATACCAGACAAAATTAGTTGCTAGTAATAGGATTCTGGTAGTCTCCATCTGTGGAGTATTTGCTACTCAATTGTTTCTAGTTAGGAATTAAGCCAAGAACACATAGTGACAGGTTTATGGGCAGAAAGTAGTAGTTTATGATTTGCAAATATAGTACCGTGGGCAACATACATGCCTTGACTGGCTGGGTATGTTTAAAAGCTGAAAATACCTAATTAAGTTTTATAGTCTCTAGGGAGAATGAATTACAGAAAGATCAATAAGAAACAACCATTAAACCTGGCCATAAAAAGGGGTTAGCAGAGAATGAAGGAATCGATCCCAGCACACCCAAATGTCAGCAGGTGCCATGCTAAACCTAAACCAGTAAACTCCACAGAATATTTTCTTTCTAAATCCCCATTGACATTAGATCATTTCTGTTTTCATTACTGACACCATACATTCAATTAGCTTTAACAGGCAGTTGGGCATTGTACATTTCTTACATTTATTGCCTTTTTGCCAAAATCCTGGCTGTATTTGGAATGGTAAATTATTATAAATAATATATTTCATAAACATGCAAAATATCAAGTGCAATGACAGTACTTTTTTTTTTCAGGGAGGAATTGGCCATAGTACAGTTCTTTCATTTGATGCAAAAAAACTTGATGCTGATGTACTAGGAGTAGGTTACATTCACCTTTCAAGCCTCAGTTAAAATTCAGTGAACCCTCCTGCCTATCTGTTTGTCCACCAAACTTATCTGTCTGTCCTTGCACTTTGTCACTATGTTCCCATCAGACACTTATTCGGAAAATAGCTATGAAACTTGTGTTCTTGTGCAAATGTGGGCAGGAATTACATGAGGAACCCTACGCTCTGTGCAGCAATCCTCATAATAGGATTTATTTAACAGGAAGAGGAAATCAGAAGTAGAAGCAAGGCCAGCATGTAAATTTAAGGGAAGTTTCTAAATCACAAAACAAGGGAGGATATTGTTCAAAAATTAAGTGTGGCTTGAAGACCAAAGGACATATGCGGTTTTCAAAGTTGCCACGAAATTGGTTTTAGTATGGAATGAAATGAAAAATGTCTCACAGAGAAATTCTCGAAAAGTTATGAGAAAAATTGGGGAAGGCAGTTAGTGTGAACTGCAGTGGAGACTATTTCCAGCAGTCTAATAAAATGTACCATAGATATTACCTCTTCATCTGCTTGTTTTGGGTCAAGCTAGAGACGGGATAGGGTTTCATTTCTAAATGCCTTTATATTACTTGGAAGCTTCAAAATTTGCTTTACAAAGTAGAGAGAAGAGAGGGAGAAAGATAATCCTCTTCATTTGCACATACTTGGCAACCGTAGAAATATAAATATCCTTAACTCAGAGTAACAGTTCATGCATCCAAAATATGCAGTAGTCCACAAAAATCGCATGCTATAATAAATATGTTACACGTCATCCCAGGGGAGAATAATTGACAAATTAGTACAGCCTTGGAGAAAATTCTTTCCAGAAATAAAAATAGTTGTTTCTTCATCTGCTCTGAAATGTAAAAGATACCTTACACGAAGAGACTTTCTTTCTTTCTTTTTTAATTGAAAAAGTTTTTACAAAAATTTTTACCCCTTTTTCTCCCCCTCCCCCCATTCCATCCCCTCCCCCGTCCCTCCAAAACCACCCTCCTCCCTCTCCCCTCCCCTGACTTCCCAAAACAAACACAAGGTATAGTTCAAAAGAAAAAACAATCATTCGCTAAATTTTCCCTAACACAAATTATAATCCTCCCCTTCTTCTCAGAAGAGACTTTCTTTCCTCTACATTCTTGGAATTTTAAATATTGGAAATACTATTACCACCTAATAACATTATATAGTTAAATAGGTCTAAGTCCAGTGGTGGGATTCAGCCAGATCACATCACTTTGGGAGAACCAATTGTTAACTTTCTGAGCAGTTTTGTGAACTGATTGTTGGAAGAAATCATTAGGGCAGAGAACCGGTTGTTAAATTATTTGAATCCCACCACTGTCTAAGTCTGTACTTAGGCTAGAACTAGATCTGGAATATTTTATAGTTCTTGAGTGCAGAGACTGGTCACTAATATATCATTGAAACAGCAGTGGGGGGGAGGGGAGACAAGCTTCTATCTTACCCTCATGATGTTCTGGAACAGTAGGTTGTGACCAGTTCTGGAGAACCGGTAGCAGAAATCTTGAGTAGTTTGGAGAACTGGTAAAACCACCCCTGACTCGCCCCGCCCCCATCTATTTTCTGACTCCTGAGTCCCAGCTGATTGGGAGGAAATGGGGGTTTTGTAGCAACCTTCCTCTGGAGTGGGGTGGGAATGGAGTTTTTACAGTATCCTTCCCCTCCCATGCCCACCAAGCCACGCCCACCAAGCCATGCCACTCCCACCAAGCCATCCCCACAGAACCAGTAGTAAAAAATTTTGAATCCCACCACTGTTCTGGAAGTCTTAAAAATGTGTGTGTTAATGCTAACTATAGCATTAACTGTACAATTTAAACAAATTTATGTTCAATTCTATTCTAGAAATCATATTTAATACTGATACATTTTCTAGTTTTGAAAGGTTTAATTTACTGTACTTCAATAATCACAAAGTTAATGCATTCATGTTACTTTCATATAAAAAAGAGTGTACTTGGCTATTACTTGCGTTTTTTAATTCTGTAATGTCATAATCAATAGGGGAGGATAAGAAACCTGATTTTCTCAGATGTTGCAGTCAGCTGTTTGGTGAGTCCTATTTGTGGGAAGTGGGTACATATGTTTTGTGGAGTTTGGGTTTTGATTTTTTTTTTTAGGTTTGTACAGATGCCTCAGCTATTTTTCTTTTCTGTGTTTATTCTAAAAGTTTAAAGAAGTTTTTTTTTAAAAAAATGTAAGCCATCCAGCATCCTTGTGAAGTCAGGTGACCTCTAAATTTAAATAATAGTATTAATAATAACCATTGGAAAAATACCATCAATGTGATTAACATCTGGGCAATTCCAATACTTAGATACACACTTGGAGTAGTGGACTGGACTCAAGCAATACTAAAAGCCTTGGATAGGAAGACCAGAAGAATAGTGACAACAAATCATGCCCTTCGTCCATGCAGCAATGTTGACAAACTCAACTTTCTTAGCAATATACATGAGTATAGAAGACTACAAGTACTTCAGACCAGGGGTCTCCAACCTTGGTCCCTTTAAGACTTGTGGACTTCAACTCCCAAAGTTCCTCAGCCAGTGTTCTGTCCTCCCTCGCCTCCATCCGAGTGATGGCTTAATTAGCCGGCACTATCAGCTCTGGCAGCAGAATAGCCAGCGTCTCCCAAGAGCCTCCGTTATTTTCCACGACGCTGGTGAGTCACCAAGAAACAAACTTCAGCTCTTAATCTGTGGATTTGCCTGTTACAAAGAGACACAGCAGCTCTCACTGCCTTTTATATCCTGTGGGGTGTGGCTCCATGACTCAGCACTTCCTAGGCCTGCCCCACCCTTGCTTCTGTTATTCCCTCCTCTCCTGCCTACAAAACCTAGGGTTCAACCAAGCCTGATTGCCATCAGCTGGGTCTGCAGGCTTGGCCGGGGGGGGGGAAGAGTCAGGGGATGGAGGCCTCGTTGTCTCCTCCACCTGGCCTGCTTCTGGCTCCTGGAGCTGAGCCAGGGAAGCTGGTGCTCCCGAGGTAAGTCCTGATAGCCCTTCCCCCTCACTGTCCAAGTCACTTTCTGGCAGCAGGCCCAGCTCCAAGTCACTTTCTGGCAGCAGGGCCGGCTCAGGGGGCGCAGACACAACAGCCAGCTTTGCTGGCTGAGGGACTCTGGGAGTTGAAGTCCACAAGTCTTAAAGGGACCAAGGTTGGAGACCCCTGCTCCAGACAGTTGAAGAGCTGAAGGACAAAAAAAAAAACCTAGTAGGCAAAGCAGATAACAAAGAGACCTAGCAATCGTTAAGAGCAGGAAAGTTGAACAGAGACAGAGGGGCTAATTCTGACTGCACAAGACCAAGTCTTAATAACAGATGCATACAATGTTAGAATTGAAAAGACAGCAAGACACAGCAAATGCTGCCTATGCAAAGAAGCAGAAGAAACAGTAGACCACCTAGTTAGCTGCTGAAAGAAAATAGCACAGACTGACTACAACAATGGCATGAAAAATAGCAACAATGGTGCATTGGAAAATCTGCAAGAAATACCATAAGCAAAAACTGGTGGGACTATAAAGTACAGGAAGTAATAGAGAATGAAGAAGCTAAATTGATCTGGGACTTCAGGATTGAAACAGACAGGTACTTGCCATGTAACATCCCAGATTTAACAATTGTTGTTATGAAAGCCAAAAAAGTCTGGATAGTGGATGTGGCAGAAAGCAGAAGAGAAGAGAAAGTACTGGAGAAAATTGCAAAATACAAAGCTCTGCAAATTAAAGTAGAACAACTAAGGCCAAAGAAAACAAAGATAGTACCAATAGTAATAGCAATAGCACTTAGACTTATATACTGCTTCACAGTGCTTTTTACAGCACTCTCTAAGTGGTTTATAGAGTCAGCATATTGCCCCCAACAATCTGGGTCCTCATTTTACCCATCTTGGAAGGACGGAAGGCTGAATCAATTCAGCCTGGTGAGATTCGATCTGCCAAATTGCAGGCAGAAGTAGCCTGCATTCTAACCCACTGTGGTTCTCTGGTGCCTTGAGACAAAATCACCATCAGTCAACTGCAAATGGCAACTTTCTTTGAAAGAGCTTACATTTTGCAACAATACATTTAATACCATCAAACAACATCTGCCTATCCCAGTTCCTTAGCAAGACTTGATAGGTTGATAAAATACCAATTCCAGTGTAAACATCTAGTTAACCATGTATCCAACAATAACAACAACAACAAAAACAACAATAACCTGTGGCTGGGCCTGGACCGCTATCCGGTCTTCGGATCCAGTATGGATCACCATGAACCAACCCAGGCATCTACCATCACCAATGATGAAAAGAAATCAACAAAATTCTATACCAGATAGGTCATTGCCCGGGTCAACAAGGACCATGCCAGATGCTATGGCTCCTGGAAATCTGCCAAAAAATGGGCTACAGGGCTCAGTTGCTATTGCTGGGGAAAGACGGCATGCAACTTTAACGTGACTGGGACAAAAGCACAAAATCTGGAACTTTGTACATCTTAAGAAAGTACTTGATTGATACCTAGGACGCTGGCAGCAACCTGTATCAACCATTAGCACCAGTCAATGGTATTTGTAATGCATTTTTGAATGTTCAGTAGACTGAGTTTCATGTTTAATCAATAAAGAACAACAACAACAATAATAATAAAACAGTGAGGCACTATCTCAATTTGGTTGTGAGGCTTGCAGATGAGTGATAGGCCAGAACCTCATCCATACTGGATAAGTATCTTTAGAGGACTAGAGTGCCTTTCTTGTAAATAATATGATGATATTCTGTAATTTACAGAAACCCATACAGATCAGTCACCACTTGGATCAACAATGACTTAGCTAGGTAACTGAGTTCCTTGACATCTGTTGACAAATGAGCTACAGATTCAAGATAGCTGCCTAGGACCATTGGAAGAAAAGTTGTTTACCTATCACAAATACTTCTTTTCACGTAAAAGACTACCTTCCAATAGTCCTTCAGGGAAAAAAATCAATCTCTGCAAAGTAGGATACCTGAATATTCTATCACAACAAACTAGGCAAGACAACTAACTTACTTGAGATACATAAGAAATTAGTATCTCATCTCTCTTTGAACCTTTCTGACTTGCAGTTGTATCTTACGGAGAGGAATATGGGAAAAAGAGGATTTCTAATTTTTAAATGAAAATAAATTTGGTCTTCTTACTCTTCTCTAACCTTCATAAGCAAAATTTAGCAAACACCAGGTGCATTGGCAATTTCTAATATTGTCTTGGTCAGTACAGTTTTTTTTTAAATCAAGGAATTCCCTGAAGTAACTTCTGCTGTGTTTCTTCTATAAACATGAAAGAGCTATACTTGTGCTTTTCTTATCAGTGCTTCATGAAGATAGGAAAGGAATTGCTTTTAAAATACAAAGGGCCATTTAAAATAATTAACACAGACTTTCTGGCTAGGACTAAGTGCAGCAAAGTGTAGGTGTGACGCTCTGTCTTCTGGTCAGAGATCAAAGCAGTGTTTTCCAGGACTGAAAGCTTCAGAAGCTAGAAAATAAGTGTCCTTAATACAATGCACTGGGGGAAATGTCATTCACCTGGAGAGTCTTCTGTTAATGAAATGGATATTAGCAGAATACCTTTTCACTCCAGTCATAGATTTATAAATGTGTCATTCCCACTTGTGAAAATATAGATATGATGTCTATTTTGGTCATCAGATGATGCAGATGGATAGGTTTTGTTAAAAAGCAAATAATTAAAAAGTCTTATTGGGGAGGAAAAAACCCGAATATGTTGTTTACATTGGTTACAAATAAGGGTGAAGTCCCTGAAAACCATTACTAGGGTATAATCCAGTGGTGAAATTCAATTTTTTTTACTAACAGTTCTATGGGCGTGGCTTGGTGGGCTTGGAAGGGGAAGAATACTGCAAAATCTCCATTTTCACCTCACTCCAGGAGAAGGATACTGCAAAATCCCCATTCTCTCCCCACTCCTGGGGAAGGATATTGCAAAATCTCCATTCCCTCCACACTCTGGGACCAGCCAGAGGTGGTATTTGCCTGGTGTTTTTTTGTTTGTTTGTTTGTTTGTTTGAATTTATATTCTCCGAAGACTCAGGGCAACTTACAATGTGTTAAGCAATAGTCTTCATCCATTTGTATATTATATACAAAGTCAACTTAATTGCCCCAACAATCTGGGTCCTCATTTTACCTACCTTATAAAGGATGGAAGGCTGAGTCAACCTTGGGCCCGGTGGGACTTGAACTTGCAGTAATTGCAAGCAGCTGTGTTAATAACAGATAGACTTAGTCCGTTGAGCCACCAGAGGCCCAACTCTGAACTACTCAAAATTTCCGCTACCGGTTCTCCAGAGCCTGTCAGAACCTGCTGGATTTCACTCCTGAGCACAGTGAGCACAATGAGATTTTGGAAATCTGAATGAACAAGTGTAGAATTGCAGTGTGATATTGGTGCCCTATGCATGTGCTTTGGAGGAATCCCAGTGATAAATATGAACTGACCAAAGACTGCCGAGTTCTGAATCTCAGTAACCACCTTTCCACAAGTTCTTCCCATGTATGCGGATGTCATCAGCTAACATAGCCTTCTCATTCACCAAGGCAAGATCCAAATTTGGGAGCAGGGTACTGTACACTGCTAGAAAATGGTGGCAAGTTCTTCAGTTATCTGTTCCAATAAAAATATTGGATAATAATAAATAAAATAAAAATTACAATAAAAATAAAAGTATTGTTTACAAAGCTGAGATAGGGGTAATCAACACTGCCTGAATATTTCCACTTGTTTTATTAGAATCATTGTTGAAGAGGTTTAAATATCAGGTAATTCGATAGAAAGCAAGCTTGTGAGCAATTAGCAAATCTGAATGATATAGAATCTAAATCTAAAATATAAACTTTTAGATGATCAAACCAATATTTTATATAAAAGATGTGCAAATGACAGGAAAATATGTTATTCAGAGAGCCAAAAAGCTAAAGCAGCTTCCATGGAAGAAATAGCAGACTGAAGACAGCTCTGTGAAAAGCAATATTAAGAGAATAATAAAGAAATGGAAATACCAGTAAATTATTCAAAGAATTAAAAAAATATGCAGTTATGGATGCCAAAGGCCCATAACATGTGACATCTCTGCTCCATGGATTACGTTATCTACCATATGCTTCCAGGTGCAATTTAAGGTGCTGGTGGTTACCTTTAAAGCCCTTCATGCCTTAGTGGACTATCTCCAGAAGCATCTGTTCTCAGTGGTGTCTTGTCTTCCGAGATCCAGCAAAAGAGGCATCTCTGTGTCCAGTCTGCAAGACCGTGACATCTGACAAGGTCCATGAAGAGACCCATTTCTGCAATGGTGCTTGCTGTATAGAGCAGGGCTGTCAAACTCGCGGCCCACAGGCTGGGTGCATCACGTGCTGGCCACGCCAATGCCCGGTTTAGCGAAAGGGGAAAAGTTATGATAAGTCACCAAGTAACCAAGTTCGGAAAGTACCTTTAGTTCAACCCTGAGATACAAATATTCTTCTTTATCGAAGACCAAGTTTTCAATATTTGTAGCTCAGGGGTTGAAATAAAGGTGCTCTCTGAACTTGGTTGTTTCCTTGCAGACATTTCATTATGCAAACTAGGTAACATCATCAGTGCTAGTAAGAAGTAAGGTTTGCTCTTATTTTATGTTCTACTGGATTATCCAACAGGGCAGGGCAAAACACTAGAACATAAACTGAGAGCAAACCCCACTCCTTACTAGCAAATCATAATGTTACCTAGTTTGGATAATAAAACATCTGCAAACAATAACAACAACTAAGCTCAGAGAGCACCAAAGACCCCTCAAACCTGACTTTGCCATCAAGCCTGAGGTCCTGATAGGATGGTTAAACCATTTCCTGGTCTTGTCTGTTAAGTGAATTTATTGGCTGATGTGTAGTTACTTTATGTTCATTATGTTGTTGCTTTGTGCCATTTCTAAATTAAATTTGAGTTTTTAAATTACATTTTATTGGTTTTTAACTGCTAGCCATCCAGAGTATGCATATGAGATGGGAGGCCCTATATAAACTTATCAGAGGGAGAGAGAGAACAAATAAACAGAAGGATACGTAAATTATGCTCTTTGGCTTAGATACAGAGGTGGGTTTCAGCAGGTTCTGACCAGTTCTGGAGAACCGGTAGTAAAAATTCTGACTGGCCCCGCCCCCATCTATTCTCTGCCTCCCGAGTCCCAGCTGATCGGGAAGAAATGGGGATTTTGCAGTAACCTTCCCCTGGAGTGGGGTGGGAATGGAGATTTTACAGTATCCTTCCCCTGCCACGCCCACCAAGCCAGGCCCACAGAACCGGTAGTAAAAATTTTTGAAACCCACCACTGCTTAGATACCATAAATTTTAGGATAGGTTTCCTCAACGTGATGCCTTTTGAAATTGTTGGGAGTCTGCTGGTTCAGAGACTCTTGAGAAATATCTGACAGTATGAACTGAAATATTTTCATTTTTCAAAAAATAGAAAAAGATGTCACACAGACGGTCAAAACTTGTTCAGTCTTATCGTAAACTGCAATACATGGAACAATAGCCACATGTGCCAAGATGGCGGATTTCAGTCTGAAGAGCTTGACAGTGAAACTAATAATCCAGAGCACAGTGAACTTTACTGGACATATTATATCATGAAGCCTATACAGTCATCTGTCTGGAATCTTTTAATTTGGATTCCTGAGCTAAATATCAACTAAAGGGCCTTTTTTCGCCCTTTCCAACGCTGTCATTCTATGAACAGCAAAACTAGTAGCATCTTTTAGCATAAATAGAGACTCAATCTAGATCAGGGGTCTCCAACCTTGGCAACTTTAAGACTTGTGGACTTCAACTCCCAGAATACCTCAGCCAACAAAGCTGGCTGAGGAATTCTGGGAGTTGAAGTCCACAAGTCTTAAAGTTGCCAAGGTTGGAGACCCTGATCTAGGTGACATGTTTGTAACTTTCTGCAGCCATCAGATAGCTGTGTTCTCTACAACAGTCTTTGTCTAGCCTGTTGTTGTTTTTTTAAAAAAAGTGGCGGTAATATTGTAAAAGTGTTTTCAAGAAAAGCCAAGAACAGAAAAGATCCATTGCCTGGGGTGCCAAAACTGTACTGAATAATGTATTCCCTGTGGAGAAGAAGGTAATAAATCACAATGTTCTGTTTCTGTGCAATTAATTAATCAGTGAAGAAAAAAAATGGAGGGTTAGAATAGAGTAGTCTTATCTCCAGTACATTGGGCCCTGATTTGTTTAATTGTCTTCCTATTGGTTCATAGGATTCAACTGAATAAAGATTTACAAAATATTGAATGGTTTCCTCATCTTTGTATGCAACATGTGTCTCTACAAAATAATATTTTTTTTTGCAACTTTTCAGATTGTGAGCAGACAGTTAGAAAAACATCTCATGAGAATATATTGGCACTGGGGGCAAAATAATGGATAGGAATAACAAGTATTTAAATGCAAGTGACTTTTCATTACTTCACACGACTGGGATAGCCTAGAATATGGAAATCCACAGAAGTATTTCCTACTTCATGGCTGTCAAGACTGTCTTTAAAAATACATTTTTCTTTATTATGACTTTTCCTTTTCCTTTAGACAAGTCAGGCAACCCAAATTTCAAGGGAATGAAATAGTGGTTTTACTCCCTATAGGTCAAACATTCAGGTCTATAACAATGATGGATTAGCCCATAACGGGCCACTGGTTGGTCCACAATATTCCACAGAGCTGTTTAGAATAGAAAAATATGCAGAGCTTTTTTCAGAGTTACTGGTGAGTAAACCTGGCTCAGCTCCAGTCATGCAAGTTACATAAAACATCAGTAAGCATTGTGCGATGTTGGAATTCCCCCCGATATCCTAAAATGAAATCTCTAGTTTTATAAAGTTGCCAAGAAGAGTAAAAATTGTGTCTCTGCCAACATGCAGCTGTGTAAACCATTTTTTGTGAGATTAACTCCTGTACTGTTTTACTAGCAAGAGCTTCTGTTTATAGAGAATGACAGCCATCTGCACAAAAAAGGATGATGATATTTTTCACATATAAATAATACGAGTTGCTTCATCCAGCAATACTTTGTTTTCCCAGAGCAGAGCATGTGTGCAGGGTTTTTTTGAAAAAAAATAAACAAACCACTTTCTAACATAAAGAGTGGTTCCTCCCAAAGAGACAAATAATGCATTAAAGGAACCTGTAAGTGAGACCAAATGCCCTAAGATTCTATCCCTTTTCAAATGACAATTATGGATTTGCAGGATACATGAGAGATGCAATGTGATTGATCTCACGATCCATGATTTCAGCTTCTATTGATGTTAAAATGCATTTTTCTTTATTATGACTTTTCCTTTTCCTTTAGACAAGTCAGGCAACCCAAATTTCAAGGGAATGAAATAGTGGTTTTACTCCCTATAGGTCAAACATTCAGGTCTATAACAATGATGGATTAGCCCATAACGGGCCACTGGTTGGTCCACAATATTCCACAGAGCTCAGTTTAGAATAGAAAAATATGCAGAGCTTTTTTCAGAGTTACTGGTGAGTAAACCTGGCTCAGCTCCAGTCATGCAAGTTACATAAAACATCAGTAAGCATTGTGCGATGTTGGAACTCCCCCCGATATCCTAAAATGAAATCTCTAGTTTTATAAAGTTGCCAAGAAGAGTAAAAATTGTGTCTCTGCCAACATGCAGCTGTGTAAACCATTTTTTGTGAGATTAACTCCCGTACTGTTTTACTAGCAAGAGCTTCTGTTTATAGAGAATGACAGCCATCTGCACAAAAAAGGATGATGATATTTTTCACATATAAATAATATGAGTTGCTTCATCCAGCAATACTTTGTTTTCCCAGAGCAGAGCATGTGTGCAGGGTTTTTTTGAAAAAAATAAACAAACCACTTTCTAACATAAAGAGTGGTTCCTCCCAAAGAGACAAATAATGCATTAAAGGAACCTGTAAGTGAGACCAAATGCCCTAAGATTCTATCCCTTTTCAAATGACAATTATGGATTTGCAGGACACATGAGAGGTGCAATGTGATTGATCTCACGATCCATGATTTCAGCTTCTATTGATGTTAAAATAAAATTTTATCTTAATGAAGAGGGCGGGGGCAGGTGTCCAAAAAATCAAGAAGGTAGTCCAACCAAATGATTAAAGTCCCGGATCTTTGTTTTACATATATGGGTTTTTAACACAAAATCACAATGATCACCTTGATTTTTTTACCCACCCTATAGACAGCCTTAGTGTAGTGCAGGCATCTTTTTTCAAAGTCTTTGTGAGCAGCGTGCTGCTTGAAAATAAATCATTGACTGGAACAGCTAATCTGCATTAACAGTAATTTACTTATACTAATTGCTTCATCTATTTAAAAAAAAATAAGTTAGAATATCTGCCATGTGCACTTTGAAAAGTTTTACTGTGCACAGAAAAATAGGAAAGAGAACCCAACCATCTCTCTGCAGGAAATGAAGATTGCATCACTGCCACAGCAAAAAGAAGAGGAGGCTAAAATATGGTCATATTCAAATTTGCAGAAGCAAGCAATCATTGGAACCACCATCTCCCTCATGGAATGTGTGGTAATTTTTATAGCTCTGGCAATAGCACTTAGACCTTTATACCACTTCATAGTGCTTCACAATGCTCTCTAAGCATTTACAGAGTCAGCATATTGCCCACAACAATCTGGGTCCTCATTTTAATGACCCTGGAAGGATGGAAGGTTGAGTCAACCTTAAGCCGGTCAGGATCAAACTGCTGACAGTGGTCAAAGTTAGCCTGCAATACTGCATTCTAACCACCACACCACTATGGCTCTTCTTTATCTTGCAAATATATAAAATACTGCAAAATACACCAGTGATATTTAGAGATCTGCAGGGCAGAGGGCATGTGCTGAAACTATGCCCCTAGTACACCTTCATGCAAATTCACAAGGATGAAAAGGCAAAATCTGCACCACGATACAATAAATGGAGTCCAAAAACAGACAGTTTCTAAGGATAGAAAAGAAGTTTTGTGAGGATGGCCGGGAAAATTTTTTTAACCATTGGCTGTGTTTGTATAAGAAAAGTTTCTTTGAACGCTCAAGAACTTTCTGACATATTAAAGCATATTTCACCCATCCATGGCCTTTCATGGGTTATAAATCAACCTGTTTTCTGTTCAGAACAACACAGTGGAATAATGGCAAAGTTAATCCAAAAAGAAAAACAAAGAATTGCTATAAAACTATTGGACCCATGAGGATAACCAAAACAGTTTGGAAACTTGACTTTTTATTGGCCAGGATGTTTTATGGGAGAAAGAAATACACCAGGCACCTACTAACAATTGTTTATTCTTTCATGTGCCTTCTAGAAAGCAAATATCCTGGATTTTTTCTTTTGAACATCTGAGATATGAAATTTACCCAATTATTGCCTTTTAAAACATAGACAAGTAATCTGACTTCATGGGAATTTCCTATTGCTTTTTAAGGCTGCATTTTTAAAATGTGTTTATTTGGAGATAAGTTCTATTGAAATTAGGTTTTGGGTGGAAACAGACCAAGGTTTTGAAAAATGTTTATGTAAAATATTATTATACATTTGTCAAGGTTAATTTCTGCTCAAGACCTCCAGTCAGCTTGTCCCATATTTCTTTATGAGATGGGGCAATAGAGATGGAATTGATTACAGTTCTGAGATTACTATTCATAAATTGAATGACTTTTAATAATAATTCATTCTCCAAATGAATCATTATCCAAATGAGGCAGTGGTTCTCAACCTTTATAGTGCTGCAACCTCTTTAATACAATTCCCCACGATGTGGCGACCCCAACCATAAAATTATTTTCATTTTGAATTTATTGCGCCTGAAGCCGTATTGGCTAGTGATCTGAACTGCTTGCGATTGCCTTGAGGACGGAGACATTAAAGCGGAGACTCCTCCCCTATTAAGTTTATCGCGCCTGAAGCCAGATTAGGCTAGCGATTGGGAGTGATTGCAGCTGGCTTGAGAGGGAGACATCAGAGCAAAGATTTCTCTCTTTTTTAATTCATCGCGCCTGAAGCCAAATTCGGCTAGCGATTTGAAGAGCCTGCAGCTGGCTTGTGGAGTCAACCATTGGAGCGCGATTCTTCGACTCCCAAGTATACTTCCCATATTTCCGATGGTCTTAGGCGACCCCTGGCAAATCGTCATTCGACCCCCAACGGGGTCCCGACCCACAGGTTGAGAACCGCTGAAATAAGGAGAACTGAGCAATCCTTTTTATGTATCTTGGTTAAAAAAAACTATAGAACTTGCAGCTTCTGAATAATATTAATTTGGAAAAGTTAGGTAACTAATTTGTGCCAAGAATGAATATTTGAAAAATGTATTTTGGAAACACTTCATGGAGATGTGCTGGGGAACTCTAGGTTCATCTACATCCATAATATCTTGCCTTCAGTAATTTGTTCTCCTGACGAGAAACAAACTTGTGCATGTGCCTATCCTATGATAAACTAAGAAGGTAAAATATATTTAAACTTCTTTAAAATTCCTACTTGTATTTTATATGCCAAATCTGCTGACAAAATCTGCTGAAATTTCCATTTGTCACAAGCATTTAAATTTAACATTTTTGTGAAAAATAATCTTCAGTGACAAGTACTCTACAAAGTCCAAATCCTTGTTTAACAGTAACACTCTGAATGCTAGCAAAATGCAAAAATCTTGCTTGCCAAACATGTTTAAGGTGTATTATGATTCCTCTTCTAGGATATAACAATATAGTTGTGGCTATTCGAAATAATTAACATTAATTTAAAGAATGCATTTATCTGAAATATGTTCTTGTGGAATAGTTAATGGATAGGCTAGTACCGTGATGGTGAACCTATGGCACTCGTGTCACAAGTGGCACACAGAGCCATATCTGTGGGCACGCAAGTGTCGCCCTAGTTCAGCTCCAGCGCGCATGTCTGTGCCACCGGAAGTCGGGAAACAGGCCATTTCTGGCCTCCGGAGGGCCTCCGGGAGGGGTGGGGAAGGCTGTTTTTGCCCTACCCAGACTCCTAGAAAACCTCTGGAGCCTGGGGAGGGCAAAAATGGGCCTACTGGGCCCACCATGCTATCACGTGCCAAAAGCAGGGGAAGCGCAGGGGGGTTGTGTGCACATGTGCGGGGGGGGGGGAACCTATTGAATTATGGGTGCAGGCATGCGCATGTGTGACACACACACACGCACACTCCCCCTGCTTTTGGCATGCAACGGCAATAAGGTTAGCCATCACTGTGCTAGTATCTAAATCTTTTTCTATAAATACTACATATTCTTTTATTCTATCGTATTCTTATAGATAACATCATACGTTACAAGTACTTTTACTAAGTAGCTTCATAACAATAATAGTTTAATGGCCGTTATCTTTTAAATATGGAGTCCTTGATGCTTTCTGAGCAGAATTAAGCAGAAAATAATATTCTTATCAAGGAACTAGAAGAGAACCATAAGCCCACCAATATTGGTATGGCAAGCAAACAATATTTCTTCCTACAACAATACTTTTACAACCCACCTCCGAGAATTTTAAACCATGCTCCAACAATATTCTACAATATCTCCAACAATATTCAATAATATACCTCCAAAAATATTTCTACAACACTTTTCATCGCCTCTATCGGCATTCTTCACAAATTAAAATGATTGGCTTTATTTGGAAGTGGATCTATCTTCTTAAAGAAAACAGAAAGGAGCTGTAATTGAACAGGGCATCATAGAAAAGAAGATTAGGAAAAATTATATGGAGCAATGTTTCCAGTTTGGCTCCTGTGTGTGACTGTACCTCAGATGACAGCCATTTTGTGAAAGGATGACAGTTAACATCAACATTGTTCTCATCAACTTTCAGACCCAGAGTACAATTTCCATCCAGAAGTGATGCCAGGGATTGGTGAAGTGAGGGGAGCGGTGAAGGGCAAAAAGGATACAATTGGGAGAAAAAAAATTGACCTTGCACAGCAGATACCCTAAACAATGCTAGAGGACAGTTGATGAAGAATGGAAGATGGTCAGTGAACTGGAGAGAACAGTAGACAGTCAGTGCCAAATTAAGAATTCCTATGCTCTTGACCCGTTGGGGGACGATAAATGTGTTAAGTCCCCGGAGTTCCGACGGAGGTGAGCGCCTTGCCAACAGCAGGAGACTGCTGATTGGCTAAGGCACAGGCCGAACGGGAGGAGGGAAAAACCAAGAATTGTTATTGGAGCAGCCATCTGACAGCTCTCGTATATAAGAGCTGTCAGACGGCTCTCCGCTGTTGTTGTTGCTGTTGCCATTCAGTTGTTTCTGGATAATTATTTTTGTTCAATAAAGTTAAGTTGACTAGCATACTATTCATCTCAGTTATACCCATGGAACATACTTAACAAAATAGCTGTTCCTTTTTCTCTTCTTTACTGAAGACTAGGTTCAGAGAAGACCTTGAAGACTTTGTATAGTCCCAATGTGAATTATGTGTATGGATTATGTCAACAACCCATTCTAGATGAAAGCAAAGTTATACTTACAAGCAGGTAATATTAAGGGAATGGGGAAAGCAGCAACCATAAAACAGGACTGCTGATGCCATTTACTTAACAAACCTTTAGGAAGTACTGAATTCCTACTGGTTTCCTTCTATCAATCTAGGGAAACCAAATTACTTGCAGTGTCTGATCCCTGCAGGAGGCCCTGACTACTTGGATTACCCTGTGTGCTAAACCAGTGGTGAAATTTAATTTTTTTTACTACCGGTTCCGTAGGCATGGCTTGGTGGGTGTGGCTTGGTGGGCATGGCAGGGGAAAGATACTGCAAAATTTCCCATTCCCATCCCATTCTGGAACTAGCCAGAAGTAGTATTTGCTGGTTCTCCAAACTATTCAAAATTTCCACTACCAGAATTGGTCAGAACCTGCTGGATTTCACCCCTGCTTTAAACTATTTCCACTCACAATATGTCTTTTTATGTTGCTCACTTTATGCACACATTTCCATCCTTTTTAGTGGAAGCTGTTCCCGAGCTTGCTGCTATGTCTCCAGCATTAAGACTGGTATTGCTTCTTGAATGGAGTCCCTTGTGAGAAAATGATGGGGCAATCACAGAAGGTTCAGAAGGAACTACTCTGGGAGTTATTTGCTGAGACTGAGTTCACTGCAGCATTAATCAGAGTCTCATCATGTATGAGGCCATCAGGAAATGTACAAGAGATCTCTTGAGTTCTTTCAGGCAATCCAGAAATCCATATGTGCTCTGGACCAGGGGTCTCCAACCTTGACAACTTTTAAGACTTGTGGACTTCAACTCCCAGAGTTCTAGGAGTTGAAGTCCACAAGTCTTAAAGTTGCCAAGGTTGGAGACCCCTGCTCTGGACTGAATGATCTGACAAGTGACGTATCATATCATTCCTGGTTCCAGAATATCTATTGTGCACAGAAAACACAGCACCAAACTTGTGAATAGAGGAGCATACCACAAAGCTACATTCAGAGAGTTCATTTCACAGCAATTCTAGGCACAAGTTCAATCAGAACTCAGGGTTTTGCATGCAACTCAGCAAGCAACAAAAGTCAGAACTACCACATGTTCCTATTTACTAGGTTATTAACTTCAATGGACAAAAAAAAATGAAAAAAGCTACATAGAATGTAAAGAGAAGAATGTGTGTGAGAGGAAGCACAGGACTGAAATGAACATTGTAATCTTAGCTTCTCGTAGTCTATTAAAACTGAATAGTTATACTATAAATTACTACATTAGATATATAAAGAGTATACTATTGAAAAGTAATTAAATCTACCTTTCCTGTATGAAAATGTTTCCCATAAGATTATCACTTCTTGGGACAAATGAAGTCTGAGGCAGCACTTCCTGGGTGTGCTTCTGAGGAGATGGGTATCTTCCACTAAGGAATGCAAGGATCTTGTCATTGTGGAAGTTTTCTGTTCTGCACTCCAAGTAATATTTCATTGTCTCACTTTTAAGAGAGGTCAAGAAAAATAAAGTGAGAAGCTACATTATCAAGTCTGATTTTCTTTTAAATTTTGTATCTATTCATTTATGCTTTCACTAAAGGGTTTCTGCCAATCCATTTTCTATTATAGAACAGTCTGCAGTATGATTGTTCAGCCTTTCTGCGGTCTAAATATCCATCTTATTGCAAGAAACCATAATAATTGGAAGTCTAAACCTGATTAAAATAATTACAACTGTAGGTCTGATATATGTGTATTTAGTAGGGTGCTAAAAATATTGTCTTATCTCTTGGAAAATGTAGCATTCCACTGTTATCTCAAAGATGGGGGAAAGTTCTTGTAGAGTCTCCTTTTCTCCCATAAGTAGGTAGACTCCAGATGTGTTGCATCTGTCAGTCCTCTTAAGTCCTATCATCCCATATATTCTTAGAGGGGTGATTTTCATTTCCTTTCACCTTCTCCTGTTGATTCTAATTTCTTAGATGCATTTGACTTTAGGCATTTCTACATATTTTCCCTCTCCTGGGTAAACCTAAAAATGTTTTTCCTGATTATTTTTACACAGCATGGATGAACGGTCAAGTCCAGGACAAACTGATTATCCCTTCTTACTTTTGGGATACGTTCTGTGCATACCAAAATGAATAATGAATGAAACATAATGAATACCAAAACAATTCATGAGTGGAAAAAAGGTGGAAGCAGTTCAAGCTTACTGTTAAAGAGGACTACACTGCAGGAAACAGCAGATATCCTACAAGATGGTGTCTCACTACAGACACTGGTGATTGAGCCAGGAAAGTACCTCTGATCTCATTTGTCTAAAATACACTTGCTTGTGGGAGGAAAGCTATGGCAAATCTAGACAGCATACTAAAAAGCAGAGACATCACCCTGCCAACAAAAGTGTGTATAGTCAAGGCTATGGTTTTCCCAGTTGCAATGTATGGCTGTGAAAGTTGAACCATAAGAAAGGCTGAGCACCAAAGAATTGAGGCCTGGTGCTGGAGAAGACTCCTGCGAATCCCTTGGACTACAAGGCGATCAAACTGGTCAGTCCTAGAGGAGATCAACCCTGACTGCTCCTTAGAAGGCCAGATCCTGAAGATAAAACTCAAATATTTTGGCCATCTAATGAGAAGGAAGGACTCACTGGAGAAAAGCCTAATGCTGGGAACAATTGAGGGCAAAAGAAGAAGGAGATGGCAGAGAATGAGGTGGCTGGATGGAGTCATTGAAGCAGTCTGCGTGAGCTTAAATGGACTCCAGAGATGGTAGAGGACAGGAAGATCTGGAGGAACATTGCCCATGGGATTGTGATGGGTCGGACATGACTAACAACAACAACAATTGTTCCCCTGTAGCACAGTGTCAAGGTTGTGTGAGAAATGAGTCCCTTTGACCTTTGTTTGAAATGATTTTTGCTAAAGACAGACAAATAGCTGTAATGTTGCTCATTCCAAACTGACCCAAGGGAGAAGTTATGGACTGTATACTGGTACAGTAGTTAGCTTTTATGAAAACATTGGCACATACCCTATTCAAAAATTCCCTGTGAATAATAGATAAACACTGGTCAGCAAACTGAATCTCTGTCTTTGGGATTCTGGGCTGTCCAATTCCTCTGGTGCCCTGGAAGTAAAACCCATGGGAGTCCCCACTCCATGGGGCAGTGATAGGAGTAAGCCTAGTGGAAAAAAAGTGAAGAAGTTGCATCTCACCTTTCAGCCTTTCAGCTGCAGCTCCTGCTTCAAGATCAATGCAGTGTTTGGGAATTGTGTTGTGCTGATGGAATCTAAGGAACCCAACACAGGCCAAAGCCACAGTGGTTTGCTCTTCCCCCCCCCCCCACCCACTTTTTTTTTCTTTTTTAACAGGATCTGTGTGGTTCCTTCAGTTGAGGATGTTGGCAGTGATAAGATCTCAACCTCAACAACATGAAGCAGCTGCCCTTTGGATTGTGGATTATGATTTAGTGCACATCTTCCATTACTGCATGTGCGCTATTACAGTATCTACTAATACTAATACTAATACTAATTTATCAGGGCTTAGGCAGGCACTGATAAATAAAAAATAGACAAAACTACTGTGACCTCATATTTAGGTGAACCAGTAGCAGCACAAATGATAACCGGGAAAAATGCTAACAAGTTGGAAAGCGCTTAGCAATATGATCTGAAGCTCTATCACGATAGTGAGATTCATTCTCTACCACACACAAAAACTGCGCTCCATAATGCAAAAGTACTACATGCCCATACCTAAAGCTGGATGCAGAAACTTTTACCTGGGGACAGAGGCCATCCTGGGTCCATCACATCATTTTAGTGCTGTGCAGATTATATCTCAAGCATCGATGATTTCCACTTGCAAAAAATCAAGGAAAAGAATGAAATAATGTTGCAATATAAGGGAAGTAGGACGGGTGGGATTAAAGCTATGGAAATGCATCCAGTTACTTCCCTTAACACTGTCCCATATTAAATCCAAATGATAACATCAATCACTTACTTCAGTTCTGTGACAGAATAGGAACTGGCAAAGAGAACAGCACCATTTATGCCAGCATAATTTTCTCACAGCTCATGAACCTCCTGAGAATGCTTTTATACATACAACTGATACCAGTATGTTCTAATTTACTAATAGAATAACACATTTCCTTGAAAAAAATGGGTAGGGAGTAAAATGTACCTATTTTATACATTTGATCTACAATTTTACTTTATATTATGGATGTAAGTATTATTCTTCAGCTCCATCTCTTTCCATTTCAAAAAGCCCAGGGCACAATTCCATACTTTTGTGTGAAATGGTAGCCCATGATGATATTTAGAATTGTAGCTTAAAAAGTCGAATACATAATAATCTACACATTAATCTTAAACATATGTAATTTTGCATTCTTTTATTTTATTTTCTCTCATTCTTTCCTTTTCAAATTTTGTGGAAAGCATTTTGAGACATCATTGGGATCTTCCCTTTCTAATCTTATAGCAAGCATTTAGAGGCATTTTTTAAATTTATTTTGTCATAACAGTATATATAAGCATTAACATGAAATAACTATATAATATATAAGCATATATATGAGCATAAGTATGTAATAACTATATTAATTGGATATAATGAAGAGGAACAATAGGACAGGGAACAGTAGGCATGTTTGTGCTCTTATGCATGCCCCTTATAGACCTCTTAGGAATGGGGTGAGGTCAATAGTAGATAGTTTTTGGTTAAAGATTTTGAGAAGAGACCACAGAGTCAGGTAATGTGTTCCAAATATTAATAACTCTGTTACAGAAGTCATATTTTCTGCAATCAAGACTGAAGCGGTTAACATTAAGTTTAAATCTATTGTTTGCTCTTGTATTGTTGTGATTGAAGCATTTTCTGCAATGTTCTGTACAAATACGTAATTGGATTTGGAAGAACATTCTGAAATGTCCTAATCTTGGCTTTTCTTGCTGTTGAACTGATGGGGAAAATTAAATCTGGTTTGCAAGTAAGTGATAAAAACATCTGTTGAAAATTACCCAGCTCTAGGGAGATGTACACTTATTCAACTCTTTCTTAGTCTTGCGAGTTACAATTAATGCCGATGGAAATAGTAATCAGAGGCTACAAGGAATGTTGAAGGAAATGTCTGCGCTCAACAGAGAAATCAGAAGTGGCAGGCCGTTGAATTGGCAAACAATGAACTGTGCTACTCTTTGAGGGAGAGTGGGGAGACATCCAGGAAGGGCAAAGGTTTGATTCCAACACTGTTTTTGCCTTGGTAGGATGTAATAGCTGGTTGCTGGAGGCAATATACTCTGAGACCAGTGTACTAAATGCGTAGTCATTCCCAAATACAGTTGAGAGTGTTCATTTTAATATTATATGTTAAAACGCATGGTGTAAGTCAGAGGTGTCAAACCCAATCGCATCGCGGGCCATATTGTGATGTATCAAAATGTTTTTTGCCCTTGCAGAGTCAGGGTTGGGGGTGGCCTGCGTGGACCATATCCAGCTCATGGGCTGCATGTTTGACAGGCCTGGTGTAAGTGTAAGGGAGAGCCCAGAATTTTTGGGGTTTTTTTTTTAATACAATGCATTTGGCATATAAGGAACACGGTGGCTCAGGGGCTGGGACATTGAGCTTGTCGATCGAAAGGTCGGCAGCTCAGCGGTTCGAATCCCTAGTGCTGCCGTGTAACGGGGTGAACTCCCGTTACTTGTCCCAGCTTCTGCCAACCTAGCAGTTTCAAAAGCACGTAAAAATGCAAGTAGAAAAAATAGGGACCACCTCTGGTGGGAAGGTAACAGCGTTCCGCGCGCCTTTGGTGTTGAGTCATGCCGGCCACATGACCACGGAGACGTCTTCGGACAGCGCTGGCTCTTCGGCTTTGAAACGGAGATGATCACTGACTCCTAGAGTCGGCAACGACTAGCATGTATGTGCGAGGGGAACCTTTACCTTTACCTTTATTTGGCAAATCTGCAAGGATAATGGAAGTACAAGTGGTTCTCGCCTCATAACAGTTCGTTTAGTGACCGTTCAAAGTTAAACGGAAAAAATGGCTTTTGACCGTTTTTCACACTTATGAGTATTGTAGCATCCCCATGGTCAAGTGATCAAAATGTAGATGCTTCACAACTGACTCATACTTATGATGGTTGCATCAGTGGTGGGATTCAAGTAATTTAACAACTGGTTCTCTGCCCTAATGATTTCTTCCAACAACCAGTGTGTCAGACTGCTTAGAAAGTTAAGAACTGGTTGGTGCGAACTGGCTGAATCCCATCACTGGGTTGCATTGTCCTGAAGTCATGTGATTCCCTTTTGCAACTTTATGACAAGCAAAGTCAATGGGGAAGCCAGATTCACTTGACAGCTGTGTCCCTAACTTAACAACTGCAGTGATGTACTTAATAACTGTGGCAAGAAAAGTCATAAAACGGGGAAAAACTCACTTAACAAATGTCTTACTTAGCAACAGAAATTTTGGGGTCAGTACATCAAGGACTACCTGTAGTACTCTAAAAAGGGGCCATGTTGGCCCCTTCATCTTTCCCACTGTTTTTGTTATCCATGCATTCATTGACTGAGCCTGGGAATATATGCAGGGATAGCTTGTGCTGTCTCTCTGCCTTGATGCAATCCAGGCTGAAAGATCAGAACTGAAGCTAAGACAGATGGATTCATTCTCTTGTATGTACAGTCCTGCCATTTTTTTAACTGGTCTACAGCTATACTTGATTACATGCATATCTTTCTCATATAATTTAGCAACTCTTCCTGACCACACCCTGGGAGAGAAAATATTTTTTCAGCTGAACTCTGTCCAACATCTGGATTTCTTAATATTCATTTATGAATACTGTGGAGATGACCACCAGGCATGATGCTAAACAGATCTGAAAGGATATAGAATGTTCTTTCAAGCTATAGGCCAAATATATGCCAAGGCTTAATTGCAGGGTCCCCTTTTGGAACATCATTTCCAGCAATGTAATAGCATGATTGAGTATGTTCCTCTTTCCTTTCACTGATGTCATGTATTTCTTATCCATCTCACAACAGTATGTTTTCTTTGATGAAGGAAAGAGACTTGATTTCTGCAACACTTTCTTGCAGCCAACATTATATCATCTCAGAATTCTCCAAGTGTGAAGAGGGGGAAGGAGGACACACATGTTGTGTGAAATTTATTTATATCTCACCTTTATTATTGTTATAAATAACTCAAGCCAGTGAACATATCTAATACTGCTTCCTCCTATTTTCCTCACAACAATCCTGTGGATTGGACTGAAAGAGAGTGACTGACCCAAAGTCACCCAGCTGGTTTTCATGCCTAAAGTGGCACTAGAACTCACAGTCTCCTGGTTTTTAATCTGGTGTCTTAACCGTTACACCATACTGGCTTTGAACTTCTACCTGTTACTTGTCCCTTGTGGTCTTTCTGAATAAGTGTAGGATAGGAATGTCATCCTGTGCTGAATGAACGTTGTACCCATGTCCAAAATGCCCTGGCTGATAGGCCATTGATATTGAGGAGGGTGGAGAGGAGTAACCCTGAAGTAGGATGGACAAGTCATAAATGAGTGATTCTCAGCCTTGACTAGCGCAACGAGAAAATGGCAGTATTTCTAAAATACCCCTTCCTAGTAATAAAAATGGTAACAAATATGGCCACATAAAACTCTTTGTCAGCAGAAACTATGGAAAACTACATTTACCTACAACAAGAAACAAAAAAACAGCTGAAGTTAAATTTATCTTCTCTGCAGCACTAAATCTGTGTTTAAAATATTGATCTACAAACAACTGCTGAAGCAATATATATATGTAAGGGATCTTTATACAATATGATGAGTGCTTTAGGAAAATGCTTTAGGAAAATGCTTCCGCAGAAACCAACCATCTGCTGGGTTTGTAGCCCAAGCCAAATTAGGCATGGAGGGTACTGACCAGATTTATGTCTATATAATATTATCTCGAGGGTGGCTCAGGGGCTAGGACGTTGAGCTCAATCGAAAGGTCGGCAGCTCAGCAGTTCGAATCCCCTAGTGCTGCCATGTAACAGGGTGAGCTCCTATTACTTGTCCCAGCGTCTGCCAACCTAGCAGTTTCGAAAGCATGTAAAAATGCAAGTAGAAAAAATAGGGACCAACTTTGGTGGGAAGGTAACAGCGTTCCGTGTGCCTTTGGCGTTGAGTCATGCCGGTCACATGACCACGGAGACGTCTTTGGACAGCGCTGGCTCTTCAGCTTTGAAACAGAGATGAGCACCGCCCCCTAGAGTCGGCAACAACTAGCACGTATATGTGAGGGGAACCTTTACTTTTAATATTATCTCTCTTTATTTAAAAAAAATATACAGCGTAGCATTTGAGGGCTGTAGTTTCAATATGAACTAAGACGTGCAACAAACATCAGAAATAATTTTAAAAGATTCTTTCAACATGTAAAGAACAATTTTAAAAGTCAAGGAAACAATCTGTCTACTAATGGGAGAAAAGAGTAAGAAGATGAGGGGCAGCAGGGAGAAAGTAGAACTGCTTAATTCATTCTTTGCATCTGTTTTTACAGAAAAGCAGAAGTAGTCCAACCTACCATAAAAGATTGATTAGGAATACAAGTCAAAATTGACAAGAAAATGGTAAGAATACTGATCCACTCTAGATGAGTTCAAATCATGGATTACATTCCAGAGTTTTGAAGCTGGCAGACAGATCTTGGAACAACTGAACCATATCTTTCAAAGATCCTGGAGCAATGGGGAACTATCAGAGGAATGGAAAAGAGGTGATGTAGTTCAAAAAAAGGAAAAAAAGTGTATAGAGAAGAGCAACAAAGATGATTAGGATACTGGAGGCTAAAACATAAAATGAATGGTTGCAAGAATTGGATATGTCTAGTCTAGTATAAAGAAGAACTACAGGTGACATGATAGCAGTGTTCCAATATTTGAAGGGCTGCCACAAAGTAGAAGGGATAAACCTATTTTCCAAAGCACCATAAAGCAAGACAAGAAGCAATGGATGAAAACTAATCAAGGAGAGAATCAACCTAGAACAAAGGAGAAATTTCCTGACAGAGAGAACAATTAACCAGTGGAATGGCTTGTCTTCAAAATTTGTGGTGCTCTCTGGAGTTTTTTAAGAAGAGACTGAATAGCCATTTGTCCAGAATTGTATAGGGTCTCCTGTTTGAGCAGAGAGGTTGGACTAGAAGATTTCCAAGGTCTCTTCCAACTGTTATTCTGTTATAGTTTCTGCTGAATGTATGAGATGTATGGACACCGATAAAATAAACTAGGAGAAAGACTTTGAAACATTTCATAGGCTTTCCTAGTAAAATGCCAGACTTCTGCTTCTATTCAAAGAGACAAAATGTAAGACTTTGATGAGTTTCATATGCTTATTTAAAATGAAAAGGAAAGGAAGGAGGGGGTAGAATCAGAGAGACAGATAGACGGTCTATAGGGTGAAGTTGTTTTGATTCTCTTGTTGATGCAAAAAATGTTCAGGATTAAAGGTCTAATCTAGAAGATATATTGTACACCAAACAGCAGAACCATTTAAGAGAACATTAAATGGCACTTAAACTAAACAGTTGTCCTTAGAAGCAATAGTTAAACTAGAATACTCTCTAATAACTGTGCAGAACTCTGAAAACAAGATGTCATTGTTTTATAAAATCACACACGTATTTAATCTTCCCCGCATGAGACTACTCTTGAGTCTTCTGACAAAGGAAACAAATGAGGCTACTGTTATACATTGTTTAATACAGTTGAGTTCCAAGATCATTTACATGTGCTTACATGGAACATCTTCTAGTACAAAAAACCAACAACAATCTACATTAATATTTAGGGAAATAGCCATATACGGCAGACAAAAATAAGGACCACCCATACTGATTAATTGATATGTACCATCAAGTTATTTTCAGCTCCTAGAGACCACATAGATAGACATTCTCCATGAAGATTGGAGTTACAATTATACTATTGTTAAATAGTGTACATTTAAATAAAGAGTTGAGGAACAAAACTGTTCAAATCAAATGTGGTGATTCATACAAGATCAAGCATAGATAAGTGAAAACTGTTACGTATTTTCCTTAGATTTGCTTAGAGTTGTGTTCATTTGTCCTTGCTGTTGGAAATCTAAATACCACGCCATAGAAAAAGAAAGGGCTTAATAGCCAAATTTCTTTTGGATGTCATTAGAAGAGCAAAGCGTTTTGCTTATATTACATATTCCTTTGCTTTGCAAATGTCTGAGAAAGTGTACTATACATCCTAGTATGCAACACATATATTTACGTACTTATTTAATAGTAATGTTGATTATTATGTAATCAATCTGCTTCTACATAGAACTCTAGGATAGTGGGAGTCTAGGGGTAGAGGTAGTCCTCGACTTATGACCATAACTGAACCCAAAATTTCCATTGTTAAGTGAGACATTTGTTAAGGGAGTTTTGCCCCATTTGATGGCCTTTCTTGCTACAATTGTTAAGTGAATCACTGCAGCTGAGTTAGTAATCCAGTTGTTAAGTGAATCTAGTTTCCCCATTGATTTTGCTGGTCAGAAGATTGCAAAAGGTGGTCACAGCAACAGTCATAAATATGAATCAGTTGCCAAGCATCTGAACGTTCATCCCATGATCATAGGGATGCTGCAAAGGTCAGAACTGTGAAAAACAGTCGTAAGTCACATTTTTTGGTGCCATTGTAACTTTAAACAGTCATTAAACAAACTGTTGTAAATCGAGGACTACCTGTACATAGGATGCAAAAATATGTTTGAATATATCTTTTGACAGCTGATTTAAATCCAGCAGTCAAAAGCCAACCGTAGCTTTAAAATAAAGAAACAAAGGTGTAATGCAATATAATATAATGCAGTGTAATCTAATATTAAAATTAAAGAGTTTTATAAACCAAGGGTCTCCAACCTTGGTCCCTTTAAGACTTGTGGACTTCAACTCCCAGAGTCCCTCAGCCAGCAAAGCTGGCTGAGGAACTCTGGGAGTTGAAGTCCACAAGTCTTAAAGGGACCAAGGTTGGAAACCCCTGTTATAAACCACCCAGGCGGTAAATGTTCCACTAAACCAAGCTTATAACCCCCCTCTTCGTAAACATGGCAATGTTGCCTTTTGGTTTTAGTTCTGATAAGAATACTACCAAACTCTGCAACTCTGTAATAAACTTAGTAGAAGAAACAGTCATCCTTTGGAGGGCCTTGACTTGTTTTTATGAAACAATACAGTTGCATAGTTGCCCCAGAACTGGATCCCAGTGGACAAGGTGCCTCAATGTAGTTGACACCAGTTACTTATTTAGCTGCCTGCAATCTCAGAAAATGAGCCAGTTGGGAGAATAAGCAATCCAGTGAACCTTGGCTGTGCTCCCAACTTCTCAGCAGGTTACAACTGAGAGGCATGCCATTGCCTATCTAGGGACATCAGCCAAGTGGCCTCTACCTCCGAAGAACAATGCAAACCAAAGAGATCAAGATATGCATGGTAAATGTTCACTCCAAGTTTGCTAGTTCCCCATTATCCTTTTGGCTCCCTGGGCCATTCATGTATAGCATCAAGCTAGTCATATGATTAATCACTGGGGGGGGGGTGTTCCGCAGTGCTGCTTTAAATCCTGTTAAACTGCTTTTTAATTAAAAACAGCAGAGTTGATGTATTACCGAGTGCTTTTCCTGCAACCTTATGCCACAAGAGAATTTGCACTCTCCTTTCTCCCCTTTACTCTTGCTGTTCTTTTTGGCTACCTTTTTCCACTTCCTTCTTTTGGTTTCCTGCTAGCAGCTTTTCCCTCTCCATAGCTGCTGCTGTTGCTATTAATATTAATATTATATACATAACAATGTGAAATCACAGCTGCCAGTTCTTTAGCTGGTATTGGCCTTCATAGACATCAAATTCTTCCCAAGAACCTAAGAGCTTGTAAAGTATTGGCGTATTATATATGTGGATCCAATGAGTGTGGTCTTTTTTAATTGACAGGTGGTAATATTATCAATGTGCAGATTTTCTAAGTACCATTCAAGATTTTTTTGGGTACAGCACCAACTATGCTGATAGCCAGAGGGACAATTGCTGCCAGTTTATGCCATAATCTTTCAACTTTGATTTTCAAATCTTGATACGTTGTGATTTCCTCAACTTCTTTATCTTCTATTGCACTATGCCCTGGTATTGCGCATCTAGTATCCAGAGTTTCATCTTTTCAGCCACAGCTAAATCTGGTGTGTTATGAGCCAAGACTTTATTGTTTTGTATTTGAAAGTCCCACAATATTTTAACCTGCTCATTTTTTTTACTCCTTTTTCAACTTTTATATTTTGACAAATTTTTCATTACTGGCATATGATGATTTTTACAGATGTTCCAGTGAATTGCTTTGGCAACAGTTTTATGTAATTCTTTATAAGCAATTTGTGCAATCTTCTTGCATGAGCCGAACTGTTTCTTCTGCTTCTTTGTAAAATTCACATTTCAAATCATTTGATGATTTTTCTGTTCTACTTTTGGTTGCGTTGATTCAAATAGCTTGTTCTTATGCAGACGCAATCAAGCCTTTGGTTTCTTTTTAATTTTAATATATCTTTTGACAGCTGATTTAAATCCAGCAGTCAAAAGCCAACCGTAGCTTTAAAATAAAGAAACAAAGGTGTAATGCAATATAATATAATGCAGTGTAATCTAATATTAAAATTAAAGAGTTTTATAAACCAAGGGTCTCCAACCTTGGTCCTTTAAGACATGGACTTCAACTCCCAGAGTCCTCAGCCAGCAAAGCTGGCTGAGGAACTCTGGGAGTTGAAGTCCACAAGTCTTAAAGGGACCAAGGTTGGAAACCCCTGTTATAAACCACCCAGGCGGTAAATGTTCCACTAAACCAAGCTTATAACCCCCCTCTTCGTAAACATGGCAATGTTGCCTTTTGGTTTTAGTTCTGATAAGAATACTACCAAACTCTGCAACTCTGTAATAAACTTAGTAGAAGAAACAGTCATCCTTTGGAGGGCCTTGACTTGTTTTTATGAAACAATACAGTTGCATAGTTGCCCCAGAACTGGATCCCAGTGGACAAGGTGCCTCAATGTAGTTGACACCAGTTACTTATTTAGCTGCCTGCAATCTCAGAAAATGAGCCAGTTGGGAGAATAAGCAATCCAGTGAACCTTGGCTGTGCTCCCAACTTCTCAGCAGGTTACAACTGAGAGGCATGCCATTGCCTATCTAGGGACATCAGCCAAGTGGCCTCTACCTCCGAAGAACAATGCAAACCAAAGAGATCAAGATATGCATGGTAAATGTTCACTCCAAGTTTGCTAGTTCCCCATTATCCTTTTGGCTCCCTGGGCCATTCATGTATAGCATCAAGCTAGTCATATGATTAATCACTGGGGGGGGGGTGTTCCGCAGTGCTGCTTTAAATCCTGTTAAACTGCTTTTTAATTAAAAACAGCAGAGTTGATGTATTACCGAGTGCTTTTCCTGCAACCTTATGCCACAAGAGAATTTGCACTCTCCTTTCTCCCCTTTACTCTTGCTGTTCTTTTTGGCTACCTTTTTCCACTTCCTTCTTTTGGTTTCCTGCTAGCAGCTTTTCCCTCTCCATAGCTGCTGCTGTTGCTATTAATATTAATATTATATACATAACAATGTGAAATCACAGCTGCCAGTTCTTTAGCTGGTATTGGCCTTCATAGACATCAAATTCTTCCCAAGAACCTAAGAGCTTGTAAAGTATTGGCGTATTATATATGTGGATCCAATGAGTGTGGTCTTTTTTAATTGACAGGTGGTAATATTATCAATGTGCAGATTTTCTAAGTACCATTCAAGATTTTTTTGGGTACAGCACCAACTATGCTGATAGCCAGAGGGACAATTGCTGCCAGTTTATGCCATAATCTTTCAACTTTGATTTTCAAATCTTGATACGTTGTGATTTCCTCAACTTCTTTATCTTCTATTGCACTATGCCCTGGTATTGCCGCATCTAGTATCCAGAGTTTCATCTTTTCAGCCACAGCTAAATCTGGTGTGTTATGAGCCAAGACTTTATTGTTTTGTATTTGAAAGTCCCACAATATTTTAACCTGCTCATTTTTTTTACTCCTTTTTCAACTTTTATATTTTGACAAATTTTTCATTACTGGCATATGATGATTTTTACAGATGTTCCAGTGAATTGCTTTGGCAACAGTTTTATGTAATTCTTTATAAGCAATTTGTGCAATCTTCTTGCATGAGCCGAACTGTTTCTTCTGCTTCTTTGTAAAATTCACATTTCAAATCATTTGATGATTTTTCTGTTCTACTTTTGGTTGCGTTGATTCAAATAGCTTGTTCTTATGCAGACGCAATCAAGCCTTTGGTTTCTTTTTTTAATTTTAATATTCAAGTTGTAAACCATTGCCAAGTTTTATCTTTATCTACTTTCTTTTCAATATTCTGTAGAAATTAATCATGTAATCCTTTCCTTGCCAGCATTCTGTTTGTGGTTTTATTACTTGATTCAATACTCATGTTTTGTTTTCTTTACATTTAGTAAGTTCCAACTTTTATCTTGCATCAATGCTTTTTCTTGGTTGTCTTTTACATACTTGACCAATGCACTTTTCTTCTATGACAGTTTAATTGACTTGATATTAACCTCTGTCTCCATCTATGTGCCGCAGGTATAATCTGTCAATATTACTGTAGGGATGAAATACCTAATGAATACTCATCAATTTTATTGGGGGTTTTTTTTTCCAAACTCTCCAGTTCACATGGTGCAAGTTAATAATTCCACCCATGTATTGTATTACAGATAGAGTCCAGGTATTGATGGCTTTGATGGTATTTCCAGCATTCAGTTTTATCTTTAGCTATTTCTCTTTCTTTAGATGTATCCTTTACTAATCACATTTTTTATTTGTCAGTGTTTGGTCTTATGATTGAAAATGCCCAAATACTTGTATGCTTCATGCTGATGGCTCCTGATTGTCATTCAGCATTTCATTCTACTTTTGTCTGTCATTTTACACCTGGTTTTTTGCTACTGTAACACATTTCTAAGGCCAAATTTTATTTATGTTAAAAATTCTTATAGTGCTTGTAAATGATTGGATTTTGATTTTTCATTTTCCATAACACTTCAGATCATCCTATGTAAAGCAAATGCAAATTCTACCACCAATCAATCAATCAATCAATCAATCAATCTGGCTGATCTCTTAATAATTAAAAGAGATATACAACCAATCAACTAAAATGATCTGGATAGTTTTCCCATAATGGATTTATAAACAGTTTTTCTAAATTGAAGAATTTTGTGGGAAGAGGAAAGAAAAATGTTTATAAAGTGTATTTATAAAGTGAGTTTATTTGATCAAGGTTAAAATAAATAATACCAGTTGTTATGTCTGATAACCCTTAATGGACTTTTGCTAAACAGGAGTGAATAAATGAGGCTTTCAGAATCTATTTATAAATTAGAAATGAAATATGGGAAGAAAACAACATTTGTTGTATTTTAAGAGAAAATAAATTACTAAAATTGTTTATATTTGTTGCAATGAAAGGAGAAGTTATTTATATACAGTATTTCTTTTGTTTTTCTTTACTGTTTTGTTTTTATTTTTTCTTTCCTGCCTCTTCTATTTTTTTTTTATCAGAAAAATTTTTTTGTAGCCTCCAGGCACTGTGAAGGGACATCGATGGCACCTCCCTTACAGCTTGGGAAGGAATGGAACCATTGCAAAACAATGCCTATGATTTCCAAGCCCCATAGGTGGTCCAGAAAGATAGCAAGATACTATGCTTGATGGCATCAAAACCACCAAAAGTTTCAGTAGGACTAGGACAGACATACTCCCCACCCCACCCCATCCAGGCCCCAACATGGATCATCCAAGACAGTGACCAATTCTGTCTCTATACTACAAAACAATTCAAAATATTCTGCAGAGATGAAATTCTATTCGTTTTTTTCTTGTTCTTATGAGCAGTCTGTCATTCAATAACTTATGAGCCAATTGATATCCTAAAGACCTATGCATAGAATACTGCACATATTGTTTTTAAACTTTCTTTGTGAGTTTTTAAAGTATATTTTTTAGTTTTCCACAAATCACTGTGAACTTAGAGTCATCATAATCTCTTAATGGAATAGCTGACCTCTTGTACCGTTATTAGTCATTGACTTGATAATAGCTGCTTGTCTCTGAAGACTTTGATGTTGTGCATAAGAGCCATGGATCACTTGCATCCATTTTCTCCATTACCAACCAAATATTTGGACACTTTCTGTTGAGTTGATTCAAGGCAGAGCTACATACTGTGCAGGCATATTCAGTCTCCAGGAGCTGAAGATTTTGTGATCTGGGAAAATTAATAGATGTTTACTCTAGCACATAGATGGAGGGTGGAGAGAGTCCATTTTTATACTTTGGCAGCATAAATGAAGAGAGGCTCTGATGGGGATGTTATGACAAAATTGGTTCAGAAATGGAATGTTCAAATGAAGGAAAAGGTTTTTGTATGGATACTGCAGTTCACAGGGTGTTTTTGCTGAGAAATCTTCAAGTGGCAAAATGCATTAGTACTTGTTGCAAGTTCCCACTTTTAACAAAGTAAATGCATGGTGGCTGCTCTGTTTGAATAAATTAGGAAGGCCACAAATACACCACAACACATGTCCTTTGGACAGATGGATTCAGAACTTTAAAAAGTTAAATATTTATTTTACAACCACTGTTACAGGAGGAAGCTTTCCATTTTTTTTATTTGTTTGAGTAAACAGGCAGTATTGTTTGAGAGTTACTTAGAGAAGTCTACTCTGCCAGCATTCTTGCTCAGAATAGCCCTGGAGTTTCCAGATGTCTTCCTTTTTAACAGTAAAACGGACTTTGCCTATTTCAGAAATTACACAGTATATCACAATAGCCAAGAACCCCTGGCCGGTGGGTTCATTCAGAGCATGAAGGAATCAAGGGCATGAATTTCTACAATACCCAGATTGTGATTCATGAACACAGAATGTGAATGGCAGTTCTAAAGGCAAACACTTCAGGAAAATCCCTCATCTCGATTTATAATCTGGAAATAAAAAATGACATGATCTGATTTCCAAAGGGGATTCAGTCCATTAGATACATGACAAGAGCAGTGGTGGGTTGCCCCCCGTTCAGACCGGTTCTATAGAACCGGTAGTAAAATCGGCGGGAGGCTCTGCCCACCGACCCGGATGTCATCATAAGCAATCTGCGCATGAGATCCCATTGCGAACCGGTAGTAAAGGTAAGCAGAACCCACCCCTGGAAAAGAGTAAAGAGTAAAGATTTGGGGGATCTGCTTCTGTTAGGAAAGTTTGAAAATTTAAAAGAGGTGGCTATGTTTAGCTTAAAGAAGTAGAATGCCCTATTTTAAAACAAAATAGACTCAAAGATCTACTCAATTCATTTTATTTGTTAGTTCTTGTGTCTGATTTTATTGCACTGAAACTATATCTGATTTTATTACTGAACAAGGTGTTTCATTAATGTGGATGCACAGTTTTCATGCTGCTCCATTTCAGGATCAGCAACATTATGCAAAGTAAAGGAAAAGAAGAAGAAATGGTAAGAAGAAGAAAAAATAAAGGCAATATATCAAATGAAAGGCAATCTAACCTGAGAGTATAAGTACCTATGTATTAGAGAAGAAAAGAAAGAGTTTATAGCTTATAAGGTAGGTTCCAAATTAGAGATGCTAGCTTGCATAGAATACTTTTGGCTTCACTAACATATATTGGCTAATATTAAAATTTTCAGGGAATGCTACCTGTAGCTTGAATATAGTTAAGGGTGGTAACCTCCGTAATAATAGAAGGCATTTGCTATTCATTTTATTATCATATGAGTAATAGTATTGTGTGTTTTTCTATTTTATAGATTCTTTTGGTACGTTTCATGTCCTTAAAAGCCTGGTAAAAATGTTTAAAATAAATAATGCTAGCTATCCTGTTGGAAATGTTTTATGGATGTATTATGCGTCAACAATATACACTGGGCAGAAAGGAAAAAGGGGGTAAGAAACTGAATATGGAGTCTGGGACTGGTGCTAGAATTACCGCTTGTTAAGCTGGGCTTCAGGAAAAAATGAAAGAAGGGCAGAATAAAGTAGAGGAACAATAAATGACGGGAATAGAGAATTCCCTAGCCAGATCCTTGCAGATGTTTAAAAAATAGAATCATTTGGCAGTGAGTTATACCACTCTCAGTTGGTTTAACATCCTGTGGGTTTATGGGGCCATCAGACAGACGTATACTGAAGTCTTCTGTATTGAGCCAAAAGGAACGAGATGATCCAGGACCAGAACAATTAATATTTTAAAAATTAAAAATATTTAATTTTTATGCTCTATACTCTTATATATATATATATAAAACAATCACTGAACTGCAGTTTCACCCAATCCCACAACATGAGGGATGAAGCAGTTTTTCCAGAAGCCCAGAGGGGTAAGGGGCCCACCATATCTCAGGGGATAGGATGTTTCACAGGAGGGGCTGCTATTGAGAAGTGTCCTATGCCCTATTAGATGACATTCTTTAAGGCAGCGGTCACCAACTGGTGGTCCATGGACCACTGGTGGTTCGCAAGAAAAGTTTGGTGGTCCGCAGAAAAATTATTTGCATTTTTCATATTGCACTAAATTGGGAGTCCTCAAACTACGGCCCCTGGGACAGATACGTGCAATGAACGTTTATGTTGCTGCAGAGAGCCTCCCCCTTTGGGGTCTTTTTGTGTGAGTCGAAGGGGACAGAAACTCTGACTTGGTGTCTGCTTCAGCCTCCTGGTGCAGGGCTTTGGACGAAGGCTGGAGGGAAGCGCAACTGGTGGTGAAGAGCCGGAGGGCCTTGTTCTAGTGGGACTGCATCATGGCCTGGAACTGGCTGATTTTCTCAGCCCACTGAGTCTCCAGGTGCCGGTCCCTGGCCTTGCACTCCTGCAGGTCTTCCCTCTGCTTGGAAAGCTTATGCTCATAGTCCTCAGTGAGGTGCTTCTGCTGAGCCTCCTTTTCGGTCAGATCCAATTTGAACTGAGCCAGCTGTTTTGCCAACTCTTTCTCGTGGTGGCTGCTTAGCTCCAGCAATGCTTCCTGTTGGGACCCTAAGGAGCCCAGGTGGAGAGGCAAGGAGTGACTGGCAGGGGAGGGGCAAATAGAGGCTGGCGAGGTGCCCCTTGATGTGAGTGAGTAACCCTAACCCTCAACATGAGTGACATCGAATTGCCCCACCCAGTCACATGACCACTTAGCTACACCCATCCAGCCTGGTCATTAGGCAGATCATATTAGTGGTCCGTGGGTTTTAAAATTATGAATTTAGTGGTCCCTGAGGTCCAAAAGGTTGGTGACCCCTGCTTTAAGGGAAGCCACAGTCTTTAAGCCACATCTTTTAAGGAAAGTCATGCTCTGGAACCACACCCACCCTATCTGATCTGATAGAATCTGAGTTAGATGATGTGTTGAAAGTAAGTATAGTATGCAACTTCTGGCTTCGGTTTATGGCTTTTGCATGGATTAGGTAGGGAGTAACTACTTTAATTTAAGAGGCTGTAGACTTTGGCTAAAATGATTGAGAAGCTAATACTTTTTAAAGAACTAACATACATTGACAGAGGTCCTCAGGATTACATACTAGTGTTATTAAATTGCCATCCTCACCATTCATTTATTTATAATTATTTATTTATATATAAAATTTATATGGCCTACCATCTTACAAAACATCTGGGTAGCACACAACAAAATCATAAAATGGTAAACGTATTTTAAAAAGTCATTATTTTAAAATTTAAAAATCACTATGAGAAAATAGTTATTAATAGCAATAATAATATTTTAAGATCTCACTGGTCCTCTGGCAACCTCAAACCTGATGACATTACAGGTCCTTTTGATTTGACTGGGACAATATGAAATGCCTGCCAAAGAAAGTACAGATTTGGTAGCAGAATAGAAAACAGCTTAACTCCATGAAACTTCTCCCGACAATCCTATTATTTCATAATGAAGTGCTATAAACACTGCTAGAAAACAGAAGACATCCCCTTTCTCCAAAAACAGCAAAAGCTGCCTCTGCAGAAATAAAAGCCAAAAAAGCAGAATCCCTCAGAACTTCAACTTTTTTTTTCCCCTACCAACAAAGTTTGGAAGAAATTATGTTCAAAGTCAAAAAAGCTAACAAGGAACTGGAGAAAGAGTTATAGTCCCAGAACATGGGGCCAGTGGGAAATTGAAAAAATAAGGAGTAATGAACTTTTGTAATCAGGAACAGTTTCCTCCTTCTCCACATCCCATTGCCCCTTAAAAATAAGAGAAAAGGCTAGGAAAATGGTGTTTCCTATTTAGAAAAATATCCCCAGCTGCAAAAAGATGGGTTGTCCTGGTTTGGCATCCCTAAAATGAACAAAGGAGGGAACATGTTTAACAGATCACATGTATCTTGGATAATTGCAAATTTGGACTATTGCAACGCTCTCTGCATGGAGCTACACTTGAAAGGTATTCAGAAGCTAGAACTGCTCCCACTACTTTCATTTTTTGTGTGTTTGCTTTTCTCAGAGAATATTTTAAAGTGTCTTTTTCTACTTCTGGCTTCGGTTTATGGCTTTTGCATGGATTTTCTACATCCCTTGACATACTTTTGTTTCCAAAATAAAGATCCTGGCCCAGCTTAATTTTTTTTCCAAGCCTCACTACAACATTTGGGAGGGGGTTAAATAAGAGCTTTCTGATTTCAGAGAAGATTGACTGTATGATTCTGACATTCTCCAAATCTCTAAGATTACTTTGGAGAGTTTAGCTTTCCTCTAACAGCCTCACCAGAGAAGCAGACCCCTTGCAAATAGAAACTGTGACCCTATCTGCAGAAAGCATTGGGTCTCATAAAACACTGCTAGTCTCTTTGTAAACCTATAATTCAGAGGTCACAATTACCCCATCCCCAATTATATTTTTGCAGACATCTCTATTCGTTGCCCTGAAATATAGTGGAAAAACTGGGATGTCTGGACTTATTGCTTGTTATTATTCTTGATGTTGCAAAAAGAGCTTTGCATCAGAATGACTAAAGAAACATCCTATCTATGGCCTGTGAGGAAGCACAGCATGTTATAGGAAATCCTTTGCTAATAGCAAACGTAAGAATCCCTTATTATCAGCTCTGTTCCTTTTGGTAAAGATCCAGCAACTAACACACTTCTCTATCTCTTTCTCTTCCTTAGGTGAGAGAAATGTTAAGCATCTGAAAACTACAGTTTCATCAGATTTTGATGCCAGAGGGCAAAGGTGCCCTTTTGATGCAAAGGGCACTAAGTGCAAAGGACGCTTAGACTTGTATACCGCATCACAGTGCTTTACAGCCCTCTCTAAGGGATTTACAGAGTCAGCATTTTCCCCCCAACAATCTGGGTCCTCATTTTACCCACCTTGGAAGGATGGAAGGCTGAGTCAACCTTGAGCCTGGTGAGAGTTGAACTGCCAAATTGCAGCAACCTGCAGTCAGCAGAATTAGTCTTCAGTACTGCATTCTAACCACTGCACCACCACAGCCCTATGCTGATTGCATGACGTTGCATGATATTGCTGGTAGACAATTGGAATAATTTTGTACCAGAGTGAGTACCAGAATGTTTAGCACCAGTAATCCCATTGCCTATGGCAGGGATAGGCAGCCTGTAGTGTGCTGTTCAAAGGCCACATATCCCTGATTTTTATTTTTGCAGATATCCATTCATTGCCACTGAACGTGGATAATAATGTTTCTTAAATAACAAGTAATGTTCGCCTCCTCTACTGGATATCCACTGAGATTTAGAACCTGTTTGTTTGCCAATCCAGTCTTGGCATCTGCCAGATGTCTAGATTGCAACTCCAAGAATTCTCTATTGCATTGGTATTGGTGAGAATTCAGGGAATAGAAAAGTATGCCAACTTTTTATATCTTAAGGATTGGAAGAATTGGATTCAGCCTCTACTCAATGTACTCTACTGAATGCTCTTAGGCTTATCCCACCTATGGTTCTAGTGAAGATACAGTGGGGGGTTTTTGGGGAGGGGAGGAAATTGTATTCATATATCTTAATTTCTTTCAAGAACAATAAGGCATTGATGTAACAAATAATAGTAATAATTCGGTGGATTTTCTTCATATGGTAGCCATTCTAGGATCCTTTCTAGAAGAAAGGTAAGACATAAAAATTAAAATAAGGTAAATAATAAAAACTTGGGATCAGAAAAACATTTTTTAAAAAATATAGGGTATAAGAACATTTAAAAAAAGAAACATTGATGAATACAAACCTTCATTTTTTAAAACAACTTAAAGTAGCTCTTTGGATTCCAGCCATAACCAATGCATCTAAATGCATGATAACTTCTCATGGTTTGCAGAATTCAGATCTGATGGATGAGTACAACCCAATGCCCCAAACAGCCACAGCTGGGCATGTCCAAAGAGAAATATTATTAGTCCAAGTTTTCAAAAGCAGCCTTTTCAGCCAAAGATGTACATGGAGCCAACTGAAATATAGCTCGAGAGCAGTGTTACACTTTAAATTCTAGTTATCAGTCACCAGTCATGCAACACATATATTAAAAAGAACCATTAGAGAACTTAGCAAAACTGTCTTTACCTTTTTCCATTATCCCATAATTCAATGCTGCAGGAAATACTTAACACAATTTATAGTGTTAGCTCTTGTAGAGAATATTATTCAACTCGCAGTGCTCATCTATTTTTTACCCCTTCTAAACCATCCATTCTTTAAAAAAATAATTTACTTAACTCCTCGAAGTGGCTATCAGTCGAGCTTATGTCAGCAATTGATTGATAAGTACTTTTTTTAAAAAAACACCCTGCATTCCACAATTGTACTTTGGAAAGATCTTAACTGAGGTTTTGTCTGTAAGTGAGACTGCTATAAAACTAAGGATTTATACAAAGAAATGTTTTGTGTGAAAGTTTTTGCCTCTCAGCCAGAGAGTTGTGGAATCAGGGCTCTCTATATTTACTCTGAAGGAACAATGGATTATTTTCCCCCCTTTAATTTAGGAAGTTTGAAATGCCTTCTGACTTAATCATCAACCATGACCATAGTTTATAATGAATCTTCATTTACTATTTGCATTTGGATAACATGATAAATTAAAATATGTTGGATC
The DNA here is from genome assembly GCF_028640845.1 of Ahaetulla prasina. NCBI lineage: Eukaryota > Metazoa > Chordata > Lepidosauria > Squamata > Colubridae > Ahaetulla > Ahaetulla prasina. Next base: position 54,190,662 of record NC_080539.1, read on the forward strand.
AATCTGTGATTTAATATGTTCTTCAAATCCAAGCAAAATGTTCAAATTTAATAAAAATTTTCAGACCTATACTGTAATTAAATCATGCAAGGAGCATTATTGTTTGACAAAAAATAGAAATTTACTGAACCACTTGTTCCTGCCAGTTGCAGGAACAAGTGGTTCCTGGTATATCTTATACCAAGCATTTTTCTCATACTTTGTTCTTTCTCAAGGCACAGTAATCGTTTCTCCTCCCTTACAGATAGTTCTTCACTTACAACCAATCACTTAATGACTGTTCAAAGTTACAACAGACTTGAAAAAAGTTACTCTTCGAAGTTATGAATACTACTGCATCACTCTTGTTTCACATAATTCCATTTTGGGTGCTTGGCAGCTGACTTACATTTACAACCAGTTGCAGTATCCTGCAATCACAAAGCACATTTGGCAACATTTTTGCAACTCACTTAACTCCTTTTGGTAACTCACTTAACAGTGATCATAGAAATGATTATAAAACTGAGTCTGGTCTTGTGGTGACTCAAGGTACAACCACAGTGACAAGAATTCCAGGCCCAATTGTGGTCATAGATCAAGGACTACCTATAATAGTTCATTGCTCCATTCCCAAGGCCACGTTTACTTTCTTCAATATGTATATTCTAAAGGTACAATTTAGTAGAAAACCCAAAGAAAGAATGTCTATGGAGATTCTCAATCATCCAGGTCATGGTTGTCCCAAAGGTGTTTTTTCAAGAGGCAACTGGACTTTCTGTTTTTTTCTTTGAAGACATTTCACTTCTCATCCAAGAAGCTTCTTCAGTTCTAACTGGATGGTGGGGAATGGAAGGATTTATACTCCTTGCAGACAGCTGGTCGTTTGCATTTTTTTAGCGAGTCATTAAGGTCACCTGGAGGTTTATCTGTGTCAGCATCACCTGAGTAGTGCAAATCTGTGTGGAGCCTTCTTGGAACTATTGAAAGGACTGCGTTTTAGAGTGGAAATAGGTGATGTCATATCCCTCCCCCTCTCTTGACAGAGGGCTCTTCAATTTTGACATAGATGGATTCTTTGACCCCTCTTTTAATCCAGTGGTCCTCTCTGTCCAAAATGTGGGCTTTGCTGTCTTCAAAAGAGTGGCCTGTGTCTTTTAAATGCAGATGGACTGCTGAATCTAGTCCAGATGTGTTTGTTCTCCTCTGTTGTGCCACGTGCTTATGAAGTGGTTGTTTTGTTTCCCCAATGTACAGATCTGCACATGGCTCATAGCATTGTACTGCATATACCACATTGCTCAGGTCTGAAGAAAAAATAAAGAAAAATAATTGAATAAAAGATTTAAATTATTTTTAACTTAACAGTTCTAGCCAACATACATATTTGATAAAATCCATGTAAAACCAAAGACTTAAACTCTAACAGTTATTCAGGGCCTGGAAGAAAATTGGCAGGAATGATGCGCTAAAGTTGGGCTTTAAGCAGGTCATGCTCAGAATATGAGCCATCACCACAAAAACATGTGGGCATTGATCACAAAGCTTGTGTACTTTAACTGTCTGGCATGCGGTCTACCAACCACAATGGATAAAGGAAACAAACGTCTTACAGCTGCCTAAAACTAAATTAAAGTATATCGAAAGAAGTCTATAAAAGAAATAAAGAACAAAAGGCATCAACAACAAAATGACACAGATTTTGATAGGAGAACGAAAAGCCGAAAACAAGAAACTGATAATCATGAAAGAAAAGAGGGACAGGAAAGCATATAAGATGAATGGCAAGTTATTAAGCCGATCATAGGAACCAAATATAAAACGGGATCATCAAACTGTATCAGTTTGAGTTGCACCAACTTTAGCAATTGGCTATAGCTTCATAAAAAGTTAAGGCAAACAAATACGGTACATGCAGTTGTAATGGTATGTGAGACACACCTTGAGAAAAGGGCAAAGGCATGTTGCCTATGTAATAGTCAGATAAGACTTATCTTATTAACGTAGTCTTACAATAACAAAAACTTGCAAGTCTGGGGATACAAAACTCCTGCCATCTCCTTTACAGCCTGAGATGCTAGGGAGAGTCCCTTCTGAGCCGTTCTCTGTGTCGATCAGAGGTGGGCTTCAGCAGGTTATGACCAGTTCTGGAGAACCGGTAGTGGAAATTTTGAGTAGTTTGGAGAACCGGTAGTAAAAATTCTGACTGGCCCCACCCCCATCTATTCTCTGCCTCCCAATTCCCGGCTGATCAGGAGGAAATGGGGATTTTGCAGTATCCTTCCTCTGGTGTGGGGAGAGAATGGAGTTTTTACAGTATCCTTCCCCTGCCACGGTCACTGAGCCATGCCACACGCACAGAACCAGTAGTAAAAAAATTTGAAACCTACCACTGATGTCCATGGCAATCCCCTCTCTTATCTGACCATTACCTAGAGAGCATCTTTTTGTCCCATTTCTCAAGGTCTTCCTCACATAGCATTTACACCATGCTTGTCTAAAAGTGTATCATGAACCTGTTTTAATAGCCTGGGAATTTAGCCCTAACACTACAGCAGTTTCCTGGAGCCAGATTTTCTTTATGCTGCTCTCTCTCTTATCACAAAAGAAGATAATGAATGGGAGTACGCTATCTGGAAAATAATTGTGAATTCCCATCACCAACAGCTTCCATTTCTGGTTCGTCTGAAGTAGAATCTCCCTGGCAAGGAAAGCTGTTTAAAAGAAGAGCCAGCCAGCCTGGGGAGGAGACTTCGGGCTGACAAGTCTGGCAAAGCATGATTCTGTCCAATGGCCTAGTTGGCCAGATCTGTTGTTGGAGACTGCAGCATCTCTTTGTACCTATATTTTGACTACTAGGACAAATAGTGAGAGATAAAGAAAAGAAAGGATTTTCACAAAAAGCCCAGGGACTATTTCTCACTAACTTAAACAAATCTGTCTTTAAAGACAAGTGGAACTCTCTTGCTGTGTCTCTCTCAATTAAGGTTAAGGGGGAGACTTTTTATCCTTACGTATTCCTTAATCAAAAACATTTTTGCTTCTATAATATAATAAACTGGGCAAAGTTCAAACTCTGCATCCAAGACAAGATATTATGAGCATTTGTTATCTTTTCAGTGGAATGCTCAGCTACTAATTACTCTGCATTTGTTTGTTTTTTTCCAAAACCCTTGCTTAGGTTCAGAATCACCCTTTCTAACAAGGGTTCCTTGCAGAATTTGGATCTCCAGCATCTGTCTCCACAAGCTCCTCATCAACTGCAGGAAGCAGGAAGCTGCCTTGAGGGGGAGGATTTCCCCTTCTAAAACTACTTTCCCTGTGGGATGTAAGGCCTTGAAATAGATGGGGCAGTCCTGGCAGGCTTTCTGCTCAAGCAAAATTGGGGCAAACAGCCAACTTGAGCTGGCAGTGCAGTTTCCCCAATTTTGCCTGAAGATACCACTTACTTAGCAAATGATACTTAGACAGATTATTCTTCTAATCTACTTAATAACTGGAGTTTTCTGAATAAAAATAGACTTACTCGAGTTTTCATAATATCCTTGCACACACACAATCTGTTTCTTATATAATCATCCCAAACTTTGCTAATGCTCCATTTTCTAAAACAGATTTAGCCAGCAGACTTAGCCAAAGTTTGCTGCCAACAAAAACATTGGCTTCAACAGGAACATTCAATATTCTGGTTCATTAAAAGTGAACATAATAACATACTGAAACACCTGTTGTATGATCTACCCTGATGCTTCAAGGTAATTATGTTTAATATTATTGCATGTAATAATTGTGCAAAGAACAGATTTGCAGTCACTGCACAAGCATTGCCAAATTCTTAGGGATTTGGTGGAACTGTGCATGTTTCATTAAGAATAGCACTGTGTGTGGGCCTTCTCTAATTTCAAGGTTGTTGTATTTGGGTTGAATTCATTCCATTAGTACTTTGCAATGGTTAATTTTAAAAGTTAGGAACAAGTGTGGCCCTGTAGCCACAGTTTTTTTGTCCATCTTCAATCAATTGGAAGATTAAACTAAGATTACCAGAGCTTCTGGCTGCAATCCAATGCATGTGCCCGGAGAAACTGACACAGTTTCAGAACATGCAATCCTAACAGCATTGTAGATTAGACACAGATGAGAAACAGGATCATAACCATCAAGCCTGATCCAGTCATGTTCAGCATTACATTGAATTGGAATAATACCAAGCACACACCCTTCCAGTTGCATTCCCTGTCAGCCCTGGTCACTGACATCATCTCATCTGTCCAAGGACAGAAATCAAGCCAGGTTTGGCTATAGATTTACCACCCCTGCCTGAAAAAGAGAGAGTAAAGATATATCTCCTGTTGGTCCTGCTCATAGATAGGCAAGTAAATTAAATCACAAAAATTCATTTCCAGCATTAAGATCTCTTCTACAGAAAATCCCCTAGTACTTTCACTGTAGTGATAAACCCTAGATAGATGCACTGCTAGTAGTGGAAAAGATGGGAGGGAGGTTTCCAAAATGATTCAGACTTCACTCTCAAAGCTCATCATGGCTGTTTATAACGTTCCACGCCCAAAACAAAACATGTATTGATCTGTTCTATATTCCGAATAAGGGGCATGGTGGCCCAGTGGCTGAGATGCTGAACTTGTTGATTGAAAGGTCAGAAGTTCAGTGGTTCGAATCCCTAGTGCCATGTAACAGAGTGAGTTCCTGTTACTTGTCCCAGATTCTGCCAATCTAGCAGAATCGAAAGCACGTAAAAAATGCAAGTAGAAAAATAGGGACCACTTTGGTGGGAAGGTAACAGCGTTCCGTGCACCTTTGGTGTTTAGTCATGCCGGCCACATGACCACGGAGATTTCTTCGGACAGCTCTTTGGCTTTGAAACGGAGATGAGCACCGCCCCCTAGAGTCAGGAACAACTAGCACATATGTGCGAGGGGAACCTTTACCTTTACTTTTATATTCAGAATAAAGTACCTGTTGTGTCCCACTCCTCCGCTGACGGCCGGGTCAGGGAAATCCGAATCAGGCTTGCCTCTGCAGCTCTGCCCAAAGTCCTAGCAAAGTCCTCAGAGCAGGCAGGAGACCGGTAAGTGACTTCAGCAAGATAAGTTCGACTTTGCCTGACTCAGAGACTGCCAGAAAGCAGATCCTTTATATAGGCCATGGGGTGTGGCTCCATGACTCAGTACTCATTAAGGCCTGCCCCTCCCTTCCTTCTGTTGCCTCCGCCTATCCCATCTTCTGATGCGAGGGTCACTCCAATCAGCTGTTGGAAGTAAACTTTCCTCAGGCTCACATGCTGTGGAGGAGTGGGAGGGGTCTAGCTGCTCCGTTTGCCTGGGCATGGAGCCAGGGCTGGGACCGGGGGATGCTCCCTCCTCTGCAGCCTGCTTGGGCATGGAGCCAGGGCTGGGACCGGGAGGTGCCCCCTCCTCTGCAGCTTGTCTGGGCATGGAGCCAGGACTGGGGCCGGGAGGCATACATTCCTCCGTGTTCGGGACCAGATAAGCAGACCCCGGCTGCGGTGAGAGCGGACAAGACACAACAGTACCATCATCTCAAGTCATGCTATGTCCTATTCCCAGAGACTGTATTAGAGCATTGTCCTGATCTTCCCAATGAACCTTTTAAATTATTGCTTATTTTTCTGTCTAGTCCAGCAGTAATAGAGCTGCTATGGTCATAAAATGGTTGAATGCTGAAATAAAACAGCAGGTGCGGAAAGCCATTCTGAATCTGATTCTATTGGTGAGAGACTGAGAGAGGAGGACAAGCCTGTGTGACATACAGAGCCCTGGTTATCTTTGAGATAACCACCTCTATAAGGGAGAATTGAGGCCTTTGAACTCTGGTTCTGGAGAAGACTCCTGTGAATCCCTTGGACTGCAAGGTGAACAAACAAGTCAGTCCTAGAAGAAATCAACCCTGACTGCTCTTTAGAATGTCAGATCCTGAAGATGAAACTGAAATACTTTGGCCACCTAATGAGAAGGAAGGACTCACTGGAGAAGAGCTTAATGCTGGGAAAGACTGAGGGCAAAAGAAGAAGGGGACGACAGAATGAGGTGGCTGGATGGAGTCACTGAAGCAGTAGGCGTGACCTTAAATGGACTCCAGAGGATGGTAGAGGATAGGAAGGCCTGGAGGAAGGTTGTTCATGGGGTCACGATGGGTCAGACACGATTTCACAACTAACAACAAATAAGGGAGATGAGCAATTTTAAAAATGGATAAATAAATAAACCCATTGTATTTCTAGTACACTGATTTTGGGTCAGGGGCAAAACCCTATTTTACAGCCTTTCTTGCCAGAGTTGTTAAGTGAATCACTGCAGTTGGTAAGTTAACAACCTGGTTTCCTATTGACTTTTCTTGTCAGAAGGTTGCAAAAGATGATCATGTGACCCTGGGGCATAGCAACGGTCATAAATATGAACCAGTTGCCAAACATCTGAATTCTGATCACATGATCATGGGGATGCTGCAAAGATCATAACTGAAAAGCAGTCATAAGTCACTTTTTTCAGTGTCCTTGTACCTTTGAAAAGCCACTAAATGAAATTTTCTAAGTTGAGGACTACCTGTATTGCCCCAAGTGAAGCAGGGTCCAGTTCTATGAAGCAGGGTCTCTTTTCTCAGCATAAGCTGAGATAAGTGATAGTACCAACTCTCCTGTCAATCAAATATTCTTCTCCATTAACAACCCAAGAACTTGAAGGTGAAGGATAGGGAAAGGAAAATACAACCTTCCTGAGTTCTGGTAGATGATCTGTAACCACCAAAATGGTACCCTGCAAACTGCTAGCTGAGAGATTCCGGAGTTAAGTAACCCCGCAATATCCTCTAAATCAGTGGTCACCAACCTTGGCAACTTTAAGCTTGGCGGACTTCAACTCCCAGAAATCCCCAGCCAGCTTTCCTTTGAAGTCCTCCAGGCTTAAAGTTACCAAGATTGGAGACTCCTGCTCTAAATGAGCCATTTTAAAAGTGCTACTTTCACATGTGGTGATGGTATTCCAGTCCAGCTATAATCTTGGATAAGTAAAAACTGGACTTGTTTTAAAATAACATTGCCTCCTGGGTATAATAAGTTGTTCATAGAACTTTCCTATGAATTAATTCACTCTTTGGGTGATAGGACTTCTCAGAAACCAGTGAAAATTTGCTGAATCTAATACTTTAGCCTAGGATAACTATATATTAGATCAGTGCAAATCAGAGGTGAAATCTACTTACCTTCCTTATCGGTTCAGAATTGCATGTGCCACGCACACGTGAGTGAAGCAAGCACGCATGCATGTGTTACATGCGTGCACACACCCTCTGCACATGTGTGAAACCTTTCTGCGCATGCGCAAAGGGTACAAAACACATTACTTCCTGGTTAAAACCTTTGCTAGACCAATTCTCGAATACAGCTCATCTGTCTGGAACCTGCACTGCATATTGAACATTAATATAATTGAGTGCGTCCAGAAATATTTCACAAGAAGAGTCCTCCACTCCTCTGATCGCAAGAAAATACCTTATGCCACCAGACTTGAAATTCTGGGTTTAGAAAATTTAGAACTACGCCGTCTTCGGTATGACCTGAGCATAGCTCATAAAATCATCTGCTACAATGTCCTTCCTGTCAATGACTACTTCAGCCTCAACCACAACAATACATGAGCACACAATAGATTCAAATTTAAAGTGAACCGCTCCAATCTCGACTGCAGAAAATATGAGTTGTTAATGCCTGGAATGCACTACCAGACTCCGTGGTCTCATCCCAAAATCCCCAAAATTTTAACCTAAGACTGTCTACTGTTGACTTCACCCCATTCCTAAGTGGTCTGTAAAGGGCGTGCATAAGAGTACCAGTGTGCCTAGCGTTCCTGTCCTAATGTTCCCTTTGGTTGTATTCATTTTGTGTGGTTATTTCATGCTTATACTTATATATATATATTATTTAATATGTATTTGACAAAATAAATAAATAAGTAAGTAAGTAACGACAGCTGGGCCGGTGGGTGGAGCCTCACGCCGCGATTGCTACTGGTTCTCCAAACCATCAGCCAAGATTGTTACTGGATTGGGTGATCCAATCTGAACCAGGAGCATTTCACCCCTGGTACAAATCCTTCAAAAGCATCACTCCTTCTGCCTCCCCCACCCCGCATATGGCTATATGTACACATGCGTGCAAAGATAACTGGGACACCTTCCAAAGTACCCATGTCAGTCTGGAAAAATGCAGCTGATTTAAAAACTTTGAGAAAGGTTCCTCTGGCTATTACAAAACACAAGGACTTATGCATTTCTTTGGAATGGCACATACCATGGTATTTATTACGGAATATTATTATGCATTCCCCAAAGGGTAGACATTTTATTTTCTACATTTTGATCATATGTCTAAGATAAAACTGATTTCTGCCCCTTAAATAGGTAGGTCTTTTCAGTTCAGGATTTTTTCTCTCTCTTTTTTTTTCTTTTTCCTTTTTTTGCATTACATAGTAACAAGGTACTTTAAAGTCTGCCAATTTTGTAATATAGAATTTATGGTCAGAGGTTGAAAAGACAGTTCCTGAAGGAATTCAGCAGAACCTGAACAGTAAATCATCAGCTGTGTTCTTGATAAATACCTCCTGAGCTTCTTACTAGTGCTGAAAGTGAAAACCATGGGCAGTACATGAGGCAATATATTATGATTTAATGAAAGACATTAATCTAGAACAGAGGTCTTCAGACTTGGCAGCTTTAAGACTTGTGGACTTCAACTCCCAGAATACTCCAGCCAGCATAGCATAGTTGGCTGGAGAATTCTGGGAGTTGAAGTCCACAAGTCTTAAAGCTGCCAAGTTTGAGGACCCCTGATCTAAAAGAACTAGTAAACAATTTTTGAACACCATCCATTCTAGAAAAGATTTGAAGAAACATACCCTTTGGAGGAGGTGAATAGTAGGCAGAAATAGAATTAAAGTCCAAATTAAATCAAGTGAGATTAAGTTTTATTGGCCTTAAAGCTGAACTACTAAAGCAGATTCCTTATGATCTCATTCTGAATCTCTGTGTCTTAAAGCAAATTTACTGTTATTTGGCACATTGAAAGCTGCTTTTATGAAGGCCACATTCAGATATAATGTAGTTCAGGGATCATTACATGTGACCTGGACATTAAGCAGTTCTACCATTGCCCTCTTCTCTTCTAAATGACCACAAGAAGCATCCAGTTCCATTTTATTTTGATTTCATCTGTGGAAATTATTGAAAATGGGAGAGGATTGAAAACAGATTGTGGTTAATTCAAGCTAATGTTTGTCCAAATGAGTCAAGATTAAACCATGTATTTTGTTTCTGACTGTAGTTCCCAAATTGGATGAAAATACAGTGTTTATTTGAAAATGGAAACAGTTGTAAGAAAGGGGAAGGGGAAATTTAGATATAATATTAAACCATCACTTTTGTTTTGTTCAAATCAGGTTAGTGACTTGAAAAATAGATTTGCTTCACTTCTCATTATTTCTTATACCCAAACAGTCCACAGAATTAGCCTGTGATTCTCTGTGCATGTTTTACTGCAGGGATTCTGATATTGGTTTCTACAGCTATGTTTAACTCCAGTGATGGTTTCTTCTTAGTCATTCAAACCTAGATACAGTCAACCTATATCTAGGTTGCAAAACTCTGGAGGCCATTAGATGTCAGCAAAGACTTGGTTTTATGAATTGTTTTGCTGTCATATATGGTTGGTGGTTGTTTTCCAGTTCTACACTTGAATAAGCGTAGATTACTAGTTTGAAATATTGAAATTTAAAATTGGCTCAGTTTGAAACCATCATACACACACATGTACAATTACGTACTCACATATATGCAATATGATTTATATTGATATATTGATCATCAATTGTGTTGTAAATGTTGTACCTTGATGAACGTATCTTTTCTTTTATGTACACTGAGAGCATATGCACCAAGACAAATTCCTTGTGTGTCCAATCACACTTGGCCAATAAAAAATTCTATTCTATTCTGTTCTAAACCAGGTCTTGAGTGTGTTCCTAAAAATCAAAGGGGATGGAGCTAATCTAATTGGGGGTTGGGGAATGTTCCATAAGGCAGGCACCAGGGCAGAGGAAGCATGTCTCCTGGGACCCACAAAATGTAGGTCCCTAGCTGCTGGTACACAAAGTGTCGGAACATGTTTTCTCTGCCAAATTCTAATGGGGCAGGCTGATGTAACTGGAGAGAGGCAGTCCTTCAGATAGCCTGGTCCCATTTAGGACCATCACGTTTTGATGTGCTATATTTGTGGGAACATAGCACATAAATGTTTAATTCTCTTTCCCCCCACTCACATGTTATAAATTGAGCCAAAGTGAGAGATTGTGACTGATCCAAGATATTTCAAGATATCCATAATTCAATTGGGATTTGAATCTGTAATGCCCTAGCCCAGGCAGCCCTGATCACTATACAAAATTGTCTGAGTCTTCAACAGTAAAGGGGAGACTCAGTGTTCTATAATGCATGTCAGAATGGGACAACTTACCCCAGCTGATTTGCCACGGCCGTCTCACCTCAGCCATTTCACTGCGACTGACTTGCCCCAGCCAGCTTGCTCCGGCCATTTCACAGCGGGACAATTCAATGCAAGATAACTCAAGAAAGAGACAAGTAGAATTGCAGCTCACCCCAGCTCCAAAGACTTCTAACTTGAGAAGGTTCAATCCAAAGGCAGGACAAGGCCTAGTGGAATTCACTTCTCTCTCACTTGAGTTATCCTGCATTGAATTTCCCATGGCCAGTTGTCCTGTGTTGAATCGACTGGGGCAAGTTGTCCCAATGGTGAGTTGGCTGAGGCGAGTTGGTGAGATGGAATCAGCTGCAGACAGTTATCCTAGATCCCATGTTGAATGTCTGCTCTCTCTTTTTTCTTTCTTTATAAATGTTACTAATGTTCTAGAATAAAAGCGGAAATTTTTGAATAAGTAACACACTGAATCCATTAGCACATCAAATTGTTCTAAGATGATGGAATAGCAACTTCCTTCAAAGGAAGCCAAAGATTAAAAATCAACAATCAAAAAATAGTGGTGTATCCAGTGGCATGTCAATGATTAACTCAGAAGCCAAAACTAAACTTAATTAATTAAGTAAATTATCTGCTGAAAGCGATTTGCTGAAATCTAGGGCTTAGCTAATTTCCCAAAGTAGCACTTGCATAATACTTGAAAATAAACCTTGAGTTTCTACATTACATCCAGCTCTTTTTGAAAATGTTATATGCAACGTACACCCCGATTCATTCTTCCAAGCAGCTGGCTAACACATGAGGATTTACTACATATTTTATGTCTGCCATTTTTCCATTAATAAATGTATTGTGGGTGAAAATTTTAAAAAATGCCAGTTAGAAGAGATTTAAACAGCTCCAAATGTTCTAAATTGACGCTGAGTCAGTTAATGAGGAATAATGAAGGGCAATGGGGAATAGTTTGTCCTTGTGTATTAACTCTGCTATGTAAAACACTGTGAAAGGAGAGAGCTTTGATAATATTTAACAAAATAAATGCAGTTTGATAAGCTGCATGCACGCTAAGGAAATATTTGAGAACATTCCAAGGAGAAAATATTAAGCTTTAGTTAGAGAAAGAGTGGTGTGTGTGTGTGTGTGTGTGTATGTGTCTGTTAAGCCTCTCTTTAGTATTTGCAAGAATTTTCATATTGTTTGCACATACATAAAATATGGTCATGATCCAGTTAGATTTTTACACATATCACTGAGCCTTAGCAGCTGTTCCACGATCAGAGATCTCTGCTTGTGGAATAGCTGCCCCTTGGAATAGGAGAAACAATGGCCCAAAAAATGCATGTGAGTGTAGGGGCAGGAGGCTATGGAAATCTCATCCAGATTTCATCTTGTCTATCTATCCATTAAAAGCCTGGAGCTCTTTACCCACAACCATCCTGTCTTCTCTTTCTAAACACATTCATTTCTGGTCTGAATTTATATCAGCTACTTTAAGATAATTATAGTCATGTATGACTTATGTTGCATTAAGATTAAGTTGGCTTCCAGTTGCTTTCCAAAGGCAATTCAAGTGCTGGTTATCACCTTTAAAGTCTTAAATGGCAAGGGGCCAGGTTATTTTGAAGGATGCCTCTTCAGTTTCTGGGCACTGGTCTTAATAATCGCTTTGGCTTGATGTGCAGGAGAGACAAGATACTGCCTCCCACAGAAGCTTCTGTCTGCATAATGCCTGACTGGCCCTTTTAGCATTATATGAACTCCATTTTATACACAGGCTTTGAACTCTTTGGCTAAATCTGTATTTAAATGTTTGAAAAAGAGCCAGGCTTAAATATGTTTGAAAGAGAGCCAGGCTTGTCTTTAAAGGGAAGGAGAGAAAAGGCCTGGTGCTCTTGTCAATTTAACCCAACCAAAAGAAGATTCTGCCAATTTTTCTAGCTGCTTGTGTTCTAAATGCATATGGGGTTTTCCACTGCTTTTTGTCAACAAGAAGCTCATGTGGCCATGCTTTCTACTGTCTTTATTACTTCAAAGGCTGCATTTGTCTACTCCCCTGGTTAATTCCATGTACTGCCATTGTTGTCATGATTTTGCAATGCTTTGGAATATATTGGAATTGGGGTGAAATTGTCAAGTTCTGCCTGCTGAGAAGAAGGAAGTGATGTAGGAGAAAGAACATTTCCTCACACTCGACCACTGCATTGGTGATTTCTCACTCAATCTATTTCTGGATGTTCATCTAGTGCCCTTTTGTAGCACCTAGCCCCCAAAATAGCCCATCTGGGAAAGAAGCTGGGTGAAGGAGAAGTGCTGGGTGAAGTGGGATGGAGCTCTCTCAAAACATCAAGAAGAAGCTTGGTCTTTTTTGTTTCTGTCTGCACTTCTCCTTTGCCCTACTCTCCTGTCAGCTAGGCTATTATTAGATACAAGCTCAGCATGGACCACCTTTATGTCAGTAACCTGTCACTCAGGCAACTTGAAAGGTGACTAAAACATCCATCTGCAATCACCTACACCCAGCCCATCATGCATTAAGGTGAATGTTTGGCAGTGGGTTTTCCCATTGGCTGTTGAGATTGTAGCAGGGGCAACACAACCAAGGAAAGCCATCAAACACAGTCCTTACCATGTCCCATACCAAAATTGAGGCAGAATAATTTTCAGCCATCAAGAGAGCACAATTCACACTGCTGTACTTGTCTGCCATCTCAACAGAATGCATGGAGATGTGACCATAGGAAAAACTTAAAGAGCTGGTCCATTTTTCTAGAAATGAAAAGAATGGAATGGAGTGGAGTGGAGTGGAGTGGAGTGGAGTGGAGTGGAGTGGAGTGGAGTGGAATGGAATGGAGTAGAGTAGAAGAATAGAATAGAATAGAATAGAATAGAATAGAATAGAATAGAATAGAATAGAATAGAATTTTTTATTGGCCAAGTGTGATTGGACACACAAGGAATTTGTCTTGAGGCATATGCTCTCAATGTACATAAAAGAAAAGGCACATTCATCAAGAATCATAAGGTACAACACTTGATGATAGGGTACAAATAAGCAATCAGGAAACAATAGCAATATAAATCGTAAGGATACAAGCAACAAAATTATAATCATACAGTCATAAGTGGAAGGAGATAGGTGATGGGCACGATGAGAAGATTAATAATAATGCAGACTTAGCAACTATTTTGACAGTGTTGAGGGAATTATTTGTTTAGCAGAGTGATGGTATTCAGGAAAAAACTGTTCTTGTGTCTAATTGTTCTGGTGTGCAGTGCTCTATAGTGTCGTTTTGAGAGTAGGAGTTGAAACAGTTTATTTCCAGGATGTGAGTGGTCTGTAATTATTTTCACAGCCCTCTTTTTGACTTGTGCAGTATACAGGTATACCACCTATGGCTGGCCCCAGAACGGGACGGGAATGGAGATTTTGCAATATCCTTCCCCCAGGAGTGAGAAGGGAATGGGGATTTTGCAGTATCCTTTCCCTGGAGTGGGGTGGGAATGGAGATTTTGCAGTATCCTTCCCCTGCCACACCCACCAAGACACATCCACAGAACCGGTAGTAAAAAAAATTGAAACCTACCACTGCATAGGAGGTAATTTAAAATGATTCTCTGACATTAACACGGATCAAAAAAACATTTCCATATTTGAAAATACATTTTGAGGGATGGGACTGGGGTTTAAAGGAAAAATAGTTGTATCTTTTCTGGAACTTTTTAAAGAAAAGTAAATGAAGACGATTATACCGATAAAAAGAAGCAATTTTGCTATTATGTTTCAGCAGAGCAATCTGGGGGACTTCTGGGTGTGTGTGTGTGTGAATCCACTCAGTAACAGGCCTAGGCACCTACTGCCCCTTCCTGCTTCCTACTAGCATTGACTAGTTAATCAGTACTAGCTCCCTAAGGGTTCACTCAGGAATCTTTCCAGGCCAATTTGGAGAAGCTGAGAATTAAATGTAGGATCTATTACCAACTGAACTTTTACTCTTTCCCTCAATCTCTCATTGGTGCAGGAAAAAAATAGGAATCATTTTAACTATTGGAACCAAGAAACAGCATCAAGAACATTGAAGCTGAATTGTGCAACCTTTCTATCATTCTGGAAATATTGCTGAAATAGGATACAGTAAATGAAATTCTTGCTACATATATATTTATATATTATATAGGAATAGCACTTAAATATATATACTACTTCACAGTGCTTTACAGCTCTCTCTAAACCGTTTACAGAGTCAGCATATTGCCCCCCAACAATCAGGGTCCTCATTTTAGCGACAGCAGAATCATGGAAGGCTGAGTCAATCTAGAGGCTGCTGGCACTCGGCAGACTTAATCTGCAGTACTACATTCTAACCACTGTGCCATCACAGCTCTTTATATATTTGATTATATTATATAACATATAAAGTACATAAATACTTTTAAAATGCATTTGTATTGATTACCATGCTATGGTTTATTAGAAAATGTCTGCAATCCTTTTTTTAAATCTATATTTTTTTTAAAAAAACTAAAGTAAATTGCCAGTAGCCAATCTTTTAAATAAATCAGTGGTGCAAAGACACATGGAATTCTGTACTTGATTCCTATTTCAAAAAGAATTTTGTAACACTGGAAAATGACAAAATATGGTATCAGAATATTTAAATGTCCTCAAAGGAGGCCTTATGAGGAAAGCTCACTAAGGATCTCCAGGTTCGGAGGCAGTAGACTGCTGAATACCAATTCCTAGAAAACACAAGATATTATTGTACTCCTGTCCTTCATGTGGCTGCCCCTGGAGCATCCAAGCATCTACTGAGGGAAGCAAGGCCCTCCTTTCATGAAATTGTACAACTTGAGCACTCAAAAGAAATGGTTTAATTCTGCATTATAGCTTTCCTTTGGTCTGATTCATAAGTTCTTATGGAAGCACGTGAGTCACAGTGTACATGGAAAGGTTTTAATCCTCAGCAGAAATGTTTGCTCTGAAACATGGAGAGCTCTCTTTGACTGTGCTGCAGTACTTCAAAATACGATTCTTTCTAAAATACATACCACTTGGTTGTAGACTGACTGCCAAGTGCATAAAGCTATGCATGAACGTTGAGCCATATGGCAAAACAACTTTGTTGTTGTTATGATTATTATGATTATGATATCTTTTATTCATTAAACTTGAAACTCAGTCGACCGAACATTTAAAATTGTGTCACAAATACGAGTGATTGGTGCTAATGGTTGATACGAGTTGCTGCCAGCATCCTAGGTATCAACCAAGTACCTTCTTAAAATATATGATATTTCGAGTAGCACAGTTTTTTGCAGTTCCGCTGATGTTTTGGAAGCTGCAATTTCTTGATGTGTTTTGTAAAATTCTTGGACATGGTACCAAGTGCCCCAAAGACAATGGATATCATGTTACATGTTTCATCCATAGCCGTGTAGTTTCAATGGCCCGGTTGCAATATTTTATGATTTTTTTTCCAGTTCTTTTTCTTCGACTCTGGCGTCTCCTGGTACAGTGTATCAATAAACTGTACGCTTGATGATGATGATGATGATGATTACTATCATCATCTCTTCATAACAAGCCACTGAATTCTTTGAGACACAAAGCAACATCTGTCTTTCCTGAGCAATAAGGTCTTTCTAAGCACCGGTGTAGTTCTATATTTAAGATAGTTAGTTATTGGATCTTGACATCTGGCCTATATTTGAGGACAGGTAAACCAGGAAAATCCCTCTGAAAATATGGTTATGCCTCAGACAGACTTTCAGATCTGCTGTTCAGACTTCAGTGAAAAATGCAGTGCTTGTGCTGCGCTTGTACGGACCCTATTATTAAATGTTCTGCTCATTCAGTAATTCGCATTGTGCAGCCTCCCTTAGAAAGCAAATATATGAAGATTTGTGCTTCAGGCACTTGGATACATTATGACTATGCTGGCTGAGGAATTCTGGGAATAGAAATCCACTATCTTATAATTACCAAGATCGGGAAACACTGTGTCATAGCAATGTTTGGGGAAATATGAGTTCATTGTAAGGTTGATCTTGGTATGGTATATACATGCATATGTCTGTTCAGATCAAATTTTGCACTGACAGGAAAATGTTATGACAGACGTTCATAACCTAAAATGAACCTTCCTAATATACTTTCTTTCAACTAATTCTGTGGTTTTGCTAAGAGTTAAAGAAAAGACCAGCGGCCTGACCTGCTTGCTCTGTGAGGTCATTTTCCCCTTTAACTACAAAAGATAAAAAGACAGCTAGACAGACTACTTACAAAGTGTTCTGGCAGAAAAGACAAATTAGGGCAGTTGAGACTGCAGCTCAGACTTAGTAAGGTATCAAGAACAGCGATAAGAGGGGAGCTGAAATAGATTTCGTTGTTAAGACATCTTGATACAGATCCTAAATTCTCACTACCTTTAAAAATAACTAGCCCAGGGTTTCTCAACCTTGGAAGCTTGCTTATTTATTTAAATTTTATTTATCTATTAAAATCACAAACATTAAAACCTAGCACTAAGTAAACTTTCACATGTAGTCCATCACTAAGTCCTCTCATCAATTTCACCCTATATAAGTGCTTGGAAAAAAGCCAGGCCTTCATTGCTGTTTTGGAAGGTTAGTAGGGTGGAGGGCCTACCAGACCTCAGTGAGAAGAATACACAACAGAAAAGACATGCTTCCTAGATTCCATAAGATGGGAATGTTTAAGGGAAGGGACTAGGAGTGTGCCAACCTTTTCTAAACTGTTAGGAGGGATAGATGTCCTCAGGGAAAGAAGGCCCCATGGATAATCTGGCCCTGTGCTATCCAGCACTTTGAGGAAACTTGTAAGGAAACTGGAAACCAGTGCAACTCATGCTGCAGAGTTGTTACACGGTTAAACTTAAGCACTCATTGCTGTGCATTCTGGACTTCTTGCAGCTTCTGGGTAGCCTTCAAGGGCAGCCCCAAGGAAATGGTATTGAAGTAGTCCAATACCATGGACTACAAGGCATTCAGGTCCAGAAAGAAGTGCAACTGGTGCACTAGATGAATCTGTCAAAGCCCCTTCCCCCCTCCCCACCAGCCACAACTGCCACTTGCTCCTCAAGTGGGAGCCATGAGTCTAGAAGGATCATTAAATTGCACCTCAGCTCAATCTAGGACACTCTGACCACTCTGACCAAAATCGGAGGTGACATTTCATCTAGATCTGCAGGCCAAAGCACTTTGTCTTGCCATGGTTGAGTTGAAAACAGTTCCTCCCATCCATACTCTTATAGCACTGCCACAGCATCAGTCTGTCTGTTTAGGATTGGAGATATATAACTGGGTAACATCCTCCTTCTGATGATATCACACCCTACACTGACAGATGACCGCTTCCAGCGGTTTCATGTAGATGTTGAAAAGTGGGTGTTAAAGGTTCAAGCAATGAGGTACCCTGCATTGCAGGGGCCTATGGCTCAGCCTTTCTTCATCCACCAACAGTGACTGGAACCAGTTGTGAAGGAAGGAGAACCACTGTAATACAGGCAGATTGAAGTCCCCCAGATCCCTAAACCTGTCATACCCCTGTTGGAAACTGACTCTGAGATGGAAGACAAACAGCTGACAGAGAGTGAGAGATTGGCTCCATTGGCTGTGGAGGAAACTGGGGAAGGGCAAAGTCAGGTTGGGCAGAGCGGGGGAGAATTAGAACAAGGGAGAGTGGGTTCTGATGAAGACCAAAGCCCACCCCCACCTCATCCTAGGGCACGCAGGGAAGAATGGAGAAGAGAGCAATGTGGGTTGCGTGGTTTACGAGGAAGGAAAGGGCCCCAATCTCCTTCACAAGATACACCTGGAGCTGGAGTTTAAAAGGAGAGGCAAAAGGGAGCGGCGGTTGTCGGGAACAAAGGCTTATTTCATGTTCATGTTGACTGCTTTTATCTGAGTTCCTGGCACCCTCCCAACTGGTTTAATTTACGGCTGTGCTACTTTAATTCTGGAATTTCTTATCTTGCTTGCCCTGCTGCAATAATTACTTTATCTTGCCCTGTTGTATTATGGTTGGAAGTTTTGTCTGCTTACAGGTTTGTGGAAAGGTTTTTCTCCAGACCAGAGAGTAAAGAGACATTGGGGGCAAAGTTTGGAGTTAATAAGGGTACTTGTACTTATTTTCTGGCTGTGTTACCTTTGTGCCACGCCCCGGGTCATCACAAAACCTGGGAAATTCTACTGGAAGCCAAGATACAGGATCCAGAGCAGAGGTGGGTTTCAGCAGGTTCTGACCAATTCTGGAGAACTGGTAGCAGAAATTTTGAGTAGTTTGGAAAAACAGTAAATACCACCTCTTACTGGCCCCATCCCCATCTATTCTCTGCCTCCCGAGTCCCAGCTGATCAGGAGGAAACTTCCCCTGGAGTGGGGAAGGAATAGATATTTTACAGTATCTTTCCCCTAGAGTGGGGTGGGAATGGAGATTTTACAGTATCCTTCCTCTGCCACACCACCAAGCCACACCCACAGAAAATTAAATCCCACCACTGATCCAGAGTGTAGGCTGGGTTGCTGCCACACTGGTGAGAGGAAGGTATGTGAGCAGCAATCCCCATTGATTCCTAACCTCACAGAAAGTTTCACATCTGGCAATGTCTGGAGCAAGACCCCTAGTGGCCACCAAAGACTTACAAATGACAAGAAACATACCCCTGCCTCTGCCCTGGTTTGTCATGATTGGTGCCACACTCTAAAATCAGGAGGCACATTTCAGAGAGGTGGGACCCCACCAACTAACATTCTTAACTACTGGTACCTAGAATATGCCCATCCTGCAACATTGGGTAGGATGCAGAGGTGGGTTTCAGCAGGTTCTGGCCAGTTCTGGAGAACTGGTAGCGGAAATTTTGAGTAGTTCAGAGAATGGGTAGTAAATATTCTGACTGGCCCCACCCCCATCTATTCTCTGCCTCCCAAGTCCCAGCTGATCAGGAGGAAATGGGGATTTTGCAGTAATCTTACCCTAGAGTGGGGTGGGAATGGAGATTTTTACAGTATCTTTCCCCTGCCATGCCCACCAAGCCATGCCTACAGAACCAATAGTAAAAAAAATTGAAACCTACCACTGGTAGGATGGTAGAGAGAGATTTTGCATTCATGATCCAAACTTTCATGCTGTCCAAAAACCAAAAGGTTTTTCAGTGTAGGTTTTTCAGATAAAGATGAAATATAGCTGTCTATTAGATCTATCCTTCTCCAATTATCCATGCAACTTTGCAGGATAGAAGTTTAGAGACAGAATGTGTTTGCTTTGGGGCAATGGGGTTAAAAGAGATGCACTTATAACACTCCAGCAAGGCCCATAATGTTCTTCCAAGCTTCCAGTAACATTCAGAAACTAAATATTTGCATGTTGCTGTGTGCTGATTCAGGATGTGAGGCTGATACGAATAATGTGAATTAAAGACTTTTACTTCCTATTGTTTAAAGATGTGGCCAAAACTACTTGACATCTGGTCTCTTTTATAGGCATCTGGTGTTTTGTCTAGACAGATAGTGAAATTATGATTTCTTTAGTTATACATAGAATTTCATAATAGACTACCTTAGCAATTGCATTTGTTTGCAACATATTTATTTACTTGTTATTTTAGTAATGGTAGCTATTTAAATAATACAAAAAATGTGGCAGAAGAAACTTATATTTTTGCAAGTAGAAACAAAACCCACTGTTTCATAAGGACTGTGCACTCCTATGACCTGTGTTTAAATGCAATCAATATTTTTTGAATATATAAGTAATATATTAGAATAGAATAGAATAGAATAGAATAGAATAGAATAGAATAGAATAGAATAGAATAGAATAGAATAGAATAGAATAGAATTTTATTGGCCAAGTTTGATTGGACACACAAGGAATTTGTCTTGGTGCATATGCTCTCAGCGTACATAAAAGAAAAGATACATTCATATTCAATTTGAAGTAATGATGGCACTAAACAAGGGCACTCTATGACCATTGTTGCAGCCATTGCAGCATCTGCATGGTCTCATGATTGCAATTTGGGCACTTGACAACTGGTACCTTCACTGCCAGATTCCAACAAGTAAAGTCAGTGGGGAAGCCATGTAGACTTTGCCTAATGTCCCAAGTTGGCATGGTGATATGACATTGTATTTTATGAATGTGTCACTTAGCAATAGCAATAGTACTTAGACTTATACACTGCTTCATAATGCTTTACAGCCCTCTCTAAGTGGTTTACAGAGTCAATATATTGCCCCCAACAATCTGGTTTCTCGTTTTACCAACCTCAAAAGGATGGAAGGCTGAGTCAACTTTGAGCTGATAAGGATCGAACAGTTGGCAGTTAGCAGAATTATCCTGCAATACTGCATTCTAATCACTGGGCCACCACGTC
Organism: Ahaetulla prasina; assembly: GCF_028640845.1. Classification (NCBI taxonomy): domain Eukaryota; kingdom Metazoa; phylum Chordata; class Lepidosauria; order Squamata; family Colubridae; genus Ahaetulla; species Ahaetulla prasina. Next base: position 54,211,557 of record NC_080539.1, read on the forward strand.
TCTTAGCAATGGACTTGCTGGTTCCAATAGCTATCATTAAGTGAGGACTATTTGTACTGTACTATCTTAATCTCATTTATTGGGCTGAGGCACAACTTTATGTATAACCATGTCACATATTATTTTTAAATATAATCCACAACTCTTTTTAAAGAGTCATGAAAGGACAGTCTTCTATTGCAGGGGTCTCCAACCTTGGCAACTTTAAGCCTGGAGGACTTCAACTCCCAGAATTCCCCAACCAGCTTTGCTTTTTTCAGCATTCTGAGAGTTGAAGTCCTCCAGGCTTAAAGTTGCCAAGTTTGGAGACCCCTGCTCTAGTGAATGATATCCTCAGTTTGAAAAGGTGCTAAAAGTTAACGATTCAGTCTTTCTTACATGGCCAATCTGTATCCAGCTATCCAATAGGGACTGGATAGCTCAGGCTGGTAAGGCCTGTTATTAAAAACACAAAGCCTGCAATTACTGCAGGTTCAAGCCCGGCCCAAGGTTGACTCAGCCTTCCATCCTTTATAAGGTAGGTAAAATGAGGACCCAGATTGTTGGGGGGGCAATAAGTTGACTTTGTAAAAATATACAAATAGAATGAGACTATTGCCTTATACACTGTAAGCCACCCTGAGTCTTCGGAGAAGGGCGGGGTATAAATGTAAAAAAAAAAAAAAATCTTTCAAGCTGTGGAAATAGCTTACATTGCTGCAATGTTAATTGACATATGAAGGTTTGACCTCCACCTGTGTCATCTGCTGTTGTTTTCTTTTTTTGAGCTATAATTATTTCCTCTTTTTCATGAAGAGTAAGCAACTATTTCAGTTGCAAAAGGCTCAATTGCAAAGAAATTGGCTTGTGGGAGTTTTGAAGAACCAAGAACTCTTCAACTTAAATTCGGTAACATGGTGAAATAGCATCCTACATAAGTAAGCCTTGCCCTTGGTGAAATTAGTAATGTCAAATGACCTTCGCAACAAACACTATATCATAGTAAAATGCTACCAACCTCTGATTAAAAAATGGACGCAGTTGCTCAGTGGCTAAGATGCTGAACTTGTTAATCAAACGGTCGGCAGTTCAATGGTTCGAATCCCTAGTGAGCTCCCATTACTTGTCCCAGCTTCTGCCAACCTAGCAGTTCCAAATCACGTAACAAATGCAAGTAGAAAAAATAGGGACCAACTTTGGTGGGAAGGTAACAGTATTCCGTGCGCCAGTAGTGGGTTGCTACCGGTTCTCCCCAGTTCGCAAGAACCGGTAGTAAACATTTTGAGTAGTTCAGAGAACCGGTAGTAAAAATTCTGCCTGGCCCCGCCCCCAATCTGTTGCTGCCTCCCGACTCCCAGCTGATCGGCTAGAAGGAAAAAATCAAGACTCACTTGTCGAAGAAGAGAGAAAAAAAACAAGACACCATCCCTTTAAATTGAGAAGCCAAGAAGCATCCCAACTGATCGGCTCGCTTCTCAGCCAGATCGCTTGGCAAAGAAGAAGGTGGGGGGGGAACGCTGTCGTTTTAAATTGACAAAGCGGCTAGAAGCTCCTTTCTCGGTCAGCTGAACAACAAATTGGATGAGGAGGAATTCTTATATGGTTCAATGTTTTTGAAGTTTTGGGGTTTGTGCAACATGGGCTTTGTGTTTCTAAAAAGGTTTGGGCGATTTCCATTGTGAAGTATCCTGACTTGAATGAATTTTCTGCCTGCTTGTAAATGGAGCCGAACTTCCGGCTTCCACTTTATATTATCTGTAAACACCGGTAGCTGTTTTCTGCTTACAAAGTTTCCTTTATGCAGCTGGCAGGAATGTGGAATTCCAGGCAGGTTCCTTGCTAGCAGCTTGATTATTCCTTAATTATCTGGGATATTTTATTTGGGAAATGAAGAGGGGGGAGTTTGATTCCTTCCCAGAACAGATTAGTGGGGTAGGGAGGAAATGGGGATTTTGAAGTAATCTTCCCCTGGAGTGGGGAGGGAAGGGGGATTTTAGGCTTGCTTTCAAAAATCAGCCATAATACTAATGATTGTTTTGAACAATATGCAGGTTGTATTACATGAATGGCTATTTTATATGTGAAATTATGACTGAAACCTATATAGGTTCACACTGTCAGGAAGTTTGTCCTTAGTTTTAGGTTGCTTCTCTCTTTGTTGAGTTTCCCCATTGCTTCTTGTTTTGCCTTCTGGTGCTTTGGAAACTACTGCCCCTTTCTAGCAGTCCCTTAAAAGACTGTTGCCTATCACACTCTTGGGCAAAGCATGTGAGCCATTTCCTCCTTTCAGTGGTCCATGAAAGTGCATCTATAGCAGAGGTCTCTAACCTTGGCCACTTTAAAACTTTAAGACAGCAAAGCTGGCTGAGGAATTCTGGGAGTTGATCCACAAGTCTTAAAGTGGCCAAGTTTGGAGACCCCTGATCTATAGTATGTAGATAATAAAGTTGAAAAAAGGTGAACAACATTTTTGCAGAACTATAGATATGTTGAGGCTGAGTGTGACAAGGAATGGCTGGGAGGGGAGGGGCCAGGCGAGGTACCCCTTGACATGAGAGACATTGAGTTGGCTATGCCTACACAGTCATATGACCATCAAGTCACACCCACTGTCACATGACCATCAAGCCATGCCCACAAAATAAGCCACGCCCATAGAACTCGTAGTAAAAAATTTAGAACCCATTCCTGCCGTGCGCCTTTGATGTTTAGTTATGATGGCCACATGACCATGGAGACGTCTTTGTACAGCACTTGCTCTTCAGCTTTGAAACAGAGATGAGCACCACTCCCTAGAGTCGGGAACAACTAGCACATATGTGCGAGGGAAACCTTTACCTTTACCTTTATTAACCACTGATTAATATCACATTCTTAAATAGAACGATCTTTATTTATTTTATTTATTTATTTATTTATTAGATTTTTATACCGCCCTTCTCCCGAAGGACTCAGGGCGGTGTACAGCCAACTATAAAACAATACAATATACAATTAAAACAAAGAATTAAAAAACATATTCTATAGATGGCCGAAATTTAAAATAATTAAATTTAAAACCCTTAAAATTCATAAAATTGTAACCCCAGTTAAAAATAATATTTAAAAATTTAAGCCAGTCCCGCTTGAATAAATAAGTGCGTTTTCAGCTCACGGCGGAAGGTCCGAAGGTCAGGCAATTGACGCAAGCCAGGGGGAAATTCGTTCCAAAGGGTAGGAGCCCCCACAGAGAAGGCCCTTCCCCTGGGGGCCGCCAGCCGACATTGCTTGGCAGACAGCACCCTGAGAAGACCCTCTCTGTGTGAGCGTACGGGTCGGTGGGAGGCATAAGGTAACAGCAGGCGGTCCCGTAAGTACCTGGGCCCTAAGCCATGGAGTGCTTTAAAGGTGGTAACCAGAACCTTAAAGCGCACCCGAAAGACCACAGATAGCCAATGCAGTCTGCGCAGGAGCGGTGTTACATGGGAACCTCGTGTGGCTCCCTCAATCACCCGCGCAGCTGCATTCTGAACTAACTGAAGCCTCCGAGTGCACTTCAAGGGGAGTCCCATGTAGAGAGCATTGCAATAATCCAGGCGAGAGGTGACAAGAGCGTGAGTGACCGTGCATAAGGCATCCCGGTCAAGGAAGGGGCGCAACTGGCAAACCAAGCACACCTGGTAAAAAGCTCTCCTGGAGACGGCCGCCAAATGATCTTCAAACGACAGCCGTCCATCCAGGAGAACACCCAAGTTGCGCACCCTTTCCCTTGGGGCCAATGATTCGCCCCCAACAGTCAGCTGTGGTTGCAGCTGGCTGTACCGGGCTGCCGGCACCCACAGCCACTCTGTCTTGGAGGGATTAAGCTTGAGCCTGTTTCTCCCCATCCAGACCCGTACAGCTTCCAGGCACCGGGACAGCACTTTGACAGCTTCGTTGGAGTAGCCCGGGGTGGAAAAGTACAGCTGCGTGTCATCAGCGTACAGTTGGTATCTCACTCCAAAGCCACTGATGACCTCGCCCAGCAGCTTCATATAGATGTTGAACAGGAGAGGCGAGAGGATCGACCCCTGTGGCACCCCACAATTGAGGCGCCTTGCGGTCGATCTCTGCCCCCCTGTCAACACTGTCTGCGACCGGTCAGAGAGATAGGAGGAGAACCACCAATAAACGGTGCCTCCCACTCCCAAACTCTCCAACCGGTGCAGCAGGATACCATGGTCGATGGTATCAAAAGCCGCTGAGAGATCTAATAGGACCAGGGCAGAAGAACAGCCCCTATCCCTGGCCCTCCAGAGGTCATCCACCAACGCGACCAAAGCTGTCTCTGTACTATATCCGATGGGAAGCCGGACTGGAACGGGTCTAGATAGACAGCTTCATCCAGGTACTGGGGAAGCTGCCATGCCACCACACTCTCTACAACCTTCGCAACAAAGCGAAGATTGGAGACCGGATGATAATTTCCCAAAATAGCTGGGTCCAGGGAAGGCTTCTTGAGGAGGGGTCTCACCACCGCCTCTTTCAAGGCAGTGGGGAAAACCCCTTCCAACAAGGAAGCATTTATAATTCCCCGGAGCCAGCCTCGTGTCACCTCCTGTGTGGCCAGCACCAACCAGGAGGGACACGGGTCCAGTAAACATGTAGTGGCATGTAACCTCCCCAGTAACCTGTCCACGTCCTCAAGAGCCACAGAATCAAACTCATCCCAAAGAATCTCAACAAGACGCGTCTCCGTCCTCTCACCTGGATCATCACAATTTTGGTCTAAACTATCCCAAAGCTGAACGATTTTATCGTATAGATAACCACTAAACTCCTCGGCACGTCCCTGCAAGGGGTCATCCCGCCCCTCCTGATGAACGAGAGAGCGGGTCACCCGAAACAGGCGGCCGGGCAGTTATCTGCCAACGCAATGAGAGTGGAAACGTAAGAACGTTTCGCCTCCCTCAGTGCCACTAGGTAGGTCTTAGAAAAAGACTTAACTAGTGTCCGATCAGCTTCGGAACGGCTGGACCTCCAGGTACTCTCTAGGCGTCTTCTCCGGCGTTTCATCTCTCTCAGCTCCTCAGAGAACCAAGGGGCCAGTTGAGATCTACGCCGGGTCAGAGGCCGCAAAGGCACGACACAGTCCAGAGCCCCGGCCGCAGCCTGTTCCCAGGCCGCAACTAGTTCTTCGGTTGTGCCGTGGGCAAGATCCTCAGGGAATGGCCCAAACTCCGTCAGGAACCTCTCACGGTCCATCAGGCTCCTGGGACGGAACCAATGCATTGGTTCCATCTCCCTGCGGTGGTGAGCGGCGGTCCGAAAGTCCAGGCAAAGGAGAAAATGATCTGACCATGACACAGGTTCTGTCATTAAATCTCCTAATTCCAGATCATTTAACCACTGTCCAGAGATATAAATCAGGTCCAGTGTGCCACCCCCCCTGTGTGTAGGGCCATCAGTTACTTGAATCAGGTCCAAGGCCGCCATGGAGGCCTGGAACTCCCGCACCGCCGTTGATCACATGCCGGCCAATGGCAAGTTGAAATCCCCCATGACCAAAAGTCTGGGGATCTCAACCACCACTCCGGCAAGCACCTCCAGCAGCTCGGGTAGGGCTGTAGTCACGCAGCAAGGAGCCAGGTACACGATCAACAAACCCATCTGATTCCTATGGCCCCACTTCACAAGGAGGGATTCACAACCGGCAATCTGAGGCACAGTGGACTCTCTCGGCTCTAGACTTTCTCTAATCACAACCGCCACCCCTCCAACCCCTATCTTGGGCCCTCGGTTGATGGAATGCTCGGAAACCTGGGGGGCACAGTTCAACCAGAGGTACACCCCCTTCTGTGCCCAACTAGGTCTCCGTAATGCCCATAAAGTCCGCGGACTCCCCCTGAATAAGATTGCAGATCAAGGGGGCCTTATTGACCACAGACCGGGCATTGCACAACATCAACCGAAGGCCCAAGCTCTGAGGGTCTTGGCCATCCGGGGAACGGGTAAGGACTGAGGGGCCGGAGCGTGTGGTCACTTTTAAACAGCGAGCATGTGCTCCCAGAGAACGATACGGCCCCTTGCTTCTGCCATATCTGCCTCTCCCACTTACTGTACAGATGGAACGACCCTTACAAGAAGGAACACAATCCTCCCCCATAACCTTCGAACCTATTAAATGAACGCCGCGAGCGCATGCAGGAACTGCCCCCCCCGACGGGTTGCCCCCAACACCTGCCCTAACCCTCCCTCCCCTTAAAAATTCCCTATCTAAAAATCCCCAGAGGCTTTCTCTTTTTCGACGCATGCCACCTCTGTGGGTCCCAAGACCCGTCATTGAGGCCAGCCCTAGGTAATGAGGCGGGCTATTCCTGCGAGGCGGGGGCACCTTGCAGGCGCAAGAGTTCATATACAGAGTATCGCACAGAAAATTAAGAATCGGCGAGAGATGGTAATATCCTGGTTAGCAAAGTATTATTAAATAATGATGGTTCCTCCAATGGATACCCATTTGTCGGATGACAATTCAAATGGGGGCTGGGATACGATGACACAGATGGTATAAAAAAGAAATAGACAGATAGCATCCATGGCAATTAGTCCATGATAGAGTCCTCGTAAAAAGATCTTAATAAGTCAAGGATATACTGCTTATCTTTTGCGGCAATATTTCCCTAGGCAACAGGAACAGGAAGTACAGGAAATACTATCACAGGGCTACATTCCATCTCCTTCACTAGATGTTGCCCAAAAGACATGAGCTAGCAAATAAGCCATACCGACAGTCTACCGTTACCATGGGTGGAGTCAAAATTAAGCCAGTATTTCCCTTTTGTACTCTTAGAAACAATTATTATATGAATTCATATCTAATCCTGACACACACAAAAAACAAATCAAAACATGACATCTGGCCACAGTTTCATAGAGACCATACATCAAAGCCAACTGAAAATTAAAGGGAGGAAGCAACCCTCGCCTAGAATATTTTCATATCAAACAATAGTTTGATTAAGTAGCCATTTATATTACTTGATAAAAACCGCAGGCTTAAGAACTACAGTGCTCTGATGCGTTTATTTTTCTTAGGTGACTCCCAATTTTCACAATAATTCTTCTAACAGTTTGGCTAGCCTTTGGCCAGAAGCCTTCTTCTGTCTGACAAATATTCGTATTCATATTCTCTCTTTCCCCCCCCCAGCTTTCTGTCTCTCCCTCCTTCCCTCTCCCCCTCTCCCTCCCTCTCTCTCTTTCTCTCCACCCCTGCCCCCCAGGAAAGCACAGTAGTCCAATCTATTCCTAAGGATTTTATTAGGACTGTATATGGGATATTACCATACCTAACAGATTAACTCAGTAATTTCAAGTCTTTATAATGTATGCTAGGGCAACCCTGCTCAACATGTACTCAAAGAGTGGAAGAGTAGAGGACTCCATTGTTCTGAGGGCAGCATCAAATATTCTTTCAAGCTGGTCAGCATTTGATAGCTGCCAGATGTATTTTAGCATTTTTAAGCAGCCAGAGGCTAAATGGATAGCTTCAGGCATTTATATGTGGTTTTTTAATGTCTTTTTAAAAAGCTGGGTGATTGACTTTCTGTCTTGCACTTTGTTAAGCCTATGCTAGAGTATACTCTAGGTTTTAATCATGTCTTATCTCAACATGACAGGAAACACTGTGGCCTCACATTGCTCACCTAATTGATTATTTATTAATTTTGTATGCCACCCATCTCACTATCCAAAGTGACTTGGATCATCAGATGGGTAGATACTTGGGTATCATACATGACAATAAGACAGGAAAGAAATCTTTATTTCCTTTTGTACTCTTAGAAACAATTATTATATGAATTCATATCTAATCCTGACACACACAAAAAACAAATCAAAACATGACATCTGGCCACAGTTTCATAGAGACCATACATCAAAGCCAACTGAAAATTAAAGGGAGGAAGCAACCCTCGCCTAGAATATTTTCATATCAAACAATAGTTTGATTAAGTAGCCATTTATATTACTTGATAAAAACCGCAGGCTTAAGAACTACAGTGCTCTGATGCGTTTATTTTTCTTAGGTGACTCCCAATTTTCACAATAATTCTTCTAACAGTTTGGCTAGCCTTTGGCCAGAAGCCTTCTTCTGTCTGACAAATATTCGTATTCATATTCTCTCTTCCCCCAGCTTTCTGTCTCTCCTCCTTCCCTCTCCGTCGGGCGTTGTCACTGGTGAGCCCTGGGTCTGCTGGCGGATTTGGCGACGGGTGTCCCCTCTCATCTAGGGAGCTCCAGTGGCCTGCTCGCGGTGGCGATGGGGGCGTTTCCAGTGGCGGCGGCGGCGGCGGCGGCGGCGGCGGCCTGCCCGGTGCTGAAGTGGCGGATGGCCCGATAGGCCCAGGGTGGCTGTGACCTTGCCCTAGTGGCGCGGATATGTGACAGCGCGGAGGAAGACCAGCGGGTCCAGCGGACACCCTCCACTATTTACCATCTTTATAACATCCTACCATCGTGCCTCTCCCTTTCTTCCTTAGCCCACCCCAGGTCGTTTGTATGGGGTGGTGAACTGACTGAGTCAGCGGTTTTGTCATCTACCGCACATGGATTATCTCGAACTATTTCCCATCAGGACAGACTGGTCATGGTCATTTTATCATCTGTTATGACTTTTGCTGCCAACTTGTCCAAGATGGCGCCGCCCTGCTGATCGGGGACGCGACGGGCCTTTCCAGGCTCTTTTGGGTCTGGGGCCTTAATACCATCATAGGCCCCGCCTGATGGAGGAAGATCCAGCCACCCGTAAATAGGGTGGCTGGGCATCGCGACTCCGGGCGTTGGGAGAAGCCCGAGTCACGGCGGAGTCACGGCGCCTCAGAGGGAATCCTGGCGGCCTAGCGGCCTGCCGAGCCGCCGCCAGCCTTTTTCGGCGGTTTGGCGGCGGCGGCGGCGGCGGCGGCGGGGGGGGGGAGGGGGGGGGTGGCAGGGCCCCCCGGGCCCCCGCCTGGGAGGCTTGGCCAGGGGGAGGTGGGGTTTGGGGTCTGGGGGGCTCCCGTGGCGAGGGGAGGGGGCCCGGGGGGGGTGCGCCCCAATGAAGATCTGAGGGCCGCCCGGGTTCCATCGGCCCTTGAACCTGCGGTGGCGGCGGCGGCCTGGCCCTTCCCTCTCCCCCTCTCCCTCCCTCTCTCTCTTTCTGTCCACCCCTGCCCCCCAGGAAAGCACAGTAGTCCAATCTATTCCTAAGGATTTTATTAGGACTGTATATGGGATATTACCATACCTAACAGATTAACTCAGTAATTTCAAGTCTTTATAATGTATGCTAGGGCAACCCTGCTCAACATGTACTCAAAGAGTGGAAGAGTAGAGGACTCCATTGTTCTGAGGGCAGCATCAAATATTCTTTCAAGCTGGTCAGCATTTGATAGCTGCCAGATGTATTTTAGCATTTTTAAGCAGCCAGAGGCTAAATGGATAGCTTCAGGCATTTATATGTGGTTTTTTAATGTCTTTTTAAAAAGCTGGGTGATTGACTTTCTGTCTTGCACTTTGTTAAGCCTATGCTAGAGTATACTCTAGGTTTTAATCATGTCTTATCTCAACATGACAGGAAACACTGTGGCCTCACATTGCTCACCTAATTGATTATTTATTAATTTTGTATGCCACCCATCTCACTATCCAAAGTGACTTGGATCATCAGATGGGTAGATACTTGGGTATCATACATGACAATAAGACAGGAAAGAAATCTTTATTTCCCTTTTCTGCAATGTCATTGAAAGCATTACAGGACAGATGCATGATTTCTCATTTTCAATGTTGTGAGAGATACATAAATAGAAAGTATACACAATCTACTTCTCTTGACCTCTTTGCTGGATGTCTGACAATATCCTGAGACTCATACCAGAAACCAAACCACTTTCCTTTTCATCTATTGTATACGTTGTTGAATCCCTTCCTGTTGTCTGCAGACAGGCCAGGGGCAGTGTATTTTTCTGCAGCTTCCTGTCATGCAACAAACTGTAGTAACCATGTCCGGATGCTAATACACACCCTACTCTCTGGATTGGATTCCTGCTGCAGAATCTGTTCAGCTCTTTCTTAGGGCAGCCTTCCTAAAGCTCATGGGGATCTAGAGAAATACACAGGCTAGAAGGGGGATGGGGGGAGGTACTTGAAAAGAAGCTAGGTGGGGGCCAATGAAAATTAGACAACAGGAAGACTCCCGAGGAAATTTGATCAGCTGCACAAAAGAAGGCATTTAAAGCAGCAAGGAAGCCCTTTGGTGGTCCTCTAAGCCACTGAAATCATACAATCTCTTGATGGAGGGAGTGGACAACCATAATATGTTGGGAGTCCTCTTTCAGATATAATTCACAGAGAAGCAAGCAGCTTGCCTTAATATATATGTCTCAAAATACAACTCCCTCAAAATCACATGATATCTGGTAGGGTCCAGGAAGAAAGTCTTTCTGTCACCCCTGCCCCCAGGAAAGCACAGTAGTCCAATCTATTCCTAAGGATTTTATTAGGACTGTATATGGGATATTACCATACCTAACAGATTAACTCAGTAATTTCAAGTCTTTATAATGTATGCTAGGGCAACCCTGCTCAACATGTACTCAAAGAGTGGAAGAGTAGAGGACTCCATTGTTCTGAGGCAGCATCAAATATTCTTTCAAGCTGGTCAGCATTTGATAGCTGCCAGATGTATTTTAGCATTTTTAAGCAGCCAGAGGCTAAATGGATAGCTTCAGGCATTTATATGTGGTTTTTTAATGTCTTTTTAAAAAGCTGGGTGATTGACTTTCTGTCTTGCACTTTGTTAAGCCTATGCTAGAGTATACTCTAGGTTTTAATCATGTCTTATCTCAACATGACAGGAAACACTGTGGCCTCACATTGCTCACCTAATTGATTATTTATTAATTTTGTATGCCACCCATCTCACTATCCAAAGTGACTTGGATCATCAGATGGGTAGATACTTGGGTATCATACATGACAATAAGACAGGAAAGAAATCTTTATTTCCCTTTTCTGCAATGTCATTGAAAGCATTACAGGACAGATGCATGATTTCTCATTTTCAATGTTGTGAGAGATACATAAATAGAAAGTATACACAATCTACTTCTCTTGACCTCTTTGCTGGATGTCTGACAATATCCTGAGACTCATACCAGAAACCAAACCACTTTCCTTTTCATCTATTGTATACGTTGTTGAATCCCTTCCTGTTGTCTGCAGACAGGCCAGGGGCAGTGTATTTTTCTGCAGCTTCCTGTCATGCAACAAACTGTAGTAACCATGTCCGGATGCTAATACACACCCTACTCTCTGGATTGGATTCCTGCTGCAGAATCTGTTCAGCTCTTTCTTAGGGCAGCCTTCCTAAAGCTCATGGGGATCTAGAGAAATACACAGGCTAGAAGGGGGATGGGGGGAGGTACTTGAAAAGAAGCTAGGTGGGGGCCAATGAAAATTAGACAACAGGAAGACTCCCGAGGAAATTTGATCAGCTGCACAAAAGAAGGCATTTAAAGCAGCAAGGAAGCCCTTTGGTGGTCCTCTAAGCCACTGAAATCATACAATCTCTTGATGGAGGGAGTGGACAACCATAATATGTTGGGAGTCCTCTTTCAGATATAATTCACAGAGAAGCAAGCAGCTTGCCTTAATATATATGTCTCAAAATACAACTCCCTCAAAATCACATGATATCTGGTAGGGTCCAGGAAGAAAGTCTTTCTGTCACCCCTGCCCCCAGGAAAGCACAGTAGTCCAATCTATTCCTAAGGATTTTATTAGGACTGTATATGGGATATTACCATACCTAACAGATTAACTCAGTAATTTCAAGTCTTTATAATGTATGCTAGGGCAACCCTGCTCAACATGTACTCAAAGAGTGGAAGAGTAGAGGACTCCATTGTTCTGAGGGCAGCATCAAATATTCTTTCAAGCTGGTCAGCATTTGATAGCTGCCAGATGTATTTTAGCATTTTTAAGCAGCCAGAGGCTAAATGGATAGCTTCAGGCATTTATATGTGGTTTTTTAATGTCTTTTTAAAAAGCTGGGTGATTGACTTTCTGTCTTGCACTTTGTTAAGCCTATGCTAGAGTATACTCTAGGTTTTAATCATGTCTTATCTCAACATGACAGGAAACACTGTGGCCTCACATTGCTCACCTAATTGATTATTTATTAATTTTGTATGCCACCCATCTCGCTATCCAAAGTGACTTGGATCATCAGATGGGTAGATACTTGGGTATCATACATGACAATAAGACAGGAAAGAAAACTTTATTTCCCTTTTCTGCAATGTCATTGAAAGCATTACAGGACAGATGCATGATTTCTCATTTTCAATGTTGTGAGAGATACATAAATAGAAAGTATACACAATCTACTTCTCTTGACCTCTTTGCTGGATGTCTGACAATATCCTGAGACTCATACCAGAAACCAAACCACTTTCCTTTTCATCTATTGTATACGTTGTTGAATCCCTTCCTGTTGTCTGCAGACAGGCCAGGGGCAGTGTATTTTTCTGCAGCTTCCTGTCATGCAACAAACTGTAGTAACCATGTCCGGATGCTAATACACACCCTACTCTCTGGATTGGATTCCTGCTGCAGAATCTGTTCAGCTCTTTCTTAGGGCAGCCTTCCTAAAGCTCATGGGGATCTAGAGAAATACACAGGCTAGAAGGGGGATGGGGGGAGGTACTTGAAAAGAAGCTAGGTGGGGGCCAATGAAAATTAGACAACAGGAAGACTCCCGAGGAAATTTGATCAGCTGCACAAAAGAAGGCATTTAAAGCAGCAAGGAAGCCCTTTGGTGGTCCTCTAAGCCACTGAAATCATACAATCTCTTGATGGAGGGAGTGGACAACCATAATATGTTGGGAGTCCTCTTTCAGATATAATTCACAGAGAAGCAAGCAGCTTGCCTTAATATATATGTCTCAAAATACAACTCCCTCAAAATCACATGATATCTGGTAGGGTCCAGGAAGAAAGTCTTTCTGTCATGGTACTCACCCTTTGAAACATCATTCCCCAAAGAGATTAGACTGCTGGTGACTTTCCTGGCCTTTTGTACAATGTGATTTTACCATTAGGTTTGGACTCATATATAATTGGGTTTTGTACTTTGACTGTCAATTCTGTTTGCATGGTTTTTATATATTTGAATATGTTTCAATACGTTTATACATAGAATAGAATAGAATAGAATAGAATAGAATAGAATAGAATAGAATAGAATAGAATAGAATAGAATAGAATAGAATAGAATTTTTTATTGGCCAAGTGTGATTGGACACACAAGGAATTTGTCTTGGTGCATATGCTCTCAGTGTACATAAAAGTGTATATTAAAAATACATGCAGGTATACATGACTTACAACAATAACTGAGCCTGGAATTATAGTCATAAGTCATTGCTGTTATAAGTTGAGGCATCATATAACCAGATTCAACTCTACAACCAAGCATTATGATGCAGCATGAAACAAATGCAGCAATTGTTAAATGAATCTACTTTCCTAAATAAATGTTTTTTTTTGCTGCTAATGGGAAGTAAACACCACAAACTGTCCCCCCTCCCAAAAAAAGAGTTGCAAGTCAATAAATCACAATCATGTGACTATAGGACATTTCAAATAGTTTTAAAGGTGAGGTGATTACCAAGTGTCCCAAAACGTGATCATTGTGTGTGTATGTTTGACTATCATAATTACAAAAATAGGTTGCAAGTACCTTTGGGGAGATCCATTATAACTTTGAAAGGTCATTAAGCAACTGTGGCAGATAAGAAGCAAAAAAGGGGGTTTTCCTTGGAACCCTGACAAACTGGTTGTAAGTTGAGAAATATATGAGGAATTTTATATATACCGTATATACTCGAGTATAAGCCGAGTTTTTCAGCACGTTTTTTGTGCTGAAAAGCGCCCCCTCGGCTTATACTCGAGTCTACGTCCCGATGTACTTCGGGAACCCCGCACAGGAGACGCCAAAGAGGCGGCGAGATCGTCCGGCGGGATTTGCCCAAGGCTGAGCAGTTCGCCGCGCGGACCCGAGCCAAGCCGGTCCCAGTCAGCGAACGGTGGCGGGCGGCGCTCAGCATGTCGAAACCCTCCTCCTCAGCCGAGAAGGCTGGCGGCTCCCCGCCCGCGCACGGACCCGAGCAAGCCGGTCCCAGTCCAGCCGAGCGGTGAAAGCGACATGCGGCGCCGCCCGCTTTCACCGCTCGCTGGACTGGGACCGGCTTGGCTCGGGTCCGCGCGGGCGGGGAGCCGCCAGCCTTCTCGGCTGAGGAGGAGGGTTTCGACATGCCAAGCGCCGCCCGCTTTCACCGCTCGCTGGACTGGGACCGGCTTGGCTCGGGTCCGCAGTAACTCCCGCCAGGCTGTGCAGGAAACCATTTAAAGCCCAGCTTCTGAAGCACGGAGGAGAAAGCAAGCCCTGGCGGTGCAGTGAGCGGGCGGGGAGCCGCCAGCCTTCTCGCCAACGCCGCATGTCGGGAAACCTCCTCCTCAGCCGAAGGCTGGCGGCTCCCCGCCCGCGGACCCGAGCCAAGCGGTCCCAGTCCAGCCGAGCGGTGAAAGCGGAGCGCGCCGCATGTCGCTTTCACTGTTCGGCTGGACTGGGACCGCTTGGCTCGGGTCAAGGCGGGGAGCAGCCAGCCTTCTCGGCTGAGGGAGGAGGGTTTCCCGACATGCTGAGCGTCGGCCGAAGGCTGGCGGCTCTCGAGCTAGTAGTCACCGTGCTGGGCGACCTGGAGCAGCTGCTCTTCAGCCAGATGCTCGGTGAGTCAGCCCGTCCCTTCCTTCCGTGGGGTCTGCGGGATTTCCCTTTGTTTAGAGCTGGGAATCCTCCTTCCTCAGCGGCCTTTCCCTGCCCCAGTCCTCAGAGCTCTCTCTCCGGATCGCTCTTCTAGTTGACCCTATACTTTAGGCTGGAACAAGCGGTTTGAGAACTGGGTTATTGCTTTACTATCTTCTCTTGCTTTTTCATGCTCGGGCAACCCTGGGCTTTCCCAGCACAATTGCAGAGTAGACGTTTTGCAATTTTCGTTCAAATAAATATTCATGTTATTTTACTTGGCTCTATCTTTATTTTTTACATTGACCAGTAGCTGCCTCATTTCCCACCCTAGGCTTATACTCGAGTCAATAGTTTTTCCCAGTTTTTTGTGGTAAAATTAGGTACCTCGGCTTATATTCGGGTCGGCTTATACTCGAGTATATACGGTATCTATATGTAGCAGAGGTGGGTTTCAGCAGGTTCTGACCAGTTCTGGAGACCCACTAGCGAAAAGTTTGAATAGTTTGGAGAACCGGTAGTAAAAATTCTGACTGGCCCTGCCCCCATCTATTTTCTGCCTCCCAAGTCCCAGCTGATCAGGAGGAAATGGGGATGTTGCAGTAATCTTCCCCTGC
Source organism: Ahaetulla prasina (assembly GCF_028640845.1). NCBI lineage: Eukaryota > Metazoa > Chordata > Lepidosauria > Squamata > Colubridae > Ahaetulla > Ahaetulla prasina. The sequence goes on from NC_080539.1 coordinate 54,226,959, forward strand.
CATGCCCACCAAGCCACACTCACCAAGCCATGCCATGCCCACCAAGCCACACCCACAGAACCGGTAGTAAAAAAATTTGAAACTCATCACTGATATGTAGATATTCATATGTTTGGGGGGGGGGTGTATTTGGGTGTAGTTATTAATTGTGAGCTGCTTTGAATTCATGTGTTTGGGGTAGTCATCCAAATAAATTGAAGTAATGAATCAATAAACAATTAAAAGAACACTAAGTAAATAATACAAATATCTGGAAATAGCTGAAGTGCCAAATGACATATCATGCTAATATATATATTTCATCTTAACAATCATTAAAAAAAACAATCATGGCAATGGTCAGATCCAGATCAAGACCATCAGCACTGTAGAAGAACAAACTTTTTCAGTCTGTCCTTTGATTTCTCTCTTCCTTGAGAGTTGGCTTTTTTCTCCACTGCTATTACTGAAACAAAACAGTTTTTATCCTGTTGGATATAACAGGCATCACTTCAAGAAGGTAATATTTCAAGGCCTTCTATTGGAAAGAAGACCTCTTCTCCTTCAATGCATGGGCTATTCTATTTAATATGGCATTACTGTATTAATCATTAAAAACAATCCCAGATTAAATCTTCCAGCCAAAGAGGCAGCCTTGTTTTTATATCTATGTAAAGAATAGCATCTTCATTCCATGGCTGTTAGAGACAATAAGACAATGTTGAATTGCCAACATTCTTGTATTTTTATTTCCACATCAGAAAAGGACCAAAAGATTTTACCAAGGCGTGGTGTGCATTCCAACAATGTGGACAATTTCTTTATTGTGAGAAGGGTAGATTTTTTTAAAAAAAGAAAAATCTATACATCCTATGCCTGAACAAAAACAATCTCTAAATACAGATGTATTATGTTGCTTCCACAATTATTTAAACACAGAAGTCTGGCCAAGGCATATACAAATGATTCATAAAAATATGGCTATTCTTCACATATGTGCACCACATGGACAATTACGTGTGGATTTCAAACATGAAGAGCAAACAACCATGCCGCCCCTCATGTTGTATACTTTCTATACTTGAAAGTAGCTACATCAAGGTTAGAAGACTACTATATCGTATATGAATGCCTGTAGCACAAATGTTTAAAAGTAGGATTGTGTTTATTTCTTTTCTTACTGCGAAAATGAACTTTCCTGACAGTGGAACTTTCCATTATCTTATTTTTAAATTGTGCGGTAAGATTCCAGATGCACAATATTGCTTAACAAATGTTAGGATATTATGCCACCAGGCTTGAAATTTTGACAATTAGACAATTTAGAACTATGCTGCCTTCGGTCTGACTTAAGTGTAGTACACAAAATTATCTGCTATAACATCCTACCTGTCAATGATTACTTCAACTTCAACCGCAATAATACATGAGCACACAATAGATACAAACTTAAGGTAACCCGCTCCAAAGTCAATTGCATAAAATATGACTTCAGCAACAGAGTGGTCAATGCCTGGAATACAATACCTGACTCTGTGGTTACATCCCCAAATGCTCATAACTTTAACTTTAAACTGTCTACTGTTGACCTCACCCCATTCCTAAGAGGTCTGCAAGGGGCATGCATAAGCGCACCAACATGCCTACTGTCCCTGTCCTACTGTGCCCCCATTTATTCGTATTCATTTCCTATATTCATTATCATGTTTATACTTATATCTGTTATCTTATACATGCTTGACGAATAAATAAATAAAATTTTAAAAGTATATGCTTGAATTCTTGTTAGATGCATGTGTAGTATTTGGAAGTCTTGATACCAGGAACACATTTAGAAAGCCACCAGTGAATACTGGTTCCTAAATCTTCCAAAACTCCTAGGGCAGTTTTAAGTTTTTGAAAAATCAGGTCCACAAATGAAGGACCAATTACCATAAATCAGGGGTGTCCAAATTTGGCAATTTTAAGACTTGTGGACTTCAGTTGAAGTCCACAAGTCTTAAAGTTGCCAAGTTTGGATACCCCTGCCATAAATTGATTTATTGCTAATCATGCCTGTGCACAGGAAATTTCTCAACTAATGATTAACACTTGCCTGAGGTTAGATAAGGGTCAGCAGAATTCAAGGGAGGTTAGACATCACTTATGACTATGTAGAGATTCTAGGCTGATCCCTTCTTTTAACTCCGTCCTCAAGTTCTGCCACTCCTCTACACTTGATCAGCTCCATTGCTGATCAAACTTCTAGTATGTGCTTTTTTAAAAAATGGTTTAATATGACTGTGTTTAACATGTTTATTGTTTTATACCTTTTTGCTGTAATTCACCCAGAATCACATTTTGTAAGAGATGGTGTCATATACATTTGATAAATAAATAAACCTGATCAATCACCAGCATCTTTTCTTAATGTGCAGTTACTAGGGAGCCACAATGGGGAAACACTATTGTCCTGCGACCCAGGATTACAAACATGGATTCCTAAATTTACTAGAAGTAGATGCTGGATTAGCTGGATCTCTGGCCTCGACTATATGGATGTATTCATGATTATGTATACAATCCATTTTATGACTAATCTGAAATAAATTCCACTAAATTCAGTGAGGCTTAACCTCAGGTTCTGTACATAGATATAGGAATGCAATATTACAAAGACTATTAGATGAATCCATCATGATTAAGATTATTGGTTAGTAGTAATACTGACCATATCTAATTCCGTAATCAAGCTATTTACCATGCTTTGATATCATAATCTTTTATTGGGTGAGAGCACCATTACATGATCTCCTTGTCACCACTTTAAGGGCTTCTCATCAGATTGCCCACTAGGGAAACATATGTCTGTTCTGTTCTGTTCTGTTCTGTTCTAGTATAGCTTTTCTTTATATTTGAAACTCACTATTTTAGTCCTTATGACTACAAACATCTACGGAAAAGTACAGGACTCCAAATTTGAGAGGGACTGCTAAGCAGATGTTCAATGATCCACATATGGTGGATCATGAAGTCCATGATTCCTTGCATTTATTGTGGCTCATGGAAACCAACTATGCTAATAGAATGATTGTGTGACAAACTGTTGGCTGTGAGCAATTTGAAGTCAGTTTAATGTGTTTTATGAGGTATGTACTGTATAAGCAGCTTGGAGAAAATGTTTATATGTATAATAAATAAAATGAATATACCTTGGACAGCCAAGCTTAGCATGGTTCCAAAGAAACCCAATACAATATAAAACTTCATGGGAACCATCCTTCCATATATTGAAAAAGGGTGAGATGTGGGGAATGTGAGCGGGGAATATGAGTTCATCAAGGAAGTCTGAAAAAAAGATATCAAAAAATCAAGATCACAACCCCATCCATAAAAAAGAATAGGACTTTGTTCATGCAGCCATGGCTACCATCTTGATTTTTTTAATACTCTTTTCCTATTCCACTAATACTCCTGGAACTGATCCCACTTCCTCTCTGCCTTGAAGCTTTCCATTGACACTGATGTGACCCAGTTCTCAAAGCACCTCCATTTATACAAAACATGTGGAACATTTTCTCTTGCCATCCAAATGACATGCCTGGCATTGCAAAAAAGACAAAAAGAAATTTGGTCATCTGGAGGGGAGAGGAGGTCAATATACCAGGAAGCAGGTTGGACATGATGCCAATCCAATATATGTTGGAATCTTCCAGAGTAGTTGAGGATGATTTAGCAGTCCACATAAAGCAGAAGTGAACAATGTTTTCAGTCTGGAGACCAACATTAGCTTTTCTATCCTGAGGGATCCAAGATGCCTATGAAATTATGACAGGGCTGGAGTGAGTTTGGTCAAAAAGACTTGGGAGACTTAAGGGCAATAACGGATGTAAATAAATAAATAAATAATGGATTTGAAAATAATGGATTTGAAAATTTGAAAATGTCAACCTTGCCCACTCTCTGGGAGATTCTGTGAGACACAAATGGGGACCTGATAGATTCACATAACCTGTGTAGCTCATCTTGCTCATCCTTGATAACATAAAAGAAAATTTAGAAAGTCCTGTATCAATAAATCACTTTTATTTTTAATATTAAAATTCTATATGCATTCATGAGTTTTAACGTTCAGGCAAAAGGAAATGTAGCATGCTTCTTTGTATTATTTTAAAGGTGAATCCATAATCTCACAATACAATGGATCTACAAGTTCAATGGACTTGCTTGGAATGAAGTAGTGATTTGTGATATGGGAGGAGTAGGAAGGTTTGGGTGTTTGGGTCTTTTTTAGGATTGCACATTTTCCTGCAGTCCATTCACCTCAGCGGTGAGCTGCTAGTGAAATCCAATGCACATTGTGTATGTTCCAAACCAGGTAGTGAGCATTCCATATCAGACTGCCCTCCTCACAGACATGCTATTTGACTCCAGATTCAGAATGGGCTGTCTTCTATTTCCACTCAAGATGGGTGACAGTGGCTGCACTCAGAGCAGCTGGAGCTTTTTGATATGGCAGTCAAGTACAGCAGTTCTATGTCAGTTTCACTTCTTTGCTATTATTCCCCATCAAAGCTCATCTGTGATTGCCAGGCCTCAAAAACACCTTTGTAAATGAGACCAAATAATTTGTTCAGAGGTGAACTTGAAAGTACAAAACATGTAAATATTTGAGTATGAGCGTCATGTTTGAGAACACTACTTTCTCACACAGACATACACACATGCCCCTCATGCACACACACAGAGACACAGAGAGTCTTTCTACATGAATCTGGGAAACTTACATATTATTTTAGTCTTTGGTGGGCACCCATCGTCATTAAAATGTGTCAGTTTATTTTGACAGAATCTGTAAAGAAGTTGGATGGGGATAAAGCTCCAACATCTCACTTATTTTAGCAATTTATTATTCAAAATTCTCTACATATATCCGGTCCATGTATTTCAGATTTCAAAAGAATGCTGGCCATTTGTGTAGAAATTAAGTAGGCTTCTAGTGTTATAGGTTTCAAAATTTGGAAGAAGTGGACCAAGAAGACTTGAGAGATGTTGTGACTAAATTGTTGGGAGAATTTCTTGGGAGAGGTGTTGATTTCATGAATTGGGATGTGGATCGAGTTTATAGAGTTAATTAATATGCACGCACGCATGCAGTTCCCAGAGAGGTTCATGTCAAATTTGTGAGAAGAGAGACGAGAGATGAAATTTTAGAAAACATAGGAGTGGGGCACTGATTTACAGGGGCAGGGAGATAGCCATTCTGAGGCAGATTCCAGACAGGTACGTGAAAAAAGAATGAAATATTACTTTGTCAAGCAAATTGTACCAGAAGGGAGTGGCTTCAGATGGCTGATGCCAGAGGATTGATGATTTTCCGGGAGGCATTACGAAAAAATCAGTACAATTGCAGGCTACGGCCTATGTGGAGGAATACAAAGCCCTCCTGGAATCAGATGATCCAGGAGAAGGGAGGTTATAGATCAGGGAAGTGAGCGGCTGCGCTGTTATGGGCCCTGAGGGTCAGTTGAACCCAGAGTTCTGAGATCCAAAACTAGGAAGTGATAAAGATATTTGGGATTGTGTTGGTTTTCCTTATTCTCTTTTGTACGATATTCTGTTTATTCTTGACTCTTCTTTATTACGTTTTTAAAATTTGTAAACTTAGCTACTTCGTGTCACCTGCTTGCCATATGGCTGTTGTATGTGTTAAAAAATTTGAGTAAAATTCTTATTTTAGATAAGAAAACTGAAAATTTACCATACCTGATATGTATTTGTATAAACCTTTTTTGACTAATAAAAACTTTTTGAATAAAAAAAAAAAAAAAAAAAAAGAACACAAAGCCTGCAATTACTGCAGGTTCGAGCCCGGCCCAAGGTTGACTCAGCCTTCCATCCTTTATAAGGTAGGTAAAATGAGGACCCAGATTGTTGGGGGGGCAATAAGTTGACTTTGTAAATATATACAAATAGAATGAGACTATTGCCCTATACATTGTAAGCCGCCCTGAGTCTTCGGAGAAGGGCGGGGTATAAATGTAAACAAAAAAAAAAAAAAGAGCACCATTACATGATCTCCTTGTCACCACTTTAAGGGCTTCTCATCAGATTGCCCACTGGGGAAACATATGTCTGTTCTGTTCTGTTCTGTTCTGTTCTAGTATAGCTTTTCTTATATTTGAAACTCACTATTTTAGTCCTTATGACTACAAACATCTACGGAAAAGTACAGGACTCCAAATTTGAGAGGGACTGCTAAGCAGATGTTCAATGATCCACATATGGTGGATCATGAAGTCCATGATTCCTTGCATTTATTGTGGCTCATGGAAACCAACTATGCTAATAGAATGATTGTGTGACAAACTGTTGGCTGTGAGCAATTTGAAGTCAGTTTAATGTGTTTTATGAGGTATGTACTGTATAAGCAGCTTGGAGAAAATGTTTATATGTATAATAAATAAAATGAATATACCTTGGACAGCCAAGCTTAGCATGTTTCCAAAGAAACCCAATACAATATAAAACTTCATGGGAACCATCCTTCCATATATTGAAAAAGGGTGAGATGTGGGGAATGTGAGCGGGGAATATGAGTTCATCAAGGAAGTCTGAAAAAAAGATATCAAAAAATCAAGATCACAACCCCATCCATAAAAAAGAATAGGACTTTGTTCATGCAGCCATGGCTACCATCTTGATTTTTTTAATACTCTTTTCCTATTCCACTAATACTCCTGGAACTGATCCCACTTCCTCTCTGCCTTGAAGCTTTCCATTGACACTGATGTGACCCAGTTCTCAAAGCACCTCCATTTATACAAAACATGTGGAACATTTTCTCTTGCCATCCAAATGACATGCCTGGCATTGCAAAAAAGACAAAAAGAAATTTGGTCATCTGGAGGGGAGAGGAGGTCAATATACCAGGAAGCAGGTTGGACATGATGCCAATCCAATATATGTTGGAATCTTCCAGAGTAGTTGAGGATGATTTAGCAGTCCACATAAAGCAGAAGTGAACAATGTTTTCAGTCTGGAGACCAACATTAGCTTTTCTATCCTGAGGGATCCAAGATGCCTATGAAATTATGACAGGGCTGGAGTGAGTTTGGTCAAAAAGACTTGGGAGACTTAAGGGCAATAACGGATGTAAATAAATAAATAAATAATGGATTTGAAAATAATGGATTTGAAAATTTGAAAATGTCAACCTTGCCCACTCTCTGGGAGATTCTGTGAGACACAAATGGGGACCTGATAGATTCACATAACCTGTGTAGCTCATCTTGCTCATCCTTGATAACATAAAAGAAAATTTAGAAAGTCCTGTATCAATAAATCACTTTTATTTTTAATATTAAAATTCTATATGCATTCATGAGTTTTAACATTCAGGCAAAAGGAAATGTAGCATGCTTCTTTGTATTATTTTAAAGGTGAATCCATAATCTCACAATACAATGGATCTACAAGTTCAATGGACTTGCTTGGAATGAAGTAGTGATTTGTGATATGGGAGGAGTAGGAAGGTTTGGGTGTTTGGGTCTTTTTTAGGATTGCACATTTTCCTGCAGTCCATTCACCTCAGGGGTGAGCTGCTAGTGAAATCCAATGCACATTGTGTATGTTCCGCAACCAGGTAGTGAGCATTCCATATCAGACTGCCCTCCTCACAGACATGCTATTTGACTCCAGATTCAGAATGGGCTGTCTTCTATTTCCACTCAAGATGGGTGACAGTGGCTGCACTCAGAGCAGCTGGAGCTTTTTGATATGGCAGTCAAGTACAGCAGTTCTATGTCAGTTTCACTTCTTTGCTATTATTCCCCATCAAAGCTCATCTGTCATTGCTAGGCCTCAAAAACACCTTTGTAAATGAGACCAAATAATTTGTTCAGAGGTGAACTTGAAAGTACAAACATGTAAATATTTGAGTATGAGCGTCATGTTTGAGAACACTACTTTCTCACACAGACATACACACATGCCCTCATGCACACACACAGAGACACAGAGAGTCTTTCTACATGAATCTGGGAAACTTACATATTATTTTAGTCTTTGGTGGGCACCCATCGTCATTAAAATGTGTCAGTTTATTTTGACAGAATCTGTAAAGAAGTTGGATGGGGATAAAGCTCCAACATCTCACTTATTTTAGCAATTTATTATTCAAAATTGTCTACATATATCCGGTCCATGTATTTCAGATTTCAAACAGAATGCTGGCCATTTGTGTAGAAATTAAGTAGGCTTCTAGTGTTATAGGTTTCAAAACAAGAACTTCCAGTTACATGTTCAGCTATTTGAGGTAATAATGAATATAACCCAGAAAAACTGCCTTCTTTGCTATATATACTTTTAATGTACTTTAATCAACAGTTGGTGTGCAGTTACTAGGAACATGGCCTTTTCAATCATGGCTCCAGCTCATGAATATTAAAAAGATGCCTTGAAGTCTGAATTAGGAAGAACTGAGATAATCCTCATAGGGAAGAGAGTCTTGTAGGGTGAGGAAAGAACCAGGTTGAATCAGGGTGAAGCAAGTCTGGTTCCTATATAAATACCTACATGAATCTGAGGGAGGTATTTCTAGAGATATTTGAGGAAAATATAAGAAGCGAAAGGGGTAGAACAATTTTTCTCTCTGCTCTTAATATTAAAAGCTCCAGGCCCAGACAAGATAACTCCTTCTTGCTTAAAAGTCTGTGCTGACCAATTGGCCCACATCTTCACCCATATTTTCAATAAATCACTAGAGATGTGTTATGTTCCTTCTTGCTTCAAACGCTCTACCATCATCCCAGTGCCGAAGAAGCCCACCATCAAGGAACTGAATGACTACAGACCAGTTGCTTTAACATCTGTAGTCATGAAAACCTTTGAAAGGCTAATGCTTTCCTACCTGAAAACCATCACGGATCCGCTGTTAGACCCCTTGCAATTTGCATACCGAGCAAATAGATCAACAGATGATGCTGTTAATATGGCTCTGCACTACATCCTACAACATCTTGAGTCTCCAAAGACCTATGCAAGGGTCCTTTTTGTAGACTTTAGTTCAGCATTCAATACCATCATTCCAGACATTCTTCTAACTAAGCTAAACCAGCTACAGGTACCGGAACAGACTTGTAAGTGGATCACAAGCTTCCTAACAAACAGGAAGCAGCAGGTGAAGCTAAGCAAGATCACATCAAATATCTGTACAATTAGCACAGGGGTCCCCCAAGGCTGTGTGCTCTCCCCACTTCTCTTCTCTCTGTATACCAATGACTGCCTCTCCAATGATCCATCAGTTAAGCTACTGAAGTTCGCAGATGACACAACAGTGATTGGTCTCATTCGAGACAATGATGAATCCGCATATAGACGAGAGGTCAAACGACTAGCCTTGTGGTACAACCAAAACAATCTGGAACTGAACACACTCAAAACTGTAGAAATGGTGGTAGACTTTAGGAAAAACCCTTCCATACTTCCACCTCTCACAATACTTGACAACACAGTATCAACAGTAGAAACCTTCAAATTTCTGGGTTCTATCATATCGCAAGATCTCAAATGGACAGCTAACATCAAAAACATCATCAAAAAAGGACAACAAAGAATGTTCTTTTTGCGCCAACTCAGTAAGCTCAAACTGCCCAAGGAGCTGCTGATCCAATTCTACAGAGGAATTATTGAGTCTGTCATTTGCACCTCTATAACTGTCTGGTTCGGTTCTGCAACCCAACAAGAAAAACACAGACTTCAGAGGATAATTAGAACTGCAGAAAAAATAATTGCTACCAACTTGCCTTCCATTGAGGACCTGTATACTGCACGAATCAAGAAGAGGGCCGTGAAAATATTTGCAGATCCCTCGCATCCTGGACATAAACTGTTTCAACTCCTACCCTCAAAACGACGCTATAGAGCACTGCACACCAGAACAACTAGACACAAGAACAGTTTTTTCCCGAAGGCCATCACTCTGCTAAACAAATAATTCCCTCAACACTGTCAGACTATTTACTGAATCTGCACTACTATTAATCATTTCATAGTTCCCATCACCAATCTCTTTCCACTTATGACTGTATGACTATAACTTGTTGCTGGCAATCCTTATGGTTTATATTGATATATTGATCATCAATTGTGTTGTAAATGCTGTACCTTGATGAACGTATCTTTTCTTTTATGTACACTGAGAGCATATGCACCAAGACAAATTCCTTGTGTGTCCAATCACACTTGGCCAATAAAAAAAATTCTATTCTATTCTATTCTATTCTATTCTATATCAATTTACTTCTGATTAGAGGTAAATCCAGAGGTCAACTTCTTTAGCTGTAGAGGTTGCTAGCTACCAATGACTTCTAACTCTTGACTTCTAATCCAATTTTGTGGATTCTGATTCTGGAGAATGAAACGTTGGAACGGATAATGCAATAATCTTTGTTAAATTTCCTCCTTCCTGGCAGTCCTGAAATATCTCACATTTGCTGCTTTTTCCTTTTCCCTACCAACCACTCTTATAAAGTATTTATGTTACTTGTAGGTAATTCTCTATCCTAGATCCAAAGCCAGCAGTCATGGAGTCATTAGCATGATCCTGAGCCATGAGCCACGGTGATGCAGTGGTTAGAGTTAGGCCACCTGCAATTTGCCAGTTCAAATCTCACCAGGCTCAAGGTTGACTCAACTTTCCATCCTTCCAAGGTGGATAAAATGAGGACCCCGATTGTTGGGGGCAATATGCTGTGTAAACTGCTTAAAGTGGGCTGTAAAGCACTGTGAAGTGTTATATAAGTCTAAGTGCTATTGCTATTGCTATGGGACTGTCATATTTTCAGTAGTAGTCAAGAAGAGAAGGCCAATGGCATTTCAATATAATCTTTTGCAGCTTTAGATGGCTGTTTTTGAAAATAAAATTTTCACACATTCACATACAATCAGACACCAACAAACACATGCAGTTCATAAATAGGAGGCTGAGAGAGAGGAATTAAAACATTGGTGGTCATCAGCAGATTCCATTTGACATAGGATCACTTTTTGTGAATTGCCAGCCTAGAAGTAACAAATCCAGGGTTCAATGCTAATAGAATTTGGCAAAATGATTGCTACTTTGGTCCCTTTTAAACTATGCTACAGAACTTTAGGTCTTTGGGTTACCCAAATTATCCTATTCTGAAGATAGCCATCAAAATATTAGTTAATATTCATGGTTTGCAATATTTGTCCCCTTTAAAGATTCTACTATAAAATAATATAATGGGTAAGACTCATTGTAATGCCTATATTTTAATTCCAGCATTGACTTTTCCTTACAATGTCATTTCCTGGGGCAACAGTACTGAGAATGCGCTACAGTACTCTTGTCCACCCTGTCCAAAGACTTGTGGGGTTAACCATTATAGAAACAAAATGTTCTACAAGGGAAGCCATTAATCTGTTGATATCTCCTTGTTCAACATCAGGAACAAGCTGCTTTCTTATAGCAAAGCCAACACTTGAACAATTGTCCTGCAAAACTAGAAGGGATATGATAAACTGACATGAACAGATTTCCAGGGATTTAAGGTTTTGTTAGGAGATTTTTAGTGCAATCACTTTTAACCCTTAATATCCCACCTATTTTATTTTTGGGGAAGGAAAGATTAACCCTCAAACTGTGATGTGATCTTGAGGAGTAGTTCAGTACCATCAAGAAAGGTACTGGGCCTGTAAGTATCCACTCAAATCTCAAGAGCCACAAAATTGATTTTCCCCAAAGCTATTATTTATCTCTAGCATTTTTAGATTGCATTTATTTTGTGATATAATATCATATTCTATTAAGTCTTGGCCTATGGAAGTTATTCAAAGTAGAAAACATCTCATTATAAGATACCAATTAACTGATACATATCCTTTAGATCAGGGGTAGTCAACCTTTTTATACCTACCGCCCACTTTTGTATCTCTATTAGTAGTAAAATTTTCTAACCACCCATCGGTTCCACAGTAATGCGTCGTGTATTGTTGTCTGCGCATGCCTCTCGCACATCGTGGATTGGGTTTGGGGCGGACGTCGGCTACCAGCTCTACTTGTGTGTTACAGCTGGGTTGTGTGGGGGGAGATGCGCGAGCTATTCGGGGATGAGGCTCTTTTGTTTGCAGTCGCACTATAGCGCCATTTAGTTTCACTTACGTAATGTGAACTAAACTTATGCGCGGGCGATACAAATACTATATTTTCAGAAATTTAAATGGTCACGGGGAATTTTATGAAAACCTAATGAAAATGATTTTAAATAATGCTATAAATTTTTTTTAAAAAGTCAATTAAATTAATTTTTTAAAAAGTCAATTAAATTAAAAGAGGCCACCAGAGGGGCCTCTGGTGGCTCAGCAGACTAAATCTGTCTGTTATTAACACAGCTGCTTGCAATTACTGCAAGTTCAAGTCCCACCAGGCCCAACGTTGACTCAGCCTTCTATCCTTTATAAGGTAGGTAAAATGAGGACCCAGCAATAAAAAAGTTGACTTTGTATATAATATACAAATGGATGAAGACTATTGCTTAACACAGTGTAAGCCGCCCTGAGTCTTCGGAGAAGGGTGGGATATAAATTCAAATAAAAAAAAAAAGGAAAGTGCTTCAGTATCAAACAAAACCCCTACCGCCCACCATGAAAGCTGGAACGCCCACTAGTGGGCGGTAGGGACCAGGTTGACTACCACTGCTTTAGATAGATGATAGATAGATAGATGACAGATAGATAGATAGATAGATAGATAGATAGATAGATAGATAGATAGATAGATAGATAGATAGATAGATGATAGATAGATTTTTTTATTAGCATGTGTGATTCCTGGACACAAGGAACACAAGGAATTTGTCTTGGTGCATATGCTCTCAGTGTACATAAAAGAAAAGATACCTTCATCAAGGTATGACACTTACAACACTTAATGATAGTCATAGGGTACAAATTTAACACTTAATGATACAACACTTAATGATAGTCATAAGTTACAAATAAGCAATCAGGAAACAATCAATATCAGTATAAATCATAAGGATACAATCAACAAAGTTACAGTCATAAGTGGAAGGAGATGGGTGATGGAAACGATGAGAAGATTAATAGTAGTGCAGTAGTAAAACTAAAAAGAGAAGCATTTGACCATTAGATTTGCTAAGATAAATCAATAGAGTTCCACTCAGAATGTTAATTTGAAGCAGCTGTGTATCTATCCATCTGTGTGTACATTTTGGTGCACTGAGCCTGACAATATAGGTGCAAAGCACCTAAAGTCCATCTTTTTTGCTTTTTTCCAGACTAAATTGCTCTCAGCCTGGCACAAAGTCCAGAAGGAAAGACTTTTCAGCATCTTTCTCAGACTTGGTACTTTCCAATGGCCATACTACTACTGTAGATAATATGAATAATAATCCAATAGTCGTTCACTAGCCAAGTCTGGTAGGAATAGTCCAATGTATTTGGAGGATGGTAGGTTGGGGAAGCTAGGCTGTATTCGATGTTTCAGAAGATCCCTCCTGGATCTGCCAACAGCCCATCTAGTCCATGATTCTGGACTTCTGTGGCCAATTCGGGACATTCAGGAATCTCTCATATTTGAAAAGAAGTATAATATCCCTCTTCCACTGTTGTTCCCCAGCTGCTGGTATTCAAAGCATGCTAGCTGACCAAGGACTTTCTCCAAACCATATCTGGAAATGTCAGGGAGATTTCCTTTTGAAGTCAAGCATATGCTCTACCTCTGAGCTATAACCCTTACTGAATGTCTCTATATAGCCATGATCAATCAATAGCACTATAGCAACAAAGTAAACATCAACAGTAATAGAACAAACCCTGTTTTCTTTATGATAGTGTAGTATCCCTCCTGCTTTTGCATTAAATCAAAGGGTGGTTATGGCTTTTGACTCACAGCTATATATCTTGTTTGGGTTGGAGAGTGGATTTTAAAACTCTTCAAAGGTCACAGAGAGCTCTCCATGTTAAAAGTTCAATCTGCTAGTCTTTGAGCTGGCAGAAAAATATTTGCCAGCCAAACCCTATGTTCTCTCTGTAATGAAGCCAGTGGATGGTACTGTTCTTATAGTCTGATTGTAGGATGGTGTAAGGAAGACAATTGGTAGTTTCCTTTGGCTTTCTTCTCCCATTTACCAATTGTCTCCTGCCTTCAGGAAAAACTACTGATACTTAACATTTGATGGGAAGGGGAGGGATGATTGTAGATGGGTGCTAGCTAACAGGTAGCAGGCACAGCAGTGCTCCCTATCTGTGACATGTCAGTCAGGCTTTTTCTGAATCTTGGTCTAGTGCCTCTCCCTTTTTGAAAGAGGGAGAGAGGTGTGAGATAAAACAGGGGATACTGTTCCTGATGTACTGAAGAAGCACTGGTTATTTCCCAGCGCAGTGTTGGCTAACCTTTTTGGTGCCAAGTGCCCAAAGCGTGCACACACACACACACACCCAAAATGCAATGCGAGTGCTCCCACGCATGTGCACACATTCCCCCCTTGCCCATTTTTTGGCTTCCAGGTTGGTTGCAGGAGGCCTTCCAGGCCTAAAATGGGGTGCAGGAGGTACCCGTACAAACCCCCAAAATGCAATGCGAGCATCCTCCCCTGTTATGTTCCCCTCCCCACTTCACAGAGCAAATGCAAAGACCCATGTCTCCCAGTCTTTTTATTTGCTACAGACCTGATTTTCTTCAGTTGAGGAAACACTTGGCACTGACCGTGCAAAGGCCTGCCAAGTTCTGAGCCCGTTATCTCGTGTTCAAGATCCGTTGCCAAAACTCACTGACAAAGTCCTTTAACCCTCCAACAACCGAGCTGCAGTGCACCCTTGGTAGCTTTTTTGTCCGTCACAAGGGCCACATGGCAGCTCCACCCACTTTTATACCCTGAGGGGTGTGGCTCAGTGACTCAGCAATCTCTGAGCCTGCCACACCTTTTCCTCTGTTGTGCGCACTTATCTTTACATCATTGCCTTGGATCTGTCCAGGATTGATCATCAGCAGTGGGACTTGAGGCGTTGCCAGAGAGGAGAAGGGTGCAGGAGAGGGAGGCCTTGTCAGCTCCTCCTCCTGGCCTGCAGCTGAAACTTGGGGCAGTGCCAGCGAGGAGGGTCCTGGTGAGGAAGGCCCTGCTGGCTCCTCTCCCTCACCCTCCAAGTCACTCTCCTCCATGAGGGCAGGTTCAGGAGCCGGCTCGGGGGCCAGAGCCACAACATAATCCTTGTAGCAAAAAAAACCTTAGATGTAGGCTAAAATGCAGTACACCATGGCTCTCTCCCTCACCCTCCAAGTCACTCTCCTCCATGAGGGCAGGTTCAGGAGCCGGCTCGGGGGCCAGAGCCACAACATAATCCTTGTAGCAAAAAAAACCTTAGATGTAGGCTAAAATGCAGTACACCATGGCTCTCTTTCCCAGCTGAAATTGAACTTCAGTGCCCCACAGGACTAGTTTTATTTTCAAAATGAATTGCCCCTATACATATAAAGCCCATGCTAGACTTGTGAAATTCTTTGGAAAGAATCATCCACATTATACATGGACTGATATCACTAAGGAGGTCATATATCTTATTTCTCCTACAGCCTAAAAGAAAATGGTCATGGAGAACAGTGACCAGTGATCAAGGATAGGACATTTCCACAGCAAAGTAAAATGGTCAATAGGATCTCAAGCAATCCTACCTGTGGACTCCTGACCAGATAATCAAGACTCATGCTAGATAGTGTCCTTGGCATCATTTATCTGGGGCAAATGAAAAATGCAACTTCAAAACAAGAACAGCTGAAGACAATGACAGACTGTGTGCTGGGATCAGACAAAGGCGAAATCATGAAAATGTGGCATAAAAAACAATTACTGCAGCATGTTCATGCTGTGGTTAGGGGTATATGAAGGTGACTCCATAAGGAACAAACTATAATGACTTTTGAAATCTGAAGTAAATTATAGTTACAAGGTTCAGTTTATCCCATTGCCGTTTCTCTTCACTGTCAAAGCCTTTGTGGTGGTAAGAACATATTACAATTTGCAATTTGCACTTGCGGATATCATGGCAGCAAAAGCATAGGACATCAACTTATCTTAATACACAATCAGTTCCTGATGTATTTTCTACTGGATATCTGTTCTTCTCAGTCAAAAGATGATTAAGGGGGATAACTTTTCTTCACTTTGCAGAGCAATAAGTCATTCTCAGCAATAAATCCCTTGGATCCAGAAGTTTGCAATTGAAGTAGTTTGAATTCACCAACCAGATACAGGGAATCAATTGCCGCACTATAAATGAGGAAGCTGTAAATTGTGTGTATGCATTGGTGCCATCAAGTTTGGCAGAATGAATGACTGGACACCTGATGGCTGCAGAACTTTGTTCCATTGGAAGCATTATATAAAAAATGAACATAGTGCATACGATTGAACACAACTGATGGGTTTCAGGTTTGGGAACTTGAAAGTTATGAGGACCCATTCTAAAGCTAACTTTACTAAGCAAGCAAGCCTTCAAATTTGTTGAGTAATTTTGTTAATGTGATAGAATAGAAAATTAACATATCTGAAGGGAATTTTTATTAATTATATCAATGTTAAACATTAAATAAAATGTCAAATTTTTTTATCCAGTCCAGAAAAGTTGCAGACTTTACAGGAGAATGAGTTGTGAAAAGCTTAATCTAAAAGTTTAGAGTTTGCTTTAAAACAATCTGGATTAATTTTCTTCTATATGTAGCACTTTTATTTAAAGGAAGAGCAGGGAGATCCAATCTTTTAGCTTTTGTAATTTCCCTCTTAGTTGCTATTTTGAGAAAGCTGAAGAGTGAATGTTTTGACCTATCCGTTGGGATTAGTGGGAGGGGAGAGAATAAGGGATGAAATATAAGAATTACATTAAGGAGTCTTATCTTTCTCCAGTCATAGAACACTCTCTATGTGTCATCCAGATCAGTAGATTTTTCAGAGAAGGAGGATAGTATATTGACCAAGTTTCAGGGAAAACTATAGATCATGGTCGTAGGTGGCCATATGTCCTACATCACATTCTTTTTTGAATTTGAGAGCTGTCCAGTCCATTTTTGGATTAAAGATAAACAACCGTAAGACATGAGAATAGGGTGTGAAGCTGACTATCAGCAGACAGCAGCTGGATAGCAGATGGCACACAGGAGTCATCTGGTCACTTTTCCTCTTCTTGATTTTCTATTTGGATTCTAAAGCTGTACCTAAACAGATGGATTTTAATGTCAGATCTTTGTATCTAAATCTGAATTTTTCATGTGCAAAGACAAAGAGATCTGCAATTTTGATTTTTGGGGGGAGGGAGGCGGAATGAAATTTCTTTGTTTTGATAGTTCCTAAATGGCCATCTTATTTCACCTTAACTAAAACAACAAGGTTTAAGTGAACAATCTAAGTAGCCGCTTTTTGACAGAGATCCTCAGCTGGTATAAGAAATACAGGTATAATAAATACATACCTTTAAAGCGCTCCATGGCATAGGGCCGGGTTACTTACGGGACCGCCTACTGCTACCGAATGCCTCTCACCGACCCGTGCGCTCTCACAGAGAGGGACTCCTCAGGGTGCCGTCAGCCAGGCAGTGTCGTCTGGCGACGCCCAGGAGAAGAGCCTTTTCTGTGGGGGCTCCCACCCTCTGGAACGAACTCCCCCCAGGACTCCGTCAACTTCCGGACCTCCGAACCTTCCGTCGCGAGCTTAAAACACATCTTTTTATCTGTGCAGGACTGGACTAGATTTTAAATTTATAGGGGTTTTAAATTGGTTTTAATATTTATATTATTTTTTAAGAATTTTGGCTTTTAGAATAAGTTTTTTAATGGTTATTTTAATTTGTACATAAATGTTTTTATCTGCCTGTGAACCGCCCTAAGTCCTTCGGGAGATAGGGCGGTATACAAATACGAATAAACTAAACTAAACTAAACATAAATAAGAAATGAATCAACAAGTCAGTTTTCCATTTACCTACCACTTGTTGCCTATTCATCTGTCTTTCACCAGATAATTTTTTCTAGTTCCATGTCCAAATTAAATACAATCTCCATTCTTGGACCAAACAGTTCTTTTCACTTTGATGGATTTTTGTCCTCCCTTTTTTCTCATTTGGCAAGAGTTGGGGCACTGTCTCCTGTACTTTCCCCTTTGACTTCTGCATTCATTAGAGTACCTTTGGGCTTGTTCATGTCTGGCATTATGAATCAACTTTCCTCCACCACCAACCCCAGCAACTGCTTCTTTCCATGCTGCTCCTTGGCTTTTATTCATTTATCTTCTCTGACACACCAAAAGAAATCAGGAGGCAAGAGAGATTATTGCATTTGGAGCTAAATTGATTGCATATTACATTTTGGCAGAGTCTGGCAATGGGAAGGAACACTGCTAGATCACAAGCACTTCCATCTGTGGTATTTGACTATTTATCAAGGTAAGAAATGACTTGTCTTCACATCAGCCTCTTGTCAACAAGGGTCCGGTTACAATCTCCCCAATGTTGTAGCTTCTAGTGTACAACTGCTAATGAAGACTCTCAAGTTACCTAAAAGTGCCACATTTTCCTATTCCAAATATTCAGTTTTGGTGATCCATTCCAAGTTACAAGAGGGTTATATAAAATGCTCAAATTTGAAAACTTTGTCCTCCGACCTTACAACAAAATGTAGTCATTTCAAGTGCTGTTATTTGAAGGGTTCTGGCTATTGCAAGAACTGTGACTTGGCAATTTGTCTGGAATTACTTTTTTCAACCATATTCTAGGCTAGCGGTGCAGCAACAGGGACCCGTATGACCTTACTGCCGTTGGCTGAGAGTGGGGTGAGTGAAGCAAGGTATTGAGGGAAAAGCAGTTGTCAAATGCATACTCCTGCAAACCATGTACACACCTGTCACTCTGACAGATAAATTAGTGAATTATGACTACCATTATTGCTACTACTATTATGTATTTTGTGGGGGAAATGCGGATCCACAATTCTTTTGGAGAAGCTGCCTATGTGCTCTTTTTCAGGAAATAATGCATAGGTATGTCCATGCGCTGTTCTTGCTAATGTTGTAGCAGTTGTACAAAGACTATTAATGCTATATTGACTTGATTGATTTGCTGAGTTCTAGTGTTTTGGGTCTGTGCACTGTGCATGTTGTGCTGAAGTTGATCTTCAGGATGCATTTAAAATGCAGTGCTTCTATGTTCACTGGGTGTGATTTGGTAATCCTTGATGCATGCCATTGTACAATATTGTTCAACTTTCAGGAAGCATTTAAAAGATCAAGTCTGAAGATTTTACTTTGTCTGGGGGATGGTGGGTGAGTGAGCGCTGTGTTTTGTGGGTTAAATTTTGCTGATTCAGCTCTGAGTACACATATGAGTGCTAGAGAGTGTTTTCTTATGGAGGAGGTATTGTGCCTGTTCACTGATGCAAGACTTTGAAAAGTACATCTAAAGCACACACTAATGTGTAGGGCTAAAGAAATAATTTTAAAAAACATGGTAAAAATATAATTTAGATGAGCAGTGTCTTCTTTCCAGGCAATAGTGTACCTGTTGCTTCTTTTTAAGTAAATGCTAAACAGAAGACTTGATGAAAAACATTACTTCTTTTCTGATAATGAATGGGCTGAGTATGAATTAAGAATTTCTGAGAAACCATGCCTTTTCTAGTAACAAATTCAGTGGCTTTTATTTTATTATTATTTTATTTTAAGTGATTTGAATTTTTTATTATTAGTTTGAAAAGGTTTTCCTATGTTTTGCCAGCAGCATGGATTCCATCTCACTTATTCTTATCCATCCTGACCCTCCTTGATCTCTTGGAGGTTTCAGTACTACTGGTCATGGTACCCTGGAGGGAGTCAGGAGTAAGGAGTACAATGTAATGATGGTTTTTCTCCTTCCTCTGGGATGGATTCCAATCAGAGTTGGTGGAAGGGAGAAACCTAGCTCTAAGACTCAGCAGGGCTTTATCCTTTTCCCCACTTCTTTTTAATATCTACAAGAAGTTGCTGGGTGAGACTATCCAAGAGCACATGATTACGCATCGCCACTCCTGACCAACCAAGTGATGCTGTCTAAATCAGTGACTGGGAGTTAGTAAGGTCCTGAATGGGAGAAAAAAAAAACCAAGCTTAAGCTCAGTTTTAGCAATGAATGGCTATAGTTTTTAGCGCTCAGATCTGGAGATTTCCCATCATTGATTCTGGGTGTGCCTACACTGTCTGAGATGAAACTTGTATACAAAACCCTCTTATACTTTTGACTTCTGCTTGGGGAGCAAGTGACAGAGGACTTTTGAATAGATACAACTTCTTTTTCCTGGACTGAAAGGCCCCTGCCAAGACACTTGTGCCTTGGTCATCTCTTGGACATCTTGATTATTGTTATGTGCTTTAGATGAAATATAATTGAAGATCAAAACAACACAGCATACCACCTTAGATTTGAAAGGCCCCAACTATAGTGCTCTTCTGTAAGGCATTAAACCATGGCTTTTTCTTCAAGCATTGGACCAAGAAGTTAGGTGAGGTGCTTTTTAGGAGTTTTTTTGAAGTAATTATAAAAGCTGCCCCAGGTATAATGTTTTATTGTTTCAAATAAGTGGCTGTAGAAAGCAAAGAAACGAAATGAAAATAAATGAAACAAAATGAAATGAAATGAAATGAAATGATGGCAGAGGGGTAAAAATGAAAGGACAGAGTCACGTTTGAGTTTTCATAGGATTTAGCTTACCGTCTTTCATTACTCTTCTCTGCAGTCTTTCCAGTTCCTCACCATGGAACCTTTTGGTTTCCAGCAGCTTTTATTCTCCTTGGTTCCCTGTGTCTCAATTAAATCCCACAAAAAGAGATCAGGGAAGCATGGGCAGATCTTTCAATGTGCCACATAGACATGCTAACATGCTGCATCCATTCTTCATCCATTCCTCATTCATTTTTTTCAAATGCCCCAAAGAATCCCATATTTTTGACTGCAAAAGATTATTTGAAGATTTTCTTGACAGGGAGCTGACTTACAGCTTTCGGGTGGAGTGCATTCCTAATTCAATGTCCTTTGTCGAATTTTCTGAATGAGAAAGAAGCAACTACAAAAAAATGGTGAAAGCTTCTTCCAGAATGCATCCGGCAATGGGAACAGCATGTGCTGCCGAAGTCCATTCACCTCCAGCAAACAAAGGGCCAGGGCAGTGAAGGGTTGCAAAGATGATAATTGCCTCAGCAGTAATCCTTTTGATTAATTGGTATGCCACCCTTAGGATGGATTTGTCTCATCTGGCGTGCTTATCTTCCAGTATGTGAATACATCTTTAAGAAAAAGTTTCTTTGAACATGCCCAAATCAGCCACCGGAGAAATAAACTAGGACATAAAGAGAAAAGACAGACTAGAAAGAGGGGGGAAGAATGCCACCAAGAAGGTCTGCCTCATGTGGAGAAAAGAAAGGAGTCTGACAGTACAATTAGCGGTAACAACAAAGAACATTGTGGCATCTTAAAAACCAAAGATTTATCGTGGAATAAACTTTTCCAGATTACAATCCTAAATGGGAGCATCCATACAAATAAAAAAATGTGCAGCTGGACTCCTAAGGAAGACACATAGTCCCAGAAAAGTTGCCAATAAATTATGATCATGATTGTAATAGAAAGAGGAAAATATTAAAGATCATGTGGAGTAATCATATTCTAATGAAATTAATTGCCATAATTAATCCAGTTTACATTAAACTAATGTTAATATTAAATAAAATTTAGTTCCACCTTGCTCCAATGTTCTCATCCTGCATCGTATTATAAAATATAGACACTGGCATGTCACTGAAAGATCAAGTATGACCTTTAGGCCCCCACAAATTGGGCTCCCTGATATATACTAATGGTTAAGTAGGAGAGGTGTAAACAGTAAGGTTAAAGGGAAATGAAATGCAGATGGTACACATGGTGATAATTACCTATAGATAATAGCCATTCACAAAATAATTCTTAAGCATAACAGATATATTCTTGCACTGATGAGTTTATTTATAAATGTGGTATTTTTATGAAGGTACATGATGCAACTATTTCCTCCCCCCCCCCAACATTAGTATAGATGTTGATTAATTGTGTGACTGAAGCACAGCAAACTTTTAACTAATTGTTCATCTCATCAAAAGGAACATTTTAAAATACTAAGTGCACCACAAAAGAAATACAATTTAAATAAGAAAAGTTATTCTTTGATTAAAAGGAAAACAATCTTTCATATTTTTAATCTTTCTCTCTTACATTAACATGTCTAAATCAAAACAATTTCCACAAATAAACCTCATGTGGTCTTAATTAACAACCCTACCAATTAAAAATGAACCCCACTGATTGCTAGAGCATTAGCTGATTAATCTATAATCTGAGCCAATTAAAGATTGCAATTTAGTATTTTCCAGACTTACACTGCAGAATATACAAAAGTTTATTTATATATACATAGAGAGAATACACAAACTGTGTGTGTCAGGGGGATGGGCACAATTTAAATATACAGAAAAAAAGAGAGATAATAAGTAAAGGAAGAACATTTGACAGTAAATGTCCAGAGTTGTCCAATGATTATGGTAACACTGAAGCTATGCATGTTCTTCATCTGCACTACACATAAAAAACAGGGAAAGCTTTGATCACGTTGTGGCTGCCATCTTGACTTTTTTTTCCCTCCACTATAGATATCTCTTTGGATATTTATTTGTCTGTCTGTCTGTCTGCTGTTTGTTAGTTGGTTTATATATCAAATTTGTATAGCCAAGAAGTGACTCTAGGCAGATATACATTACTGCTGACCAAAGTTTAGGATATCAGGGTGTGTATGTGTTCATATACTTTCCAAATCCTAGGCACCCCACAAAAGAGGGGTCTGGGAGTGAGCTCTTTCCCACAATCAACATTAACTGGAACTAGTCTTGGGGAAAGGAAGAGAACCATTGTAGCGCTCATAGCTGTTTCAGAAGAATATTATGTTTGACAGCATTGAAAGTTGTGAGTCCATAAAGACTCCTGAATTGTATTTCTTGAATAAAGAAGTGGGATCCCAAAGATGACTATGGTCAAAGGTAGAATATCCTCAGATCTGGGTGGTCCCAACATTAAAAGCCACTTAATCTTGGTAGGATTGAATCAGAGAAGAGTCTTCGCCACCCCCACAGCCTCCTGGCATTGGGACCAAACCTCAACAGTTTCATTTGGCCAGCTTGGGATCAAAAGATATCCAGTAATTGGGTTCCAATAGCATACTAATGTACAGAACTCCAAACTGGTAGATGACCTTACTCTCAATTTCATGTATAGGAGAGCCAGAATAGATCCCCAAAGAATCCCATATGGGAGAGGGGGTAGAGAGAGACTAGGCATCAATCTCTTCTCACACCAGCATCAACTGGAATCAGACTCAGATGCTGTAGAGTGGTACCCCCAATCTGCAGCCCACAGAGCTATCTCAGATTACAGTGGTGAGTGGTAGGACAACTACCAAAAGAACAAGAAGCACAAGAATGGGTGCCTGATATTCTGCCATAATCGCCAACCAGCCCAAAATCTTAGTGCTTAAACCCCAGCTTGAAACCTGACTGAAATTAGTCTACGTAATCTATTTCCTCCAAACTTCTCATCAGCTGTAGACCAAACATTCTCTCTACTATGTTCCCCAGCAAGAAATCCATTTACAAACAGAAAACATGCATTAGCTCCATTCAGTTCTGTAGTTCATTGCCTACCTTTTCTCACCCATCTGTGCTATTTCTTCTTCTTCATAACATAACATAACATAACATAACATAACATAACATAACATAACGTAACGTAACGTAACGTAACGTAACGTAACGTAACATAACATAACATAACATAACATAACATAACATAACATAACATACATAATAACAGAGTTGGAAGGGACCTTGGATGTCTTCTAGTCCAACCCCTTGCCCAGGCAGGAAACTCTACACCGGCTCTAGACTCAGGTCGCAGACGGTGTTGACAGAGATGTTGGCCAATAAAAAGAATTCTATTCTATTCTATTAACTAGCAGAAGTGAAATATAAAAAGAAGGAATTGAATTTTGGAAGGAAAGGCATGGCTGGCTGATTCTTCAAGTCAACATTTTGTTGCAAGCTTCATTGATCTCATTGATTCATTCTCACTGTAAGGTCTGGAATCTGAATGACTCATGCTTGATAACTCTGGATTAATGGGAGGGGCACATTTCTCAAAAGAACACCAGAAGAGTTTTGCTAGCTCAAATCTAAGACACCATCTGTTTCCCACAGTGGTCAACCAAATGCTTATAGGAAGACCACAAATATTCTTCTAGGACTTTTTACCTAGCAGAGGTAATCTCATGATTCTAAACAACTTAATATTGATAGTATGAAATACAATTTATACCCTTTGACTTCTGAATTAGATAAGGAGCTATTTGGTTACAGGAAACCTAAACTTGTTGACCATTTGAGATTCTTAGTCAAGTATCACTAAGAGTCTTTAGGAGGGATCCCTCACACATCCTTGGGAACTTTATGATAAAGTCTGATATGGTCATGAATACGGGGCAGATTAACTGGAAGCTGCCTCTCTCTAAAAACTGCAGAGTTGAAGCTCTAGAGTCAGGTAGGCAATTAAAGACTGAAGTTCTGGTATCCTGCGTAACAAAGGACAGTCTTCCATTAGACTTTGTAAAGAGCAGACCGTTCCAAGTCTAATTTAAAAGTATTTATCATATTTAATACAGAAAACAAAAAATAAGAAACATTTTTTCTTTTACAAACAGCAGCAACAGTTAGTTGCTCAGTGCTGAAAACATATAAACAAGATTTCATTGAAACTCTGAGGTAATCATTTTTGGACCTTAGTTTTTATTTTTAAAAAGTAACATAAATTAAAGCATGGCAGGGAGGGTTTATTTTTTTTTTAGATTTCTGTGAATTTATCCCCTTCAGTGTCCTAGTATATTTACCACAAAACAAATTTTAGAAAAATTTGGGAAGATGAAAAATAAGATTCAAGAAAAAAATGACACACTTTCTGAAATGCATGGGGAAGGTATAGGGTTAAAAATTAAAGTATTTTTTTCCTAATAAAAGTATGAAGACAATAAGAAGGGAGTAAGTTCTCATTTTTCATTTCATAATAAATATCACTAAAATGATTCTAGGAACCAGAAGTCAGCATATTAGAAGTAAGATAAGAGGAAAGCTGCACCAGATCAATGCATTGATGGCTTTAAAAGTATCTTGAAATATCTGTTCTATTCCTTACCCTTTCATTTATGAGTCACCAACAGTTGTTTCATTATTCTCTTATCCTGGCTTAAGGATATTTTTCTCTCCTAGTATGACATTCCTTTCTTATTCTAGGAGGCTGTCGTTGTTAAGCCTCATGCAGCTGGACATGATCATGCAAGTAAGAACTACATAGACTTCAGTATGGTATCTTTAATGTTAACCTCAATAAATATAACATCTTGGAAACTATAAGCGAAATTTCCCATCCTCATTTATTCATCAAGTTCATTTGGTGAACTGGAATGATTTGAACTTCTTCTTCCCAGATTTCTGTTTTATTTTTGGACTTTTATATCTACTTTTCTTTTCCTAACCTTCACAACTTCACCAACAATCTTTTTCAGGCAGTTGAAGACTCTTCAAGAAAAAAAAAACCTTCAAAGTTGTCTCTTCCTCCTCCTCTTATTGTATTAGGAACCAAGAATTATATATTAAAATATGTATCCATCCATCCTAGTGTGTCCATTCATTCATGTAAGAAAAACTATCTGAGAAATAGCTCATCTCATAACAGAATCCAGATTCCTGATTTTGGATGCTTCAGCTTCCATGGTTGGAGCTAAGAAGCACCTTCTTGTTTGGTAGCCACCACACATTATTTTGACATTGATTTTTTAAGTTAACTGGCAGAGGTCTCCCTTAGCATTTTATCTGAGACCTTCTAAGTAAAAATGTCTGGACTTGATTCACATTTCAGTACCAGATTTGCTGGTAAATATTAGCAATAGCAATAGCACTTAGACTTATATACTGCTTCACGGTGCTTTTACAGCCCTCTCTAAGCGGTTTACGGAGTCAGCATATTGCCCCCAACAATCTGGGTCCTCATTTTACCCACCTCGGAAGGATGGAAAGCAGAGTCAGCCTTGAATCTGGTGAGATTCGATCTGCCAAATTGCAGGCAGCCAGCAGTCAGCAGAAGTACCCTGCAGTACTGCATTCGAACCACTGCACCATCATCATCATCATATCATTTTCATCAATAATAAATTTTATTCCAGAGATGGGGAAGACAGAGAGGGCAGAAGCAGATTTCTTTATTTTTAACTTTACACTTTTCTGATGATTTCACACACTTTGCGAAAATGAGTCCTGACATACCATTCAAGGCAATAGTTAGTTCTTGACGAGATAGAAATTGATTACTGCCTATTCTCATTTATTTTCTTCCTCTCCCAATTAAAGATACTACCCAAATAATTTAATTTCATTGATTTATCTACTTTCACCTGTAGCAAGCAACCACAACATAATAGAACATTACAATTTTTTTATGTTTAGGAATAAGTATGGGTTTTTAAAGGCATCTTAGATTATTGATTTGAATTAAAGACCTTAGGTGCTTGAATGAATTTTTCAGATAATATAATGAATTTTTCTGCCCATAAGCTGATGCCTGTGGATTCAATCATCTCCCATTGACAAGTCTGGTTAAATTATCAGGTTGTATGTAATTTTATTTGAGCATAGGAAAATGAGGGTTGCAGCCAAGAGCGTGGTGGGGTTTTCTTTCCTGAAATGATGATTTATTCCTTTTGGCTTCAATAGCGATGGTGTCAGGCATATTTTATACTTCTCCAACTTTGACACTTCAAACATTTGATTTCCCTTTGCAACTTCCAATCTAAAACATGTTTCCCATTATAGACATTGAAGTGACTGCCATGCATACACTGACTCATAAAGCTGTTTTATATTTTCACCAAATATATAATGCTATTTGAATAAAATACAGATGGCCCCTAATGTGTTAAACACAGCAAATTTGCCATTTTCTTTTCCACTGCTTTTTTTTCTCTTCTCCCTTTATTGCACCACCGGCTTCCCTCTTTCCAATCCAACATGGGCCTGCTTGACAGCAGCGTGAAATCTTATCAACCTAAGATTGAATGAATTTGAGATGTAAGAACAACACATTAAACATTCATTCAGAAGTGATGCAAATACGTAAATGTGTGGGAGAAAAATATGCCCCCATGAATTTCCTGTACCCAATGCACATTTCAAAGAGTTCACACTACTCGAATAGAATAGAATAGAATAGAATAGAATAGAATAGAATAGAATAGAATAGAATAGAATAGAATAGAATAGAATTTTTTATTGGCCAAGTGTGATTGGACACAATTTGTCTTGGTGCATATGCTCTCAGTGTACATAAACGAAAAGATACCTTCATCAAGGTACAACACAAATGATGGTCAATATATCAATATAAATCATAAGGATTACAAGCAACAAAGCTACAGTCATACAGTCATAAGTGGAAAGAGATTGGTGATGGGAACGATGAGAAGATTAATAGTAGTGCAGATTTAGTAAATAGTTTGACAGTGTTAAGGGAATTATTTGTTTAGTAGAGTGATGGCCTTTGGGAAAAAACTGTTCTCGTGTCTAGTTGTTCTGGTGTGCAGTGCTCTATAGCATCATTTTGAGGGTAGGAGTTGAAACAGTTTATGTCCAGGATGTGAGGGATCTGTAAATATTTTCACGGCCCTCTTCTTGATTCGTGCAGTATACAGGTCCTCAATGGAAGGCAGGTTGGTAGCAATTATTTTTTCTGCAGTTCTAATTATCCTCTGAAGTCTGTGTCTTTCTTGTTGGGTTGCAGAACCGAACCAGACAGTTATAGAGGTGCAAATGACAGACTCAATAATTCCTCTGTAGAACTGAATCAGCAGCTCCTTGGGCAGTTTGAGCTTACTGAGTTGGCGCAGAAAGAACATTCTTTGTTGTCCTTTTTTGATGATGTTTTTGATGTTAGCTGTCCATTTTAGATCTTGCGATATGATAGAACCTAGAAATTTGAAGGTTTCTACTGTTGATACTGTGTTGTCTAGTATTGTGAGAGGTGGAAGTATGGAAGGGTTTCTCCTAAAGTCTACCACCTTTCTATGGTTTTGAGTGTGTTCAGTTCCAGATTGTTTTGGTCGCACTACAAGGCTAGTCGTTCGACCTCTCATCTATATGCGGATTCGTCATTGTTTTGAATGAGACCAATCACTGTTGTGTCATCTGTGAACTTCAGTAGCTTAACAGATGGATCCAACTTTCTAGTTTCACTAAAGAATAGCTGAATCTGGGCATGCAAATGGGCACAGGAATTCTACTGGTGCAGTGCTATGGCCAACACATAACTTCTGATACTTGCTAAAATAGGTGATCAGTGATCAGTAGGTGATCAGTGGGTAGATCTCATCTGAACTGGACATGTCCACTTCTTACTACAATGGGTTCTTCTTCATTGGATGTGTTCCAGAATAGGAAGTAGTGATGGATGACTGGGGATGGGGAGGTCAAACAGGTGACTCTGATGACAGCAGTATCCTGCCAACATGAGGAAGCCTTTCCCCTTTTGTATGTGCATTTGTGACATTGCACATGCACCCTGAACAGCCAGAGCTTGCAGCATGATGTTTTTTTAGGCATTCTGATGAAAATCTATGAAGATTCTCAGTCATTCAGGTCATGGTTGTCCCAAAGGTGCTTTTTCAAGAGGCAACTGGACTTTCTGATTTTTCTTTGAAGATGATTCACCTCTTCAGCAGAGCTTTGGGACATTCTGATGAAAGCAGCAGCCTATGAATGCCATGCATAGAGGCTAGAGAACTATCTCCTGGGATTGTCTTAAATTAATTTCCTGCATTGAGCAGGGACTGACTAATTGGCTAAATTGGTCAACTTTCTGGATTCTATTGACAGTAATAACAGAGTAGTCACCACAAGGTTATTCCCTTTCAATAGATTAAAAGATCCTTATGGGAATTTCCAGCTCTTCTGTCTTCTGGGTAACAGAATAGCTAAATGTCCACACCCCACCCAAGGTTGCTACTTACTTTGTTTATCTTAAATTGACATCCCAGTATGTCACCCTTGATATAGATTGAACTGCAATCTTCCTTATCCTTATCCTTATCCAGCACAGATGCCAGATAGAACAATATTGGAACATGGTGCTCCTCAGCCATTCTATGTGTGAGAAGAACTTCTATATATTTTTCTCATTTTATTGTAATCTGTCAGTGATCAAGTAAGAGACTTCTGCAGTAAGAACCCATCAATGTGGATCTGGTAGTTGTACACATGTTCTAATTCAGACTTTTCCGATTTAAGGCCTTCTGTAGTTAAACTCCAAGGTTCATAATTAATGGCCTAGAACAATGGGACTGTAGAGATCAACAACTTTGGCAAGGCTGGTCCTTAACAAAGATCAAAGTATTCACTTCGGGAGCTTATATTTTTGGAAGTGATGCATGATATAATACTATAACATGCACGCAGGCTTTGGCAGTAGACATGTTAGTTTTTCACTTTGGAAAGCAGCTGCATTTTTTACAATGACAGAAGTTCCTAATATATAACTTTTATCCATATTTCTGTATGTTTTCCAAATTTAGAAATATGGATAAAAATTAGACTAGAATGTAATTAATTTCCTTGTCCCAATGAAAAGTTGGAGCATATATGATTCTATCTGGATCTGTCTTCCCATTTGGAAAAGTAAGTCAACTGTCTTCAATGGCAAAAACTGAAGGGCAGGGTCCTAGGACATAACTGTATTAATTCATATGGCCTATTAAATGCTACCTAAATTAGTTTGCTGCCTTCCCAGGCAGGGAAAATACTGTCCTGTTGCCCATATTCAGGTAGAATTCAGTGACTTCAGAACCTGAAGGAGTCATCAACTAATACTTCAGCAGCATATATGCCATGCTCAGTCCTAGGTAAACAGAAATAAGTGAATAAAGGAAATAGTCTCTGCAGTTTTAGAGTACTGAAATAAAATATGAATTGCTGAAGAGAGCTTTTGAGCATCTATTTTTTTTAAAAAAAACCAGGCCTCTGTAAGATTTTATTGGCATGCAGAAAGTATCCAAAGATGAGGGCTAACATCAAAAACATCATCAAACTTCTCATCATTCCCATCCCCAATCTCTTTCCACTTATGACTGTGACTGTAACTTTGTTGCTGGAATCCTTATGATTTATATTGATATTGATTGTTCCTGATTGCTTATTTGTACCCCTTGATTATCATTAAGTGTTGTATCATTAAGTGTTAATTTTGTACCCAATGACCATCATTTGTGTTGTAAATGCTGTACCTCGATGAAGCTATCTTTTCTTTTATGTACACTGAGAGCATTTGCACCAAGACAAATTCCTTGTGTGTCCAATCACACTTGGCCAATAAAAATTCTATTCTATTAAAAAAAAATTCTATGAGGGCTAAGAGAAGCAGCACAATTCAGGATCTAAAAGAATGTAAATACAGAAGGAAGGAAGGAAGGAAGGAAGGAAGGAAGGAAGGAAGGAAGGAAGGAAGGAAGGAAGGAAGGAAGGACAATGGAGTTAAGAACTGAAACAGCATGTGTGTTGTATCTTGATTTGGCTTTAGGGTATTAAAAATTAATCCTTTCTTGAGCCTCTGAGTGGAATTTTGCATATTATTTCTGTCAAGCAGCCACAACCAGTTTAGCTCAAGTAATGAGCATCGAGTATGGCTTTGTTCAGACCTGGCTGATGTATTTCTTCTTTTGTCAATGTTTGTTCCCCTATTCCATTTACAGATCACAGCAGAATTAAATCTGTTTGCCAACTTATGGCAGATGTATCATCGAAAGCCCTCATTTGCTCATCGTTGGTCAGGCATGCATGAATACTTGTCTTCTGCTATTATGGCTAAGACATGTGCAATGTTCTGCACTGCTGGAACGATCTGCCTCATTTCTACAAAGGGAGCTACCATGTAGACAAATAAGGATGGAAACATGGTGAGGAGAGAAGCTGGAACAGCAGTGCTGATCAGCCCATCTTCTGCTCCATCAGAATTCCATAGTGGAGAAGTGAAGGAAAAGGAGGAATCAAAGATGCTCTTTTATAAAACCTATTATTTGATACAAGGATCACTCAGTTGACTAGCTTCAGTCTTTGGGAGACACTCTGATACTCTGGAAGTAAGATACAGCATATCACAGTAGTGTATCATACAAAACCTTTCAGTCAAACCTGAAAAGCTTTATCCTGTCTCCCTTTGTTCAGAATATTTTTTTTCTTTTAAAATTTCCCAAATTCCTTCCTTACATTCTTACCAATCAACCCCTTCTCCGGATTGTGTCACAACATTGGTTCTCTTTTCTTTTGCATTACTTAATTTATTATATGTTTATTTAGGATGTTTATATTCTGCATTTCTTCCCACATGTATCATAAATATTCTATCGTCACCATCTTCCATCTGTCACTGACCAGATACAAACTTGTTTAGCTTCAAGCATAATGGCTGCATCATAAGCTTTTAGACAACAGAGGGCAATCCAGTTCATGGGCTTCAGGCCTGAGTGTCCAAGTTGCCATGACCAAATTCTGTCAGATTGCTCAAATTTTTAGTTTTCTCTTTAATAATTGACTTTTAATAATTTTGTTTATTTATCCCACTTGGTGCTACAAGTAATTAGCCCTCAAATATTCCCCCACCCAGTTGTAACTGTCTTCCTCTTATTTTTCTGGCCCAGTTGAATAGTTCGATACACCTCAAATCTTGGATGATGGTGTGGAAAGGAAGAAAAGAAGAAACTTTCTACTATGGGTATCCATAATGAAAAAACTACAACCACTGCTTGTTTGCTAAATACTTTTTAGACTGAGAAAGGCAACCTAAGGGCTAACTGATGTATGATTCTATGTAATCCTAACAGTGAGGACAGTTAACCAATGGAAGAGCTTGCTTTCAGAAGTTGTGGGTGCTTTGTCACCGGAGGTTTTTCAGAAGACTGGGCAGTCACTTGTCTGAAATAGTCCCTTCCAGCTCTATTCTAACTGATTGACAATCAGATGCCTTTCAGAACCTAATGCTTTCATGTGATCCCCCTACTTGTTTTTTTCCTAGGTTGGAGACCATTTTTTTCTCCTCAATTTTTGTTTTAAATGGTGAAATATACACATAAAGGAATCTACATTAAATAATTACAGTGAAGAAAACCTCCCAAATATGTTAAAATGACTAAAATGAATTAAATGCAAGAGCAAGATTAGGTAGCTATATGGTACTTAATAGAGCTATATAGTACTATAAGAGCTACAATATATGGTAAATACAACAATCTACATACAATTATTTTTTATCATTAAATCTAGGGCTATATAGTAATGTGCCATTTCATTTTCTCATGTTTAGAACAGAGATTTTTAAAAGATAGATTACAAAATATCTAGGATCCATTCCTTCAAATTAGGAGAATGACTTTCTTTCTAATTACAGAGACCCTTAGCTATATATCAGCCTTGAGAGAGCCAAACTTTTCATTAAAACACAAATTCCATGTTTAAGAATATAGTTCAACATCACACTGAGACCCTTAATTACAATATTTCTTTTCCAAATTAAATTCTTCCAAACTTAAATCCACATTTACAACAAAAACAAAGCTGTCATCGGATCATACATTAATACACCTTCCAACGTCTTGCATTGCCAACATAAGAAATCTAATATTTATTCTATTTGAAGCATTCTTTGGGAGGCCTAATGATCCTTCATCAGAATTAATTTCACCAGAAATGTAGACACTTCTGAATGTCAAAGTCAGAATTTGTTTTTGATTCCCACAAAATCATAAAGAAAAAGAAAAGGAAAAGGAAAAGGAAAGGAAAGGAAAGGAAAGGAAAGGAAAGGAAAGGAAAGGAAAGGAAAGGAAAGGAAAGGAAAGGAAAGGAAAGGAAAGGAAAGGAAAGGAATCCTAGCTAGTACATATCTGCTTCTATCAGGCAAGGAGACATCCTGCTCTTCCTTCCCATTTTTGAGAGTGGCACTCGTTTACTACTGTAAGGATTCTCAAAGTTGTCCAAATTCTAAAGAGTGCTGTAATAAACCCTCAGATTGCCAAGCTACTTCCTTTTGTCCCATCAATGAGCTGCCCATATTTTATAGGACAGCCAATAGATTCACTTTAGATAAGAACTTTCAGTTTCCTCTGAGTGCCACTATAAATGATGGGTCTCCACTATAGCTCCTGAAAGATGTTGGGGAGAGAGAGAGAGAGAACAAACTTCATTTCATAGATTATGAATCACACACAATTTAGGTTCTTACTTCCCCCAAAGCTGCTCTTCCGTTAGCAGTTTTCAGTTGTCAAGCAATTTATTATTCTTTGGAGTCCTTGTACTATAACAGGGATGTCAAACTTGCGACCTGCGGGCCGGATGCATCACACGCTGACCATGCCCAACTCCATTTTCGTGAAGGGGAAAAAAGTGGTGACACATCACGTGACAACAATGTCTCATTGCGAGTTTGACACTCCTGTACTATAAGAAGCAGCATAACAAACAAGTTATAATTTCCCCAAGAAGCTATAGACCTTAACTGTTGGTTAGTTAAATGTATTTAGTATATATTTTCATTAGCCTATTCACAACTTATTTCTTCCTGAAGGTACATGTTAGGTAACCCTCCATGTTTGTTTGTCTCAAAATATTACTACCTTATTTATTTAAGTTTTATTTATTTTTTTATTTTTTTATTTTTCGTACTTTTATACCGCCCTATCTCCCTAGGGACTCAGGGCGGTGTACAGCCATATAAAAAACACATAAATATACAAAGTAAAACATTCATCTAAAAAACTTATTATAAAGGCCAAATATTTAAAATAGACATATAAATAATAAAACCCAATTTAAAACCAAATCTAAAATTTAGACATTTAAAAATTTAAAACCCTAGTCCAGTCCTGCGCAAATGAATAGATGTGTCTTAAGCTCGCGGCGGAAGGTCCGAAGGTCAGGAAGTTGATGAAGTTCTGGGGGAAGCTCATTCCAGAGGGTGGGAGCCCCCACAGAAAAGGCCCTTCCCCTGGGCATCGCCAGTCGGCACTGCCTGGCCGACGGCACCCTGAGGAGTCCCTCCCTGTGAGAGCGCACGGGTCGGTGGGAGGCATTCGGTGGCAGCAGACGGTCCCGTAAGTAACCCGGCCCTATGCCATGGAGCGCTTTGAAGATCATTACCAAAACCTTGAAGCGCACCCAAAAACCACAGGCAGCCAGTGCAGTCTGCGCAGGAGGGGTGTTACATGGGAGCCATGAGGGGCTCCCTCCATCACCCGCGCAGCTGCATTCTGAACTACCTGGAGTCTCCGGGTGCTCCTCAAGGGGAACCCCATGTAGAGAGCATTGCAGTAGTCCAGACGAGATGTCACGAGAGCATGAGTGACCGTGCACAAGTCATCCCGATCTAGAAAGGGGCGCAACTGGCGAACCAGACGGACCTGGTGAAAGGCTCTCCTGGAGACGGCCGTCAAATGGTCTTGAAAAGACAGCCGTCCATCCAGGAGAACGCCCAAGTTGCGCACCCTCTCCATTGGGGCCAATGACTCGCCCCCAACAGTCAGCCGAGGCTGCAGCTGACTGTACCGGGATGCCGGCATCCACAGCCACTCTGTCTTGGAGGGATTGAGCTTGAGCCTGTTTCTCCCCATCCAGACCCGTATGGCTTCCAGACACCGGGACAACACCTCGATAGCTTCGTTGGGGTGGTACAGTGTGGAAAAGTACAGCTGGGTGTCATCAGCATACAGCTGGTACCTCACACCGAAACCACTGATGATCTCACCCAGCGGCTTCATATAGATGTTGAACAAGAGGGGCGAGAGAATCGACCCCTGAGGCACCCCACAAGTGAGGCGTCTCGGGGCCGACCTCTGCCCCCCCGTCAACACCGTCTGCGACCGATCGGAGAGATAGGAGGAGAACCACCGATAAACGGTGCCTCCCACTCCCAATCCCTCCAACCGGTGCAGCAGGATACCATGGTCGATGGTATCAAAAGCCGCTGAGAGGTCTAATAGGACCAAGGCAGAGGAATAACCCCTATCCCTGGCCCTCCAGAGATCATCCACCAACGCGACCAAAGCCGTCTCAGTGCTGTAACCGGGCCGGAAACCGGACTGGAACG
The DNA here is from genome assembly GCF_028640845.1 of Ahaetulla prasina. Classification (NCBI taxonomy): domain Eukaryota; kingdom Metazoa; phylum Chordata; class Lepidosauria; order Squamata; family Colubridae; genus Ahaetulla; species Ahaetulla prasina. The sequence continues at coordinate 54,262,218 of NC_080539.1, forward strand.
GGTCTAGATAGACAGTTTCCTCCAGGTACCGGGGTAGCTGACATGCCACCACACTCTCTACAACCTTCGCCGCGAAGCGAAGGTTGGAGACCGGACGATAATTACCTAACACAGCTGGGTCCAGGGAAGGCTTCTTGAGGAGAGGCCTCACCACCGCCTCTTTCAAGGCGGCCGGAAAGACCCCCTCCAACAGAGAAGCATTTGTAAGCCCCTGGAGCCAGCCTCGTGTCACATCCTGTGCGGCCAGCACCAACCAGGAGGGACACGGGTCCAGTAAACATGTGGTGGCGTTCAGCTTACCCAGCAACCTGTCCATGTCCTCGGGAGCCACAGGGTCAAACTCATCCCAAACAATCTCAACAAGACGGCTCTCAGACATCCCACCCGGATCTACCCAATTTTGGTCCAGACCGTCCCGAAGCTGAACGATTTTGTCGTATAGATAACCACTAAACTCCTCAGCACGTCCCTGCAGCGGGTCATCCCGCTCTCCCTGTTGAAGGAGAGAGCGAGTCACCCAAAACAGGGCAGCCGGGCGGTTATCTGCCGACGCAATGAGGGAGGAGACGTAGCAACGTCTCGCTTCCCTCATTGCCACTAGGTAAGTCCTAGTATAGGACCTAACTAGTGTCCGATCAGCCTCCGAACGACTGGACCTCCAAGAACTCTCTAGGCGTCTTCTCCGGCGTTTCATCTCCCTCAGCTCCTCTGAATACCAGGGAGCTGGTTGAGACTTACGCCGGGTCAGAGGCTGCAAAGGCACGACACGATCCAAGGCCCCCGCCACGGCTCGTTCCCAAGCCACGACAAGTTCCTCGGCTGTGAGCCAGACCCTCAGGAAACGGCCCAAGCTCCGTCTGGAACCTCTCCGGGTCCATCAGGCGCCTGGGACGGAACCAACGAATTGGTTCCGTCTCCCTGCGGTGTTGAGTGGCGGTCAGAAAGTCTAGGCGAAGGAGGAAGTGATCTGACCATGACAAAGGCTCAATGACTAAATCCCTCAAATCCAGATCCTTCAACCACTGACCAGAGATGAAAATCAGATCCAAAGTGCCACCCCCACTGTGAGTAGGGCCATCAACTACTTGAGTCAGGTCCAAGGCCGTCATGGAAGCCATGAACTCCCGAGCAACTGAAGATGACAGGCCGGTCGATGGCAAGTTAAAGTCCCCCATGACAATAAGTCTGGGGGTCTCCACCGCCACTCCAGCCAGCACCTCCAGGAACTCGGGCAGGGCTGCTGCCACGCCGCAAGGAGCCAGGTACGTGACAAACAAGCCCAACTGACATCTATGACCCCACCTCACAAAGAGGGATTCACACCCGGCAATCTGAGGTACAGTGGTCTCCCTCGGCTCCAGACTCTCTCTAATCACAACCGCCACCCCTCCACCCCTACCCTGGGCCCTTGGCTGATGGAATGCTCGGAAACCCGGCGGGCACATTTGAACAAGGGGCACGCCCCCTTCTGTGCCCAACCAGGTCTCCGTAACACCCATTAAGTCCGCGGCACCCCCCTGAATAAGGTCATGAATTAGGGGGGCCTTATTGGCCACGGACTGTGCGTTGCACAACATCAGCCGAAGCAAATATTAAGCAATATTTTAAGCAAAATATTAAGCAAATATAAAACAAGTAAATGAACTAATCCTATGCACCATGGTTATGTATAGATCTCTCTGTGTGTGTGAGTGCCTGGAAACACATGCTCACACACACACATGTACACTACACACACATACACTGTATATACACACACAGATATGTATGGGGAGAGAGAGAGAGAGAGTTATATGGAGAGATATAGAGATGATAGGTTTCCTTTTCAAAAAGAGTGGCAGAAGTCTTTTAATTCCTTTTCTCATATTGGGAGTCTGCAATGTAATTCAGTGGTCTTAAGATTTAATTGTATTTTTATCATTATATTCTGGGGACTGCACTGCAGTGTTTATTTTAGTTGCCAAGCAGGCTAGAGCTGAGCTAAGTTTTATATTCCATTCTATTGTTTTGTATGTATATTAATACAACAATCCATGGATCGTCAAGTTGTATCCAACAGCTTATGTCAGAAATCATTACTCTGCATATATAACACTTTTACACTTTTGCCTCTTATTTTTCACTTCCACTTCCATTTTTTGTCCCCAATATACTTACCCATGTATCTATTTGGCAAATAGGATGGTACTTGATTAAATGGATGTTAGTGACAAATATTTATTTTATGGTACCTAGTGTTTGACAACAATGACATCACATGAGATGTCATTGGAGCACAAATGGAAAATTAAGATGTTTTAGTTTTGCTGCCATTACCAGTAACTGTACATATATTGTGTCATGCATATAAAGATTACCATGAACATTTTAAGGCCAACATCTTTAAACAAGTTTTCTTCCTACTTACTAATTTCTTTCTCCCCTGCAACCAACTCTTTGCAATTCAACACTTTAAAGATTGAAAAGATCCAAAAATTTTAAGACCAATGTGGTCTGTATTGCAATCAAAATCTCAGCTCTCCAGTCCCATTTGCTAAATTTGCCTGGCAGATCGTTCATTTCAGAAGTTGATAGTTCCTTTTGTGCTATGTAAATAGTATATGTCTCTTCGGGTCTGAAGAATTTTCTTTCTTTTTATCCCCAAGGAACATTGTTTAGAGCACAGTTGGTAGCTTCTTTCATTTTTTCTACCTTATAGATGTACAAAGTTGTTTGAAGAAGCCAAGGAAATATGGCTTGAAGAAGCCATTGAAATTTTCAGCACATGAAAAGGTTCCTGTGCGTCTCACAAGAAATCCTATGAATGCAAAACCCAACCTCCTACAGAAATTATTGTGCACTTTTCTTTCTTCTGCCATTTTCAATTGCAAAGGAACACTTGTTCCTTTGGGCTAAAAACTGGATTTAAAGAAGTTTGAACAAAAGTTATTATAATATTACTGCTTTTATTGTGGAGTCTATTCTGTAGGTTTCTATTCATATTCTATAAGAAACTATAATTATTTTTTAAAAGTGTGACCTAATGAAGGCTTTATATTAATAATCAAATCTGAGACATCGAGTCTTGGACCACCACTATTTCTTCTATTCTATTTCCATTTTTGTGAATGGAAATAATGTCGAAGAAACAGAGGCGGATAATATTTATCGCATTGAGTTATCCCACAAGGAATTGTCTCACAGCAAGTTGGCCATGGCTAGTTGTTCCATGATGAGTTGGCTGGGGCAAGATGGCCCCAGTAAGATGGCTAAGCTGGGTTGGCATGGCAAGGTGGTCAAGGCGAGTTGATTGCAGCGAGATGGCCACAGCAAGATGGCTTTGATGAATTGGTTGGGGCAAGTTGTCCCATTCTGTAAAGTCTATTATGTCAAACTGTAATGGACTACAATTTATGTTATCAAATACAATCTATTTGGATATAGGAATATTGCATCTTTTGAGAAAAGAGAGGTGAAAATAAATGGAGAGGCCAGCAGAAAAGAAATGTATAGGGTACTGTACAGACATTTTTAAATATATATTGGAATAACTTTCCTAAAGAAGAATCTAAGCTACCTAACTGAATTTCCTCCAACACTGTCCTCACAATAATCCAATAGGTTTGATTCCTATAGTATTTTTTAGAATTTTGTGAGTAAAGGACTATTTGAATCTAACTGTTATGTCACAACATACTTGATCACAGAGGTGGGCAATGTGAGTAAACACAATCACAGAGAGTGGCAGATATACAAACTGGAGAAAGTTTTAGAAAATCCCAAAAAATCCAATCTGTAGGGCCTGATGTCTAGAAATGTCAAGATTTTATTAGTGGCTAAGATGCTGAGCTTGTAGATTGAAAGGTCGATAGTTCAGCGGTTCGAATCCCTAGTGCCGCATAATGGAGTGAGCTCCTGTTCTGCCAACCTAGCAGTTTGAAAGCATGTAAAAATGCAAGTAGAAAAATAGGAACCACCTTTGGTGAGAAGGTAACAGCATTCCATGCACCTTTGGCATTTAGTCATGCCAGCCATATGACCACAGAGATGTTTCCGGACAGGGCTGGCTTTTCGGCTTTGAAATGGAGATGAATACCACCCCCTAGAGTTGGGAATGACTAGCACATATGTGCAAGGGGAACCTTTACCTTATAGTTCTTGTAGTTTGAAACTCATTTCAGGCTTTTATACATTCATTTTATGTTTTAAAACAATCCACAGCTTGAACAAATGCCTCTCATATAGAAGTCCACAAGGTTCTGCCTCCAGTTTGGTTTGACAATAGCCATCTCTAGAAGCATTCCTTTATGATAACACAGTATTTTAGAATAGCAGGCAATAAAAGGGACCCAAGAAGCCACTCAGAGTCACTCGACAGTGAGTTGTATTGCATATAAATTTAATAAATAAATAAGTTACAGCCAAAGCAGAAGGACGTTCATCCATTTCATTTTATTTTCATATAAAAATAAACAATTTAAGAACAAAAGTAGAAAGTTTCCTGGATGTACAAACTAGGTAACAGCATGACATTTGTCACGTTTAACATTTTCTTGCTTGCTTTCATTGAAAGCATAATCTACATCCATCTATTTTGCCTGTTACAAATTTTCCATTATTAAGGCTTGGATTCATTTGCTGTTGTTAAAAACGTTTTATTTTTAAAGCTAGTAAGCAACAGCTTAAGAATTCAAAACAATCACCAGCAGAAATGTATCTTTTGCTGTTAATACTCTGGAAAAAAAAATATCTTTCATTAGTGGTAGTTGCCATTTTGATGTGGCTGGGGATACATTTATATCTGCTTTTGGATAAACAAAAGTGACTAACCCAAATAAAGTTTTTCCCCTAGTATTCTGAACATCTAGTTGCAGGATGTTATGTCATCATTTATATTGGGAACAATTCCATGATTTTCTTAGAACCAAATGCAACTGAGAACCTCTTTCACAGTAGTGTCCCTTGGATAGAAATTTGGATAGTCCATCGCATCAATATTAGAATCCAGACTTTTCCGTTCATTAAACATCTCAGGTGTGCAGCACATCAAGTGTGCATTTTAGTCTCAGATTTCAAAACTTTTGATTTTGTGTCAAATTAATACTAATCAACTCTAAATATTAGCAAGGCTATAGGAATATAGCAAGGCTATAGGAATGAATTGATCAAGTCATGATGCATATCTAAATGCCAATTCAAAATTTTGTTTGTGTCTATTCCTGTGCCCCGTTTTCGATAAAATAGGACACTGGAATATATAAAAAGAAATTTTTAAATTAGCATTTAGATAGGCATAACTTGATCAATTCATTCCTATAACCTTAGATCAATTTAACCAAAAATGAAACCCATGAGAAGTTTTATAGATCTTTATAGACTCAATTGCTGGAGGTTCCTATGAAGTCCATTGAGATAAATTAAACATAAATTGGCATAAATTAAACTACAATTTTCAGAAGCTTCTGTAACATGATAATACCTGCTTCCCTTTCCCCTATTAAAAGGATTATGATTAGCCCCCATGTCTAATGGACTTCTAATTTCTGAAGCTGTGTGAGATACATTCACCCATATGGGAAAAGTAAATGGATTCAGTTTAGAGTGTGAACTGGAGACAGCAATTACCCTACCCATTTACTAACACATGCTCACACTCGTAGGCTTACAATGTATAGTTCTCTCATACTTCAATTTCATCACAATAAGAAGCAACTTCTAGCTTATTGTTAAACTAGGCACAGGCTAGGGTAACTGTATAGGTACTATAATTGCAAAATTCAGTCAGTTAACCAGTTAGACTGATTAAAAGCATATTAATCATTTTTTTTTAAAAAGTAAGTGAGCAGCAGATACACAGTGCATACACTTTTACACAATCAGATTAAAACTGCAGATGACTTGTACAACTTTAAAAGTGGCATCATTTCCAGTGGTGCTACCAGAGGACACTTGGGTAAAAAAAAAAAATTCAGAACCCCATTCAACAAATTGAGTCCCCAGAGCTGCAGAATTAGCTTGTGATATGCTAAAGTCGGTAAAGTAATATCTGATACCCTCAAGAGAGAATGCACTCCATAAGGTCATAATATTTGAAGGCTAAAAGGACTGAACAGCACCTCTGATTTCTTCCTCTATTAAAGCGAAGCAATGTTTCTTTTAAGATCATATCTACTGCAAACTGTGCAATTGAGCATATTTTTTTCACAGACAAATTTTGCTGGTTTAATGAAACTGACAGAATTACTAGATTGTAAAAAAAATAATGGATGGCAATTCTGATAGCAAATAAATCCCTTACTCAAGGACCACCCTGATGTTCACACTTTTATGTTTCATACAATCACAGAAGTCCTGATTGTCTTCCAGAAAGTTTGATCTTCAAGAGATTTAACAGTGCTGCATTAATTATACTTACTCACATAAATATTGGAACAAGTAATCCTGAGCTTCTTATGAAAAAGAAGAATTTCCAGCCAACCCTCAGCCAAATTGTACAGAGGGTGTATATTTCGAGTCAGAAAAGCATGCTGCTGCTTTCTAACACTGTAAAGCTAGCCATGCAGTGTGTCACATTTTGGATTTCATTCTGCTTCTTCATATGGAGTCACATTTTAAAAATGTCATTATATTGCACATTCCTTCAGGTAATAAAGGTCTCTTCTTTGACGTGTTTTGCGCTTTATAGATTGAGTGGAGTTTCCTCCCCATTCTCAGCTTCTTTGCACACAAAAGCCATTTTCATTCAAAAAAAACAAAACAACCCAACAGCTGTCATATTGACCAATTGAACCAGGGTAGCAAACCTGGGTGCACTTACTATGGAGTAAGGCACATAGATGTAGATGTAATCTGAGTAAACCTGCCCAGAATTGAGTTTATAGGACACATAAACTTCATCCGGTCACTTTCACATATGTTATCTTGTCATGGTCAGGTACAGTGGAAGTGGATCCCATCTTGAAGTAGACAAGTTGACGACCTTGTCAGACAACAAATATTATTATTATTATTATTATTATTATTATTATTATTATTATTATTATTATTATTATTATTACTACTACTACTACTACTACTACTACTACTACTACTACTACTACTACTGATTACAAAGTATAAAGAAATTTTATTCTAAAACCAACTCTGAAGTTATCCAACTTCAACAAAGGAGAAAGAAAGGAGAGTGGAGGAGAGGGTAAGATAGGAGAGGAAAGGGAGAGAGAGGAATGGAAGAAAGGGAAAAGAAGAGAAAGAAAGGATAGGGGGAAAGAGCAGGAGAGAAGGTTAGAAAGGGAAAAGAAGGTAGGAGTGGGGGAAAGGAAGGAGAAGTAGGGAAGAGGAAGGAGAGAAGGAAAGAAGTAAGTAGGAGAAGAGAGAAGAAGGTAGGGAAGGGAAAGAAAGAAGGAGAAGAAGGTTTGTTGTAAAATGAGGGAAAAGAAAGAGTAGAAGAGCAACCCTGAATGCAATTAAAAATTTATTTTTTCATTTTTCTTTCTTTAGAAAATATATGTATATGTGTGATCAACTTTGAATAAGAGAATGTACATTTACAATATGTGAATAAGAAATAAAATTTAGAAAAAATTATTTTAAAAAAGTTATCCAACTACAGCCTCTTCTTTTGCAAGGTATATAGTCAGGATCATAACTATACATCAAGAGTTCTCAGTGGTTACTTCTAAGAAAGCAATAGCCTTCCTATGAAGATTAGCTATAGCCCATCTAGTGTGAGACATGTTTATCGCAAATGTCTTTGGATTCAATAAAAATAAATAAATGATACATATTCACATAATCGCTCTATGACAGGGGTATCAAGCAGGTGGCCCCCGGGCTGGATGCATCACATGCAGGCTATGCCCACCCCAGTTCTGTGAATGGGAAAAACATCACAAAGCTTCACATGATGGCAACATGATGTCGTGAGTTTGACACCTGTGCTCTATGAGAACTACACATTCCAGGATTCCTGATATACAAATACCACTTTAAAAATCTGGAATATTTTGATCTAATCCAACCAAAGCATAATATTATTAAATAAGCAATGTTGCCATGTATACTGAAGAGCTCTTGGTTGAAATAATCCATTGCTCTGTAATAAGTGCAGAAGCATGGCATTTATGTTCTGATTATAGCAATACTGTCACCATTCCCGGTGCAACCCCAATAGTTAGTGATATGACCAATCATGGGAGGACAATTTGCTATGTGCATACCTATCTATCTAGCTATATATAGGAGAGAGATTGGGAAATTAATAACTGTGTGTCCTTTCTTCTCACCTTATCTTTCAAGTGTTGCCCAAGCAAATTAAGATACAATGTTTTAATCAAGGAAGGTTCATCCAAAAATAATACTAAAATACAAAGTTTAATTTTCAGGTTCAAAGGGGGATAATATGCTATCTAAACTGCAATAGATTACTTTGCACAACTTTTGAGTCCATGTACACATAATTTGAGGGATGCGGGGGCTCAGTGGCTAAGACGCTGAGCTTGTCAATCAAAAGGTTGGCAGTTCAGCAGTTCGAATCCCTAGTGCCATGTAACAGGGTGAGCTCCCGTTACTTGTCACAGCTTCAGCCAACCTAGGGTTAATTTCTTGTAAATTGTTTCATAGGCCAGAAACATATTTCAAAGTTATTATTAAACTGTTCATAATATAATTCAATAGCCAAGACTGATAGCAGCAGACGTGACCTTTGTTAAGTTCCCAGAGTTCATCTGAGGCTGCCCTTTGAGTGAGGTGGCATTTGTTAGGATCTGCGAGTGCTGAGATATGAGAACAGAATGCTCTACTTGTCAAAGGAAGATCCTGCTTACATTGCATCCAGCTGGAAACAGTCATCCAGCACACACACGCTAATCTCTTTGGAACTCATCAAGACTGATAAAGAAAAGGCATTGGAATGTATTTTCCAAGATCACTATTGTAGCCTATGGACCTCGGCTTAGTCTTAACACAAAGGAGAGTGGCTTCCCTAAATCCCTTCTCTCAAGTGCTATCATCATCAAGAACTTGTCCTCTGGGTACTCCCAAGACAGATTTTTAAAATATATATATTTATATATATACTAAAGCCATTTGCTGAATGAGCTCCTGAGATTTCTCTGAATTCTCCTGAATAATGATTTGGCAGGTGAATCTCCTCATTAGTAGTCCCTATCCATAAAATGCCCTCCATAAAAATATTTTTGAGCCATCTTTCTTGATTTTGAATCACAGGCAGATCTTTATTTTCATTTTTCTTTTGTTTTCCTCTCAAGTAATGTTTTATTGGCTTCTATATTTTATATTTTCATATCTTCTATAGTTACGTTTGGAGCTAATCCTTTCTCTCTACGTATGCTATTTCTCCATTTTAAAATGTTTCAATTTTCCTGCTATATTTTTATTTCATTTTGGATATTAATTTTATTGCTCTTATTATTGTATACGTTGTCCCGAAAGCCTCAGGCAGCCTGGCTCAACATGGATTCTTCTAGATACTTTAAAAATATATTTTTAAATGGCAAGGCACTATGGCTATTGGCCATCCTAGCTGGAATTCTGAGAATTGTAGGCCTAACTCAAGAAACAAGATTAATTCACCTCATAAATTTGAATTATACTGATTCCTTTTACAAACTAAAATGTGATGGAAAGCACAATTTGCCATTCATTGTCTAATTCAGACAATTCTATGTGTTTTAGTCACAAGGAATCCCTTTGTAGAATTTACACAGTTGATGAATTGATCACTATTTACTTGATAAATGCCTCCAAAGAATATTAAAAGCAAGGTACAATAATCACAGAGATGATTATGGTATCATGAACAGATTGATTATTTTCTTATGAATGTGTCAATCTTCTTTTTTTTAAAACATTCTCATTTTGCTAGTTTAGGATTTAAAAAAACTTTTTAAATTAGCAATCATTACCTGTCCAAGTTGTTTGGTTGATGAAAACGAAAGCTTTGCATTGCGAATGACTCTCGCATACCTCTATAGCCTCATTTACATCAAATACAGAAAGGAGACATCCTTTATGATGGTAGGATGGCCAGCATCTGTAATTTTCATTGATTATTGTAGCTTCAGGCACTCTTTTATAATCTAGAAAAAAAGCAAAGAAAATCCACATTTAAAATGCATTCTTTCTGGCAAATTGGGCTTTGACTGTGTCTTCAAAAATGTTTCCAACACTCTTCTCATTTCCTTAATATACCGCCTCTGTATGTGTTTTTAATCTTGCACCAAATATTTGCCAAAAAGAATATTTTGTTATATGCACTTTGATAGAATAAAATTGTGAGCAAGGTTTCTCTGTGCCCCTAATTCTATCCCACTTCTCTTTCCTGTGAAAAGTAAGTCTTTGATTTCATTGAGGTCTTTGTGGACCGACTTTGTGGACTCATCCACATCAATGAGTAAAGACTTCAGCTCTTGTTATTCTTAAATCAGCCTCAACCTGGTGCCTCATGTGTGTTAAGACTGCAAATTCCAGAAGTCCCAAATCAATGATTAGGCTGACTAGGAATTCTGGGGAATGTAGTCCCACACACAGGGGAAGAACATAGTAGGACTTCATAAGCATTCCCAGCCCTTGTTCGAAATCAGGAGAGCATAGCTGGGTTTTGCCTATTTTGTAATGAACCAGCAAGGTCTTAATGAAGCCAACTTTTCTTTGTCAGTTTAGTTTAAAAGGGCAGTGACCTGATGAGCTCCATAGAGAAAGACACGGGGCAAAATGATATAGTTGGTTCTTGCCCAGGCACATCTTATCTGCACTCTGGATTGACTTTGATTCATTCTCCCTTCCATTTATGCCTCTCTTTCACACACATTTTGCTCACAACTCAGTGCTGTTTTCCAATTGTTTGAGGATACCCCTAATTAATGCATCAAATAATTAAACTAATCAGGTATAATTAGCTCTATTTAGCCACAGGACTCCCAAAACCCATCCCAAGAATTTGTTAAACATGTACTTCTAATTGTACTTATTTAGGACAGTATAGATTTCCTATTTTATAGCCTGTACTTTGTGTGAATCATTTCATTTCATCTAAGAATATTTTGCTTACCACTATGAAACTTAAGTTTGTTGGTATTTTGGAGAAAGTTTGCTAACAAAGCCATAATTGGAATTGAACAGTCGCTGCACTTAGTGGGATTTGTGTGGTAAATAGACATGAACCAGATATTATAGTTCAAAACAATCACAAGACAGTGGAACGACATTTCAGCCAACATTTGTGATTCGACATTTAGAAATTATAAGCTTTTGGATTTCTGCTATTTTGCAGAATGTGAAGTCCATAGTTTTTATTTGCAAGAACTCAACCTGGACCCTGCCACCATTCCCTTTTTTAGGAATAGATTAGTGGGAAATCTCCACAAAGTGAATTTAGTGGCCTAGATAAAACTTGTAGTATTACCTAACATGCACTGCTCATGCGAAAAGATTCACACAAATAATATTTTTGGTTTTGGCATCTTGCACGGGTATGGAATACCACTCATCAGGCAGATGCCTACAGGCCAGAAGCCACAACTCTCCAAAGATCTCAGGGCTCTGGACTAGCATAAATACTTTGTCATAACATATTTGGTAAATAGTAACACAAGCCCACAAAAATATATACAACCATTTAGAACAGGGATATCAAAATGTATTTCTTTGAGGGCTCAGTATTGTAGTTCTCCATGGGCCGGCAGGGGGAAGAAAGTTGGGGGGAGATGGGACGGATGCCTCCTGCAGCACCCTGCCAACCAAAATAAGGCATGAGGGCTCCTTCTGCCCCGTTTTTGGGCGCAACAGCCTCCTGCAGCACTTTACTGAACAAAACAGGGTGCCTGAGGCCCCCTATACCTATTTTCAACTTCCATGGCCTCCTGCAGCACTCTGCCAGCCAAGAACGGGCCTCCAGCAGCACTCTGCTGGCCAAAACCAGGCCGTACGGAGGCCCTGTGAGGCCCATTTTTGGCCGGCAGAGACACCACAAGCCGTTCTTTTGATATTTCCAGGCCAGCCCCACGGGCCGGATTTAAGCATCCCGTGGGCCGCATTCGGCCCGCAGGCCTTGAGTTTGACACCTCTGGTGTAGAAAGACAACTCTAACTGGGACTTGAGATAGAAAGTTATTGAATATGAGAACTTATAAAGTTGAATTTGTAAAGAAATGCTTGGGGAAAACCCTAGACCAACTGTTTCCATTAGCTTTTTGACAAATTTTCAGCAGTGGCATAGATTTTGTTATTATTATTATAAAAAGTTTTTATTGGTCAAAAAAAATTTATGCAAATACATATCAGGTATGGTAAATTTTCATTTTTCTTATACATGATAAGAATTTTACTCAAAATTTTAAACACATACAACAGCCATATGGCAAGCAGGTGATACGAAGTAGCTAAGTTTCAATCTTACACAATAAGGAAGGGTCAAGAATAATCAGAATATCATACGAAAGAGAATAAGGAAAACCAACACAATACCAAATATCTTTGTCACTTCCTAGTTTTGGATCTCAGAACTCTGGGTTCAGCCTGACCCAACTCCAGGGCCGCAACAGCGGCAGCCGCCTCCGCCCCATGGTCTATAACCTCCCCTTCTTCAATTCCTGGGTCATCTAAATCCAGGGGGGCTTTGTGTTCCTCCACGTAGGCCGCAGCCTCCGCAATTGTACTAATTTTTTTCGTAATGCCCTCCCGGAAAATCATCAATCCCTCTGGCATCAGCCATCTGAAGCCCACTCCCTTCTGGTACAATTTGCTTGATAAAAAATAATATTTCTTTCTCATTTCACGTACCTGTCTGGGAATCTGCCTCAGAATGGCTATCTCCCTGCCCCTATAAGTCAGTGCCCCACTCCTATGTTTTCTAAGAATTTCATCTCTCGTCTCTCTTTTCACAAATTTGACATGAACCTCTCTAGGAACTGCATGCGTGCGTGCATATTGTGAATTAACTCTATAAACTCGATCCACATCCCAATTCATAAAATCAACACCTCTCCCAAGAAATTCTCCCAACAGTTTAGTCACAACATCTCTCAAGTCTTCTTGGTCCACTTCTTCCAAATTTTGAAACCTAAGGAAATAAGACATTTTATCCATCTGTAGTCCAAGCACAGCATTGCTTGTCGTCTCCCCTCTTTTCTGCACTGCCGCATCTCACCCTCAGACCTTCCACTTTCTGCTTATTTTCTGCTGAGACTTGTTGAGTATCCTTTAAATCCTTTTGGATAGTCACAATTTCTGCTCTTATTTCATCAGTTTCTTGTCCATATTAGATAACTTTTCCAGAATTCTCTCCATTTCTCCAGCAGTTGGTCTCTGACCTTTGCCATTTAAAAAAAATTTTAAAATCCTCAGGCAAGCACAGTATCCTTATAATTTCCTCCGGATCCACCAGGGGCACTCACAGGAGCAACGAGTCCAGAGTACAGTTAGTCAACCAGGAAGCCGAAGGAAGTGATGTCATCAAGATTCTCATAGTGAAGGCGGAAGCTGGGCGCCACCATTGTTCCCCAGAGGAGGGGCCTCAAACCCTCCCTCCTAAATTTCTCCATCACCTCTTCTCTCCAGAGCTCCACAAAACCGGTAATCTTGTTATTTTAAGTTCTCCTCTCTCCAAAGTGATTTGTAAAGAAATGCTTGGGGAAAACCCTAGACCAACTGTTTCCATTAGCTTTTTGACAAATTTTCAGCAGTGGCATAGATTTTGGATTCATTCCCATTGCAGCTTTTGTTCTCTCTCTCTCCCTCTTTTTTTTTTTTTTTTGGAAATACAGTAGCCTATAGGGAGAGGACAGCATGCAGAATTCATTCTCTATAGGAGATTCAGTGACCTGCACCAAGTGATATAAATGTCAGCTGACTTTCTAAACAGAAAGAATGTCATCAGGAACCAAAAGAGCAAGTATTGCTAATGTCCAAAGTTGAAGGAGTTCAGAGAAATATGCCATTCTTGCAACCTTGAATGTGTTGGGTCCTTTTTATACCATCACCCCAGTTAAGGACAGAGGATTTCCCCAGCATGATAGTACTTTTGGCATTAAGTGAAGACCCTTTTATCGCTAATTTAATTATCATTTTATTACATGTTTTATCTTACTTATTCTCTTAATAATTATGCTAATTATTCCGTTTCCTATGTTGGTTTTATATTGATTTATTTTATACCGTCATTAATGAGGTGAGATGAGATGAGATCATATTAGATGATATAACCTCTATTGTCACTTTTTTCTGTGAACACACTGGCACACATTAAAAAAATGAAATTCTGATGCCTGCTCTCAAAAGAATACACACACACGGTACACACACACATATATATTCTATATATTAAATAAATACACCTATAAAAACATATTCTAGATCAGTTTTAGGATGACTGGCAACAGCTTTTCAGATTTCAGACGTGAGGATATGCTAGGCATTAAATATCAGAACAGTATGTGTTCTACTACCAAATATTTCATGAAGAAAGAAAGGAAAAAAAGGATGAAGAGGAAGAAGAAAAAGAAAAAGAAAGAAGTGTTATGTGTGTGAGAGAGAGGGGGGAGGGGAAATAGAGAGAGAGAGTGAGAGTGAGAGTGAGAGTGTGAGAGAGAGAGAGAGAGAGAGAGAGAGAGAGAGAGAGAGAGATTTTTTCCACATGAGTTTCAATAGTGGATATAGTATTCATAACTGAACATTCACAAGATTCAAAATTCTCTTGAAGATTCTTGTTTATGGATCTGATGGAAGCTAACATTCCTCCAGCTGAGAGGAGATGGCAGCTCAAACTGTGTGTGAAGAAAATAAATTCACACTGTACGACAAGAGGTTAGAGGCAGCTGGAAAGTGCCAAGAGGTTGCAGCTGAATTTAGCACAGATTAGGGTTCAGTCTGGGCAGGACTTCTTAAATAGCTCTGTGGGGGATCTGCCTGTTATGCTCTACTTAACCAACGTAAAGATTGAAAAGATTTATTGTATTTATATAAACTTTGCTAAACTGCAATTTGGTCCTAACAAAACCCATTTTATTGGAAATTCAAAAACTTCAGAACTATAATCTCATTAAAACAGGATTAGACATTTTTAATAAAAGTTAACTGGAGATTCAGAAACACTACAAAGGGAGGAGATGTTTAAACTCCAACATCAAACATACATGCAATTAGAAGTGAACTAAAAAAATACTGACTTTTTAGCAGCCCTTTGAAAATTCTCAAACTAAACTGCTGCAGAGAAAGTATTCCTTTCTGAAAAAAATGATATGAGTCACCATGTGCTGCTCAATGTCTATGGAGATTCTCAGACATCCAGGTCATGGTTGTCCCAAAGGTGCTTTTTTCAAGAGGCAGCTGAAGAAACTTCTTGGATAAAAAGCAAAATGTATTCAAAGAAAAACCAGAACGTCCAGTTGCCTCTTTAAAAAAGCACCTTTGGGTCATGTGCCACTCACTTGCAATACTCATCTTCTCTTATTATTGACCATGTTGGCTAGGGATGATGGGAGCCATAGTTTAATAATCTGGTGAGGATGATTGGTGGTGGCGTTGTGTGTTATCCTGGGTCCGGTGTCAATTTTCAAAACTGACCCATCCCACAGACGAAACAACCACCATCCAGAAGCCAGACCATGCTAGCACCACTGGCTGCTGCGTCCCCCTCCAATCCCCACACAAACCAATCTGACACACACCAGGAACACATGACAAGACCTCGGAATCGGAGCCAAACCAAAACCTGGAATAGTGCATCACAACCATCTGTTCAAGACATCATAAACACAGAACTCCAGAGGCCACAGCACCAAAGCTCAGGAACAAATGACTTGGACCACACCCACACAGGATGCTATGAAACAGACGACCAATCTGCAAACACCCACTCCATCTACCAATCAAGATGCTACCACACAGCCAACCAACCCACTCACAGCAACACTCCCCACCTCCCCACCAGTATTTATACAGAGATGGCAGCTCTGACCATGCTTTGCTCACACAAGCACGAAGCCGAAAGCACCAGCCTGAAGATGATTAGTGAGACCTCGTCGAAACGTCACCAAGTTGCTCTCAATCTTGCACGGGAAAAGACCCGAATATGCCAAGACCTACATACCTATACCCATGAAAACCTATGAATATACATATATACATACATATACATATATATATATACATATACATATATATTTGTTTTCTGAGGTTTTCGCGGTGTTTGTTCGGAGAAAACCCGAACAACCAAAGACCTATATATATATATATATATATATATATATATATATATATATATATATATATATATATATATATATATATATATATATATTTGTTTTCTGAGGTTTTCACGGGTGTTTGTTCGGAGAAAACCCGAACAACCAAAGACCTATATATATATATATATAGTGAGAGAGAGAGAGAGAGAAAGAGAGTGTGAGAGAGGGGGGGCGGGTGGGGGGGGAGCGCAATTGAAACCTGTTGGGGTTTCAGTGTCTGTGTGTATTCATTTTATTTGAATAAAGCTAAAAAATATATTGAAATAATTTTCTATAAACATTGAATAGTAAATCCCGAGACCCCACTATAATGATAATGGGATTGGGTATATACCCTTTAATTCAGCCTTCTCTAATGAAATGCTGTCCAAGTATGACAATCTGCAATGCTCATCACCCCCTGCATGTATGACCGATCTCTTACAACAGCTGGGTAACCCAGGCCTTTTCTCACCCCAGACTTTCAGCCTTGGTCTTTCACATTACTATAATTATATGTTCAAGGCCACCCACTGAGTTCATGGCTGAGCTAAGATCTGAACTCAGGTTAAAGTCCAGCATTCTGTCAACTGGACCACACTGGCTGACAATTGGCAGGACACCCAATGAAGGAAAGCAACACAGTATTATTTGTGCTCTGCTCAGTGTTGCTATGCTTTGACTAACTACAACACAACTGAAAGGCTGAACAGAGAAGCAACCAACCAATGGAAGAAACATACTCTGCCTGAAATGTGCTACACAGACTGGAAGAGAAGACCCAGGGGGTACATAAACCCATCAGCACATGCTAGCAGCCTTGACACACACAGTAGATATTGATGCAAGATTATTAGAAAATAGAAGAGCTGCCGGATGAAAAGGGTCCTTAAGAATTAGCCCAGAGGTTTATTATAAACACATAAATATCACTATAGCAATAGCACTTAGACTTATATACCGCTTCATAATGCTTTGCAGCCCTCTCTAAGCGGTTTACAGAGTCAGCAATCTGGGTCCTCATTTTACCAATCTCGGAAGGATGGAAGGCTGAATCAACCCTGAGCCTGGTGAGATTCGATCTGCCAAACTGCTGGCAGCCAGCAGTCAGCAGAAGTACTGCACTCTAACCACTCTAACCAATGCGCCACCGCAGCTCTATACGCCTATGGCAAGTGTACATATATAGCTTCTATAGCTCCATAGAAGATATCTTTATTTATACTATAAATCCACAGAAAAATTTATCTGAGGCATGTGATTAAATATATGCATAGAATTAAAAGAGTTAATGGGAGGAAGTTCCAAAATCAATGCATTAAGCCTCAATTTGGCCCACCAACTAAATAAAAGAAGCCCTTTCTTTACAGATTTTTCTGCTCATATTTTGCTTGTTATCATGATAGAGAAAATAAAAATGCCTAAGCATAAAAGCATTCATTGCTTCATATGGCCCCTAGCATTTGGCATAAAAGGTCCCTTTATGAGTTTTGTCTAAAAATGGCATATTGTTTATATGTGCATGTGAGACATATGTAGCTAAGGTTATAGCTATTGCATATGTTTTCCTTCTCTTTCCAAATGTTGTATGACGCTGTGTGTATTTGAAGTTTTTAATAGGACTATTGGGTCAGGTTTTCACAAATGGCAGACCAATATTAAACTGGTAATTAGACTTTCAAACTAGGGAGTTTGTTCCATTTTTATTGTTCTTCTAGAGGTGAGAAAATTAGAAAATTATTAGATCAGAGAGAATTTGACTAGTTTCTTTTTGATATTTATGTTATTATGTATGGAGGCCAATAGTCTTGAGTGATGTGATTTTGGTGTTTTCTGAGTGTGGATGTGTTCCTACGAATCTTTCACTACCAAGGCTAAATAATATCACCTTGGTTATGAAAAGTCTGTAGGAAAATGACCAAGGTCAGAAAATACAGGAGCCAACACTTGAACTCTGAGCTGCTAGTGCAGGGCTGTCAAATTCCCAGCCCATAGGCTGGTTGCATCACAAGCTGACCACGCCCACACCCAGTTTAGTGAAGGGGGAAAGCCCCGATACATCATGTGACGTCGCCATGACGACGTGAGTTTGACACCCCTGTCATCTAAGTACTATCATGCAGATACAGATTTTCCTGTTCATCAACTAGGATGAATTTACTAGGAACTAGATATTGTTTAGGACAGAGCTACATTTTGCAAAGTAATCAGGGGACACCAAACCAAAAATGCCTTATAATGCTAATAAAGGAAACCAAAAGGCAATTTGTAGAGATTCTTGGTTAGAAGTAATTCTGGCAATGTCAGAAATAAACAGCTTGAGATCAGACTAGTCTGTTACAGTAACATGGAGCAAACTTTAATCATTCCTTCCACTCAAAACTATGATGGTCTATGCCAGTGTTGGCGAACCTATGGCACATGTGCCGGAAGTGGCACGTGAAACAGTCCCATGCCGAATGCGCAGCCTCGTCGGTTCCTCCTCATGTTCCTGTGCTCAAATGTGCGGTGCCAGCGGACCCCGGAACTGTGGCAGTCCATCGGGCATACACGAACCGGCACCCGGCACCTGAACACGACAGGAGCCAGCAAGACCGCACATTCGGCACGGGACGGTTTTGCATGCCACTTCCAGCACGCAGGCCAGCACGCAAGAAAACGAAAGTTTCGCCAACACTGGTCTATGCCAATGGGAGAAAAAGAAGCAAAAATTGGCTCTTAGTTTTCCTATAAATAGGGCTTGCATTTTATACTTAGCAATAACTGTGATTCTTTATTAACAGTTCTCCTAGTTTTTACAATAAAGTTACTTAACACAGATCTGCTTCTTTGAATCATTGCCTTTGCAGTTTACATTTCTGATTTTCTCTAAGAGAATCCTGACATCCTTCATCTCTGAACTGTTCCTAACAATAAGCAGAAGGAAGCGATTTTTTTTTTAAAAAAACCATAGCAGATACTGAAGTGTTGAAAATAGTAAATGTATTAGGCAACCGAGTTATTTAGGTCATGCGGTTTAATGCTATTCCTTAAGATAGCCTGCTGTCCTTACAAGAGCTCTGCCCTTTCCCAAGAATCAGAGTAAAATTCTACTTTATTTCAGATGCTGGAATTATCAGCTTGCATAGAAAAGGTAGATTCTTGTCCATCTTGGCCAGCAAAATGTGTTAGCTCTGCTTCCTTTGCTCCTTAAACTATTTTTAACTCAACCTTTGTGGCTACTAGAAGAAAGTAAACATATAAGAACGAATGCCCTATTTAAGAAGCACGCTATTAAAAGAGCAAGTATTGAACGGAAAGCAAATCTTTCTAAAAACTATCTTTACTATCTGAATAGTAAGCAAGCCCATTTTACTCTAACCAGTCAAATTCTTGGACTACAATGTAATATAAATTAGGTAAATCGGGCAGTGGTTTCGTCTTTTTAACTTGCTTGAATCACTCTCAATCTGACTTTAATCAGTCCTAATGACCATTTATTTCAACCACAGCAACAGACTGTTGTTTTTAAAATAGCTACAAGTTGGAAATCTGCCCAGTCTTTTTTTTTCCAGGTTGTTGCCTACAGTGTATCGAACTTCTAATATATTTTCTTCTCTTTCGTTTGTTGGATTGACAAAATTAAATGCTTCTGTCAGATTCCCAAAAAAGAGAGACAGACATGAAAACTATTTAAACTTATTTGCAGAATAACATAGTATTGGTATTAATTTCCTTTATATGTAACAGAATAACAACTGGCCACTTTAAAAAAAAAACTCTACTTTATATACATGAACTTAACAATAATATATTTACAATAGAACTAGTGGCCAATTTTACAATTATTTATTTTGCTTAATTTATACCATATGCTATTTTACATTTTTTTACTTGTCCTTTCAAGTTCAAATCTTGAAAAATCAATTGGTTGAGGATTAAGGGAAATCAACTATTTTTTAGAATTCAAAATCTTAGTGAGGTAGAATATGCCTATTACTTTTGAAGCCAAGGTTAGATGCAGTTATAATATGCTTAGAGTAGACTATCTGAAATTAATGGGACAAATTAGTCTTGACAAACCTATGTCTAATTCTATTCCAGTGACCTAGAAATCTATTCATATATACATATATATACATATACATATATATATATATATATATATATATATATATATATATATATATATATATATATATATATATATATATATATATTTGTTTTCTGAGGTTTTCACGGTGTTTGTATAGGTCTTTGGTTGTTCGGGTTTTCTCCGTGTAAAATTGGAAGTGTCTTGGCGGCGTTTCGAAGTCTCATTCGTCATCTTCAGGCTTCAACCGTGCTTCTGGGAGCAATCCCAGAATTGCTCCCAGAAGCACGAAGCTGAAGCCTGAAGATGACGAATGAGACTTCATCGAAACGTCGCCAAGACACTTCCAATTTTACACGGAGAAAACCCAACAACCAAAGACCTATATATATATATATATATATATATATATGTCTTTGGTTATTCGGGTTTTCTCCGCGTAAAATTGGAAGTGTCTTGGCGGCGTTTCGAAGTCTCATTCACAGCCAAGCTCCCACCCAATCAGTTCAAACCCTCACTAGCAGTTAAAAGGAAGAAACAGCTGCAATCACACATTGCTCCCAGAAGCACGGTTGAAGCCTGAAGATGATGAGTGGGATTTCATCGAAACATCACCAAGACACTTCCAATTTTACGCGGGAGACAACCCGAATAACCAAAGACCTATATACAAACACCTGCGAAAACCTCAGAAAACAAATATATATATATATGTATGTATGTATGTATGTATGTATGTATGTATGTATGTATGTATGTATATCAGTGAATACTGAAATGTGAATATTGAATAAAATAACAGGAAAACAGATTATATTAGGGGAAAATCTTATAAAAGTATCTATGGTACATAATGAAAAGGGAATATTAAAAAAATGCATATATTTGGAAAAAATAATGTGGTTTTTCATGCACGCTCTAATTGATGTAGGGCAGAATGAACATAAGAATGAAAAAATAACAAATCTGTCCTACTTCTAAACAAGCATTACATTTTCAGCCAAAAATATAGCTAGTAAGGTGACCTGGTTTGGTTTTTTTAAAACTACTTCAGAACTTGGAGCACTAAAGAAATAATTGGTTTATGGCAGAACTTATCAATGGGAAAATATAGGTTCAAAGACCCCAAAAATCTTTTCTTGGATCTTGAGAATATGTCAAGAACATCTTGTTATTTGGAGATCAGTAGTTTTCCACAAAATGCAATTTTAGAAACATTGATCTAGATGAAACATAGATGGGCATGGGTTTTGTGGGAAACTATTTTTAATAATTTTGCAAAGTATAATTAGATTGAAAATATAAGCTTGGTTGATTTGATTTAATTTTTATGTTGGTTTTATTAGTTTCTATGTAACTCAAGGAAGTGAGCATGCATAATTCTTTCTTTGCAAGTTCTATTTACAACTGATTATTTATCCTAGTTCCTTGCAGTCTGTACCACCAACCCACTGAGGTAATATTTTGAATGCAGTATCATCTCAAAGCACAGAGTCTCCAAGAAACCAACTTTAATAATGCAGTGACTTACGATTAGAAATAAACATACATAACTATTAAACCTCCCCTTCTGTACCACAAACACACATATGCTTTATTTCTGTATCACTACAGTGGAATATAATTTATGGCACTATAAAACATTTTACAGCTAAAGTACAATGAAAGCTTAAGAATCCAGTCCTTCTGTAACATAGCCAAGGTTTATCTTATTAACATTTTATTTATGGGATGACTCAGATTGACAAGAGCTTTCATGGAGTTGCATTTCTATTGACTATGGTGCCACAAATGAAGCCTTTATAGAGGCTTTCCATTCCCTCTTCCCACTTTCTGTGGAAATCAGTTTAAATATGGTTTTCAGATTCTTCCATCATATTTTACTGTTTTGAGAAATAAAATTCTAGAAATTTCCTCCATTTCAAAAGCTGGAACTTTACCTGATTTGTGTGGCCATGTTGAGTTCTTAAGATACATGCCGCTCTTGTACATATACAAAACTCTTTCGAGATGAATGGCTGTTTCATCAATTCCCCATCGAAGTTCTCCTATAAGAAGGAAATGAGGGAGGAGGGAATGACTTAGAGAAGAAAATAAATTTCATACAGAAAGTACAGGAAATTTGGAAAGGAAGGCACAAACTTATCATTTTAACTGAGTAGGGATGGGGGGAGTAGGCATGTAGATATCAGTGGAGGTTTAATTTCTTGTGTTTACATTCCACCTTGAAATTCAACCAGAAAGTAATGAAATAAAAGGTATTATTTTTATATGGCGTGGTATAAAATGCGAAAGAACAAAAAGGGAATAGAATCATTAGGAGGTTGAAAAATGCCATTCAGAATGGCTGAAGTAACTAAGTGGGAAGAATGGAATCATCCTAATCAAGAAATGAGAGGTCTTCCAAAGAAATTCAGTACTGAGTAGGTTATCCTCAAATTACAACAGATCATTTAGTGACCATTCAAAGCTACAACGGCACTGAAAAAAGTGACTTATGACTGTTTTTCACAGTTAGGACTGTTTGCAGAATCCCCATGCTCATGTGATCAAAAGTCAGATGCTTGGCAACTGGTTCATACTTAAGACCGTTGCTTTGTCCCAAGGTCATGTGGTCACTTTTTGCAACCTTCTGACAAGGAAAGTCAATGGGGAAGACAGAGTCACTTAACAACCATGTAACTAGTTTAACAACTGCAGTGATTGATTGAACAACTGTAGCAAGAAGAATTGTAAAATGGGGCAATATAAATGTCTCACTTAACAACAGAAATGTTGGGCTCAATTGTGGTTGCAAGTTGAGGACTACCTGTAGTTTAGGATTCAAGAAAAGAAGTATTTCTTCATACAGTGCAATCCAGAGACATCTGATGAGTGCAGAATCATGAAGATTTTTTGATCTGATACAGAAATATTCCTTATATGTTCTTACCGGTAGCATTGACTATCGCATCGAGCAATGGCTTCAAGGATGAAGGGGCACTGTGAGGCAGGAGATATGTAAAGAAAAACCTACAAACCAATGAAACGTATTAGGTTTGTAATAGTTTGGTAATTGCTGTTGAGGAATACCAATGAATAATAAAATTCCGGTAATGTGCACATTCAACATGAAGAAAATCTATCCATAAGATCACTAGGAATAGACAGCAACCTAATGGCATGCAATTAATTAATAATTACATCTCTGGATTTTGCAAAAAATAAAAACCATGATCTGTACAGGTAGTCGGTGATTTTCTATGGCAATGAGGATTGAAATTTCCTTTGGTAAGGAATGCAGTTGTAAAGTGAGACCTTATCACTCAAGCGATGGCAATCTCTGCGGTCCTAATTGTCTTCATTTTAAGCAAATCTCATGATTTGTTAAGGTAACTTCCTCCCGGGTTCCCACAACCAAAATTGACGGAAAGGCTGGCAGGAACTTGCGAGTCCCAGGTTTCTTTCTTTACTATTAATGTATTAATTTTTCTATTTTTCTTCAACTTTTTTTGCATGTTGGGCTTTTTTTTAAAAAAAAAATCTTCCTTAACTCCTGCTAGTTTGTTAGCTTTTACCTTCTTGTTTAAAGGTTTTAATAACTATTATTAAATATTACCCATCAAATTATGTATTAATACCAATTTGAATTGAATTAATAGAATAGAAAGATAGAGCCAACAACACCTAACTGGGATGAAGCATTGTTGGCTTGAGTTAATGTCCGTTTCTCATGGAAAGAAGTCTAATGGAACAGTATCCTTAATTGTTTGCAATAAGATCTCCAGTGGAAAAGGCTTCATCAGCCTTCTAAGTAACTGCTTCATCAAACTTAAATATCAATATTCAAATGAAATTTATCACATTGTAACAAGCCTAGTAGATATGGACCCAGCCTTCTAGAGGAACAGAAAATGGATTTGATCAAGGAAAAAAATCATAGTAATAACTGCATGTTTAATTGTTAACCTTTTGTTTACAAAGGTAGCAAGCTCTTGTACAAATTGTTCTCTCTAATTGTTCTCTTTCCCTATATCTTTTTTTCCTAGATCCCTATGGTTTTGCTTAGCGTTTTAAGAATTCTTTTTATTAGACTATTTTAATTAAAAGGGGAAAAAAACATTTACAGAGATAGGTCAAGTGTCTCTTTTCAAAAGCTTTTAAACACTTGGATAACACATACTTCTGGTATGGAAAGAAATAGAAAATGATACAGGTAGGTCAACTGGGGTGAAATCCAGCAGATTCTGACAGGTTCTGGAGAACCGGTAGCAGAAATTTTGAGTAGTTCAGAGAACTAGCAAATACCACCTCTGGCTGGTCCCAGAGTGAGGTGGGAATGGAGATTTTGCAATATCCTTCCTCTGAAGTGTAAAAATGGAGAATTTGCAGTATCCTTCCCCTGGAGTGGGGTGGGAATGGAGATTTTGCAATATCCTTCCCCTGGAGTGGAAATGGAGATTTTGCAGTATCCTTCCCCTGCCACGCCCACAAGCCACGCCCACAGAATTGGTAGTAAAAAAAATTTGAATTTCACCACTGCTTACAGTGGTAAGTCCAGCCCAGAATTATGATCATAAGTCATGCCAAACCTTATGTAGGTTATCATGTGACTAACCCAATTGTACAACATTTTTGTTGCAGTCATTAAGCAAACCCATTGTCTACAATGAACACTTTTTGCTGGAAATTGGAAATAAACATTGATTTCCATTGATTTCAAAAAAAATTGTAAATCATGGGATGCTGCAAACAACCATAAAAGTGGCCAGTTGCCAAGTGCCAAAAATGTGTTCACCTGACAGCACCCAGCTGTCAAAATTTTGAATCTCGGTTGTAACTTAGTATCTTTTTAGGGGTGCATTGAAACTTTGGTCATAAATCAAAAGGTATATGTATTTCACTGTTTTTTCAGCTTGTAGACATGTACATCACAGAGATGGGTTTCAGCAGGTTCTGACCAGTTCTGGAGATCCAGTAGTGGAAATTTTGAGTAGTTCAGAGAACTGGTAGTAAAAATTCTGACTGACCCCACCCCCATCTATTCTCTGCCTCCCGAGTCCCAGCTGATCGGGAAGAAATGGGGATTTTGCAGTAACCTTCTCCTGGAGTGGGATAGGAATGGAGATTTAAAGGTATCCTTTCCCTGCCACACCCACCAAGCTGTGCCCACCAAGCTATGCCATGCCCACCAAGCCACACCCACAGAACCGGTAGTAAAAAAATTTGAAACCCACCACTGGTACATCACCATTACCAAGCTGGGGTCACAGATCAACCAGCTCTTTGTCTGTTATTAGTCTTAAAATGCTAGCCCTGCCCCATAATCAAGAGATGTATTCATCTAGTTCACCCTCTCCACAATGCAGGATCAGCTTTGTGGGATCTAGTAACCCAAATCCTTCACAGATGGCTGCCCAGCCTATTTTAGTCTCTGGAGTATGACTGCTCATCTTTCAGGACAGTATGACTTCCAGGACAGTACAATAACTTGTGACATAAAGCTACTCCTCCTTAACGTCTACTTTCTGTTTTCAATATGTAAACAATAATTTGATTTGTTAAATTAATGGTTTCTATTTGGATGCCTGTACCTGTATGCATTGTAAAGATTCCTCTTCTCATTCATGCTTTGGCATTTGCCGTCAACAGAACAAGGAAGAGTGAAATTTCTTGCTGGAAATTCCATGAAACAATCTCTGTTGCTAGTGCAGAAGGTTTCCTCATTGCTTGCATCATCCAGATCTGTCACTTTGAGCTCTCCATCCACAATCACAAATTGTCGAGGTCGGAAATCCAATAGAGTTACAGAGCCAAGAGGAGAATGGGCCAGGTAATGCAGAAGCTGAACTAAGCTGAAGCATATCTGAAATCAGAAAAGCCAAGTTGTCACACATGGCTTTTGTAATAGAACAATCCTAATAATATCTGTTTATTGTTAGAGACCATGGAAAATGACAATAAAGCCTTCAGCTTTCTTCATTATTAGAAACAGATTCAGCAACTATGAGTGCCAAGTGTGCACATGGAAAGTTTGCTCAATATTTTTTCTTGGTCCTTGGCATACAAATCTGGCTCTCTGATGTCCCGGGTGGAAAATGAAGTTAACATCACACACGCACAAATTTCTCATAAACTGATTTCACCCAATGTGCCAGCATGGTCTCGCAAAATATGTTTCGAAGTTCACCTCCGGACTGCATCTGGATGGCTTTGGCACATGGTGCAGCCACACAATTCCATCATATGAGTGTCTATTTGGGAAACAATATGAATTGGTTTCTACATTGCTCCATTAAAAAAACTTGTCAGTTGCAAACTGTTCTGCTACAATATAAAGTTCTCGAAAAGCCACTCCTTAAAATGTACTCATTTTACAGGTAGTCCTTGACTTATGACTACAGCTGAGATTTTTAAAAAAAATTGCTAAATGAGAGAGTTAAAATGAGAGTTTTGCCTCATTTTATGACCATACCTGCCACATTTGTTAAGGGAATCACTACAGTTGTTAAGTTAGCAGCATGGTTTTTAAATGAATCTAGCTTCCCCATTGACTTTGCTTGTTGGAAAAAAGGTGATCACATGACCCTGGGACACTGCAACTATCATAAATATGAGGCAGTTGCCAAGCATCTGAATTTTGATCATGTGGCTGTGGGGATGCTGCAACAGTCGTAAGCGTGAAAACGATCATAAGTCACTTTTTAAAGTGTCATTGTAACTTTGAACAGTCACTAAACAAACTGTTGTAAGTTGAGGACTACCTATATATTCAATGAGACCCAATGCCAGCACATGACACCTGAAACAGCTTTTGAAGTCTTGGTCAGTAATGAATGATGATATCATCATGCAAATGCCATAGTTATGCAGCTAGGTAACTTGAAAATTATTGGTGTGACATCATCACACATGTCATTATTTTCTCCTTTCTCCCACTGCAAATGCTGGGATAGTAACCTGGCATAGTCTACAAGCTCTGTCACTTCCCACTTACCTCACAGTGACTTCGAATTAATGTAGTGGTATCTTGTGCTTTAGAACACATCAAATTTGGTACTCAATGCATTTTGATATAAACAATTTATCCTGGTTACTCATCATTTGTTTGCTACTCAACACACATGCTAGAACTTGTTGGTGTCAGCTACCTTGTGACTCACAACATTATTCCTTCTGGGAAAAAATCGTTTGGTACTCATCATGTTTGGTACTCATCATAACTCCCAGAACCAATGTATTGATATTTCCCCCAGGAATCCCGTCTTCATTTTTGTTTTTGTTTTTTGTTTCAGTCTCTGTCCTAATGGTTTTTAGGGGATTCAGCTCCAGAATTCCCAACCAAAGTGGTCTTTTATGCTGAGAGCTCCAGTCCCAATACAGCTGAAAAGTGCCAGGTAGCAAAATGGTTCTCTTTACATAATGAAACGAACTAAATGTTAAAAAGTTATGATATTTTTGTAGTTACTTACCAGACACCTCTAAATTATATTAAAGTAATTAAAATATGTAAACAATCGCTAAGGCGTGTCACAACATTTGAGTACCCCTAATGTTTGGAAATTGAAAGTTGAAAAATCTGAGCATTCAGTGAATGGCTGTAATTGGGATTCTGTCACTAAATGCCATGGTTGTAAAGTGTGGGGGGAATCACATGAGTCAGGGGTGGGTTCTACTTACTTTTACTACCAATTCACATCATGCCCGCTCACGTGCAAGTGCTTCTGTGCATGCGCAGAAGAGTTTTGATGACGTTTGGGTCAGTGGGTGGAGCCTCCCGCCAGTTTTACTACCGGTTCTATAGAACCGGTCCAAACTGGGGGCAACCAACCACTGACATGAGTGTGCCACTCACAATAGCAGTTACAGCAGTTGCAATCATTAAGTGAATAGCATGCTGTTGTAAAGCCCAACATCACCTAGTTACGACTTGGCACTTCCTGCCAGCTTCCCCACTGATTTTGCTTGTGAAGATTGCAAATGGGATCACATGACTGCAGGATGCTGCAACAGATGTGTGCCGATTGCTAAATTATGATTTAAATTATGATCAAGTGATCTTGGGGCTAGTGCAACTGCTGCAACTACAGGTACTCCTTGATTTACAACAGTTCATTTAATGACCATTCAAAGTTACAAGGGCACTGAAAAAAGTGAGTTATGACCCTTTTTCACACTTATAACCATTTCAGATCTTCATGATATGTGATCAAAATTTAGACACTTGCAACTGACTCATATATATGACAGTTGCAGTGTCATAGAGTCATGAGATCACCTTTTCGACCTTCCGACAAGCAAAGTAAATGGGGAAATATGATTCACTTAGCAACCAAGTTACAAACTTATCAACTGCAGTGATTCAATTGACATCTGTGGCAAGTAAGCATACAATGGGACAAAACTCACTTAACAACTGTCTCACTTAGCAACAGAAATTTCGGGCTCAATTGTGGTTGTGTCGTGTCCCACTCCTCCGCTGACGGCCGGGTCGGGGAAGTCCGTATCAGGCGTGCCTCTGCAGCTCTGCCAAAGTCCTATCAGAGTTCTCAAGGCAGGCAGGAGACCAGGAAATGACTTCAGCAATCCAAGTTAGACTTTGCCTGACTCAGAGAATGCCAGAAAGCAGATCCTTTATATAGGCCATGGGGTGTGGCTCCATGACTCAGCACTTATCCAGGCCTGCCCCTCCCTTCCTTTTGCTGACGTCGCCTCTCAATTCTCCGGAAGCGAGGATCTCTCCAGCCTCCAGCTGTTGGTAATCTGGCTTCATATTCTTCAGGTTCACATGCTGTGGGGGAGGGGTTTAGTTGTTCAGTTTGCCTGGGTGCCATGGTGCCAGGTGGGGGCTGAAGGCACGTCAGGCCCTTCGTCTTGCTCGGCCTATCCGGGCATGGTGCCAGGGCTGGGGCCTGGAGGCATGCCAGGACATTCTTCTGAACTATCAGCGTCCGGCAGGAGATAAGAGGGCCCGGCTGCGGCAGGGGGAGCGGGCGAGACACAACAGGTTGTAAGTTGAGGTCTACCTGTACACGGACCAATTGTAAGTCTCTGCATTCAATACCATCATAACTCTGAAATGTAGCTGATTGAGTGGTCACGAAGCAAGAATTACCGACTATTCATTTAGTGCAGGAGTCTCCATTCTTGGCAACTTGAAGACTTGTGGATTTCAACTCCCAGAATTCTGGGAGTTGAAATCCACAAGTCTTAAAGTTGCCAAGGTTGGAGACCCCTGATTTAGTGCATATTAAAACGGCACCATTAGACCTTTGTAATTGTACTTACGTGAAACCTGTCCTCCCAAGAAGTCTGCAAAAGCTGTATCATCTCCAATGGTGAACCTAGTTCTGTGATGGCAGTCAAGGTGTCTGAGATGTCATTGCTGTCTTGGTAACAATATCCGTGAAGCTGCAAAAGCAGACATAGAAAATGTGACCAACTTTTTTACAATGAGGAGGAGGACACAATAAATTGAAGGAAAAAATATCCTAAATAAAAGAAACATTTCATTGATTACAACAATAATACAGAATACACTATAATATGATAAATGCAAAATAAAAAACATTTTTAACAATAACATTTTATATTGTAATTGTGCTTACATGCCTATTAATTTTTATTTAAATGAATACTTTTCCATTGAATGAATATATCATCTTCTAACAATATATTGGAAATATCTGAACAAGAAATATCCTTCATATTGAATTTTACGGCAAGTGCTGCAGCTAGAGTATCAACATTCAATCTCGATTTCTCACTTTTCCAAAAATCATTAGCAATTGAATAAATAAAATTATTAAAACTGAAACAATAACATAAGAGAATAAACTTGTAAATAAAATTATGCATATTTGGAAATAGATAATGAATTAATAAAATGTGAATTATTGTGCTCACCTGTGTATGATTGAATATTCACTGAGAAAGAAGTGTGTCTAATGCATGCATGTATGCCGTGTTTTGGTAATAAGTAAACAAAGCCACTTGCACACGGTGTACTCTCTCAAAACAATTCTCCTGTGCGAAGCGCATGCATCTCATAATTTCATCTCACCGCACTATACCACTATACGCCGCCTTGACAAATCATCATGTCAATACAAATATGTCACATCACATGCAACAGATCGGATCAGCATCGATCGAATACGGAGGTTTACAGATTAGTCTTCAAATATCGAAAAGAAGGACATGTAGGAGGACACTTTTCGAGATAGGACAGAACTTACAAAAGAAGGACTGTCCTCCCCAAAGGAGGACGATTGGTCACCTTAACATTGAAAATGTGGCTTATACACCCATTTATCATATGGAGTTCTCCCTCATCCCATCATCTTTTGACCTCACACAGTGATGCAGTTGAAAACCTGGACAAAATCCTTACTGTGCAGAGAAAATTTGCATGTTTAGAACAGGAGAGGGATTAGCCTACAAAATAAAATGCTTCTATGCAGGAGAACATTCAACAAGGCAGTTAAGCAGGTAATAAAAAGTAAACGTTCCCTCGAGTTGAATTCAACTCCTGCTAACTATATGGTCATGTCCCCGGATTTTTCTTGGCAGTGGCACAGAAGTGGTTTGCCTCTGCTTTTTTGCAGATTTCCCCCACACAGGGACACACAGTTTTACACACAAGCCTACAATTCTGCTATTTCTAACAGCATTTCTGATGCAGCTCCTTTTCTCTCTATTTAGAGAAATCTGTAAAAACAGCTCTCTTTTGCCAGGCTTTCCATTATAACTAATTGATTTTAGTATCAATGTTAATTAAGCTTTAAGTTTTTATACTCTATCCTTTCGCTTTGTTAGCTGCCCTGAGAATCAACTGAATTTTTGTAAAACATAGAAGAACTACAAGAGCCACAGAATTCCTGTATAGGAGTCCCCATAGGCTGGAAATTATCAATGAAGGAATACAGCAACTACATTTGCAAACATTAAATTAATCTGCTAATACAGGAACCTTGCTCAAATTAAGACTCTATTATGGGGACATACTGTGTTTTTCTTAATTGTGTTTTCATCACTACCACTCTGCACATGTTGAAGATATCAAATGCTTAATTTTGTAATTTAGTTTATCCAAAGAAAACTTCCCTAATCCAAAATTGGAGTATTTTGAGATTTTTAATGCAACAGGAGCCAAGATATCCAGGGCTTCTCTTGCCAATTCTCACCCCAGATGGGTTTTCCATTATGTCCCTACCTCTGTAGCTCCTGCTAATATCAACAGTTCTGAACTGTTGTACAAGACAGAGGATGAACAGCAGATCTGAGCAGGAGAAACTGGGAAAGAATATATGGCTGTCTTATTTCCCATGCCTGAGAAGATATAGTTGTTGACAAAATGTTCACTAGCTTCAGTGTTAGAACTCAGTAGTGTCACAGTCTATTATTTTTCAAAATATAAAGAGATATTCCAAGAAAAAAAACATATTTGAAGAAAAATGTATTTGAAGAATTTCTATGAAATAACGTTCTGATTTAAATGCCTTTGTAGCTCAAAAATTACACTTTATAACAATTAGATATTGGACACATGGGAATTAATTAAACAAACTAAACCAGTATCTGCAATACTGGTAGTCCTTGACTTCTTTACTAACTGTTTGAAATTACAATGGCATTGAAAAAAAGTGACTAGCACCCAGTCCTTACACTTAGAACTGTCATAGCATCCCCACGTGATCAAATTTTGGGTGCTTAGCAATTGGCATGTATTTACAATGGTTAATAATAAACATTTGCAACCAGCTTCCCAGCTGGCTTCTGGCGAGCAAAATCAATGGGGGGGAAGTCAGATTTGCTTAATGGCCACACGATTCATTGACAGCTGCAGCGATTCGCTTAAAAACTATGGCAAAAATGATTGCAAAATCAGGCACGACTGACTTAACAACTGCCTTGCCTATCAATGTAAATTCTGGTGCCAATTTGTGGTCGTACATCAAGGATTACCTGCAGATAATTTGGCATGAAACATGTATTTTCAGAAGTTCTACTTAGTTTGGTTTGTGAAACAGAGAAATAAGAAATGTCAGGTGGTTATTCAGCTGAAGGGCAGAAATAAGATCGAAGTCGATGGGGATGTCAAGTAATTGGAAAATATGAGAAGTGAGAATTCTATTGAGGACTGTACTGTCATCTGCCTGTAATTATTACTATTGCAGGAAAAGCCAAGACAAAGAACAAATGAGCACAAGACTACAAGAATTTCCAAACTGTTACAACAGCAAGTACTATGATTTTAATAGGAAGTTTGACAAATTCCAACATCAGACGTGTTCCTTAAGATGCAGAACTTTGACAGAGCCATGAGCATCCTTTAGACATTTAGAAGGAACCAGAGTCACATTCCAAAAAGTGGTCCTGCCAACAGAATCCACATTTGAATTAATTGAGATTAGATTGATTAAATGCTATTAATATGATTGGTCTCCACGGATTGGATAGTGTTCCTCGTTTATAAAATCAAAAATATATAATTCAGCTACCAGTTTTAACAGTGCGCTGGGCAATTTTCCACTAACTGGATTAACTTTCCACCTAGGACAAATGAGAAACTGTCATACTACAATATTCCTAAAGCTGAAAAAACTTTGAACGTATTTGGGTTTCAGTTGTTACTTATCATTAGGGAGATGTGGATATTCCACTTTGTAAAGAAAATGCAGCAACATAATTAAATTCTTAAATGATATCACATTGAGTTTCATGTCACCAGGGGTGGGCTGCTTGGGGTTTGCAGGGGTTCGGGAGAACCTCTAGCTAAGATTCTGTGCAGTTCGGAGAACCCCCAAATCCCACTTCTGGGTGGCCCCTCCCACCCCACCCCACCCTTCCCCTCCCAGGAGTCCCCACATGGCCTGTTTTGGATATAGGTAAGTGCAGGGTGAGTGCAGAGGCTCGGTGAGGGCAAAAAATGGGCCTACCGGAAGTTCAGGAAGGCTGGAAACGGGCCCGTTTCCAGAGGGCCTCTTCAGCCTGGGGAGGCCGTTTTCGCCTTCCTGAAGGCTTGAGGAAAGCCTCCAGAGCCCAGGGAGAGCAAAAACCATGTGTGGTGCCCCCTCCCCTCCACTGTGGTGCAGGAAGCCAACTAGACCACGCCCACCATGGCCACACCCACCCAGCAACCATGCAGAGAACCTTTGCTAATATTTTTGAAGCCCACCCCTGCATGCCACCCTGAAGCCTAGCTAGGAACTACTGAGGCAGTTGTGCTATGTCCAACCTTAATTGCTTTAGGAAAAGTCATCTTCATTTAAGCAGGTTGAAGTTCACACATTGGACATGAACTAATTTTAACAAAGATCAGATATCGAATTATTGACTTGTTAAGGAAGAAACATAAAGTTGAGAAAGTAAGGAGAATTATATCAGCAGTGTAATTTGATAAGTGATTATGTACAACTCCAATTATATTGAGCACCTCACTGTTAGGTTGTGTATAATTTAGCATTGAAGCTATTTTTTTTTTTTTTTTTTTTTTTTTGTTTACATTTATACCCCGCCCTTCTCCGAAGACTCAGGGCGGCTTACAATGTATAGGGCAATAGTCTCATTCTATTTGTATATATTTACAAAGTCAACTTATTGCCCCCCCAACAATCTGGGTCCTCATTTTACCTACCTTATAAAGGATGGAAGGCTGAGTCAACCTTGGGCCGGGCTCGAACCTGCAGTAATTGCAGGCTTTGTGTTCTTAATAACAGGCCTTACCAGGCAGAGCTAAACCGGCCGGTTTGCTCTTTGAGCAAACAAAGAGAAAAGGAGTAGCTCACCATCTGAAAATGCATGATAAATCATTTCTATTAAGTGCACCCTGTGGAATGGAAGTAGTGTCCAAAAAAACAGAGGTTAGATGATGTGTGTAAATAAGCAACATTATTTATCACACATTGGGAGAATTCTTGTAATGGTAAGTGTAGAATTCAGAGTTAGATTCCCTTAGCTCTTCTTACCTTCCTTTGTTCTCAAATGAAATGTGGACTGAGTACTAAATCAGTTTAAGTCTGCTTTTTAGATAGACATGCTCTCTATACCTTAAGACCTTTCCCCACATAAAACCGTCTTCATTGTAAATGTCAGTAGCTTGGAAACGGTACCGAAATTAGTAACAATTGATTCCATAACAGGCCTTTCCGGGGAGTATTCCTGAGGAAAATAGATGAGGTTGCAAATCATCAGCTCCTATTAAAGAAGCAGCAACCGAGAACAGAGCCTTCGGGAGTGATTTATATGATACATATGTCGGAACAGACAAATTAGCCTGGATTATTTCTCATGAAGAGCAGTTTTCAAAGTGAGCAAGGCTGGTGGAGGGTTTTTTTTAGCCAACATCATTATGTACCTTGTATCTTATGTAAAAACATCCCCTCCTTATCACACCTTACACAAGTTAAAAAAAACAAACCCCAACACACACACACACACACACACACGCCATAGTTTCTAGCATCTAGAGAGCTACAGCTACTTCAGAGAAGAGACACACAGCTCATCTAATAATGACAAGGATAGTTAGGGTTCGTTTACAGTTGTATCAGCTCTGGCTTCTAGCAGGAGCAGAATTCCTGCTAACAGATCTTTTCTTCACTCTTAAAAGCTCAGGATAACATCTGGGCTTTTGGGAAACGTTCTTGCCATAAAGAAGCACTTTATGTAATTTATCTTTCTTCACCAAGCCGCATCTGTCTGCTCTTTTGGCTGGCTCCTGGCTCCCACCCCCACCTCAAATCCCATGGGTTACGCAAGAAAAGGAACATATGGCCACCTCCAATGAATCACCAGAAGGTGGCACTGCTTTGACCTCTCTAACTTCCATCAAACACCACTTTGTATCTATGCCTTCCCTTAAATAACTTGCATGCATCAAGACAACTCAATTGTTAATTAAAGAGTTATCATGAATCAAGATAAAACAACAAAAAATGTGCATGCATTGTTCAGTGGGCATATAATCCCTTATTTCAAAATATTAAATAGTGTTGAGTAAGGCAATGGCAAACCACTTTTGAAAAACCTTACCAGGAAGGTTTTCATCTGTCTTCAAATAGACCACATATTAATTTACTTCCACTTAATAACTAAGAAGAAAACTATACAGTTACTACAAATCCAAATAGAAAAATCAGATTGAGAGGGAATCATGTGGCTACTCAGTAAAATTCATGAACAAGTATGGACTTGAAGTGAGACCAATAATAATTAATTTGCTATTAATCTTTCACTAATATTATCCTTCCTGTCTTTAAGTGCTTTAGATAGAACCATTGTTTTATACCAGTTGCAAGATAATATCATGGAAGCATTAAACATTCCCTGGAAGCAAGTTACTGCTAAATGCATTTCCTATCAAGAAAGCAAAAAAAAAATCCCCAGAAAGATTTCCATATGGAGAAGTTTTCATGAGATGAATAAGGCACAATAGAAACACAACTGTTTCTTAGTAATTGTTTCCTTGTAATTGGCTCCCCAAAAAAAAGAGAAGACAAGCTGTTTATGCCTGTCTGAGCATTTGTGCCGACCGGCAAGGCTTATAATTATATTTGATTACAGTAAATCAAACATCACCATTATCTCTTTACAATTGCATCCATTGTTTGAAATTAACAGTTCTGCTACTGCAGTTCCGAAAGGAAAGAATTTTTCAACCTTCATCTCCAACAATGCATATTTATCTCCCAACGAAAATGCAAGATCTGGAATCTCTCCCTCTCTTCTTCTTCACCCACCTACCACCAATTCCACAAAATAAAGCAACTACCTTGCATAGAAACAGGAGAAAAAGGCAGTTACTGGTAGCTACCAGGTTTGATAGATTGCATAGCAATTAGCAGAATTAAATAAAATTTCAGAAATAAATCAGACTCTCTTTTGCAAAGGTCCCTCATTACTAAATTGACTGCTTCTTCCACTTCACAGGTGGGTTTCAGCAGGTTTGGATCAGTTCTAGAGAACCAGTAGCCAAAATTTTGAGTAGTTTGGAGAACCGGTAAATACCACCGCTTCCCGCTCTTGCTGTTGCTGGCGTTTCTGCCGCTCGGATTGGTTGACAGTCACCCTAGCTGCGGCCGGTCATAAAGGCGAAGACACAACACAGCTGATCGGGAGGAAATGGGGATTTGGCAGTAACCTTCCCCTGGAGTGGGGAGGGAATGGAGATTTTACATTATCCTTCCCCTGCCATGCCCATCAAGCCACGCCCACCAAGCCATGCCATGCCCACCAAGCCACACCCATAGAACCAGTAGTAAAAAAATTTGAAACCCACCACTGTTCCACTTCCCTTCATTCCAAATACAGCAACATTAAACCTGTCTATCAAAATGTCTCCCGCTAAAATGTCCACTTGCTAAGAGAATAGGGAAGAGGTGAACAATCAAACACTTTGTTCTGCTATATTTTGCATGGGTTTGGGTCTTCAGGTCAGTGCTGCCTCCTGGCAATTACTTGGACCAGTCCTCACAGTTCTCTTGGCAAAATTTTAGGAAGTAGTTTGTCCTTGCCTTTCTCCTAGAACTAAGAAAAAGTGATAGGTATAAAGTCACCCACTTTGATTCTTACCTAAGGCAAGATTAGAACTCACAGACTCCTGATATCTAATAAGTGCCTTAACCACTACATCAAACTGTACTCTTGTGTTACACAGAGCAAACCTATCCAAACTATACTAGTGACATCATAATAAAAGAAAGGCAGGGATTTTTGTTGTGAGTTTTCAGCAATTGAACCTTCCCAGTTTTGTGGATAGCACTTTTCTTCTGATATGCCCAGTGAATGATTTGCCATATCCAAGATGAATGGGTCAATAAATAATACACATAAAGTCAATGAGATCCTTAGGAGTGCTCAGTTTTAATTCTTTCTACCTATGTAGAAATGAATCTATTCTATTCAATCTGTTCTGATGATTTAGATATTCATTCATTCTAATTTCCCTTTGGCAAATAGTATTTTAAAAATTCAGAAAAAATATACTTTATTATTTGAATATCACCTTTGGAACAGCAACAGACAGACACAATATTTAGCTGCCAGGCTGTTACCCAAATTTAGACTTATTTAATGCAACTTTCCTGGCTGAAAATTTTCTGGCAAATTGTTTTATTTTTTGCCTGCCTCCCCTATGATGCCATTTCCATTTCTAATGGGCACTTAACACACTTTTCTACTTAATGCTCTTTTGAGAGGAAGCATTGTTTTTCTACCATAGGCATCATTAAGTTATTACCTGGATTTTGAAAAATGAAAGTACACTGCCTTAATTAATCATGACCCGCTTTATAGTTAACCAAAAGCATTTCATCAACATGTACTACATGCAGAATGTTTTGAAAGAATGCATTTAAAAATACAGACACAATCTAAGGGTGACTGTGAGGACTGGCAGGATAAGAACTGGGAAGGGCTGGAACAGTAGAAGAATAAGTCTGTTATCTTACAGACACACTTCAAGCTGTCATCTGGAAGAGATTTACAAGGAAAATGTCCCTTGCAGGGTCACATGTATGTCTAAGGGAAGACCCCCTTCCACTTAAAGTAAGACTTGCGACCATATTCAATTTGAAAAGGCCCAGGAAGGCATAACCTCTAAGGGTGACCAGTCAGCAAGGAACAGTTTGTATATTAGATGGAGTGCTTAGAATAAAATAAATTTTTTTTTAAATTTTAGAAGCAGTCTCTGTCTCTTGAAACAAAGCAGCCTTTCTAGGATTGCACTACTCAGATCTTTCATGCATGCAAAGTAAGGTGAAATTATAAGAAAGCTCCAGACGCTCAAGCAATCCCTTATTTTAAAAAAATACACAAGGTTCAATAACATAGTTTGTATTTATTTTATTTTTATTTATTTATTTTATTTTGTCACAACAATATATGTAGGTATCATACAAAAAATTATATAGTATATAAACACATATATGAGTAAATATAAGGAGGTATGAGCATATATATAGGAAGAAGAAAAGAAAAACAATAGGACAGGAACGGTAGGCACGTTTGTGCTCTTATGCACGCCCCTTATGGTCCTCTTAGGAATGGGGTGAGGTCAATAGTAGAAAGTTTTTGGATAAAACTTTTAGGATTATGGGAATTTGTTTTCTTAAATGCTGCCCTTCTGCAAAAATGTTAGATACCAGATTGGAGAAGGTTCCACTATTGCTATTATTTCATGATAATATGCATAGTACATACTTCCAGGGAATTCTTACCTGCATTTCCTTGCTTATTATATAATAAGGTTTAAACAATGAGCATAATAATTTTAGAGCTGGAAAGAATAATAAGCTTAGTCAAGGTTTGCTCTTCTCGATAATATCAGATTGACAAGAATGTGGTGCTAGTTCCAAGCAGGTACTCCCCACATATGATTTCTACGGAGACACACACACACACACACACACACGAGAGAGAGAGAGAGAGAGAGAGAGAGAGAGAGAGGTGTGTGTGTGTGTGTGTGTGTGTGTGTGTGTGTGTGTGTGTGTGTGTGTGTGTGATATAGAACTCTGATTACCCACTAATACATGGATTATAATTATCATTACTTCCAGCCAGCTCTGCCAATAAAATGTAATTAGATTGCAGTCAACATAGCTTAAGGACACCCATTTAGAAAGGATTCATATAGTAAAATTCTAATTAATTCATCTATTACTCTATGGATGAAATCCCACAGGGTAAGCTTTATGATATAGACTTAGTATAAACCAACACCATCCTAATGCTGGGGTGGAGAAATATGACTTGAAAATGTTCCATTATTTTTATTACATATTTTTTTAAAAACATTCCAAAATCACCAAGAATAAATAATGAAACAATGAATGGATTTTTTTTTTCCTACAGCAAATCCTTCAAGACACTTTTAAGAAGCAAAAAAAAAAAATCATCATTAAAAACCTGTAGTAAGGGAGGAATACCTTCAACAGGCAGCTATAATTGCCTGGAGGATCTGGATGACTACGCACACCTTTTTATGCTGAATTTTATCCATCTTTGCTCCTCATTTAAATTTTATATCCAGTGTTTATATTTTAATATTTTACTTGCAGAGTGTCCTTCTGTGAGGGAGATGGGTAGTTTCTAAATTTGAAAAATTAAGTTTAGAAATGTAGTTTTGTAATGAGTCTGTTTTGGTGAGTATGAGAGATATTTAACTTTAGGGGTCCTTGATATTCTCTGAGCTTTGTTGTTTTCTTTCAGATGTTTCATTACCCAAACTAGGTAATGCATTGGTGATGTTACCTAGTTTGGATAATGAAATGTCTGCAAGAAAACCAAACTCAGAGAACACCAAGGACCCTTCATTTCAACCATGAGCTACAACGAGTCTCTTTTATCAGTATTTAATGTTGTTTTTGTTATTTATCTGTTTTTACTCTCCCAGAGTTATTCCATATAATATAATAAATGTGTGGCAGTCATTCCTGTCGAGATCATAAGAAACTACACTAAATTCAATTATGCCAAACCAGGTAGAAGCAATCATCTAGGATCATCTGGCTGACATCCCTTCTGTGGGTTGTTTGCCACACTTCTCTATATGGAAAGCTGTTTGCCTGCAAATAAGTTGCCGTGTCAAACTCGCCTTCCATCTGCTTACATTTCAATCATCCAACACTGCAGGAAAGTATATTCAGAAGCAGAAGATTCATTCTTATTTATCCCCTTTTAGTGGGGCTGCCATCCTAAAAAAACTTTGTCAGGAATAAGCACAGGTACGAGCAACAGGAGTTGCCTTCCAGCAACTGTAATCT
This sequence comes from Ahaetulla prasina, assembly GCF_028640845.1. Classification (NCBI taxonomy): domain Eukaryota; kingdom Metazoa; phylum Chordata; class Lepidosauria; order Squamata; family Colubridae; genus Ahaetulla; species Ahaetulla prasina. The sequence continues at coordinate 54,302,257 of NC_080539.1, forward strand.
AAGATTACAACTTTAGTCTACAATCCTAAATACATTTATAAAAGAGTAATATAATTTTTTTGCAATAAACCTAACTAAGGTGGCAGTATATCCCATTTATACTTCTGCCCTAAACTGTTTGTCTGTACTTGTCAAAAAAGTAAAATATTTAGCAATCCTGATGCAATTAAATGTTGCTCACATCCGGACTATTTTTCTCTACTATTTCCCCCAAGAGACAACTGCTAAAACTTGACTATTTCCTTATCTATGTCTAAATTACAAATACTCAAGTACTACCTTCTAAATAAAGGAACCTGGATTTTTTTCAGTGTTTTAGAGCATTTGTCTTAGTTCTTCCCATTAGAGAAGAAACTCCACCAGACAAAAAATCAAAATAGCTTTCCCAAACATCCTGTCATAGATTGAGGAATGACAGAAGGCATCTATGGAAGATCAAACTCTTTTGCTCACCTTTCCTCAATCCAGTAATCTTCAAATATATTGCCCTACAATTCCCATCATTTTCATGGATAGAGATTATGCAAATTTCCTTCAACTATAAGAGCATCAATTTGGGGAAGGCTAATCTATTTGGAATAAGTAACCTTTGCTGACTCACTCACTCCGATCCAAAATTAAACCTCAAACTCTGTCCTAAACCATCTAGCAGATTTAATTTTATACCGAAGGATAGATTGACCATACTAATTAAAAAATAATATTCCCCAACATTGTCAAGAATTTCAAGTGCTGATATATATGATCTCAGAAATCCTTGCAACAATCCTACAATATAAATCCATGATATTACTGTTAGTGTAATTGAGAAACTTATTTTGCTGCCTCCAAAAAATCATTTAAAAGGTATAGTGTCCCTGTCCAGTTCTGTCAGACTCTGGAGAGACAACTAAATGTAGACAATGGTTAAAAGATTTACATCCTTGGGATTAAAAGAAGCTGGACAAGGTTTTGTTTTGTTTTGTTTACTAAGCATCAGTTCCACTCTAGAAATGTTTAGCAGCATGCCAATGTGATTTTCCTCACATGTAAAAAGAATGGAACAACTGTATTTTCAGCCTACATCAAGCTTTACACATTTCTTGCAACAATGGCTGTTACCTTTCCTAGGTGGAGGGTTTTGTTGCTCTTACTTGCAGCAAATAAGATGCAAATCAAAATGATAGATATATCTCAATTTATGTGGGTAAACTGACTTATTGCAGGAGAAAAAGGAGTACTTGAGATGTTCAGGATTCCAATCACACCTTAAGCACAGTCCACTAACAACTTTCATTGAGCAGACAGGCTTGTCCATCATTCTGCACAACCAGGACATTAAAAAATAACAACTCCTGAACAGCTTGGTAACCCAGTAAGCATTTCAGACCTCTCCACAATTCCTTCCCACTGCATTTTGTAAGCAGGATTATTTTCTGTCCATCTACTGAAACCAAAGGCCAGGTAAATATGAGTGCGTAAGAAAATCCAAAATGTTGACATGGCTCATGGCTTTTAAGGTTAATCAATTGGCTCTGTGGTCTGGAATCAGAAGTACTGATCCATCTGATATTATTATAACAAGCCATAGTTTGGGTGGGCCTCCCTCATTGTTCATGGGCCCAGAGCCCTAGCGAAGCTTCCAAGTTGCTTTCAGTGGCTGCCCTGATAAACTCTATTGCAGTAATTAAGCCTGGAAATTCCAAAAACATGTATCAGTACAGCAAGAGCCTTCTAATGAATCAAAGATGGGGAGAGAATATCAGATTGTCCCAGCTGGAATTTTTAGAGTTCATCCAGAACTAATTCTACTTAAAAAGGGAGTTACAAATTGTGCGCTAAACTGTCCTGCACAAGTCTGATTTCTGGCTGAGGGTTAGACACCACTCCAGAATAAGGCACTATTCGTGAATAAATAGACTAATTCACTAATGCTTTGGAGGCCCTTGGCAACCAGTCACTCACTGTAGATGGATGTGCTGTTGAACTGGAGAGAAGAGCGGGAGAATGGGTGGTCTCCAGTGTATTCCAGCACTCAAGGAAGCAGCAACAGGAAAATAAGCTTCTGTTCTTGAAAGCTTTCTACACTTTCTCTGGACACTAAGAGCTTTGCTTTAGGAAATTCACCTAAACAGGCTGGGTTTATTTAGAAAGCCTGCCCCCCCCCCCACCCACCCACCCTGTCAAAATTAAATCAGAAACCAGAAGAGTCTGAGGTGGGGGTGTCAAAGGATGAAGTTTCAGGCATTCCCAGAAATTTATATAAAGAGATCAGTGAAGTGGCACATATATTGCTAGTGTCTGGAAGTAGAAGTTCATTTTGCCATTATTACCTTCAAGATGGAAAGAAAGGAAACAAAGTTCAGAATTTAGAAGAAAGCCAAATTTCTCATCATGACATTGGGGTTTTACATACTGTAAGCAATTATTTACAGAAGAAATGACGATCTTAGAAAATTGAAAGTAGAAAGAAAACTGTTTAGTAACCTAGGATAAATCACTCTGATGAGCTAAACCATATTTATAAACTGTATTTTTCCCAATCTTCAAAAGAAATTTTCTCAAGACAGCTTTATAAGGTTAAATAACTATTTAAAAACAAATACCTAAAAAAAAAAACCCCACAAATAAATATTATAAAAGTGAAAATTCAGTTTTACAGGAAATGAAATGAATAAAAAGCCTTTGGCAAAAGATTAGACACAAGGCATTTTTTTTTTTTATTCTCTGATCACTATTGAGAAGACTGGGATTATTTGACTCTTTAACTCACATAGGATGGCAGGGATATTTAGTGGAGAACCTTGTGAAATTACAGGTAGTCCTTGATTTACAACAGTCCATTTAGAGACCGTTCAAAGTTAAAATGGCACTGGAAAAAAGTGACTTACAAAAAATTTTCACAGTTACAATCTTTTTTTTTTATTATTTGCATTTATATCCTGCCCTTCTCCGAAGACTCAGGGCGGCTTACACTATGTCAAGCAATAGTCTTCATCCATTTGTATATTATATACAAAGTCAACTTATTGTCCCCCAACAATCTGGGTCCTCATTTTACTTACCTTATAAAGGATGGAAGGCTGAGTCAACCTTGGGCCTGGTGGGACTTGAACCTGCAGTAATTGCAAGCAGCTGCTGTTAATAACAGACTGTTTTACCAGTCTGAGCCACCAGAGGCCCTTCAAAGAGGCCCTTTGAAGCATCCCCATGCTCACTCATGTGATCAAACTTGAGATACTTGGTAACTGGTTCCTACTTATGACCGTTGCTGTGTCCCAAAATCATGTGATCCCCTTTTGCAACCTTCTGACAAGCAAAGTCAATGGGGAAGCCAGATTCACCTAACAACTGGGTTACTAACTTATCAACTGCAGTGATTCACTTAACAACTGAGGCAGGAAAGGTCATAAAATAGGGCAACACTCATTTAACAAATCTCTCACTTAACAGAAATTTTGGCATCAATTATGGTAGTAAATCGAGGACTACCTGTATTTATGCACAGGTAAGGTACCGTGATCCGTGGTGGTGCAGTGGTTAGAATGCAATATGGCAGTAACTCACGGGTCACTCCAGGAGTTCGATTCTGACCAGCTCAAGGTTGATTCAGCCTTCCATCCTTCTGAGGTGGGTAAAATGAGAAGCCAGATTGTTGGGATCAATATGCTGACATTTGTAAATACTCAGAGACCACTCTAAAGCAGGATGCAGCTGTATATAAGGCTAAATGCTATTACTATTGCTATTGCTATCCCTAACAGGGATGAGAAAGCCTTCTCTTGCTGAGGAGGAACTAGTGAAGAGCACAGTTGATTATCTGTTGCTGTCTTTGTGTCGTTTTAGGGATTTCTGAGAACCATCTGGCTTTTCATTGTTAAAAATGTTGGTGATGTTGGTCTAGAGCAGGGGTATCCAACCTTGGCAACTTTTAACACTTGTGGACTTCAGCTCCCAGAATTCCCCAGCCAACTGGGGAATTCAGGGAGTTGAAGTCCACAAGTCTTAAAGTTGCCAAAGTTGGACACCCCTACTCTGGAGAGAGATATTCAGGTGGATCCTTTCTTAATTCTATGAAAATTGCTGGGCAATATAACATCCAGCTTAAAGCTGAAATAGTAATAGAATATTCAGCCACATTCTAAAATACTTTTTTTTTCCCTGAGGAAAGAATAGATTCCGTATTCTAGCAGATTCAGTGAGACTCCTTTACCTGGGACTTTCAATTCATTTCAAACTGATTTCAAAATTAGAAGCTGTAATACAAATTTAAATAATACACAGGAATCTAGTATTTTTGAAGGGCTAACAGCTTCCTATTATGAAACCAGAGCTAACTATCTGGAATAAAAATGGAGTTCATGACAACTTCAAAGAAAACCGTAACCCCACTTCAGACAGTGAAGTAGATTGACTACAGATTTATAAAACTGAAAGCCACAGTGTTGCCTTACTCCACACATCCTCTCAAAAAACTATTTCAAAGATCTCAGGGGGGGAAAAACCCAAAAATTCTAAGTGTGGGACAGGAAGCATAATTAGCTAAATCTCTCAGCTTCAATTTTCTTCACAATTTTTAACAACCATTTAGTCCTAACTTGCATTTTACAGATCCACATTACAATTTCCTCCAAGATTTGCAGAATTAAGTCAACTGGGAGAAGCAACATTTCTTTTCTTTCTTTTCTTTTCTTTTCTTTTTTTCTTTTCTTTTTCTTTTTTTTTTTTTTGATTTTCCATCTGTCTTTCCTCCTGTGCATAGGATATCCCAGTCAAGGAAGTCTTGCTTTGTTTTGGCTTTCTTACAAGCACAATTAAATGTCCATAGGCAAATATGGTTCATATTATTTAAATGCATTATTCCAAATTGATGGGTATATTTGTGTGTGGAAAGCACCTAATTAACTAAGTTATAATTGCAGTGGCAAGAGACGTAGATGTTGAAAGGAAGTGACCAGATGGCTATCAAGTCACTTGAAAAAGAAAGGAGGAAAACAGGATTGAAAAGACAAGCTACAAGAAATACTTAGACTAGAATACAATTTTTTATTGGCCAAGTGTGATTGGACACATAAGGAATTTGTCTTGATGCATATGCTCTCAGTGTACATAAAAGAAAAGATACGTTCATCAAGAATTCTAAGATACAACACTTAATGATAGTCATAAGGTGCAAATAAGCAATCAGGAAGCAATATCAGTACACATCATAAGGATACAAGCGACAAAGTTACTTAAAAGAACTTCTCATCCACCTTTTCTTAATTTCATGGACCAAAGTCAAAACAAAAGAGGTATTGCTTTTTCACACAAAACCCACACCTTCTTCTCCAAAGAGCATTTCTCCAGGAAGTACCCATGTACAGTGATTACAGAAGAGCACCATCAAAATATTTTCTCCAAGAAGCAGCAGCACATAAAATCAATTCTCAGAGGAGCCCTAAAGAAATGGTTACCACTTGGGATGAAATAGGATGGAGTCCAGAGGAGACGAGAAGAAAAAGACACATCAAGTTCTTCTCTAGGCTAGGCACTTATTGAGAATGAGAAAGACCCATTGAATCTAGGGGAACCTATGTCCATGTGGACAGAACTGACTAATTTCCTATTGGATATGCTTTTCCTGAAAATTTGGACCAGGTAAGAAAACAATTCGGATGATCTAGATAGAATCGAATGGAGCATTGGTTTAAAATGAGGATTTGGAACAAACAAACAAAAAAAACCTGATTACTCCCAGGCAAAAGTCTAACAGTGTCAAAGAAGAAAGTGGGAAGAGGAAATGAAAAGGGGGAGGCTTTTTTCCTCCAGTCTATGACATTCTGGACAATGCCAGAGGCGGGAGACTTTGCAAGTCAATTTGAATCTGAAAGACTATCTTTGTTTTAAAAAACGTATAAAACTCAGTTTGAAGGAGGAGGAAAAAGGGAAAAAAAATAAGTTTTGGCTGTCAAGCTCCATTGATTGACTTGTCTGTACTTTTGACAAGAGTGATTTCCCCCCAACAACAAATAAGCACCCTAGAGTAAAAAATTGCTACCAGCAACAGAAACTTTGGCCTACTATTGCTCTGCTTGCTGTTTATGAAAAATGAGGAGAGTTGCTGCTGCCTAGCCATCTCTGTCCATTCTGACATCTGCCTTGATTTTTCATCCATCATTTCTGGGCAGGATGATTTCCAAATCTGCTAAAACTGAAAGGACTTAAATTAATGTCATACATTGGTCCTCAAGCAATTATGAAATTGGCCAATGAACACCTCTTCAAATTAGTATGATGCACATTCAGTGAGGAAACCAGAGTTAAATGGCCCTTAGTTTGCCTTTGGGGAAAAAAAAAATAGAGAAATGACTTTACTCAAGGTTTTTTTTTTTTAGCAATTCTGATTTCTAATGAAACAAGGTCAAGTTCTAGTCCAGAAGCCAGAGTTGCAGGTGTTCCTATGCCTTATTAATCCTTAGGAGAAAACATGCAACAAAGTTGTGAAGCACCACATTTTCATCTCACTTTTAATATTAATAATGATTTGAGAGAATATTAAATTCCAAGAGTTGCTGAAAGTAAATTCCTGCTTTGCCTACTTCAACCTGTTCAATATGTAGTCAGGAGGAAACAGCTGGATGAGTATTCCACATTTCATTTTGCTGTAAAATTTGCACATTTACCAGTATATAATTACAGCACTTCCCTGCCTAAACTCAAAGAATGGCTTGCCAGATTTACAATTACTAGGTCCAAATTCCACACCTAATTCATGTACAACTAACTGACCTAACACAGACACACAATTTGAAGAATTTAGAAGTGACAGAAGTGACTGAATAATTATGTCCAATTACTCAGACTGTGTTTTGTCAGCTTTCTCATCATTGGATCAATACTTCCAGTTTAGAGGAAACATTTCACACCTTGTCCCCAAATACCCTGACTGTCATAACACCATCCTACTATGCATGTCTAAAAATAAAGACTCCCTCAAGCAGAGCTCCTACCCTTGATGACTGTATGGCCAGGTTCATGCAATTTGCTCAGGAGAAAATTCAGCAGGATTTACTTGCCAGGAGGCTGCATAAGATTTCCAGCTTCATTTATAGAGATGCCTACACATTACAATTGGGAATTTAAATTACATGGGAATCTATACATGCTTTAAAGTTCTAAGTGCTTGGAATTGTGGCCTTAAGAGGACGAGGCTGGCACTACAGCATTCATTCTTCCGCAAACTCTTTGAGAACTCTTTCTCTGGTATCTGACCTCTGACAGGAGCATCGGTAGCCACAACAGCCTTCTTAAGTTCGAAATCTTGTTCCGGATTTAGCCCTGATTTCAACTGCTTGAAACACGATCCTACCTTTCCTTCCAAGCCAATTCAGCTCACTTTATAGCAACTTCCCAATAGGTTGCAACATCTCATCCCCCACTAAACAAGAAATCGCACGTGGCCCAGCCTAAAGTCCTGGTAATTTTGATACACCAGGGAGATGAACTCCCTATTGCCTCTTCCACGAGCCCATCATATGGGAGCGAACAGAATTCAAATACGTTTATGATCACAATAGATAATTATTCTAAACAAAACAACCCCCGTCTTCCTTCCCTCCCCCTTCCAATTCTTCTTCCACATGTATTGCAAAGTATTCTATATATATATATGCATGAACTAATATTCCGCTTAAGGAAAACGCAATCCATTCTGAGTTTGATTCCTAAACTCCGCGTCCGCCCATCTTTCACCGCCTGGGCCGCGCAACTCTACCCAAATCTGAAGTCCCTAAGACCGGGGATTCCCTACTTACCTGGAGGATGTTGGGGTGCCGCAACCGTTGCAAAAGGACCATTTCCTTGATAATCTTATAGGAGGCCAGCCTGTAACAGTCTTCCAGAGACCCATAGAGCTTGACGCAATTGTCGATGTCGTGCCCCCCAAAATCGACGGACTTCAAGGCCACCGCCAGGCTCTTGTTGAGCACCGCTTTGTAGACCGCTTTGGTGTAGCCGGAGCCCAGGTAATGGACCTCGGTCACGTTGCTAATGTCCCGGCATCCCAACCGAAGCGGCCCGAGGGAGAGTTCTAGCTTGGATTCGGGGACCCAGGGCGCTCCGGAGGCGACGAGACCGGCCGAGCTGAGCTGGAGCCCCCGTGGGCTGCGGTCGGTGGGCGAGGAGGGGAGCCTTGGTGGCGCGAGATCCATGAGCCGCCTCTCCAGAGGTCGCACCGCCGGCCGAGACTTAGCAGCGGCTCCTGCCGCCGCTCCCGCTTCTCCGGGCTGCTGCCTCTGTTGGTACCGCAGCACCTCTTCGTAGCGCTCTCGGATCTGCCGGGCTAAATCCCAGCGCCGGTGACGGCCGCCGCTTCTCCTCGCCGCCTCCCATGACCTGTCCCGAGGCGAGCCCGCCAGCGAGTGCGCGATGCCCGCATTTTGCTGCTGCTGTTGCTGAAGGGGATCAAAGGCCGGGATGAATAAGAGATTGAGCAAAGTGCCCAGCAAGAAGGACAAGCAGAAGCCAGCTGCCACGGCCAGCTTTTGCCGCTTCATTGCCCTGCAATGCCTTCACAAGCGAACCTTCCTGCCTTCGCGATCAGCTTCGCCGCCGTCTCGCTTGCACCATTCCAGATGACCAAAAGACAGACGGACTGACCGACGGACAGATGAGGCAGAAACCCCGACCAAACCCCGTCCTCACTCAGCCCTGCTGCCTCACCACTCCTCGGCGAAGCGAGCTGAAGAAGCCCACATGACACTTGCCTCCTGCCTTGCCTTTATAAACCCGCCCTAAAAAAGTCTTATTATTAGGCACACCGCAACGAGGAGGGGGGAAAAATGAGAAAAAAGAAAAAAGAAAAAAAAAAGAATTCCAAGTGTGCTACATTCATTGTGACGCCAACTGATTGACGGCTCGGCCTCGCCAGTGGAAAAGGGAAAACAGCAGAGAGGAGAGCTGGGAAATGAAGTCTTCATGGGGCAGGTGGCTGCCAGAACGCAACGGGACTGAGAACTACAACTCCCAGAAACGCTCCTGACGCTCCGGGCTGGAGAGGCGGCAGGAGCTCGATAACGGTGTCGCCTCCCAAAAGACAGTAGTTGAATGGAACGGGACGGGAGGGAAACTATATCCCGCTAGCATGATCGAAGTCGTGTCGCGCGTCGAGAAGGCAGCATATGGAAAACGAAGCCTTTGGTCCGGCAGAAAGATAAGGAGCCTTTCAAGGGCATCGCTCTCTTAAGGTCCAAAGAGGATTTGGCGTTTGCCCTCCACGTCTATCACAGTCGCGCTGTTTCCACATTGATCCCGAGGAGAGGTGTGGGAAAGGCGGTTGCGTTTTGCGAGAAAGCGGGAGGGAAAGTGAAACGAAGTGGCACTTGCCAGCCTCGTTTCAGGACCTTCCCAAAGTCATGTTTATCCGAGTGTTTATTTCTACGTAAGGATTTGGTTTTGCCGCCCTGGGTTTTCGCGAGTAGTTATAGACCTGCATCCTGTTCACACGACCAGAAAAGTTCCGTTTTGACAGTCTTTCACATCGCTACCCACAGACGTTCCGTTAGCCTGAGGCGGAAACGTTTGGCGCCCGCGTTTAATTACTCGATTTTTTAATAGCCCAGCTTTCAAAAATCTGTAGCAACCCCAAACAGAGAAGAAAGTAGGAGAGGCGTGTTTGATTTCTTTTATTTATGAAACGCTTTCTCGTTTAAAAAAAAAAGCAAGTCGGCAGTGTATTTATTTAACTCATGCTGCCCATCATGAACCTCAAGCACATGTGCTCGTACATGTGATACATGTCTTCCCCCCACTTGAAGGCCATATAACCCAATTGCCCTCCCACGAAAGTGATTTCCCCCCCCCGCCCTTCGAAATGCACAGCGAAGGGATGTCAATCAATCCCTTAACATTGATCGCTCCAGCGGGCTGACAAACGGATCGATTTGCCCGGGAAAATCAGCTGTGAGTGTAATCCTCGAGACTAGGAATTTTAATAAAATGAGAGCAACCTCAAGCGGTAAATACGGGTAGGGGAGGCTCCTCAATGATTGTATTCACATCACAGGCTTAGCCAGAATCATTCATAGGCCAAGCAAGCAACTATATTTGCATAATTTATGAACCTTGTTCAGTTATAACGCTGGTTTGAACTGGGGAGGAGGGGGAACCCTAGACCATTTTGTTAATCAATGGTTTGGATAATATGTGAGAATTCGGGAAGAAAATCTGTTGTTGTTCTAGATATGGTTTTATTTTTGTTTGCCTCCCAGAGTTGTTTGCTAGGGGGTGTGTATTAAATTTGCATAATAAAATAAATGGATTCGGTGTCCTAACGTAGGTCAACGTCCCAGGTGAATGCAAAGAATTAAATGTCATTACTATTCATATATTAAGGCATAATAGAGGTAACTTCGCTCCGGGATCATTTGGTAAGGGCGGAGTATCGGAATTAGTAATATCATTACATGAAGGGTGATAATAAATAGGATTCCCACGTTGTGGGAATCATAACCATTTTTTGTTCAACGAACTATCTGGCCATCTTCTTTTCAAATATACTTTTCAGGCCATTCCCTTGTTTGGCTTAAAGGGCCCCCAAATTTCTTTCCTGAAGTCTTAACAACGGTTTTAGACTTTACTCAAAGTATAACTATAAGAACGAACTGATATTTTAAAGCCACGTAATAAAGGCCATTTCCCTCCTCTTCATCCTCCCTACCTTTTTCTTCACATAACTGCAGAAAATCACGGTGTGTGTGTGTAAGTGTGGAAAGTAAGCTTTCTTCTGACAAGATATTTAAATCAATGGGCTTCTCTATTTCGCCACCAGAGCATAACCGAGGGGGGCAGGACCTGATAAAAATCAGATTTTAAATGCACATGCAAGCCCCATTGAAACGGGTTGATTAATCACAGCGGCTCGCTGATTACCCGGCCAAAGGTGCTTAAAGCACGCACGTACAAATATTGCTGAAGGTGGATTGCGAAGTTTGTGGGGCGGAGAGAAATAAAAGCTTTATTTGAGCGCCTTTATCTCCTGGGAAGGTTTATGTGAGAAATTTACAGCTCAGTTTTCCACCTATAATCTGGCGTCGCCCGAGGCCAAAGGGTTTTAACTCCCATGGAAGCGGAGGGAAAAGATGTGTCGAAAATGTGTGGCAAATTTAACGGATCGATGAGGGCTTCAAGGAATCTGTACTGGCTTGCCTCATCCCGAGATTCTGGGGTGTGCGAGTCTCCAACACTCATCTTTCCTGTCCTGCTGGCGGGGGACGATGAGCCTTGCAATCCCACATACCTCACGGGCATCTGTGGGCTGGGCGCAGAGCAATTTCACCACCATCGGGCTAAGAGTTGGAAGCAGGGCTACAAACAGTGGACAGTTTTCTGGGGGCTTTTAAATGTAAAAAGAGAGACAAAGAAAAATTAGGGGCGCTCCCTCTCCGTTCCTTGACCTCCTCTCCCCGTTCACAGGCCTTAGCGCGCTGCGAATTTTTTTTTTAAATCCATAGAACTCCGGTTCTCCCCCTGAGCTTGCCCTACCCCTCATTAAAGTCCTCAGCCGGGAGCTCTGTGTTGTGGCTACCGCGGGAGGGATGAAAGGGCCCCGCCGAGATCTAGTGGGGGTTAAAGCTCTGCGCCCCCCCTGCATCTCCCGGGCTCGGCGTGAGGTCGCCGCAGCTCTGCTGGAGACTGGCCGAAGCCGAGTGCTAATGGTGTGCTTATCTACAGCGGCCCGGCGCTGTTAGCAACTAATTAACAAATGAAATTAGTCCCAGAAAGAACACAAAGAAAGGGTGTGTGTGGGTGTGGGTGTGTGTGTGTGTGAGAGAGAGAGAGAGAGAGAGAGAGAGAGAGAGAGAGGGAGAGATCCAGCTGAAATTGCTTTGGATTGAGAAAGTTTTAGCTGGAGAGCGCCATTCGGGTCGCCGGCACAAAGCAAGCAAGCCGCGGCAATTAAGGCGCTGTTTGAATTGTCTGCCAGAGGGGAAGAGAGTAAAAGGGCGGACAAGCAAGAACAAGAATCGGTGCCCGCCTAATATCTTGATAAAAGGTGGCTCTGAATCCGGCGATTTTTCCTTGTCAGCTCCCTCTCGTGCCGGTACTAATTGTAAAAGCACAAGCTGCCACTAACATCCATAGAATAGAATAGAATTTTATTGGCCAAGTGTGATTGTACACACAAGGAATTTGTCTTGGTGCATGTGCTCTCAATGTACATAAAGAAAGGATAACACGAAAGGTGTCCCTTCTGCAAAGGAAATGCTAATGCTTGAGAAAAGACAAGCAGGTTGTTTTATTTCGTTGTGATATTTTTAGCCGGATCTGCTTTAATGTGTCCAATGATGCTTACTACCCCCAGTAGTACTTTTGTAACAGCTCTTGACTAAATTTGGCGGAAAAATAATGAAATGCATGTTTCCCCTCCCCCCTGCTCTTCATTCTTTCTTTCACCCTCCAACAAGACAAATAAATAAATAAATAAAAGCTGCCTGAAATACCTACCTGTTCTAAAAAGCAACCTTTTCATATGTTGGGGCTGCCACCCCATGGCTTATCAATAGGATTATGGGAGACCTGATTGCCTGAATTAGTGTTTCTCAACTTCAGCAACTTTTAAGTGTTGTGACTTCAATTCCACAGCCTAACCCTCACACCCTCTGTAGCCTTTTGAAAAAGTACTACACTTGCTTCTATAGGTAATAATGATCGTGATGGTTATAATGGAATAAGAAGGAACCCTAAACCTGTCAAGAATTTTCTTCTTTAACGAGTCATAAAAATTTACACTGGAAAAAAAACCTAGGCAGTAGAAACAGGTGCACAAATGGCTAAGCCAAAGGATTGGAAAAGAGATAAATTTCAAGTGTAACCAAGAAAGATAGTTGATATGTTTCCTTGCATAAATACCAGTGTTAATAAAAAAGTTTAAATGGATGAATAATTTAAAATAGAAGGATTTTAAACATTTTACCTACTTCTGCCTGGGATTTTAGTTCGCAACTGTTAATAGTGAAATATGAGTGGAAACAAAAATACATAATTAAAACTAGCGTGCCTATCTCCTTTTTTGTATACCTCTAATTCTTAACAGTTCTGTTCAGACAACATATTCCCTTGTAAAAATTCAATAGTCCATTCTAAATAGTCCATTCCTTCTATAAATGGTGCTGTGATGTCAATGAAGAGCTATCAGATTGTTCATGGATACAGTAAATTATCTGCTCCCTGGTGCAAACAGCTGTGCATGGTGGCTGTTCAAGAGAAACAGAATGCAGTTTAGAGAGAGGAGGGAGCAGTCGCTTTGCCTTGCAAGTCGAATTCTCTAAACAAAAATATGTTTGAATAGAGCATAGAATCCTGTTCTAGAACCTAGAAGCAAATTTTTATTTGTTTTTTTGCTTACAAATACATAAGAGAAACTAATTGGATACTAAAAGAACACTTTTTCTAAATAAAATAGAATGCATATTGTATTATAAGTACTGCATAATATTACTTAACATTTATTTCTTAGCCTGGTTCTTATGCATAAAGAGTGATTGCACATAATTATCTTCCTCTGTTTATTATTACTTCAGTTCTGCAGGGTAAAGAGAGATACTGATTGATCAGAAATCATGGCCAAAACTTGGAAGATTTGAGCCTGGGTCTTTCCAGTTGCAGTCCAACCATTCTAGCCCCAAGTTATTTATTTAATCAATGCACATGGAATGCTGAAATGATCCTTAAACTTATCTCAGAAGGAAGAACTCAGAAAATTCATCTCATTTCTGATAGGATCCATATTTAAGCCAAAACTCTAAAGTTACAGTGGAATTCTAGTGACATGCTGAACATTCCAAAAGATAATCTGAATCTGAACTTCCATCAAAAATATGTTCCTAATTTAAATACAATATTCTTTTAACTGGATGGCATGTCAACCATGAAGCACTAATTAAAAGGGGGTGGGAATCTGATAATAACTTGCAGAAAGAGTCCTTAAAGAAAAAGGCAGACTAATCCAAGACCCTTGGCATTTTCTGTCCCTCAATCTTTTATTATTGTCATACATTCAAATAGTTAAAAAGTGACAAGTGACGGTGATTCACTCAGAATGTAAACTGAATATACTACATGTTAATTGGACAAAGATCTTTGATTGCCTAAACCTTGAGAGGTGGAAAGTCTCCTCCTGATCTAAGTTTAGTGTTGCCTGCCATGTATTAATTGACCTGCACCTAAGTCACTTTTAGGTATTCATGATAAAACTGTACTTTAAAACAGGGGTCTCCAGCCTTGGTCCCTTTAAGACTTGTGGACTTCAACTCCCAGAGACTCTGGGAATTGAAGTCCACAAGTCTTAAAGGGACCAAGGTTGGAGACCCCTGTTTTAAAAGTCGTGATAGTTGCTTCCCTTTATTTGTGAAAGAGATTTTAATGTGAAATGTGGGAAATTATGCACTGTACTGCTGCATCCTGGTACATAATGAACAGGCAATCATCAGTAAGCAAAAAACTCTTAATTGAACTACCATGGACTTTACAAGCTGTGACACTGAGATTTTGATGAGTACAGCTTTCACATTTCATGGTGTTGAACATGCTGCTATAATTGTTGCAGATTTCCAAAAAGTATCTATGATCTGAGAAGAAGCACAGAATGAGATTCAAACAGGGTGGGCATAGGGACATCTAGGCCAAATTCAATCAATTAAGTGCCACCTACTGGTGCCTGCTGCTGGAAGCAAAGCAAAAGAACCCAAAGGCCCATATGTGATCTTAGTGTTGGCATATTTGTTTCTCCCTTTTTTATATAAATAGCAATCGTTCAAATAGTTTGATTCATTTCAAAATTCAGGCCAAACAAAATTGTGTCTCATCCAATTTCTACTGAAACCTCTAGTTTATTCCCATTATGACTGCTTGTATAATAAGGGCATTATGCTAACAAATGAAAAGGAATAAGTCTTTGCTAAAAAAAAAACCCACTTACTTTGTGTCCAGTGTTTTGCAGAATCATATTGTGTGCTTTTGGTCAGAAAATGGATTAGCTAGGAGAAAGTAGGTTGCTAGCCAATAAGATGAAAACTTCACATATGTGAAGAGACTGATGTTACCCAATTAACTGCTGAATATTTCCAGATGTTCTGCAGGGGAAAATTTCTGATGAAAGGAAGCTGATGATCTGGTTGGGTTATATTAGTACACCATTATTGTTCAAGTTTACATAACGATCATTATACAGTTAAATATAATATTCATTGTCCATTTTTGCTGCTGCTGCTGCTGATTCTACAACTAAGAACAGAAGAGCAGATACATATATGCTATTTTGTAACTCCAAAAATAGTGGAGCAGTTTTCTAATCTAATTTGACTTATATTTTAATGGCAAAATGTGTTATTATTATTTTTGCTTTGGAGCATTTAAAAATTAAAAAAAAAAGTCTGCCTGCAAACCAATAGAGCAAAAAGCTCCTTCGTGCATTTCAGTGTATGATTTGGCCTGAATACCAATCAGAAGGGGGTAATTTAAATAAGGAGACCTTAATACAGCTTGAGAAACGTGGCTTGAAAATCCAAGCCAGGTTTAAACCCACCTCTTGTAAAATGAACAATGAGCTACACAGCAGGAGACCATGCTATTTCCCATTCTGCTGTAAAACAGAAATATTCAAGACCGTGAAACAACAAACTTTTTAAAATGAAATATACCCATGGTTCTATTTTTTAAAGGGGGGAATAATATTGAAATAAGTCACTTTTTAATAATTCTGTATTTTCCATCTTACATTTTAATTTTCAGTATGTTACTTTCATCAATTATGAATCTTTGTAAGATTTATGGCAGCAGTAGTAGGATTTCAGACAATAATCTGAAATAATATTTGTTTAAAAAAATAATCACAATTGGAATAAGAGTCCGATTATTTTAGCATATTTTTTTTCTTCATTGTACTGAAAAGATTCTACCACAATGCTACATTTAAGGAAATGGCAGTAGGCCTTCAAAGTCTACTGTGGACTTTCAACTAGAAATCTTCTAGCAATTTTTGATTTTCAGCGTGATGTCTGAGAGGGTTTCCAGCATCTCCTCTCAATTCATGAATAGTATCTTTGAATACTTCTTCAGCTAATCCAACTGAATGGATTCATTACTCACCTTCTGGATGTTGGAAATAATTTGTAGAAAACTTTTCTTTCTTTCTTCTTTTAAAATGCTAGTATTCCATGAAACATAATTGAAGAAACATTGCTGTGAATCACCCAAGGATTGTTCTTCTACAAACAGAGTGAGCTGCAGATTTATAGATTTATTGTAAGCTACCCTTGCAAATGTTCAGAAAGAGAACATAAAATAATTAGTAGCAAGATTAGACCAGGTATTTTTTTCCAACAGTGTGTCATAATCTATGAAAATATACTTTGTATGTGTTCATCTAACTAAAGTGCTAAAAAGAGCAACAGAATGTCAGGCAACTGAATTTCTTAAAGCATTTTGAAATTTGGTTGACAAAATGAACGTCAATTAAAAATAAAACAAAATATTTCCTTGAATTGAATTCAGTTTCTAGTCACTGCTTGAACACATCCATGTAGTTTCCTTGGCAACCATATAGGATTGGTTATCATTCCCTTCTTTCAATATGTTTCTTGGATATCACAATCTAATCTATAGCTTTAAGATTTCCCGTAGCTTTCTCAATTAAGTACTTAGCCGGGTCAGCCCTGCTTAGCTTTTTTTTTTAATCTTCCTTTGAGTAAATATTTGATTTTCTGCCATGTCTTTCTAATCTTGTTGTTATTTATTACAAATTGCAGTTGATTTGTTCTAAGTTAGTCACCATAAGAAATGGCCAGTGACAACTGTTTGCTCAATCCTAAAAAACAATTTCAAATTGCTAACAGTGTATCCAACATCCAAAGTGCCTTCAATCCATATTTTTGCACAATTTGTGCTCACCAGTGAGTGTGCTACTACTGATATTAGAAAACTTAGAAAACTTGCATTGTCAGAGATAAGACAAATATTCTGACTTTATCTAAGGCAGAGATAAATTTTTAATATATCAATATAAATATTTATATTAAAATATAAATAATATATATTTATTATAAATAAATATAAAAATTATATATATATATATATATATAATATTTTATATAAATATATAAAAATAAATATAAATAATACGGAGATTTTCAATATAAATATTGATTCTTCTTTCCCAAAACAAAGTTGGCAAAAACAAGCATTATTTTTTATTTTAGACGTGACCACATCTTTCTTATATTTTTATTAAATCCGTTCCTTGGAACCAATTAGTGAAATTGGTAGTTCTGATTTCCCCTATGGCATGAACAAAGATTCTCCCCATCAGTCTCTTCTAGGTAGAGTAGCCTTTTTCAAGGGTTATAATTCCTCCAAATTGCTGGCATTGTTTTCAGACACCTAACAGCTATTTACCATCCCTTACATCTTAATCACAGAATCCATTTAGAGTGGGATTAGCAGCCTTCACATATAAGCAAAGGAAAGCCTCCCCTCAAGCACACAATGGAGGCTTAACCCCCCAGCCCTGTTGGAGTTTGCAGATCAGATAATGGAGCCAATTCTGTCTTATTGAAAGGTCTTGTTTAGGCAGAGACTTTGCATCACAATTTTACCTGAGATAGATCTGGAGTAGGAATGTCAATAGCCCCAAAGAAAAAGCCAGAAGGCTGGAAGTTGCTTTAAAGACCACATACTGGTAGCAAAACTGAGGATTTCACTTAGTTTCTAGCACTTAACAACACAAGCAAAGGCTTGACTTGGCAGGTCAGATGGGAGGAAAGGTCCACATAATAGTTTGGTGTTCAGCAGCAGTAGCACCCCTGGAAAAGCCACCTTGGTAATATAAAGACACTAATAAACAGCAAGAATAAGCTTAGGTTGATTTCTACTAATAACGGATAGAATAGCATTGCACCCAGTTTTGGTCACCACATTACAAATAAGATGTTGAGATTTGGGAAAAAGTGCAAAGAAGAGCAACTAAGATGATTAAAGTCCTAGAGCAGGGGTGTCAAATTCATGTCATGGCATCGTAATGTGATGTATTGGGACTTTTCTTCCCTTCGCTAAATGGGGCATGGGCGTGGCCAGCACATGATGCATCCCGCCCACGAGCCGTGAGTTTGACAGCCCTGGCCTAGAGACTAAAACATATAAAGAATGGTTGCAGGAAATGGATATGGCTAGTCTAAAGAAAAGAAGGACTAGGGGTGACATGCTAGCTGTATTCCTGTCAGGGTTCCTATATTTCAGTATTTGAGGGGATGCCACAAAGAAGAGGGAGTCAATTAATAATAATAATAACAACAACAACAACAACAAGAACAACAACAACAACAGAGTTGGAAGTGACCTTGAAGGACTTCTAGTCCAACCCCCTGCCCAGGCAGGAAACCCTACATCATCTCAGACAGATGGTTATCCAACATTTTCTTAAAAATTTCCAGTGTTGGAGCATTCACAACTTCTGCAGGCAAGTCGTTCCACTTATTAATTGTTCTAACTGTCAGGAAATTTCTCCTTAGTTCTAAGTTGCTTCTTTCCTTGATCAGTTTCCACCCATTGCTTCTTGTTCTACCCTCAGGTGCTTTGGAGAACAGCCCAACTCCCTCTTCTCTGTGGCAGCCCCTGAGATATTGGAACACTGCTATCATGTCTCCCCTAGTCCTTCTTTTTATTAAACTAGACATACCCAGTTCCTGCAACCGTTCTTCATATGTTTTAGCCTCCAGTCCCCTAATCATCTTTGTTGCTCTTCTCTGCACTCTTTCTAGAGTCTCAGCATCTTTTTTATATCGTGGCGACCAAAACTGAATGCAGTATTCCAAGTGTGGCCTTACCAAGGCATTATAAAGTGGCACTAACACTTCATGTGATCTTGATTCTATCCCTCTGTTTATGCAGCCCAGAACTGTGTTGGCTTTTTTAGCAGCAGCTGCACACTGCTGGCTCATATCTAAATGGTTGTAAATAGGACTCCAAGATCCCTCTCACAGGTACTACTATTGAGCAAGGTACCACATATACGGTACCTGTGCATTTTGTGTTGTTTTTTTTTGCCTAAATGTAGAACCTTACTTTTTTCACTGTTGAATTTCATTTTGTTAGATAGCGCCCAATGTTCAAGTCTGTCAAGATCTTTCTGTAACTTGAGCCTATCTTCTGGAGTGTTGGCTATTCCTGCCAGCTTGGTGTCATCTGCAAATTTGATGAGTTCCCCATCTATCCCCTCGTCCAAGTCATTGATGAAGATGTTGAAGAGTACTGGGCCTAAAACAGAGCCTTGGGGTACTCCACTGCATACTTCCCTCCATGTGGATGTAGTTCCGTTGAGGACTACACGTTGAGTGCGGTTGGTCAGCCAGTTACGGATCCATCTGGTGGTGGTGCTGTCTAACCCACATTTTTCTACTTTATCTAGTAGTAGGTTATGGTCTACTTTATCAAATGCTTTACTGAAGTCCAAGTAAATTATATCGACAGCATTCCTCTGGTCTACTAATTTTGTCACTTTGTCAAAGAATGCAATAAGATTAGTCTGGCATGATCTGTTTTTGACAAACCCATGTTGGCTTTTGGTTATTACTTTGTTTGCTTCTAGGTGTTCGGTGATTCGTTGCTTGATTATCTTTTCCAGAATCTTCCCCGGTATTGAGGTCAGGCTGATAGTTCTGTAGTTTCCTGGATCTGTTTTTTTCCCTTTTTTGAAGATGGGAACTACATCAGCTCTTTTCCAGTTCTCTGGCAGCTCCCCTGTGCTCCAGGATCTTTGAAAGATATAGTTCAGTGGTTCTGAGATTTTGTCTGCCAGTTCCTTCAGAACCTTGGGGTGTAATCCATCCGGTCCTGGTGATTTGAACTCGTCTAGTGTAGACAAGTGTTCACTTACCATTTTCTTCCCTATTTTAACTTGTGTTTCTAATCTGTTTTTTGTGGTGCTGTTTTTGATAGGTTGGATTGTTTTTCCCTTTTGTGTAAAGACAGATGCAAAAAATGAGTTAAGTAGATCTATTTTAATTTAAGATTAATTTAATTTAATTAATTTAAGTAGATTTATTTTCCAAAGCACCAGAAGGCAAGATAAGAAACAATGGATGGAAACTAATCAAGGAGAGAAGCAACCCGGAATTAAGGAGAAACTTCCTAACAGTGAGAACAATTAACCAGTGGAATGGTTTGCCTTCAGAAGTTGTAGGTGCTTCATCACTGGAGGTTTTTAAGAAGAGACCGGACAGTCATCTGAAATGGTATAGGGCAGTGATGGCTAGCCTTTTTGCCATTGCATGCCAAAATCGGGGGGAGTGCGTGGGGTTTCCGTGCGTGTGTGCCCACACCCATAATTCAATGTGCCTGCCCCCCTGTGCATGCACATGCGAACCCCCATGCTCCCCTCACTTTGGCACATGATGGCACTGGTAGGCCAGTTTTGCTCTCTCCCCAGGCTCCAGAGGTTTTCTAGGAGGAGGGCAAAAATGGCCTTCCCCACCCCCACCCCTGGAGGCTGGAAACAGCCTGTTTCCCAACTTCCAGTGGGCCCCAAAGGCTGAAAATCAGTTGGCCGGTGGGTGTATGTATGCTGGAGCTGAGCTAGGGCAACTCTTGCGTGCCCACAGATATGGCTCTGGGTGCCACCTGTGGCATGCGTGCCATGGGTTCGCCATCACAGGTATAGGGTCTCCTGCTTGAGAAGGTGGTTGGACTAGAAGACCTCCAAGGACTCTTCCAGCTGTATTCTGATTAATGTTAATGTCAAAAAGTCAGAATTAATTTCCTCAAAAGAGGATATATTTACATAGTATTTGAATATAGTTATATATAGGACTTGATAGACATTTAGAAATAAATGGTAATACCTTTCCCCGAGGTAGGAAGATTGTATACTGCTGACCCCTTTGCCAAACTGTATCTATTATCTGTTGAACTTCATTGTTCCTTCTTCCCCCATGAAGATTCGCTTTTTTTTTCTTTCTTTTTTGGAATTTATATCCCGCCCTTCTCCGAAGACTCAGGGTGGCTTACATTGTGTTAAGCAATAGTCTCATCCATTTGTATATTATATACAAAGTCAACTTTTATTG
This sequence comes from Ahaetulla prasina, assembly GCF_028640845.1. NCBI lineage: Eukaryota > Metazoa > Chordata > Lepidosauria > Squamata > Colubridae > Ahaetulla > Ahaetulla prasina. Next base: position 54,323,334 of record NC_080539.1, read on the forward strand.
CCCCCAACAATCTGGGTCCTCATTTTACCTACCTTATAAAGGATGGAAGGCTGAGTCAACCTTGGGCCTGGTGGGACTTGAACCTGCAGTAATTGCAAGCAGCTGTGTTAATAACAGACTGCATTAGTCTGTTGAGCCACCAGAGGCTTTTATTTGTTATAGTTAACTGCTATCTGCAAATTCCTCCAATACGAATGAAACATTAAATACGTGCAAGAAAATCTTCGTATTTTAGTTCTTATATTCAAAATAAACTCCAAATTTAAAGTATACGTTATAAAAAGTGCACTCGCTGTTTTAAGTATTATAAATTTTACCTGACTACTTTTCAAAATGAGATGCTAAATGAATTGCCTTGTAAATTGCAGGAGGTTACCTAGATGATCTTTGGGGCCCCTTCCAACTTCACAATTCAATAATTTTATGAACTCTACCCAAAGATCCCCTGTTTTAAAAGACATTACTACTGAATAGCCAATATCGGCTTTGGCCAGTTTTCTTTCCCAGGACAAAAAACACAAACTGTCTCTTGCACATAAACATTGATTAGACTTGACCCAAGAAGGACCTCAAGATCAAGAACCTTTTCTCATCTTTCAGGGCTTCTATTTTCTTTTGTAGAAGATACCAGTTAAACTCAGATGTTATCACAACTTCAATTTAGACATCAAAGCTTTCCATCTGCCTGATGAACTCTCTCAACCTTAATCTTAAGAATAATGAAATGCATAATGAAAATACTTAGGTTTTCATTTAAAAAAAAATCACATGCACATGTCCTATCTGAGCTGTGTATTTTCCATGCTCTTAATGCAGGAACACACAAATGTTACCTTTGTTGATACAAATCTCAGAGTCCACACTGAATGAGGTAAATCAGATAGCAATTCTTCCATATTGTAAATAGCAATAGCAATGGCACTTAGACTTATACATCGCTTCACCATACTTTACAGGCCTCTCTAAGCAGTTACAGAGTTAGCATCTTGCCCCCCAACAATCTGGGTCCTCATTTTACCGACCTTGGGAGGATGGAAGGCTGAGTCAATCTTGAGCCATTCAGAATCGAACTCCCAGAGTGAGCATTCTAACCACTGTGCCACCAATTATGTATATATTACATAATTTTAAGATTTTCATTGACTTAATATTAAATAAATAGCAACTATAATTACAAAACAGCATCAATTTAATTCATAATTAAGATCATGTACATATTTTTATATTGATATTTTAAAATTCAGCTTAAAGGAAACCATTTGTACCTTGTTATTAAACTACTGATAATGGTACTGAGTTTTGATACTGAGTTTGTGGCTTCATTTCTTGTATGTGCTTGGTTACTCTGTCATATCTTTTCCACTAGCTACTAAAACAGCCGTATGTTCTGCTGCTTGTTTTCTAGGAAAAAATCTAACCCCAGTGTATGTGCAACATTTCCAACATATGCAGTCAACTCAAAGTAACTCAACAAGAGTACTAGATCTAGGTGTATGTGATTAGTAATATCAATAATCCAACACACAATTCTCCTCATTTATTTTCTCAGATCTTTATTTGTGTTTACATTGTTTTCTACATCGGCCTTTTCTGCCCTTCTCTCAGTCTTTCAGCTCCAAATCTTCCTTTTCTTCTCTCTAATAGTTCTTTTCAACCTATTTGATGACCCCCTCATGTTCAAAACTTAGATTTCAAGAATGGATAGTAAAATGGAGAACTTGTAAGTGCTCATTCTCAAGTCTCCCTAGCCACAACACAAACATATTCCATTCCATTCCATATTTTTAAACACATCCTCTTGATATACTGTAGCTTTAATTTTAACTTCAACTATAGAAGAATTTAGCTCCAGCCTTGAGAAGGAGATGGAAGTGGTAAAAGATTAGTGAGATCCAAGGAAATAGAAAGGGTGAGAAAAAGTTAGGAAACCTCTGGCTTGACCTTGTGGTCCTTCCAAAGGGATAGTGAAAGTTGTGGGTAGGCTTTCAAGATTTTGTTGATAGCTGCTACTACAACTATAAAGTAGCATTCCTATAATCCTTGCAGTGTCTGTTCTTGACCTGGCTATCTCAAAGGGATCACACAATCTCTCATGCCCTGATCACGGCTTAACTACTGCAATACTCTCTACATGGGATTGCCCTTGAAGATGCGGGGGGGGAGTGTTAACTGGTCCAGAATATTACCCAGAAGATTTAATCCTGCAGGGTGGGTATGCTCTCTGGATTCCTTCAATTAAACAATATTATCTCTCAAGATCCTGGAAGCACAACTTCTGTATAGCAATGCCTTCCCTCTGGAACAAGATTATTGATGACATCTAGATGTTCCTCCCACCCCCCACTCCCCACCCTCATTCTGCTGTTGTTTAAAAGAGCCATGGAGACCTGATCTCCACCTAGGCCTTTGATGAGGGAGAGGGAGACCCCTCATCTCATCATGTTCATCCTATTTTATCTTTTTTCAGTTTTATTAATTTTATTGTAATTTCTTTGATTGTTGTAAGATGCCCAGAGTCATTGGGGGTTGGGCGGCATGCAAGTTTAATAAATGATAATGATAACATCAATTCATTACAGAAGCAGGTTAAAGTTGTCTTTACCTATTTCAGTTTTAAACTAGTGTTTTTCCTTTCCTCCCTACAAGGTTTTTTCCATGAATATTATCCAGGATAAGTTATTGATGATACAGTTAGGAACTGGGATTTGACCAGCTCCTGATGGCTATTTTAAATTGCCATGTGCATGAAGTTCATACGTTTTTCTTTTATGATTATTTTGGCCTGGGCACACCTGCTTCCACTGCCCAACAAATATCTGACTAGCCCTTTCTGAAGTATTTGCTAGGACTTCCACAGGGTCCATATTGAACACTCCAAAAATCTTTAAACATTCTAGACCAAGGGTGTCAAACTCATGTCGTCATGTCATCACATGATGTATCATGACTTTTTTCCCCCTTTGCTAAAATGTGGGTGGGCGTGTCCATTGCGTGACGCATCTGGCCCTTGGGGTGCGAGTGTGACATCCCTGACAAATAGGGCTTCTTTTGAGCTCAACCAGGTGTTGAGATTTTAATTTCACTGAAGACTGCCAACTGGGAGAGATCTGCTTATGCCACATCTTATTCCTTCGCCTCTCAGGATCTAGCCAATGAATACTATTACCTGCACTACATATAGTAACTATACTCCCATGTAGTATGCCCATTACTTTATACCCTCAAATCAAAAAACACAGGGACAATGTGCTCAGTAAGAAATTATAAATTGCCCAATATCCCAATTAACATTCCACAGCAAATTTCAACCTCTGTCTGCTGGACAGTCTGAGTTGGATGACCTCACTGATTTTTGAGGTTATTTTTCCTCTAAGCTAAGGAATCTGATGTAGCCACAATTAATATGGAATAAGAGATGAAATGAGATAGGTCTAAAAGAAACCCACCGAACTTGTGATTCACAAAACTGAACACAGCCCTCTAGCTGGATTGTGGCCTGACAGATGGTTTGCAATGCCCCCCCCCTTTTTTTTTTGTCCTGGGCTAACAATAATACCTAGTAGTTTATGAAGCCACCAGCCCCAACAATTTGGCTTCATTTGTCTGGCTGAGCCAAAAGTTGCATAAGCATAAAAGTAAAGAGTCATACATGGCTAACCAGAACATTGGATCTGCCTCTCCAGAGCCCTCTTAAAGTTGTCATGCAATTGAATTTGTAATGTCCTAGAATGGATACATTACTAAATACATGGAGAGGAATCTTATAAACTCTATTTTATTAATTTAGTGTAAATTTCGATCAAATGTATTTTAAATTAAATCAAATTTGGACTGGCTAAACCCATTGCTTTCCTTGGACTTAACCTACTTTTTTGGGAGTGTGGCACTAGCATACCATTCAAAAGCTAAATGTAATCCCATATTATACTGGTTGCATATCTTCTGGTAAAACTGCTAAACATGTTTTTATAGAAATTTTCAGTCCAACTTGAGAGATCTTATCTCAAATGCCCATTTGAAACTGAGCCAAGCACCCTCTTACATTCTTCCGTCTTACCTTACCAGCAAAAATCTTGTAAAAGTAGAAGAAAACAGCCTTATTTATGGTATTGAAAACACCCCACTCTTAAATCCAGCACCTTAATCTTCAGAAGAAGGCTTATTCCTTTAATAGATGGATAAAAATATTTTTGCATTATATGGGGAAATTACTTAGAAGTATTTGCTAATAGAAATTTCATTGAGATAGCTTTTAACTCCTACAAATATACAATTGAGTCCACAGAAGTTTTTATCCATAGAATGTCTGTGATGAATTAGCTGGATAGATTCTCTTCTCAGGGAGCACTAGAATCTGAGCTACCTCACTCCTAGTCCAACACCTTAATCAGTGTACTATACTGACTCTCCTATATCTCTAAGGACCACTTTGGTGTAGTGGTTACTGTTAGATTCGGGCAATAACGAGGCAGGAGACCAGGGTAGTGACAACAGCTCTTTACTATATGGTGAACCCAGCAACCAGGCTGGGGAAAAACCTCTCCTTATATACTGTTTAACCGACGGCTTCAACCAATCAGCAACGTGCTTGTTTCCCGCCAAAATATTTAAAGATACATTACACTCCTTCCCTCCCAGAAAACACTTTACCTATATATTTACATTTATTTACATATTACTTTTCAACGTAATCACGTAAATAGACTGGGCGTCTCCTGACTCTTTCGGACCTGCGCAGTACAGTCTCTGGGAGCGGGTTGAGTTGGCCGGAGGGGTTGTTTGCTCCTCTCGGCTCCTCCTCTAGGCCATCCGGCCCTGGATTATTTTCCGAGTTGTCCCTGCTGTTTTCTACAGGAACCTGTGGGCGTCGCTGGACCTCCGGGAATTCAGTTAAGTCCTGCGATTTTCCCGGGTCTGAGTCAGCTGTTGGTTCAAACATAGAATAGTCAGGGCTGGTGTCGTCTGACTCGGGTTGCCCGGCTAACCGTTTCCTCAATTGATCTATATGTCGCCTCCATACTCGGCCATCCGTTAACTCTACCAAGTATGATTTGGGGCCTGTTATGTTTAGAATTTTTCCTGCTACCCAGGTCGGGCCCTCACCATAGTTGTGTGCCCATACCCGGTCGCCTATATCCATTCCTCTTGTCTTTTCAAGTCCCCCCTTGTATCCCTCCGGTGTATAGTTGGGATTTAAATGATCGAGTGGGCACCTAAGTTTGCGGCCCATTAGTAATTCGGCAGGGCTTCTGCCGGTGGTGGCACAGGGGGTTCGGTGTTGGACGGCTAGAAAAATATCTATTTTGGATTGCCAGTCGCCTGGCTTGAGTCTGGATAATGCCTCTTTTGCGCTTCGGACGAAACGCTCTGCAAGGCCATTCGTCGCAGGGTGGAAAGGCGCCGAGAGGGCATGGCGGATGCCCTCTTCTGCCAAGTATTCCTCAAACTGTGTTGCCGTGAATTGCGGGCCGTTATCAGAAACCAATGTGTCAGGCAACCCGTGCGTTGCAAATAGGTGCCGTAGGACTGAGATCACGGCTTCGGCTGTCATGGATCTCATGAGAATGATTTCCAGCCATTTGGAGTAGGCATCGACTACTACCAGGAAGGTTTGGCCGTGGAAGGGGCCGGCAAAGTCAATGTGGATTCTTGACCAGGGCCCTTGGGGTCTTTCCCATTCCCGAACCGGGGCCGTTGGGGGTAGAGGTCTGGACTCTTGGCAGGCCTGGCATTTCCCTACCCTTTCAGCAATTTCTGAGTCCATTAAGGGCCACCACACATAGCTTCTCGCTAGACCCTTCATCCTAACGATCCCCGGGTGACCCTCGTGCAGGAGATCCAACACCCTTTTTCTTAATTTCTCTGGAATCACCACTCTATCTCCCCATAGCAGGCACCCCCCTTGAGCCGACAGTTCCCCACGTTTTTTTACAAATTCCTTAAACGCCGCCCGCGCAGCGGGCCACCCTCTTTGTACCCAACCGAGTACAGTCCTCAAAATAATGTCCCGGTATGATGCCCGAGCCACCTCCTTAGATGTGACTGGGCCAGAGTCCAAAGAGTCAATTAGCAGGATGGGCGTCCCCGGAGTGGGGTCTTTGATCGCCCCTGGTAGTGGGCATCTGCTTAAGGCGTCCGCATGCCCCAATTCTTTTCCGGGTCGATGCTGCAGCTTGTAGGAATAAGCGGCTAAGAAGATAGTCCATCGGGTCAATCGTGGCGAAAGTGCCACAGGCGTTGGGCGGTCGCCAGCCAGTATCCCTAACAGCGGTCTATGGTCAGTAACAATTTCAAAATCTCTACCAAAAACGTATTCGTGAAACTTTTTTACCCCTGACACAATTGCTAGCACTTCCTTATCCAACTGGCTATAGTTCCTCTCTGTCGAGGACATCGTTCTGGAGTAGAAGGCTATTGGGGCTTCTGTGCCGTTTGGAAGTCTGTGGCTGAGCACAGCCCCCACCCCGTAAGGGGAGGCATCGCAAACCAGTAATAATGGCAATGAGCTATGATACTGGATCAGTAAGCTATCGCTCGAGAGTAGGTTTTTTACTGCTTCGAAAGCCCTAGCTTCCGACTTGCCCCAAGACCAAACAGTATTCTTTCCCAGAAGCTTATGCAGCGGCTCAGCAACGGTCGCCTTGTTTTTTTAAAAGAACGCCCTAAAATTCTCTAGCCCCAGGAATGCCTGTAGCTCTGTTTTGTTTTTGGGCGCTGGAGCCTTTCTTATTGCCTTGACCTTGCTCTCAGTGGGTGAATTCCTTCTTGTCTATTCTGTAGCCCAAGAACTCGACGGATTCTACCCCTATCTGGCATTTGTTCACTTTAACCTTTAGTCCGGCTGACCGGAAAATGCCCAGAACTTTTCTCAAGCGCTCCCCCAATTCCTCTAAATTTTCGGCTGATATCAATACATCATCGAAGTAGGGGACTACCCCTGGGAGCCCTTGCAGAAGTCGTTCCATCAAATTTTGGAACAGCCCCGGTGCCACACTCACCCCAAATTGTAATCGGGTACACTTGAAAGCACCTCTGTGAGTTACAATCGTTTGGGCTTCGGCTGTGTTGGCGTCTACGGGCAGTTGTTGATAGGCTTGAGCCAAGTCTAACTTTGCAAAGACTTGCCCTTGCCCCAACGAGTGCAGCAAGTGTTGCACCACGGAACCGGTAAGCGCTTTTCTGTAAGGCTTTGTTTAACGTCGCCTTGTAGTCAGCGCAGATTCTAACTGACCCATCTGGTTTTACTGGGGTGACGATTGGTGTCTCCCACTTTGCGTGATCGACTGGCACCAGATCCCCTGATTTATGAGCTTATCTATCTCCTTGTCAATCTTAGGTTTAAGGGCAAAAGGGACTCTCCTTGCCTTTAACCTAATGGGGGCTACCTGGGGGTCTAAGTTGAAGGAAATAGGGGTCCCCTTGTACTTGCCCAGGCAGTCCTTGAAGACATCTTCGAACTCGTTCATTAGTGTGTCTTTTAGGTTACAGTCACTTCTGTAGATGCCAGTCACTCCCATGCCCAACGCACGGAACCAGTCTAGTCCCAACAAACTTGGCAGGGTCCCTTCGACTATCGTGATGGGCAGGGTCTTCTTGTGTGGTCCGTACTCGACGCGGACGGAGGTGGTCCCTCGAACAGGGATGCGATTCCCTTGGTAGTCGTGCACTCGTAGCCGTTGTGTTTGCAGTTTGCGTTTGGCGGTTTTCGGCAAAGCTTTTGCAAAAGTGTCCCAGGACATGATTGTGATCGCTGACCCTGTGTCCACTTCTAGTCGGCACGGCACTCCTTCTATCTTCGGTCTGGTGAAGATTTTCTTCTCGACGCGGGTTGCTGCACGGCCTATTACAACGGTCGTGCGATTTGAATCGCGCCTTTCTGTTCTGACCAATCGCGGTCGCCTTGCCGATCCTGCGCTCTGATTGGTCGATTTGAATTTTCGGCGGGAAGGTTGGGGTGCTCGACAGACTTGAGCCAGGTGCCCCTTCTTCTCGCACCGCCGACATGTAGCGTCCTTGAACTTGCATCGTTGGCGCTGGTGTTGCCTCCGCAACTTCCGCATTCATCCCGGTCTTCTTTGCCCTTCTCGGTGAGGCAAACTCCTTCCTCATCCTCGCCGTCTGATTCGGTCTGGATTTCTTCGTGATGCACCGGGTTTTCTTTTGCACTCGCCGTTGGCGTGAGTGGCTTTTGTAGGGTTTCCGCCGCTTGGGTGGACATCTCATGAGCTCTGGCTTCGTCCAGAGCGTTTGCCAGCGTTAGATTGCTCTTTGATAGCAGCCGCCTCCGCAAACGCATGTCTCTGACCCCACGGATGAGTTGCTCTAGTAGCTCCTCGTCCAAATCGCGGTACCCACAGTCTTTGGAGGCTTTTCTCAGGGCAGCCATGTACTCGCTGATGGATTCGCCCTCTTGCTGTCTGCGTTCTCCAAACTCAAAACGCCGTACGTACTTGGACGGTGTTGGCGCGAAATGGTTCTTTAAGAGATTTTGCAGAGTTTGCCACGATACCGATTGTACCGGCGTTGGCTCTGCCAGGGCTTCCGCGATGTCGATGACCTCGGGACCGCAGTGGCTCAAGAAATATGCCCTTTTGCGGTTGTCTGGGACTCCTTGCAGCTCATTTGCCTCCAGGAAACTCTTGAAACGGGTCATGTACGTTCCCCATTTCTCCCTGGATGGGTCAAACGGTGCGGGCGGAGTGTAGCTGGCCATCGCTGCAATTCTGCCCTGAGCTTTGCTGGGTTCGGTTCTTTCGTGTGTTCAGCTCGTTCCTGGTGCTCTTAACCTCGATATCCCACCTTCGTCGCCAGTGTTAGATTCGGGCAATAACGAGGCAGGAGACCAGGGTAGTGACAACAGCTCTTTACTATATGGTGAACCCAGCAACCAGGCTGGGGAAAAACCTCTCCTTATATACTGTTTAACCGGCGGCTTCAACCAATCAGCAACGTGCTTGTTTCCCGCCAAAATATTTAAAGATACATTACAGTTACAGTGCTGGAATAGCATCCAGGAGACCATGTGTTTTAGTTTTCTGTTTGAATAAGAGCCAACTGGGTGATCTTGGTCCAATCACTCTTTTTTAGCTCAACCTAACAGATCCTGAAGATTATTATTATTATTATTATTATTCTCCCGAAGGACTCAGGGCGGTTCACAGCCAGTAAAAGACAAAATACATATAATACAAATTAAAAACTATATAAAAAACTGATTTGATAATGGCCTAAAAATTTTAAATACAATTTAAAACCCCATTTAAAACCCCTAATTAAAAACCCTAGATTAAAACTATGTTCAAGCTAGTCCTGCACGTCGAAGCAACAGTGTCTTCAGCTTGCGGCGGAAGGTCCGGAGGTCGGGGAATTGACGAAGCCCTGGAGGCAGCTCGATCCAGAGGGCGGGAGCCCCCACAGAGAAGGCCCTCCCCCTGGAGGTTGCCAGCCGACATTGTTTGGCTGACAGTATCCGGAGGAGGCCCTCTCTGTGAGAGTGCACTGGTCAGTGTGAGGCTACTGGAGATGAAACTGAAATACTTTGGCCACCTAATTTTTTTTTATTTGCATTTATATCCTGCCCTTCTCCGAAGACTCAGGGCGGCTTACACTAATGAGAAAGAAGGAGTCACTGGAGAAGAGCCTAATGCTGGGAAAGATTGAGGGCAAAAGAAGAAGGGAACGACAGAGAATGAGGTGGCTGGATGGAGTCACTGAAGCAGTCAGCGTGAGTTTAAATGGACTCCAGAGGATGGTAGAGGACAGGAAGGCCTGAAGGAACGTTGTCCATGGGGTCGCGATGGGTCGGACACGACTTCGCAACTAACAACAACAAAATATAAGGAGTAGTATGTACCCCACAATGAAAATGGATCCCTCTCTCTCTCTCTCTCTCTCTCTCTCTCTCCCCTTCCCTCCCCCTCCCTTCCTCTCTCTCTCTCTCTCTCTTACAGAATTCTGGGAATTGTTGTCCACACATTTTAAAGTGGCTGAGATTGAGAAACACTGATATATGTAATGAAAACTAAATCCTCCAGATTACAGCTTTGGAGTCTCAGATTATATGTACTAAATGGTTGGAAGCTATTAAACATTCAAATGATTGCCTAAGCAAGGCTATAAATAGAACACTTGGTATCCATCAATATTCCAGCCAGAACAAATATAAACTACAAACATATTCTTTCTTATGCATTCAAAATGTAATGTATCTTTAAATGTTTTGGTGGGAAACAAGCACGTTGCTGATTGGTTGAAGCCGCCGGTTAAACTGTATATAAGGAGAGGTTTTTCCCCAGCCCGGTTGCTGGGTTCACCATATAGTAAAGAGCTGTTGTCACTACCCTGGTCTCCTGCCTCGTTATTGCCCGAACTTAACACTGGCGACGAAGGTGGGATTTCGAGGTTAAGAGCACCAGGAACGAGCTGAACGCACGAAAGAACCGAACCCAGCAAAGCTCAGGGCGGAAACGCAGCGATGGCCAGCTACACTCCGCCCGCGCCGTTTGACCCATCCAGGGAGAAATGGGGAACGTACATGACCCGTTTCGAGAGCTTCCTCGAGGCAAACGAACTGCAAGGAGTTCCCGACAACCGCAAAAGGGCATATTTCCTGAGCCACTGCGGTCCCGAGGTCATCGACATCGCGGAAGCCCTGGCAGAGCCAACGCCGGTACAATCGGTATCGTGGCAAACTCTGCAAAATCTATTGAAGAACCATTTCACGCCAACACCGTCCAAATATGTACGGCGTTTTGAATTTGGAGAGCGCAGACAGCAAGAGGGCGAATCCATCAGCGATTACATGGCCGCCCTGAGGAAAGCCTCCAAGGATTGTGGGTACCGAGACTTGGATGAGGAGCTGTTAGAGCAACTCATCCGTGGGGTCAGAGACATGCGTTTGCGGAGGCGGCTGCTATCAAAAAGCAATCTAACGCTGGCAAACGCTCTGGACGAAGCCAGAGCTCATGAGATGTCCACCCAAGCGGCGGAAACCCTACAAAAGCCACTCACGCCAACGGCGAGCACAAAATCAACCCCGGTCCACAACGAAGAAATCCAGACCGAATCAGACGGCGAGGATGAGGAAGGGGTTTGTCTCACCGGGAGAAGGGGCAAAGAAGACTGGGATGAATGCGGAAGTTGCGGAGGGCAACACCAGCGTCAACAATGCAAGTTCAAGGACGCTACATGTCGGCGGTGCCAGAAGAAGGGGCACCTGGCTCAAGTCTGTCGAGCACCCCAACCTTCCCGCCGAAAATTCAAACCAACCAATCAGAGCGCGGGATCGGCTAGGCGACCCGTGATTGGTCTAAACAAAAAGGGCGCGAACTCAAATCGAACGACTGTGATAGTAGGCCGCGCAGCAACCCGGGTAGAGAAGAAAATCTTCACAAAACCGAAAATCGAAGGAGTGCCGTGGCGACTAGAAGTGGACACAGGGTCAGCGATCACAATCATGTCCTGGGACACTCTTGCGAAAGCTTTGCCGAAAATCGCCAAACGCAAACTGCAAACACAGCGGCTAAGAGTTCACGACTACCAAGGGAATCGCATCCCTGTTCGAGGGACCACCTCCGTCCGCGTCGAGTACGGACCACACAAGAAGACCCTGCCCATCACGATAGTCGAAGGGACCCTGCCAAGTTTGTTGGGACTAGACTGGTTCCGTGCGTTGGGCATGGGAGTGACTGGCATCTACAGAAATGACTTTAACCTAAAGGACACACTCATGGACGAATTCGGAGATGTTTTCAAGGACTGCCTGGGCAAGTACAAGGGGACCCCTATCTCTTTCAATTTAGACCCCCAGGTAGCCCCCATACGGTTAAAAGCAAGGAGGGTCCCTTTTGCCCTTAAACCCAAGATTGACAAGGAGATAGACAAGCTCATCAGTCAGGGGATACTAGTGCCAGTCGACCATGCAAAGTGGGAGACGCCAATCGTCACCCCAGTGAAATCAGATGGGTCAGTTAGAATCTGCGCTGACTACAAGGCAACGTTAAACAAAGCCTTGCAAAAAAGCGCTTACCCGGTCCCCGTGGTACAACACTTGCTGTACTCGCTTGGGCAAGGGCACGTTTTTGCCAAATTAGATTTGGCCCAAGCCTATCAACAACTGCCGGTAGACGCCAACACAGCCGAAGCCCAGACAATTGTGACTCACAGAGGTGCTTTCAAGTGTACCCGGTTGCAGTTTGGGGTGAGTGTGGCACCAGGTCTATTTCAAAATTTAATGGAGCGACTTCTGCAAGGGCTCCCGGGGGTAGTCCCCTATTTTGATGATGTAATGGTATCAGCCGAAAATTTAGAAGAATTGGGGGAGCGTTTGAGAAAAGTTCTGGGCATTTTCCGGTCAGTCGGTCTAAAGGTTAAAGTGAACAAATGCCAAATAGGGGTAGAATCCGTAGAGTTCTTGGGCTACAGAATAGACAAGGAGGGAATTCACCCCACTGAGAGCAAGGTCAAGGCAATAAGAAAGGCTCCAGCGCCCAAAAACAAAACAGAGCTACAGGCATTCCTGGGTCTAGTGAACTTTTACGCGGTCTTTTTGAAAAATAAGGCAACCGTTGCCGAGCCGCTACATAAGTTACTGGGAAAGAATACTGCTTGGTCTTGGGGAAAGTCGGAAGCTAGGGCTTTCGAAGCAGTAAAAAACCTACTCTCGAACGATAGCTTACTAATCCAGTACCATAGCACAATGCCATTGGTATTAGTTTGCGATGCTTCCCCTTACGGGGTGGGGGCTGTGCTCAGCCACAGGCTTCCAAATGGCACAGAAGCCCCAATAGCCTTCTACTCCAGAACGATGTCCTCGACAGAGAGGAACTATAGTCAGTTGGATAAGGAAGCTCTAGCTATAGTGTCAGGGGTAAAAAAGTTTCACGAATACGTTTTTGGTAGAGATTTTGAAATTGTTACAGACCATAGACCACTGTTAGGGTTACTGGCTGGCGACCGCCCAACGCCTGTGGCACTTTCGCCCCAATTGACCCGATGGACTATCTTTTTAGCCGCCTACTCCTACAAACTGCAACATCGGCCAGGAAAGGAGTTGGGGCATGCGGACGCATTAAGCAGATGCCCACTACCAGGGGCGATCGAGGACCCCACTCCGGGGACGCCCATACTGTTAATTGACTCTCTGGACTCTGGCCCAGTCACGTCTAAGGAGGTGGCTCGGGCGTCATACCGGGACATTACTTTGAGAACTGTACTTGGTTGGGTACAAAGAGGGTGGCCCGCTGCGCCGGGTGAGCGTTTTAAAGAATTTGTAAAAAAACGTGGGGAACTTTCGGCTCAAGGGGGGTGCCTGCTATGGGGGGATCGAGTGGTGATCCCAGAGAAATTGAGGAAAAGGGTGTTGGATCTCCTCCACGAGGGTCACCCAGGAATCGTAAGGATGAAGGGTCTAGCGAGAAGCTATGTGTGGTGGCCCTTAATGGACTCAGAAATTGCTGAAAGGGTAGGGAAATGCCAGGCCTGCCAGGAGTCCAGACCACTACCCCCAACGGCCCCGGTTCGGGAATGGGAAAGACCCCAAGGGCCCTGGTCTAGAATCCACATTGATTTTGCCGGCCCCTTCCACGGCCAAACCTTCCTGGTAGTAGTCGATGCCTACTCCAAATGGCTGGAAATCATTCTCATGAGATCCATGACAGCCGAGGCCGTGATCTCAGTCCTACGGCACCTATTTGTAACCCATGGGTTGCCCGACACGTTAGTATCCGATAACGGCCCGCAATTCACGGCAACCCAGTTTGAGGAGTACTTGGCAGAAGAGGGCATCCGGCATGCCCTCTCGGCGCCTTTCCACCCTGCGACGAATGGCCTTGCAGAGCGTTTCGTCCGAAGCGCAAAAGAGGCATTGTCCAGACTCAAGCCAGGCGACTGGCAAACAAAAATAGATATTTTCCTGGCCGTCCAACACAGAACCCCCTGTGCCACCACCGGCAGAAGCCCAGCAGAATTATTAATGGGCCGGAAGCTCAGGTGCCCACTAGACCGTTTAAATCCAAACTATACACCGGAGGGTTACAAGGGGGGACTCGAAAAAACAAGAGGGATGGAAATAGGTGACCGAGTGTGGGCACACAACTATGGTGAAGGCCCGATCTGGGTAGCAGGGAAAATCCTAAACATAACAGGTCCAAAATCATACTTGGTGGAGTTAAAGGACGGCCGAGTATGGAGGCGCCACATAGATCAATTAAGGAAACGAATAGCCGAACAATCCGAGTTAGACGAAACAGGCCCTGACTTTACAGTGTTTGAATCCACAGCTGACTCAAACCCGGGAAAATCGCAGGACTTATCTGAGTTCCCGGAGGTCCAGCGACGCCAACAGGTTCCATTAGAAAACAGCAGGGACGACTCTGCAAATAATCCAGGGCCGGATGGCCTAGGGGAGGAGCTGAGAGGAGCAAACAGCCCCTCCGGTCAGCTCGACCCACTCCCAGGGAATGAACTGTGCAGGTCCGAAAGAGTCAGGAGACGCCCAGTCTATTTACGTGACTACGTTGAAAAATAATATGTAAATATCATGTAAATATGGGTAAAGTGTTTTCTGGGAGGGAAGGAGTGTAATGTATCTTTAAATGTTTTGGCGGGAAACAAGCACGTTGCTGATTGGTTGAAGCCGCCGGTTAAACTGTATATAAGGAGAGGTTTTTCCCCAGCCCGGTTGCTGGGTTCACCATATAGTAAAGAGCTGTTGTCACTACCCTGGTCTCCTGCCTCGTTATTGCCCGAACTTAACACAAAACATCATTTTTTTCTTCCTTTCATTTTTTTTTAAAAAAAAATCATAGAATTGCAAGGTGGCACTCTAAGCCATCACATGCAACTTTCTGTTCAACAAAGGAAGCCAAATCAAGCCATTCCCAATTAATGACAATGTTGATTCTATTTGATAACCTCCAGTGGGAACTTACTAGCGCACTAGTAAAGTTAAAATTAAAAAGTAAAAAAATAAAATAAAAATTTAAGGAGGGAAAAATAAATTCAGCCTGTTAAAAGTTGGTTAACTAGGGCAAAGAAATGCTCTTCTGGCACTAACCAATCCCACAACTTCATGCTTCTTTGGGCTTCCCATGCAAGGCCACAGAGCCATGTTTTAATCCATTTTTTGAAGGCCAGGAGAGTGGGGGCCTGCCTCACCACTGGGGGAAGAATATTCCATAGGGAGGGGGCAAGAGCAGAGAAGGCTTTCTTCCTAGACCAGCCAGTTGAAATTCTTTAACTGACAGGGTCTGCAACTTACTGTATCTACCCTGCCTGACTGGGTGGAATGGGCCGATGTAATGGGACAAAGCTAGTTCCATGGGTAACCTGGCCCTAGGCCATGTAGGGCTTTATAGGTCATAATCAGCACCTTAAATTGATCCCAGAAGCAAATTGGTACCCAATGCAGTTCACAGACCTGCATTGAGAAATTGCATGTGTTCTTCTTTGGGCATCAATATCGCTTGTGTGGCTGCACCAGCTGAAGCTTCCAGATACTTTTCAAGGGTAGCCCCATGTAGAGTTTATTAATCTTCTTACAGGTTCCATTTGAAAATATTCTTCCATAATCTTCATTGCATCAGACTGCCCAACATTTCAGTTTGGAAAATGACTTGGAATACTTCAGTGTTCAAGAGCATAATTTTCAGGAGACCAGCAAGAACAACAAATGTCCCTTTGGATTCCTTGCTCCAGCAACTCTGTGTCCCATGGAGTATAAAGTGTGCTACAGACACCTAAAAATACAAAATCTGAAGTGCATTTAAAACAGCTGTCTTGAGTGTACTTAATTACATTAGTCTGGAAGAAAAATCAACAAGAGCTTATAAACAAAGCTACTGGCTGGAATTAACAGAGCAGCACATCAGGAGTTTCAGCAGAGGAAAGGTTTAAATTTGAGAGGTGAGAAGGGAAACCAGAGAAATGCCAAAGTTTACATCTAAACGCATTTCATTCATTTCTAAACCTTCCTTCCTTCCTTCCTTCCTTCCTTCCTTCCTTTCTCATTTCCATAATGAATTAAATGAACATATGGAATATTGTTTTTCCCAAAATGGGGAAAGGGAAAGCCATATAAAGAAGATTTAGGCATTTTCATTAAAGTTGGGCAGTTGCAGGCTTTCCTTACCTATCTCATTTCAGTCTTTATTTTTTAAAAGCTGAAGAGAATGAATTATTCAAGAGTATTTAAAAGAAAACAAAAATTCTTCATTTAACCAGCCCTTATTACTGCCTGTATTTTAAAAGTCAGGGGATTAAAACATTCACAAATTTAAATCCTGAAGAACAGGATCATGTTTGTGGTGTTGTATCAATTCCTTCAGGAACATAAATGAAGTTTCACTGATCTTAGCAAACAGCAGAGGTTAGTGTGATAGAGAAATATATAATCTATGATCAATAATAAGAAAATTAGTCAAAGAAAAGATGCTTTTGAACTGAAGATTTTTGATTTGGTTACAAAAAGTACCACAGACTGTAAGAATTGATAAACTGATCCTTGCTGAGTAAAGACTGACTTTTCCTTGAAATATTGATTAGTCAGCAAAAAAAAAAGACATATATTAGACAAGCGATGATGCATTAGAAAAACAACTATGCTTGACAAAGCTGAGGGAAGGGGAAGAGAACAGATAAGTTGGATAGAAGGATCAAAGATCCTTGGAAAAATTACACCAAGTCACCAAGAACAAGATGTTATAGAAGAATTAGGCGAGCAAAGGACACAATTTTATTGATCAGTATTATGTTGCAATTAGTAGCTCCTGGGGCTTCAGTACCCAGGCAAGATCTTCTGCTGATACCTGCCCTGTCCCCATCTTAATGCTTTCATCTAGTCCAGAACTCTGCCAAACATATAGTTTTAACCCTTCTGTCTTCCAAGAATTTGTTAATTGTAGCATCAGTCTAGGGCAGTGGTTCCCAACCTTTTCTTGTTTGAGGCACAACCTTTTCTTGTTTGAGGCACCCTTGGAAAGCCTTTCAAAAGTTCCCGGCACCCTTATAAGGAAATAGATATTTAAAATCTCCGTAGCTCAAAAGTTCCCGGCACCCTCAAAAGATCTCACGGCACCCCTTAGTGCCGCGGCACACTGGTTGGGAACCACTGGTCTAGGGTGTTATGAAAAATTCAGAGGTATCCAACTACCAGTGTTGCTTGAATACTGCCTTCAACAGTACTGCCAACAGCCCCTGGCAGAAGTGGTCCAGTTATATAAATCAGGTGCAATTGTATCCTTGAACACCTAGTGGCCTTTTTTTTTTTGTTTACATTTATACCCCGCCCTTCTCCGAAGACTCAAGGTGGCTTACAATGTATAAGGCAATAGTCTCATTCTATTTGTATATTTTTTTACAAAGTCAACTTATTGCCCCCCCAACAATCTGGGTCCTCATTTTACCTACCTTATAAAGGATGGAAGGCTGAGTCAACCTTGGGCCAGGCTCGAACCTGCAGTAATTGCAGGCTTTGTGTTCTAATAACAGGCTTCTCTATTGCCTGAGCTATCCCGGCCCGGCCTTTATTGAAAACTAAACAGAGTCTGACTCGGTTAGTACTTACGTGGGTGGCACCTGGAAATCTGGTTATAGCAGTGGTGAAATCTAAATTTCTTTCCTACCAGTTCTGTGGGCATGGCTTGGTGGGCAGGTCATGTGACTGGGTGGGTGTGACTGGGGGGATCAAAAGACAGAAACTCACTAACAATGTCCTGCTGGAGCAGGGTTGGACTAGATGACCTCCAGGTCCCTTCCAGCCCTGGATTATCTTCTGAAGCTGTGTCTAGTGCCAGGTTTGTAGTCCTTCCATCCTCTCCTTTTTCCTTCCTTCCTTCCTTTCTCCCTCCCTTCCATCCTCCCTCCCTCCCTCTCTTCTCTCTCTCTCTCTCTCTCAAAAACAAACCCCCACCCCCGTTTTTTGCCTAGCAGTCTTCAGGGTAGCCTGCTGGGAGCAAAAATGGACTCCCCCACCCCCCATAAAAAAAAAGCTCCGACGATCGCGCACCACAGCTGTGATCCTCTGAGGTTTTTTTTACTTTTTAAAAGCATTTTTTTACAACCTATTCAGGCAATAGGTTGTAAAAAAATGCTTTTAAAAGGTTAAAAAAAGGCTCTGACAATCACAGCTGTGGTGCGCAATGTCCAATCCTTTTTTTTAACCTTTTAAAACTAGGAAATAACGGCACCCGGGTGGGTGGTCAGAGCCTTGTACCCCCAGCGCTACCAGTTCTCTACAATCGCTACTGGATTACCCGATCCGGTCCGAACCGGGAGCATTTCACCCCTGGGTTATAGGCTAGAATTGGAGATCAAAGGCACATCCCAAAAGATGGCAAAGGAAGCCATTTATGACTGCTGCTGCATATACACAAATATATGTTCTGCTTATTTAAAAAAATTCTATGAACTAATGGAAATATTTCTCAGTTTCTAAGCTTCAGGGGCATGTAATGTCATGTCTTCCAGTTATGCTTGATTCTTGGTTACTTCATGGACACTTTCTTTTGTTTGCATGTGTGTGTGCATGCATACCTCACCTCAGTTCTTTATTTTATGTGGCCAAAGAATAATAGAATAACAGAATAACAGAGTTGGAAGGAACCTTGGAGGTCTTCTAGTCCAACCCCCTGCTCAAGCCGAAAGCCCTATAACATTTCAGATAAATGGTTGTCCAATCTCTTCTTAAAAACCTCCAGTGTTGGAGCACCCACAACTTTTAGAGGCAAGTTGCTTTCCCCGATCAATCATTTTAACTGTCAGGAAATTTCTCCTTAATTCTAGCTTGGTTCTCTCATTGAATAGTTTCCATCCATTGCTTCTTTTTCCTGCCTTCTGGTGCTTTGGAGAATAGGCTGACCTCCTCCTTTGTGGCACCTCATTAAATATTGGATCATGTTGTCCCTAGTCCTTCTTTTTATGAAAAGAGATGCACTCTGCTTGAAGAATCATC
Organism: Ahaetulla prasina; assembly: GCF_028640845.1. Classification (NCBI taxonomy): domain Eukaryota; kingdom Metazoa; phylum Chordata; class Lepidosauria; order Squamata; family Colubridae; genus Ahaetulla; species Ahaetulla prasina. The sequence goes on from NC_080539.1 coordinate 54,342,283, forward strand.
AAAATAAGGTCAAACATTCTCTATTGTGGCCTTGCCTTAAAGGAAATGGCTTCTTTCTGGCTGATCCACTGCTTTGAAGTAGGGTATCTGCTGCACTTTGTAATTTTGTTTGCAATTTTGCTTTAAGAAAATGCTTTTAACACTTGAAGCATCAGTGAAGCAAAAAACTTCTTCAAAATCCCATCCATCTTTGTTAAATAACTTTACATGTTTCTTTTTTCCATTATTTCTTCCCAACTCCTATATTCTTTCAGCTGCCTGTCAGTTATTACATTTTCCTTGAAAGCCATCCAAAACAAGTACTGTCACTTTTGAGAATCTTTCAGGAAAGATTTCAGGTTTTATGAAATTCTGATTTTTGTACTTTACTGGCAAATGCTTTAACTAAGCAAACACTTAGCAAAAAGGCAATGCAATTTGGAGAGAATTATAATACAACTAACCATAAGTCTTAGGGAAAAATTATGATTTATGGAATTATAAGTCTTGTCTGCAGTTTTTGCTGTCCAAAAAGTTGATAAAAATACAAAAAGAGAATGAGGGGAAATAATTTGTTTAGACATTGAGTGTATTTTGATAGGTCTACTTTCAAAAGTCTACTAAAAAAATTTGGTCAATTCTAGAGACCGAGAAGCAAAAATCAAAATAAAAGTTATTTCTGTAAACTGGGATAAATTTCCAGTTCTAAAGAATGTAAAAAAAAAAAGTGGGTACTTTAGATCAGGGGTCTCCAACCTTGGCAACTCTAAGCCTGGAGGACTTCAATTCCCAGAATTCCCCAGCCAGCTTTGCCTCAAGCTTTGCTGGCTGGAGAATTCTAGGAGTTGAAGTCCTCGAGGCTTAAAGTTGCCAAGGTTGGAGATCCCTTCTTTAGATATTATAAACTGGGGAAAAACTTGATTGTAGACTGGCAGATATCTCCTGTAAAAACAAGATTCCTGAAATATGTCAAGAAATAGATTTATGAGAGAATTTAAAATTATAATCTTTTTCAAAAAAATATCTAAAAGAAGAAACAAATTATTGTCATTGCTTGTTCTCTTTTCTTCCTTTTACACATACACACATACCCATGTGTTCTAAACACTTGAAAGGAATAGAAAAGGTAGTTCCTTTATTCTGTTGCCAACTCTTCCTCTTAATAACACAGAGCAGCATATTCAGAGTTATCCCTTTTTATCTTCAAAAGAACATTGTGAGGTAAACCAAGCCAAGGTTTGGCTGACATTCAGTCAGTAAGCTTTTGTGGTTTGAGAAGGTATTGTGTGTAGCCCAGGTCTCCTTGGATGAAATCCATCACAGCATCCCCACATACCACTCTGGATTTGAGGTTAAGTCCTGATGACTGAGGGATAGTGCATCTGTTAATTTCTTCTCCGCTGAAGCACTTGAGGAGTTTCAAACGAGGATCTGCTACAGGAATTTTGATAAGATTGGCAAAATGTTTCCTGATGTGGGTGGTCTTCACTTATTTATAGGTTGTCATTAGATCTATAAAGGATCAGGCCATCTTGAAGATATTTATTATCTTTGTAATCTCTGGCAGCATCCTTTAAGTAGCAGGAAGTAAGGAGCAAAAACAGAAAAGTCATAGCATCCTCCTTTTAATATTTTTTGAGTTGGGTACACCAGAATGCAGGGCCGCTGGTAGGTTGACCTGATCTGCAGGAGGTATTCTAAATTCTCATGACTGAATTCATAGATTTTGACAGTTTCTGAAATAATAATAATAATAATAATAATAATAATAATAATAATAATAATAATTATTATTATTATTATTATTATTATTATTATTATTATTATTATTATTTGATTTTTATACCGCCCTTCTCCCGAAGGACTCAGGGCGGGGTACAGGCAAAATAAAACAAACAATACAAAGTACAATTTAAAATGCAATTTAAAAAACTTATTTAAATTAGCCTGAAAATTTAAAAAATTTACCATACACTAAAAAACCCCATTTAAAATTAATAAAAATTTGACATTTAAAATTCAATTCAAGCCAGCCCCGCGCGGATAAAAAGGTGTGTCTTCAGTTCGCGGCAGAAAGTCCGAAGGTCAGGTATTTGGCGTAAACCTGGGGGAAGCTCGTTCCAGAGTGTGGGAGCCCCCACAGAGAAGGCCCTTCCCCTGGGGGCCGCCAGCCGACATTGTTTGGCGGACGGCACCCTGAGAAGTCCCTCTCTGTGAGAGCGTACGGGTCGGTGGGAGGCATGTGGTAACAGCAGGCAGTCCCGTAGGTACCCAGGCCCTAAGCCATGGAGCGCTTTAAAGGTCGTAACCAACACCTTAAAGTGCACTCGAAAGGCCACAGGTAGCCAGTGCAGTCTGCGCAGGAGCGGTGTTACATGGGAGCTACGCGTAGCTCCCTCTATCACCCGCGCAGCTGCATTCCGGACTAACTGAAGCCTCCGAGTGCACTTCAGGGGGAGCCCCATGTAGAGAGCATTACAATAATCCAAGCGAGAGGTAACGAGCGCATGAGTGACTGTGCACAAGGCATCCCGATCAAGGAAGGGGCGCAACTGCCGAACCAGGTGGACCTGGTGGAAGGCCCTCCTGGAGACGGCCGTCAAATGATCTTCAAACGACAGCCGATCATCCAGGAGGACACCTAAGTTGCGCACCCTGTCCTTTGGGGCCAGTAACTCGCCTCCAACAGTCAACTGCGGCTGCAGCTGACTGAATCGGGATGCCGGCATCCACAGCCACTCCGTCTTGGAGGGATTAAGCTTGAGCCTGTTTCTCCCCATCCAGACCCATACGGCTTCCAAACACCGGGACAGCACTTCAACAACTTCATTGGGGTGGCCCGGGGTGGAAAAGTACAGCTGGGTGTCATCAGCGTACTGTTGGTATCTCACCCCGAAGCCACTGATGATCTCACCCAACGGCTTCATGTAGATGTTGAACAGCAGGGGCGAGAGAATCGACCCCTGCGGGACCCCACAAGTGAGGCACCTCGCAGCCGACCTCTGCCCCCCTGTCAACACTGTCTGCAACCGGTCAGAGAGATAGGAGGAGAACCACCGATGCACGGTGCCTCCCACTCCCAATCCCCCCAACTGGTGCAGCAAGATACTATGGTCGATGGTATCAAAAGCCGCTGAGAGGTCTAATAGGACCAGGGCAGAGGAATACCCCCTATCCCTGGCCCGCCAGAGATCATCCACCAATGCGACCAAAGCTGTCTCTGTGCTGTATCCGGGTCGAAAGCCGGACTGGAACGGGTCTAGATAGACAGCTTCATCCAGGTATTGGGGTAGCTGTCGCGCCACAGCACTCTCTACAACCTTCGCAACGAAGCGAAGGTTGGAGACTGGACGATAATTACCCAAAATTAGAAGGAATTACAGCAAAACAGGAATTACTCTTCAATCAGAAACATCTTCATTCAGTAAGAGCCTCACAAATCTTGCTGGAATAGTAGGTGGAAACTCCTATTTTCACTATTTTATAGGCTTTATGGAGCTTAGGCTGGTGCTCCAGTTGTAACCATATTCAATCATGAAGTCCTGACAGTGGTGATTTATGTTTTTACAGGTATACACTTCAATTACATGAAGACTCTGTGAAGATGACCCCCAAACTGTAATTGGTACAAAATAGAGCAGCCAGGGATGACAATAGCTACGGCGATATAACATCAGTTCTCTGGTCACTGTTTTAGTTATCAATAAAAATTATCATCATCCACATCATCTATGAAAGTTTCTGAGCTTCCTCATGTTTTCCATATTTTATGGGACATATATGGTTTATAATTAATGTAACTTAAACCAATCTGAAATTTAAAATTTGGGTTTTTTCCCCCTAAGCTTCACTTGCCATTTAGAATGAAGCACTTGATGCATCTTTCAGCCTGATAATCCCTTTTCTTTATTGCCCCAATTCATATGATCACTTCAAGACTTTACATTAGGGTGGAAATATATACATGTAATTCTCCCAGCTGTAATTTCTAATATTTCCTATAAGTAGATCAACAACACAGAGTTAATATATTTTTAGTACTGCCTTGTATTGTAAGACTGCCTGGCATGCATTTTCTCCCATCACCAAGTATGACTTACAAGCAGTTTCAAGGTCCACCTCCATATTAAATACAATCCCCTTATAAATCAGGAATCAGATATGTCTCAGAGTGACATGATTTCTAAGGAAAAATGACTTTGGTTCTCTTCCCAGACCTCTAGTGAACTCTCCTAGTTCTTGTAACACCACTCCCTTCAGTGTGCAGGATGGAGTGAATCTAATTAACCCCTTGGGCCAACAGCTAGTAATTGATTTATAGAGATCTTCACCCTACAAATATTACCAAGAGACCTATTCAAAACACAGCTTTGTACCCATTGTACTAACTCCTTCTCATTATTTTTTCACTGTACTGTTTTGAACATAGTTGACTTCCTTCCTCCAGTATTCTCACAAACATACATAGGCTAGAGGAGATTAAAATGGGGTCAGGTTATTTGTGGTTCAGTGTCTTGTGGAACACTGATTGTGTTAGTGTAGTCGATGAACTGGGCTTTTCTCTTAAGCCATAAAGTGGTTTATTTGTTTCTATATTATGTAAATACAGCTGTTGCATTTTGTTATCCCAGGTTATAGGATTTAATGTGTCACGTGAATCCAAGTTATTACCCACATAAAGTTGACAACATTGCTTTGTCTTCCCCATAATATCTCTAAATGATATTCTACAGATTTTCAGATTGCATGTACTCATCTGTGTGAATGCCAGAGAATGCATGTAAGCACCCAAGTCTTCAAAAGTTCAGGAATAGGGATACATTCTTACTTTCATGGTGTATTCTTGCTTTCTTCACCCTTTTGTCTTTCCTTAGATGGAGATTGAATGCTGTCAAATGGAAGGCCAACTATTTAGCATAGCCGCTAGCTACAGCTTTAGGCAAACAACTGCTAGTTAATGCAGACCGAGGAAAAGTGGGAAAGGTCTAAGACCGTGATGGTGAACCTATGGCACACGTGCCAGAGGTGGCACACAGAGCCCTCTCTGTGGGCATGCATGCTGTCGCCAGCTGCTCTTCTGGTTTCCAGTGTGCACATGTGCGCCAGACAGCTGGTCCTCATGGGTGCCTGCAAACGGCCCAAAAAATGGCCAAAAACAGGCATGCACACGCTGGCCAGCTAGTCTTCTGGTTTCCGGTGCTCTGGCATGTGCGAAGACCACCTGCCGGCACGCATGTGCATGCTGGAAACCCAAAGACCAGCTGGCCAGCATGTGCATGCACACCAGACAGCTGGTCTTTGGGTTTTTGGCACTTCAGCACATGCACATGCACACGCCTTCCGGTTTGGCCACTCAGTGCCAAAAAAGTTCGCCATCACTGGTCTCGGATTTAGTTCAGTTCATATTTTAAAATAAAATATCGATTGAACTCCATCATGTGATCATTAACTCACTGAGTCATACTGTACATTCTGTGAATTACAAATAATGAAATAATTGAAGGGACAAAGGAAATAAGATTCTGAGGCATAAGACAGAGACAATGGGAAAAGGTGCAGAAGGTGGAAGAGGTCAAGAAATTAAATTGAGTGCATACTGGGTCAGCTTTACTTCAGAGGTTAGGAAAGAAGGAAAATATAAAATGAAGAAAAAGATTGGGGAAAGAAAAAAATGAAATAACAGATAATCAGGAGTCAAAATTAAAAAGAATGGAAGAAGCATAAACTCGAAGACAGAATGAGAAGTAGAACCAAAGAAGGTTGGAGCAAAGCTTGCTAGGAAAGGTTATATCAACACATTCTGTTACTTAAACACATCCTCATCACAAAATGTTGCATGAAAACCAAAACAGAGATTTACCCATTCACTCAAGTATAGGTTCACTAAGCACCTCATTCCACCTCCATCCCCACCATTCATTGTGAAGCTTGACATTATATATAACCATATCTTTATCTTCCCATGCAATGCTGTGCAGTTAAAAGATGGATTCGTTTGGTAACCTTATCAACCCTCATTTTTACTTCCTCCCACTTGCCTTACACTCACAGATAACAAGAAAACAAGAGAAACAATGGCCCTGAACATTCAAACTTTTGTTTTTCCACCAAGATTTATTATTATGTTTTTAACCAGCAGGTCATTTTCAAGGATGAATTTTAGGAAACCATTAAAGATGTGAGAGATGTTATGAAAGCAATGAATTTTTTATGCAATGCAAGAGTGAAAAAGCAATAACTTACAAAATGTGGTAAGCCTATATTTTACAAGTGAATATAGATTAACTTCTACATATGCTTTCCCCCTTCAGCCCCCTTCTTTTAAACCCAAGTTTTTCATGGGAAGATATTTTGTACCAGTCTGTGTGTTTATCCCTCTTACCCAATGATTTCTGTGCTGATTAGTGTGGCCATGAGTCTTACTTTATAGGGGTCAACTTCTATTTGAAGAGCTGTCTGGTCCAAGTCCGGCATAAAGATAGCAGCAGAGTGTCTGAATCGGCAGGCTGAATTCGGCAAGTTAACCATGGCCACTTTTATTTGGTTCAGAAATAAAACAGGATTAATGGAAAGCAAAAGGGAAAAAAAATAAACAGATTTCTGGAAGCAGTAAAGCAGCACCCAGAAAGAGAGAAGAGCTATGTACTGTAAATAGCATGAATGTGGACTCCTCTCTGCCTTAAGACATTTTCTTTGCCCATATTGTTTCATTTTTTAAAATTTAAAAATGAAGAAGTATTAATTACAAAGATTAAATGCAAGAATCCTTTCTCTATAAGAATAGTTCTGGATCCTTAGAGATATTTTTAGGAAATAAAAATGATAGATGACTACAATCTAGTGCTTTGTTTGAAAAACTGATATCTCATTAAAACATTTTAATGTTACTTAAAAAGATTTTAATAACAGATATGTTTCTAAGAAAATTGGCTGATTTGGCAAATTAAATCTTTTAACTACACGAGATCTGATCATTTTCAATGTCAACTGTTCCAGCAAGAATTTTGAATTTATCGTGCCTGAAAAAGATGAAAAGAATAATACAGAAACTGTTAAAATTTTGTCAATGGGAGTCCTGTAGATTTTTTGATAAAAATGAATAAACAAAGAATGTGATAAATTAATATGGAAGCAGTTTCACCTGTAATTCAAAATAGAGAAATTGGCTAAATGGTTTGAACCTCTTTTTCTGCAAATACTGAGGAGATTCTTCACTTTGCACGTCCTTTTGGCCAGACAATATTCCCACATGGTTTATATAGACTGCTGAGCTACTGCTGCAATTCGCAGAAATTAAACTTTCCATCATCTGGTTTTTATATTTGGAAAATGTCAACTATACTTCCTATCACTGTTGCTTCAATGGCTGAAACCTTCTGTGAATTTCAAAACACATAACTCAGCTCTTGAGCATTTATATTGTAAATATTGATAATGGTTTCAAGTTCTTTATTAAATAACTTTTTGAGAAAGTTGAGGACAAACGCTATTTTTTTTAATGCGCTTGTGAAGATAAGAATCATAATAGTTCTTTTTGTACCCTGGAACACATGGGTTTCACTACTTTATTTTGAAGGGGATTTTCCCCCATATTATGAAACTTTATTTGGAAACACTTTCATCCCAAAAGGCAATTTGATTGAAGAACCAAACCCAGCCAAGATACTCCCAAAACTGTACAATATTTGAAAGCATATTAAATCTTCCACAACATATTGCAAATCACACTGCGTTCATTGTGTATTGCTGCAATAAATGTTACTATCACAAGACTGCAGTTAATTGCAAATTCCAGGCTTCTGCTAAAGCAGGAAACTCGGTACTCTCCAAATGTCGTGGGCTTCAATCAGTACAACCAATGGCCAAGAATGGGGGTGGGGGTGGGGGTGGGGGTGGAATGAGGTTTAAAACACCAGGAGGACTTTTGTTACCTCTCCCTAATTGACATTTTCAAGATTTCAACTCCTTTGACCAGCTCTTCTGGATCTGACCTTTAAAAAATGGGCCTCTGGTGGCTCAGACTGCTAAGACAGTCTGTTATTAACACAGCTGCTTGCAATTACTGCAAGTTCAAGTCCCACCAGGCCCAAGGTTGACTCAGCCTTCCATCCTTTATAAGGTAGGTAAAATGAGGACCCAGATTGTTGGGGGCAATAAAAAGTTGACTTTGTATATAATATACAAATGGATGAAGACTATTGCTTAACATAGTGTAAGCTGCCCTGAGTCTTCGGAGAAGGGCGGGATATAAATGCAAATAAAAAAAAAAAGAAACTTTAATTGTGGGCAACCCAGCAATACAGTACAAAACGGCCACTGAAGAAAGAGAGAAAGAGAGGACTAATAGCTCTGGTATCACTAAACATGTTGATAGGAATTGAAATTCAAAATTTCTAAAGGATGCCAAATTGTCTGCCCTTGCTGGCATCATAGCTTCATATCATAGGTTCATAGTTTGTACCCTATGACTATCATTAAGTGTTTTAAATGTTGTGCCTTGATGAAGGTATCTATTCTTTTATGTACACTGTGAGCATATGCACCAAGACAAATTCCTTGTGTGTCTAATCACACTTGACCAATTAAAAAATTCTATTCTGTTCTATTCTATTCTATTCTATTCTATTCTATTCTATTCTAGCTGGCATCATAGTTTCATGTTTTGTGGATAGTTAATCAAGAGGGAAGATTACTAACTCAGTTCTATTTTTGCTGTGTTATCTTTCCTATGTATAGTTATTTTGTTCTTTGTAACCAAAAGGGCTTTCACGTAATGGTCTTTCCCTGTAGCTTGCTTTATAGTCTTAGAACAGGGCTGTCAAATTCCCAGCCCATGGGCCAGATGCATCGTGTGCTGGCCACGCCCATGCCCAGTTTAGTGAAAGGGGGGAAAGTCCCAATATGTCACATGATGACACCGTGACACTGCGAGTCTGACACCCCTGTCTTAGAAGATGACACGTGATCTTGTAAATAGTTTTTCTTCTCTCCATTGCTACCTGCTAAGTAACAAAAAAGAAATTACTCCATGAAGTACTCATGACTTTCATGGCAAAATCAAGTCATTTTTCTGGGCAACAATATGAATATATTTTTGCCATTGCCTTCTTTCTAATCAATGGCCCTAGGATTTCTTGATGTTTCCCAAGCAAGAATTAGGCAGTCCTGACCTTACTTATCTTTTCAAGAAAGGACTTGGTTGAAGAACACTATTTTTGCTAATAGATTTAAAGCAGTGGTGTCAAACTCGTGGCCCACAGGCCAGATGCGTCACATGCTGGCCACACCATTTTAGCAAAGGTGGAAAAAGTTGTGATATGTCACATGACAACACGTAGTTGTGAATTTGACACCCCTGATTCAGAGCATGCATATCACATAACTTGCAAAGAGATGGTTTCTTTAAAAAGAAAAGATGCAGGAGAAAAGGTTAGGGTAATTGCTGTGACTCTTGTCTTACGTGTAATTGTCCCAATCCATATCTGCTTATAAGTGCTTACAGTAGGGTAAATAAAAATGGAAATGGAATTGCATGATATTGGTATGATATAATTTACTTCTATTCAGGGGTACCCACAAAGTGTGGTTAAAAAAAAAGATGGTGTGATCACAACAATGTGATCAAAGCCTGACTCTTTTGTTATTAGTGTCCTGTGTTCACAGCTTCCTAAGTCTGAATCCAACTTGTTTAATATATCAGCTTGAATTAAATATTTAGGACCTAACATCAGACATTTGACTCTCTAAATAGAATTTGTATAGTTTATTCTTTTCCAATGATGCATACAAAATGTAAAATCTGTAGAAATCTAGAGAGATGATTCCCAGTCTGTCAGCATCTTTGCCAATGATGACATTAAAAGTCTCTTCTCTAAAATGCTGTATTATACAATGTGTCTTCACCAGAGAATATCCCTTTGTAGTAGCAACTATAAAATGTCAGGGAGTAGAGCCTTTTATTTTTTATTTTTTTTTTATTTTTTTATTTATTAATCAAATTTCTATACCGCACCATCTCCCAAAGGACTCAGGGCGGTTCACAGCCATATTAAAATACACAATACAAATACAAATACACAATACCAATACAAATACAGGAACATACAGCTAGAGGGATATAAATTATTTAAAAGAAATAGACCAAATAAAAGAGGAGGTGGAGTTGCACTATATATAAGAAATAACTACATCTCTACAGAAATAGAGCACAACAATGATGAAAATCATCTTGAATGTATTTGGGTCAATATAAAAGGGGTGAAAAACGATATTGCCATAGGTCTATACTATAGGCCACCCAACCAAACAGAGGAAGTAGATGAACTTTTTGCTAGTCAGCTAACTAAGGTATGTAGGAAGCACATCACAGTAGTAATGGGGGATTTTAACTACCCTGACATCAACTGGGAAACAAACTCTGCACCAAGTGGAAGATCCAACAGGTTCCTAACAAACCTAGCAGACAACTTTGTTTTCCAAAAAATAGAGAAGGCGACAAGGGGATCAGCCATATTGGATTTAATTCTCACTAACAGAGATGAAATGATAGAAGGTGTTGAAGCTACAGGAACCTTGGGGGCAAGTGACCACGCAATATTGGAATTTGACATTAAGCAAATACAATTAGTAGAACAAAGTCAAACTAGAGTCTTGGACTTTAAGAGAGCTAATTTCAATAAACTTAGAGAGAGCGTGAGAAGGATTCAATGGATGAGAATCCTCAGGGGGAAAATGACTCAAGAAGCTGGGGAAATTTTGAAAAGTGAGATTATAAAAGCACGGTCTAACACAATACCAATGAAGAAGAAAAATAATAGATCTCAAAAGAAACCAGCATGGTTGCATAAAGAACTATCTGACAAATTGAAAGACAAAAAGGACAAATATAAAAAGTGGAAAGAGGGGCAAATAACTAAGGCAGAATATCAGCAAATAGCCCGAGCCTGTAAAGATGAAGTGAGGAAAGCTAAGGCTCACAATGAACAAAGGCTAGCGACAAAAGTAAAAAAATAACAAAAAAAGCTTCTTCCAACATGTTAAAAACAAGAAAAAAGTCAAGGAAACAATTGGCCCATTGCTGGGAGAAAGTGGCAAGAAGATGACAAGCAACAGGGAGAAAGCAGATCTACTTAACTCATATTTTGCATCTGTCTTTACACAAAAGGAAAAAACAATCCAACCTATCAAAAACAGCACTACAAAAAACAGATTAGAAACACAAGTTAAAATAGGGAAGAAAATGGTAAGTGAACACCTGTCTACCCTAGACGAGTTCAAATCACCAGGACCGGATGGATTACACCCCAAGGTTCTGAAGGAACTGGCAGACGTGATCTCAGAACCACTGAACTATATCTTTCAAAGAACCTGGAGCACAGGGAAGCTGCCAGAGGACTGGAAAAGAGCTGATGTAGTTCCCATCTTCAAAAAGGAAAAACAGATCCAGGAAACTACAGAACTATCAGCCTGACCTCAATACCGGGAAGATTCTGGAAAAGATAATCACAACGAATCACGAACACCTAGAAGCAAACAAAGTAATAACCAAAAGCCAACATGGGTTTGTCAAAACAGATCATGCCAGACTAATCTTATCGCATTCTTTGACAAAATGACAAAATTAGTAGACCAGAGGAATGCTGTTGATATAATTTACTTGGACTTCAGTAAAGCATTTGATAAAGTAGACCATAACCTACTACTAGATAAAGTAGAAAAATGTGGGTTAGACAGCACCACCACCAGATGGATTTGTAACTGGCTGACCAACCGCACTCAACGTGTAGTCCTCAACGGAACTACATCCACATGGAGGGAAGTATGCAGTGGAGTACCCCAAGGCTCTGTTTTAGGCCCAGTACTCTTCAACATCTTCATCAATGACTTGGACGAGGGGATAGATGGGGAACTCATCAAATTTGCAGATGACACCAAGCTGGCAGGAATAGCCAACACTCCAGAAGATAGGCTCAAGTTACAGAAAGATCTTGACAGACTTGAACATTGGGCGCTATCTAACAAAATGAAATTCAACAGTGAAAAAAGTAAGGTTCTACATTTAGGCCAAAAAAACAAAATGCACCAGTACCGTATATGTGGTACCTTGCTCAATAGTAGTACCTGTGAGAGGGATCTTGGAGTCCTAGTGGATAACTATTTAGATATGAGCCAGCAGTGTGCAGCAGCTGCTAAAAAATCCAACATAGTTCTGGGCTGCCTAAACAGAGGGATAGAATCAAGATCACGCGAAGTGTTAGTACCACTTTATAATGCCTTGGTAAGGCCACACTTGGAATATTGCATCCAGTTTTGGTCGCCACGATGTAAAAAAGATGTTGAGACTCTAGAAAGAGTGCAGAGAAGAGCAACAAAGATGATTAGGGGACTGGAGGCTAAAACATATGAAGAACGGTTGCAGGAACTGGGTATGTCTAGTTTAATAAAAAGAAGGACTAGGGGAGACATGATAGCTGTGTTCCAATATCTCAGGGGCTGCCACAAAGAAGAGGGAGTCGGGCTGTTCTCCAAAGCACCTGAGGGTAGAACAAGAAGCAATGGGTGGAAACTGATCAAAGAAAGAAGCAACTTAGAACTAAGGAGAAATTTCCTGACAGTTAGAACAATTAATAAGTGGAACGACTTGCCTTCAGAAGTTGTGAATGCTCCAACACTGGAAATTTTTAAGAAAATGTTGGATACCATCTGACTGAGATGGTGTAGGGTTTCCTGCCTGGGCAGGGGGTTGGACTAGAAGGCCTCCAAGTTCCCTTCCAACTCTCTTGTTATGTTATGTTATGTTATGTTATGTTATGTTATGTTATGTTATGTTATGTTATGTTATGTTATGTTATGTTATGTTATGTTATGTTATGTTATGTTATGTTATGTTATGTTATGTTATGTTATGTTATGTTATGTTATGTTATGTTAAATATAATAAATAACACTATTAACAAATAACAATATTAAAAACAATTAAAACCAAATATTTGATGGCCAAATCATTAAAACAGTAAAAGACTGATTTAAAACCCATTTAATATTTCACAAAAATATTTCTTAGGCTAGTCCAGCTCGATGGAATAATAAGGTCTTCAGTTCACGTTTGAAGGCCCGGAGGTTGGGGAGTTGTCGTAACCCCGGAGGTAGCTTGTTCCATAGAGCCGGTGCTGCCACAGAGAAGGCCCTCCCCCTGGGGGCCGCCAACCTACATTGTTTGGTCGACGGCACCCTGAGGAGGCCCGCTCTGTGGGAGCGCACAGGTTGTTGGGAGGCAATCGGTGGCAGAAGGCGGTCTTGTAGATATCCCGGTCCTAAGCCATGGACCGCTTTAAAGGTGGTGATCAGCACCTTGAATTGCACCCGGAAGGCCACCGGCAGCCAGTGTAGGCCGTGCAGGATAGGTGTTATATGGGAGCAATGCGGTGCTCCCTCTATCACCTGCGCGGCCACATTCTGGACTAGCTGGAGCCTCCTGGTGCTCTTCAAGGGGAGCCCCATGTAGAGAGCATTGCAATAGTCCAGGTGGGAAGTGACGAGGGCGTGAGTGACCGTGCATAAGGAGTCCCGGTCAAGGAAGGGGTTCAACTGGCGAATTAGGTGAACCTGATAAAATGCTCCCCTGGCGACGGCCGTCAAATGTTCCTCTAAGAACAGCCGATCATCCAGGAAAACGCCTAAGTTGCGCACTCTTCCCCTGGGGGTCAATACTTCTCCCCCAACAGTCAGCGATGGTGTAAGCTGACTGTACCGGGACGCCGGAACCCAAAGCCACTCTGTCTTGGAGGGGTTGAGTTGGAGCCTGTTTCTCCCCATTCAGACCCAAACGGCCTCAAGACACCGGCCCATCACTTCAACGGCTTCGTTGGGGTGGTTCGGGGTGGAAATGTACAACTGAGTATTGTCAGCATACAGATGATAATCCACCCCGAAACCACGGATAACCTCACCCAGCGGCTTCTTGAAGATTTGAACAGGAGAGGCGAGAGAACAGACCCCTGAGGCACCCCACAAGTGAGGTGAGGTTTATTATATTTAAAGTTATTTTAAAATAAGAAATAAAATGGGCTGCAGTGGGATAGGGTAAAGTAGGAGATACAAATTGCAGTAAGATTTTTTTTTCCCCACTTCTGACTTAGAAAATATTAACTCACACAAGTTGTGACCTCTGTTTCCAGCATTAAATTTACAGAATGTTTATGTATAGCATTTGTCTCTTTCAGAAACTGCATAGTGTCAATTGCACTTATTTTCCTTTGATAAATTGTAGGTAGAAGTCCATATATTCAGAGAAGCAGGCTGCAGACCGATTTGTGTCTACTAAATAAATGATCTACATTTGAACTTAAAATTTGCTGACATTAGGGATTAAACCAGACAAGTAAAGTTTGAAAACTTAGAGGAATGTTCTCTAGCTCTTGCCTTTCCTGATCAGAGCTTGATTACATGAATTACAGAGCTTTATTCCTTACTCCTACCCACCAACCTTCTCTGTCTTTCTTAATAACATTATGAGTCTAGCGATGAGCACTGCAACCTCTGTTGCTGCCAAAAATTGACTTCACACATTGTGATAAATCAGATTGCTTTAATCAGGGTTTCTTGGGTGAATTCAGTCATCACAATCAGCCCTAGGCCATGGGTTATTAATTGTAACCATGGGTTATTACCAAATCATGCAACACACTAACCATTACCACCCAAACCATATTATTTGTAAACTCAAACCAAGTGAGTTAACTGTTGACATATCATAGATGTATTTGGTAAATATGCAATTGGGCTTTCATGAATATACTTATTTTAGAAAAGTATAGTAAGTTTAGAAAAACAGGCAACATTTCTTAAAAGTGTTGTTTATTTCATATTTATCATTTTGGCTTTGGAATTGACCATGCCCAACATGTTTGCTTTTTTTGAAAGTAGGTAAACTATTTTTGTGACAGTGCCAAAATAATACTAGAGTAAGATTAGCAAAGTAAATAAAATGGAACATTGAACTTTAACACTAAAATCAGAGGAACAAAGTCTGTATCCTCTGCCTGAAAGTACAAACATGCATGGCAGACTCTTTCATGCAATTCATATCGTTCTTCTCACTGTGGCAGTCTTAGGATGCAGTTCATTAGTATCCAATGATAGAATCATATGTAGATTACAAATTGCTCAGAGCCTTCTTGTGAACT
This sequence comes from Ahaetulla prasina, assembly GCF_028640845.1. Lineage (NCBI taxonomy): Eukaryota > Metazoa > Chordata > Lepidosauria > Squamata > Colubridae > Ahaetulla > Ahaetulla prasina. The sequence continues at coordinate 54,357,447 of NC_080539.1, forward strand.
AATCAAACAGATGAAATGCAAAGTTGACCTCCCAAGTTGGCCTCCCAAGTTGATAAGAGTGTAATGGAGTTACCATTACACCAAACCGATGGTCGAGCGAGAATAAAATACATCGTGTAATATTATGTAATTACTGTATGTTAACATAATTGTTCCAGGTTCATAAAGAGTAGGTTCACCCAAGGAAGGAACAACAACAAACAAAAAAACTTTCCAGTTTGTGGATTATTAAAAAGCTCCCAACTGGCTTGACCCACATAATAGCAGAATAGATAATCAAGCAACGAATCACTGAACACCTGGAAGCAAACAAAGTAATAACCAAAAGCCAACCTGGGTTTGTCAAAAACAGATCATGCCAGACTAATCTCATTGCATTCTTTGACAAAGTGACAAAATTAGTGGGCCAGAGGAATGCTGTCGATATAATTTACTTGGACTTCAGTAAAGCATTTGATAAAGTAGACCATAACCTTCTACTAGTAGAAAAATGTGGGTTAGACAGCACCACCACCAGATGGATTCGTAACTGGCTGACCAACCGCACTCAACATGTAGTCCTCAACGGAACTACATCCACATGGAGGGAAGTATGCAGTGGAGCACCCCAAGGCTCTGTTTTAGGCCCAGTACTCTTCAACATCTTCATCAATGACTTGGACGAGGGGATAGATGGGGAACTCATCAAATTTGCAGATGACACAAGCTGGCAGGAATAGCCAACACTCCAGAAGATAGGTTCAAGATACAGAAAGATTTTGACAGACTTGAACATTAGGCGCTATCTAACAAAATGAAATTCAACAGTGAAAAAAGTAAGGTTCTACATTTAGGCCAAAACAACAAAATGCACAGGTACTGGATATGTGGTACCTTGCTCAATAGTAGTAATTGTGAGAGGGATCTTGGAGTCCTAGTGGGCAACCATTTAGATATGAGCCAGCAGTGTGCAGCAGCTGCCAAAAAAGCCAACACAGTTCTGGGCTGCATAAACAGAGGGATATAATCAAGATCACGCGAAGTGTTAGTACCACTTTATAATGCCTTGGTAAGGCCACACTTGGAATATTGCATTCAGTTTTGGTCGCCACGATGTAAAAAAGATGTTGAGACTCTAGAAAGAGTGCAGAACAGAGCAACAAAGATGATTAGGGGACTGGAGGCTAAAACACATGAAGAACGGTTGCAAGAATTCGGTATGCCTAGTTTAATGAAAAGAAGGACTAGGGGAGACATAATAGCAGTGTTCCAATATCTCAGGGGTTGCCACTAAAAAGAGGGAGTCAAACTATTCTCCAAAGCACCTGAGGGTAGAACAAGAAGCAATGGGTGGAAACTAATTAAGGAGAGATGCAACCTAGAACTAAGGAGAAATTTCCTGACAGTTAGAACAATTAATCAGTGGAACAACTTGCCTGCAGAAGTTGTAAATGCTCCAACACTGGAAATTTTTAAGAAAATGTTGGATAATCATTTGTCTGAAATGGTGTAGGGTTTCCTGCCTGGGCAGGGGTTAGACTAGAAGACCTCCAAGGTCCCTTCCAGCTCTGTTGTTATTATTATTATTATTATTATTATTATTATTATTATTATTATTATTATTATTATTATTATTATTATTAAGACAGATGTGGCAAGTTCAGAACTGCACCTGGTGAGCTGACTAAAAGGGTACTACAGATTTAGCAAATACATGACAGTATTTTTTGTGTGTGAAGGATCTAAAAAAAAGAGCAAGTTCTTTCTCCATCTCCCCCCCACCCAATTTCTTTTAATCATAAAATAGCTTCCAACCCTATTGCTCACTTAACACCTCTGTACTTTTTCCTAAACTTTGTTTTGAAGAAGATTTTCTTCAGTAGAACGAGCTAGAGACAAAGAAAAAGTGTTCCCATCTCACTCTATAAATGTTTTAAGCCAGGAGTCTCCAACTTTGGTCCCTTTAAGACTTGTGGACTTCAACTCCCAGAGTTCCTCAGCCAGCTTTGCTGGCTGAGGGACTTTGAGAGTTGAAGTCCACAAGTCTTAAAGGGACCAAGGTTGGAGACCCCTGGCTTAAGCCACTGAAATTGGCCGTATATAACCTTATTTGCCTTAAATTACCTCTTTAAAAGAGACTCTTAAACTAGGTAACTCATTTAACTCGGAGGTGGTTAAGAAATGATTTAGTGTGGCTTTTTTAAAAGAAGCTTCCTTTACATTCCTGGGCAATTTGTTAAATTGATTAAAGGTAAAGGCAATGGGAAAGGAAAAGGGAAAAAATAAACTGACAACAATAAGCAGGAGGACTAGCATCTTGAACTTGGCTGACTGGGTTTCTGCTTTTACATATAGCATCTTGACAAACATTATTTTTGGAATGACATAAAACTAGTTAATTGCTGTGATAAAAATTTTCACACATGCACACAACTGCAGCATTCTGTTTTCCACCACTAGACATTTCTAACTTGCACCTAATTATACACAGAACTGCTTTTGGGTGGTGCTGTCTTCCTATCGTCTTCATCTGTTTAGCCATCACTGAGTGAGACAGGGTCAAGCTGACCTTACCTACACTGGTGCTACATTTTCCCTCACAGTCCAAGCCTGTCCCAGAGCAGCTTCAAGTCTATTAAACTTTGATGGTCATCATCTTGAAAGGAAATCAAGTGACTCAGTAGTGGATTTCAATTTTGGTTGCTACCGGTTTGCTCACACATATGCACAATGCTTCTGTGCATACACAAAAGCATCCAGGTGGGTGGGTGGAGACTCCCACTACCACTACCTGTTTGCCCAATCCGGGGCGAACCTGTAGCAACCCACCACTGAAATGACTGCAACAGAAGCAATAGAAACAGGACAGAAATGGCAATGGGAACAGTAATTTTGTGTGATGCCGTTTTCATCTAACTTAAGGATCAGCTCAGCAGTGGGAAGAATCCCACAGCCAGCCATATGGCTTCACAAATGCTGTAAGTCAGACATGCAGACATAACTCTCTCCCAGTTATTCCCCAGCCACTGCTGTTCAGAGGCACATTGCCCACTCTCAGAATCAGTATCCAATCATTGTAACTGGTAAATAGCCTTGATAGCCTTAAGTTCCATGAATACTAATCCCCAGTTAAAACAATGGCCATTGCAGCATTTTGCAGCTGCATACACTGTAAGTTAAATAACCTCATGGCCTGCCTGAGATATTTTACTGTTTGAGGTAAAAAGGAAGTTATCTCTTCTCCCACTGCAAATTAAATTGGATTTCAGAACTAAAAGAGACAGAGTGTTTTACTTGTATATGAAAGCAATTTATAACCAAGGAGATGCTGACTAAGCAGTGTGATACATACAGTTAAACACTAACTATCAGGAGGAGGCATGTAACTAGCTTCGTGCTTATTGAGATTCCTGAGATATGAGTATCAAAGTTATTCTAAAGTGTATGTATGTATGTATGTATGTATGTATGTATGTATGTATGTATATATATATATATGTCTTTGGTTATTCGGGTTTTCTCCCGCGTAAAATTGGAAGTGTCTTAGCGACGTTTCGACGAAGTCTCATTCGTCATCTTCAGGCTTCAGCTTCGTGCTTCTGGGAGCAATGTGTGATTGCAGCTGTTTCTTCCTTTTTAACTGCTAGTGGGGGTTTGAATTGATTGGGTGGAGCTTGGCTGTTATCTGATTGGATGGGGGGGTTTGTGCTCTGATTGGCTGGGTGTGTGTCCTGTTTGGGTGGGGGCTAGGTTTTGCTCAGATTAGTCTGAGTTGCAGGGGGATTTGAGTTGGTGATCTGCATTGCTGTTGTTTGGCTTCGTGTTTGTGGTCGTGCTACATCTTCATAGTGGGTGTCTGTCTGCTGCATGTATGGATTGGAGGGGTTTGAAATGGCTAATGTTGCAGCTGCAGTCTGGCTTCTGGTCCTTGGTCGTGCTTCATGATTAGTGTGGATTTGGATCTGCTTTCTGGGTGGATGTGTGGTGGTGACATCCTGTGTGGACCTCGTGAGTGTGGGTCTGGTGTCATTCCTCATGTTAGGGACTTGTTTGTCAATAAGGGCGGGTTTCCAAATGGCTGTAGGCGGGAGGTATCATCTCGTTTATTCATGCTGGGTGGGCGTTTTTCTATCTCGATGGCTTCTCTGATTATTCTGTTGTTAAAGTGTTCAGTTTTGGCGATAGTTCTGGTCTTTTTAAAGTCAATATTGTGTCCTGTGGCTTTAAGGTGTTGGACCAGGGAAGAAGTTGGTTCCTCTTTTTTGACTGAGTTCTTGTGTTCTTCAATGCGTGCACTTATTCTTCTGTTGGTTTGTCCAATGTATGTGGTTGGGCAGGCGGTGCATGGGATTTCATATACTCCTTGATTTTCTAACTCAATTTTGTCTTTGGGGTTTCTTAGGATGGTGGATATTTTTCGGTTTGTGCAGAATGCTGTCTTGATGTGTTTGTGGAGGATCTTGCTGATTCTGTCTGTGGTGCCTTTTATATATGGGAGGAGGGCTGTGCAGAGACAGAGACAGAGAACAAGAAAATGGCACCACAGACATACATACATATATATATGTATGTGTGTGTGTGTATATATATATGTATGTATGTATGTATGTATGTATGTATGTATGTATGTATGTATGTATATATATTTGTTTTCTGAGGTTTTCGCGGGTGTTTGTATGTAGGTCTTTGGTTATTCGGGTTTTCTCCCGTGTAAAATTGGAAGTGTTGGCGACGTTTCAATAAAATCCCATTCGTCATCATCAGGCTAGGTGTTTACAGCTTAGTACTTCCAGGAGAAATGTGTGATGGCAGCTGTTTCTTCCTTTTAACTGCTAGTGGGGGGTTTGAACTGATTGGTTGGGAGCTTGGCTGTGTTCTGATTGGGTGGAGGTGTGTTCTGATTGAAGAAACAACTTTCTCATACACCTCAACAGCCTACACCCCAAAATACAATTCACCATAGAAACAGAAGCTAACAACCAACTTCCCTTCCTGGATGTTTTAGTCTACAGGAAATCCAATGGCTCCCTAGGACACACCATCTACCAGAAGAAAACACACACAAACCGCTATCTGCACGCACTCTCACATCACCACCCAGCACAGATCAACTCCGTAGACAAGACACTCATCTCCAGAACAAAACGCTTAGCTGACGAACAACACCTAAAAACCGAACTACACACTCTCACTAACGTACTAACATCCAATGGATTCCAAAGAAATAAGATTACCAAACTAATCCATAAAGAAACCCCCACTAAAATCCAAGACAGAGAACAAGAAAACAGCAAAGCCCTCCTCCCATATATAAAAGGCACCACAGACAGAATCAGCAAGATCCTCCACAAACACAACATCAAGACAGCATTCTGCACAAACTAAAAAATATCCACCATCCTAAGAAACCCCAAAGACAAAACTGAGTTAGAAAATCAAGGAGTATATGAAATCCCATGCACCGCCTGCCCCACCAAATACATTGGACAAACCAACAGAAGAATAAGTGCACGCATTGAAGAACACAAGAACTCAGTCAAAAAAGAGGAACCAACTTCTTCCCTGGTCCAACACCTTAAAGCCACAGGGCATAAAATTGATTTTAAAAATACCAGAACTATCGCCAAAACTGAACACTTTAACAACAGAATAATCAGAGAAGCCATCGAGATAGAAAAACGCCCACCCAGCATGAATAAATGAGATGATACCTCCCGCCTACCAGCCATTTGGAAACCCGCCCTTATCGACAAACGAGTCCCTAACATGAAGAATGACGCAAGACCCACACTCATGAGTGCCACACAGCATGTCACCACCACACATCCATGTGGAAAGCAAACTCAAACCCACACCGATGATGAAGCATGACCACGGACCAGAAGCCAGGTCGCAGCTGCATCATTAGCCATTTCAAACCCCTCCAATCCATACACGCAGCAGACAAACACCCACTATGAAGATGTAGCACGACCACGAACGCGAAGCCAAACAACAGCAATGCAGCCCACCAACTCAAATCCCCCTGCATCTCAGACCAACCTGAGCACAAGCAATCCACCATCCAAACAGAACACACCCCCATCCAATCAGAACACAGCCAACCCCACCATACAATCAGAGCACAGCCAAACCCCCAACCAATCAGAACACACCTCCACCCAATCAGAACACAGCCAAGCTCCCAACCAATCAGTTCAAATCCCACACTAGCAGTTAAAAGGAAGAAACAGCTGCCATCACACATTTCTCCTAGAAGCACTCAGCTGTAAACACCTAGCCTGATGATGATGAATGGGATTTCGTCGAAACATCGCCAAGACACTTCCAATTTTATGCGGGAGAAAACCCGAATAACCAAAGACCTACATATATATATATATATATATATATATATATATATATATATATATATATATATATATATATATATATATATATATATATATATATATATATATATACCAGCCATTTGGAAACCTGCCCTTATTGACAAACGTGTCCCTAACATGAGGAATGACACCAGACCCACACTCACGAGGTCCACACAGGATGTCACCACCACACATCCACCCAGAAAGCAGACCCAAACCCACACTGATCATGAAGCACGATTAAGGACCAGAAGCCAGACCACAGCTGCAACATTAGCCATTTCAAACCCCTCCAATCCATACATGCAGCAGACTGACACCCACTGTGAAGATGTGGCATGACCGCGAACACGAAGCCGGACAACAGCTGTGCAGCTCACCAGCTCAAATCCCCCTGCAGCTCAGACTAATCTGAGCACAACCAAGCCCCCACCCAAAGAGGACACACACCCATCCAATCAGAGCACCAAAAACCCCCCATCCAATCAGAGCACAGCCAAGCTCCCACCCAATCATTTCAAACCCCCACTAGCAGTTAAAAAGGAAGAAACAGCTGCAGTCACACATTGCTCCCAGAAGCACGAAGCTGAAGCCTGAAGATGACGAATGAGACTTCGTCGAAACGTCACCAAGACACTTCCAATTTTATGCGGGAGAAAACCCGAATAACCAAAGATCTACATACAAACACCCGCGAAAACCTCAGAAAACATATATATATATATATATATAAAGAAGGAAGGACTGCCAGGATCACCAGTTATTAGTACCTCCAAACAAATGCTGTTGCCTTTTTCTGCTAAATGATTGACCAATCAAAAAAATTATTGTGTCCGGATTTCTGGTGGCTTCACTTCATTGATGGCGGTCTATTTTAGATCGCTAGCTCCACGATTCTGTAGAGCCGCTTAGACAGTGCTAATCAGCTGTCTGGCGGCTTGAAAATCTCTCCCTTGGGCAAAGAGGGAGAGGTGAGCATTCGGGCTGAAGTAGAGCCCCCAGGAAAGCCCCAGGAAAATTTCTGGAGGCTTGATGGGAACACTCCTTCTATAGCCCAAGAAAAGCTCTGGAATCCGAAACACTTCTGCCTAATGGCGGAACAAAACACAGCGCCCATCTCTGCGACTGAAATGGATTAGTGATGGACCACTAACGCGGACAGAGCTGAAACAGGAGTGTTGGCATTTGTTTGTAAGAAGATTTTAAGTCCCTATTAGAGGATATATTTGTAATCAAGATTGGAGATGAAGAAAGGAAATGGCGTTTTGTGTATTGAAAGCAAATGGTGTTTTGTGTATTGGAAGTGAAAGTTAAGGAAATGCTTATTACATTTGCTGGTGTGGAACCTATAAGAAGAATATAACAAGATATTTTTTAAATGGAATGAATAATTGTTTATGATTTTTTTATCCCCTTTTTTATTATTATAGTGTTTAAGAAGAAAAGATTATTGGATTTTTTTTTCTTTTTTGGTAGATTATACAGTTTAAAAATGGCTTTTAAGCAAACAGAATTAACCACTACTAAAATCTTGGAAATTTCTTCAGCTCAGATACGGAAATTAAAAGAAGATATCAAGGAAGGTTTAAGGAATTTTTTACAGGAACTTATGGAGGCTCATCTTTTAGAAATAGATCAAAAATTTAATGAAATGGAGAAAGAAATATTGGATTTTAAAAATATGGTGGAAGAGCAGAGGAGCGATATTAAAAAGGTAAAGGATTCAATTACGCCATTATTGGTATCTAATATTTAGACGGAGGAAAGACTGGAAGAACTTAACCAAATTAATTTAGATTTGCAAAAGAAAATAGAGGAAGTTCAAACGAATCAAATTAATTTGAATTTAGAAAATAAAATCTGATATTCAGGTTAAGGTGGATAGGGCAGATGAAGAAAGGGTTATATTACAATATAAATTAATGGAATACGCTATAAGGGTGAGGGGATTAAAGGAATGTAGGAAGGAAAATTTAAAAGAGATTTTTACTCAGGCCTTTGCTCAGATAGATGGAGTGGAACCAGAAGATTTTGAAGTTAATATTGAAAAAATCTATCATGTTAATTCTTGGTTGCCAAGGCAGAAGCGTTTACCGAGAGATGTGGTTATTTATTTTACAACTAAAAAGATTAGATATGGAATTTTACAAGCATTCTATAAAATAAATTTCAAATATTAGGACAAGATATAATAATGATGAAGGAAATTCCTCCTAAAATGTTAAAGAAGAGAAAAGAATTTGCCTTTTTAGTGGATGAGCTTAAGAAACATCAGATATATCAGATGGGAGGTTCCAGCTGGCTTAAAAGTGAATTACAAAGAGAGAAAGTATTTTCTTAATACAGTTTTCAAAGCAAGAGATTTCTATACCAATGTGTTAAAGATTGGAAATCCTTTATTGTTAGATGTTAAGTAGAATGGTGAGTAGAAGGTGGAAAATGTGTAAGATAGAAGATAAGGGGAGGGAGATTGTTTAATTCTACTAAATTTAATTATGGTTAATCTTTACAAATGATTTATTTTGGATATAAATGTGTAATTTTAGGAGTATTATTTGATATATGTGAGGTATAAAGAAATGGGAAGATGGAATATTGTTTAATTTTGGAGGATAGACAGTAAAATTTATGAATTTGGATTAAATATTATATTTGAGAGATTGTTTATTGATGTGATGTCATTTGGTTAAACAGAACTTAATTGTTATAATTGATATATTTTGGATATAAGTTATAGGTGTAATTTCAATAATGTTATTTGATATATGTAAGGTAAATTGAAGATTTTAATTATTACAATTGACATATTGTGGATACAATATAGGTTTAATATCAATATTAGTAATGCTATTTGATGTATGTAAATGATATCAAAGATATGAGAAGATAGAATATTGTTTATTTTTGGAGATTGGACAGTAAAATTTAAGAATTTAAGTTGGAAATATGAATTATTCTTGAGAGACTGTTTAAGGAAGAAAGATATTACAGAAGAATTCCTGATGAATATTGGAAGATGGAACATTGTTTTGGCATTGATCGATGAAGATTGGATACTAAAAATTATGTACTTTATTGAAGAACTGGAAATACCAATTTAATCGGACGATTTTGAAGATTTTAGGACTGGAATGGACTGATATATAATGGACTGGAAGAAGAATGTGCTTTCTTATTTCTGGAAGGGGAGTTAAGGTTTTAGAGAAAGGAGTGACTATGGATTATGATTTATGTTGTATTTTAATTTATGATTGTTAATTTTATACCCTGTATTCGGTTCTGGAAGGTCTTGGGTGGGGGAGGGGTGGAGGGAGGGGGAGGGGTGGATATGGGGGGGGGGTTTGTAAAACTTTTTAATAAAAAAAAATTATTGTGTCCTGAAATGTTTGTCAATGGGACAATAGCAATGTGCTAGCATTTATACCTAAATTGTTGTTAAAGTAGCAGCAATCTAGACTGCTGTAGTGGGACTATGATTCATGTGGAGTGTTGAGGCAACCCCACATCCAATTTGAGGAAACCCTGTTTCAAAACTGCAGCATTTATCTTTGTGCCGTTGAAAAGCCGCTGTGCCAAAAATGGATTCAAGTGGGTTCAGGTGAGTTCAGCCAAGCCTGAGGTATTTGCTCCCACATCTGCGAACAAGAATGTAAGTTAATTTTAGTGGTACTATATTATTAGAATACCGCAAAAATCCCATTTCTAGCAAGGTGTATTAACCAGGAAAATGAAATGTTTTAAATTGCGTGGTGCAGCAATACAAAGACCAAGCCTTAGGGTTGGTGGGATTTATTTTAATCCTATTTATTTTAGAATGGGGGGGGGCAGCCTTGCAGAAGTACTACTAAAATGATTACAATCTGAATTTACACATTTCCGAGAACTGGTACGTGTGTTCTGTTAGACTAAATTAAGGTAAGCAGATTTCCAACTATGCCTTGATAGCATGCCAACTTCTTTTTAGCCATTCCAAGTGTTCTCCTTCATTGCAGATTCTTTGTCCCAAAGATGCTTTTTCAAGAGGCAACTGGACTTTCTGGTTTTTCTCTAAAGACATTTTGCTTCTCATCCAAGAAGCTTCTTCAGCTCTGACTGGATGGTGGGGATGGTGAGAGCTGAACAAACTTCTTGGATGAAAAGCGAAACATCTTAAAAAAAAAAAAAAAAAGCCCAGTTGCCTCTTGAAAAAGCACCTTTTGGACAGCCATGACCTGGATGACTGAGAATCTCCATAGACATTCAGATTCTTTGAAAAAATGGCACTGCTTTTATTGAAATCCAATAGAAAGACCACGGTGGTTTGAAATGTAATGTAAAAATTGGTGCTTGAACTCTCTTTCGGAAGCATTGTAGCAAATAATTTGTCAGTCACCTTGCTCCCAGAAGTAAGGGCATGGCTTTGCAAAGGAGGGATAATCTAGGCCCTCTTCCAGAAAACTTTAGTTACAATTAATGATGGAGATGAATAGAGTCCCTTACCCCCTCAGTAACTCTGGCTACAAGACATATGTCACAATCCTAGGATTATTTTTTTCTTCTTCTGAGATGTCCATTCGTGGCTGCCCACTCTTAAGTGGGCAAGATTGCCAGCATTTTAAGTGGAGTGCTCAAGTGGAGCAAATGATGCCAGTGGTGCACAAACCACAAGCAGTCTCTAGCCCCGTTTCTGTGACTCACTGGGCTGCCCCACCCGAGATCACATCACAAAGTTCATCAGCAATAGCAATTTTCTATTTTGGCAGCGTCATTTTGTTTTCAGTTGTTGTTGTTGTTTTTAAAGAAGCATTTACATTTCTCTTTCCAAAACTCTAAACATCAAAACTGGGGGAAAAAAGGTGAGCTGAGAAAAGGGGAACTGCAAGGAGACTGAAAATCTAGCCCTCCATCTGTCTTGATACCTGGGTCACTATGGTATCCCCTGTTGTTCTCTGAAGCTGCAATAAAGTCACCCACCCTTGAATTATACCAAATCTGAAACCTCACTTGCCCATTGGGGATTGAGCCCAATGCAAGAGGGTGATGTTTACATTTTGAAGGCCTATATAATTTTGGACTAAGATATCTCTAGGCTTACCTGCTTCAAGAAATCAGGCTCTTTTCCAAGAACTAAGCCTTTTCTGTTGTAGTATGCCAACTATGGAACCAGATAATAACTTGGCACCAGATTAAAATGAATTTGTTTTCTAAAATGTTTTAGTGGCTCACATGCCTCATCCTAATTAAGAACATAAGAAAAGTTCAGTGAATCACACTAAAGGTCTATCTAGCCTGATGTATAAATTGCAGCAATCATTATCTTGTTTCCTGAAATGGCTGGCTAGAGACCTACCAAATACTAACAATCAGGACAACAGCACCTTGCTAGTTCTCCAATATCCAGCCATGATGATTAATAGCTGGGGACGGCCTTACCATCTGTGAAAGTTTACTGAACTTTCCTTTTGCCTGTAATGTAAACTACTTTGATATTCATTAAGATTAAGCACGAATTTTAAAAAGAGAATAAATCACTGCATAATAAGTAAATAATGTTTTACTTACAGCAATAAAACATAGGAATAACAATTTTAGGGCTAAACTACAAATGCCAAAGGTTTATATACATACAGGAGATATACTGATGTGTGAAAATGGGACAAATTCCAATACTTCAATAGAGGCATCAATGGATTAATAATGAGGGACCCTGCTTAGTGTTTCACCTAAGGCATTCTTGAAGCACTGAAATAAATGGGACTAAAGTAGGCATAACTTATAAGCTTTATCTAGGTAGAACTTACAAACTTTATCTATGGATGTCAAACTCAAGTCATCATGGTGGCGTCACATGTTATATTGTGACTTTTTCCCCCTTTGCTAAACCGGGCATGGCCAGTGTGTGACGCATCCGACCCGTGGGCCGTGAGTTTGACAACCCTGAGATAGAAACTCAGTCTCCTGCTGTAACGTATGAGGCAATGGGAATATCAGATCAACAAGTGCTACGTTGTCAAGCAAATGAATAGATACACAGCTGGAGGAAACACTTTCTGGATCTTGATTCAAGTAATCCTGACCAAATGGCCTGAATCAATACCTTGATACAAAGATGTATTGGAGGAAGGCAACAAACTGAAGCACAATCTAGATGAAGGGACTCTAGTGATCACTAAACAAGTCAGTTTTGAATGGGGCTGCAGCTTGTTCTGAGAAGGAATGCTGTTCCTCTGAAGGACAAGTTCACAGTTTGAGGTTCTGCAGAATATATTGTTCCTGGTGTGCAGAACAGTTGCTAAATTATGATCAGGGATGCCTTTGCCTGGCTATAACCTTTCTTGGGCAAGTAAGATTTGGCCTAAAAAGCTATATTGGATCAAGAAGTATTGATTCTTGATATCTGATTTCATTTATGAAATGCTAGTTATGGAGTATGGTTTTTGCTATTTAGATTTGGAGATCTTGCAACTCCTTGACTTGGAATTCTATTTTCTCATTCTCCAAATCACAGATTAATTTTTGTTGGCTTTACAAGTACAGTCTCATTTCAAGCAACATATTAGAACTTACTTTCTTCTATTTTATAGACAGATATAAAATCCCTAGCATCATAAAGAGATTCAGGACAATTCCACAAGTTGTTGACTACTTTGCAATCACTGTCTGTTGCAGAAGAAACACTATATAATCACAGTTTCTCTAAAATGACCTTTCCTGTTTGCATTCTTGTTTCAAGCTGCTAGTTTTTGCTGTGGTCTGTTGTTTCCCACAACCTGCATTTCTGTGATGTTTACTTCCTGGATTAAATTCTAGTTTAGCTACCACACTAATCCTTAAATAAATCTTTTTCAATTTAACTCTCTTCCCCCTAACCTTATTGGTCTGTGTTTACACTAATTTAAATGGGCAGGATATTAGATTAATGTTAATTGATGGAGTCAACATACTAATCCAGTTTCCACAGATTTGCACCTTTGAAGAATGAATTAAGTAGAACCACATAAATTACCCTCTCTCATAGTGGGAGGGAATATGTTTAAAAAGAAGCCTCTAATTAAGTTTTGGACACCAAAGTTGCTTGCATTGTGTGTTTCTCAAATCTAGTGTAATGTAAACCAGTTCACATTGTTAAGCTGGCTTCAGTTTCCCTCAGATGTTCTAGAATTCCAGGAGGTTGTCTGAAATTTACCCAGGCAAACTTTTACATTAACAAATTGCACAGTTTAAAAAGCCTCACACCATCATATAATTTTGTACTTTTTGTATGTCTGGCATTTTTATGATAATTAGGAGTTTAAAACATGCATACTGGAATGTTTTCTACGTCCACAAAAGGAAAAGACGACCATTTTAAACCAAAACCCCAAAATAACTCAGTAACCCAGACTACGGCGGGACTACAAACAACAGCATTTATGTTACAGATAAGCTCAAAAAAATAGCTATGACAGAAATGAAAGAATATAGCCAACTTGAAAAGCTAGGTGGGGAAAAAAATAATACAATCTCATGTCAATTACAGATATTTCAATAAAAGCAGACATATGGAAAATAAACAGATGGTATAAATTTCAGCCAATTTGCAACTTTTTTAATTCAGTCCACCTTGGCTCAGAAAGGCTTACTTTAAGTATCTTGGAATACCCAGTCTTGTTGGCTGTTCTAAGCGGATAATTCCATAGAACAGTTTATGCAAAAACTACAGAAAATAACAGCCGCTATAAGAGCACAAAGGACAGGCAAGTTACTGATTAGCCTGATGGTAGGCAATCATGAATAAAATGAATCTGTATGTATGTATATAGAGCTGTGAAATGCAGATAAAGACTAGTGCAATTCAAGAAAATCTAGAAACAAAAGGTCTAACAGGTGTGGAGCTAAAGATGAATGGTAGAGACAAAGAGAGATATGTTTATCATCATCATCATTTATTTATTTATTAAATTTGTTTACTAGAATAGAATAGAATAGAATAGAATAGAATAGAATAGAATAGAATAGAATAGAATAGAATAGAATAGAATAGAATAGAATTCTTTATTGGCCAAGTGTGATTGGACACAGAAAGAATTTGTCTTGGTGCCTACGCTCTCAGTGTACATAAAAGAAAAGATACGTTCATCAAGATACGTTACTACCCACCTTTCCTTGAGATGACTCTGGACAGCTTATAACATTAAAACCTATAAAATCATAAAACATAAATATTTCCAAAAACAATAAATATAGAATTACAATCAAAAGTAAGTTTTCTGTTTCTGTGTACCAGATAGTGTTCTGCAGATCATTGATTGGAATTTAAAAGCCCTGTGCCATGCTAGGGATATTCTCCCTCTTTCCTCTTTGTTATACACATTACTAACATCTAGCACACTTTTGCAACAGTGGAACAGTTTATATATGCAAGGAGTCTACAATATATTTACTGTATATATCCAGATGCTGATAACAAATAGCAAGCTGGCCACATTAACCACAACCTTTGCTTTAATCTTACTGGATAGATTTATCCTATTTTTACTGTTGTTTGATTATATCAGTATTGTTCTACTTGATTTTTATAATGGTTGATGTATCTGCTTTAAACATTTTTGTAGGAGCTGATTTAAGACAACTCAGCGATCTGTTAAATAAGACAAACTGAAAGGCTGAAAGGACATATTAACTACCAGACAAGATGTTCCTGATTCTCTGATTGGTTTGGGTGGTTGATTGAATGAAAGACTTCAAAAATGTTGTAACCTCTCCTTTCACATGTAACAGATCTGTAGAGTTTTTTACAGTCCTGTCCCCCAAAATGGGAAGTAATAACACTGGTAAAGGATGATGCACAGTGCAAGCACCTAAAGAAAGGAATATAAGATCACCAGGAAATTGCAGAAAAAATCAATAGCAGTAATATTTTACAATCTAAAGCTTTATAGTCAAACTATATAATATCCAAGATATCTTAGACAGAAGCTTTCATAGCTATGGATATCTCGAGCTCCTTTGAAGTCTAGTTCCATGTCCTTTAATTAGGAAGCTCAGATGATCTGTGCTTTGGGATGAAATTTATCCGAAATAGAATAGAATAACAGAGTTGGAAGGGACCTTGGAGGGCTCCTAGTCCAACCCCCTGCTTAGGCAAGAAACCCTACACCACTTCAGACAAATGGTTATCCAAAATCTTATTAAAAATTTCCAGTGTTGGAGCATTCACAACCTCTGGAGGCAAGTTGTTCCACTTATTAATTGTTCTAACTGTCAGGAAATATCTCCTTAATTCTAAGTTGCTTCTCTCCTTGATTAGTTTCCACTCATTGCTTCTTGTTCTACCCTCAGGTGCTTTGGAGAATAGTTTGACTCAGAGGTGGGTTTCAGCAGGTTTTGACCAGTTCTGGAGAACCAGTAGCGGAAATTTTGAGTAGTTCAGAGAACTGATAGTAAAAATTCTGACTGGCCCTGCCCCCATCTATTCTCTGCTTCCCAAGTCCCAGCTGATTGCAAGGAAATGAGGATTTTGCAGTAACCTTCCCCTGGAGTGGAGTGGGAATGGAGATTTTACAGTATCCTTCCCTTGCCACGCCCACCAAGCCATGCCACACCCACCAAGCCACACCCACAGAACCGGTAGTAAAAAACATTGAAATCCATCACTGTTTTGACTCTCTCTTCTTTGTGGCAGCCCCTGAGATATTGGAACACTGCTATCATTTCTCCCCTAGTCCTTCTTTTCATTAAACTAAACATACCCAGTTCCTGCAACAATTCTTCATATGTTTTAGCCTCCAGTCCCCTAATCATCTTTGTTGCTCTTCTCTGCACTCTTTCTAGAGTCTTAACATCTTTTTTACATTGTGGCGACCAAAACTGAATGCAATATTCCAAGTGTGGCCTTACCAATAAAGTGGTATTAACACTTCACATGATCTTGATTCTATCCCTCTGTTTATGCAGCTTAGAGCTGTCTTGGCTTTTTTGGTAGCTGTTGCACACTGCACACATATTTAAATGGTTGTCCACTAGGAATCCATTTCAGCAAATGATCTCAGCAAATTAATAGTTGCCACAAGCCACTGAGGAATAGGACCCTAACCAGTGATGGGATTCAAATAATTTAACAACCGGTTCTCTGCCCTAATGATTTATTTCAACAACCAGTTCACCAAACTGCTCAGGAAGTTAACAACCGGTTCTCCCAAAGTGGTACAATCTGGCTAAATCCCACCACCGACCCTAACCTACCTTGAAAAGAGAGTTCTGAAATATTAAACATCTCTTTGGCAGCCCAAATGTTGCTAATCTCATTAGATTGTGGGCAGTACTTTCAGGCATTTTCTACATCTTTCCATTTGCACTTTCACCTCCTTTTCTTTTTCTTTCTTTTTTTTAAAAAAATCCTTATTTATTGCTTTTTTACAAAAATTCTGATACTTACTTTTTGGCTTAATTGCTTTTCTGTTTTAAATTATTATGAAGCACGTTATTCAACTGAGCAGCCCTCCTGGAAGCTACATTTGTTTTTCCATGTTCTTCAGTCTGCAGTGACAGAAAACAGGTCCTGACCTCTGTGTGACATCCTTTCAGTTATTTGAAAAGTGCTAACATATCCCTGTACACAAGGCCCAACTCCTCCAATCTCTCTTACAAGACTTATTTCCTAGTCCTTTAATCATCCTCAATGTCCTCCCATGAACTTGTTCCAGTTTGTCTAATTTGTTTTAAGTGTATTGTCCAAAATGGGGCAATACTTTCTTTAATTAGGAGTTGAGCAAAGCAGAGCATATGGAATTATTATTTCCCTCATTTGGAAACTAGACTTCTGTTAATCACTCTACAACTGTTTTGCAGTTTTTGTTTTTCCTACGCACATTTTCTTCACAAGAGTCACTGTATTGCAAACTACCCTCCATCCTATGCATGTATATTTGGTACTTGTTTCTTAATTGAGGAACAAATTACTCTGTTAAATTTCATTTTATTATTTTCAGCCAGTATATCCAACACAGTGGTAGTCAACCTGGTCCCTACCGCCCACTAGTGGGCGTTCCAGCTTTCATGGTGGGCAGTAGGGGTTTTGTCTGATACTGAAGCACTTTCCTTTGTCATAGCATTATTTTAAAATATTTTCATTAGGTTTTCATAAAATTCCCTGTGACAATTTAAATTTCTGAAAATATACTATTTATATCGCCCGCCCATAAGTTTAGTTCACGTTACATAAGTGAAACTAAATGGCGCTATAGTGTGACCACAAACAAAAGAGCCTCATCCCAGAATAGCTTGCGCATCTCCCCCACACCACCCAGCTGTAACAGACAAGCAGAGCTGGTAGCTGGCGCCTCCCAACCCTATCCACGATGCTCAAGAGGCAAGCGCAGACTTTATAAAATACCATTACTGTAGAACTGGTGGGCGGTTAGAAAATTTTACTACTAACAGAGATACAAAAGTGGGTGGTAGGTATAAAAAGGTTGACTACCCCTGATCTAACATATCAAGTGTATTTTTATTTTTTACTCTTCCCTTTCAGGGAAATAATTCTGCCACCTAATTTAGTGTCATCTGAAAATATTGTTTTGAACTAGTTATGTATCTACTCAACTGTTATAGTACTCATAAAGTTTTTTACATGAAAATAGTGGTAAGTTTATGAAAAGAGGATATTTAGAGTTAACTTATGATCTCACCAAATTCTCCCTGCAATCTGTAATTATATTTATTAATTCACCTCCCAGGCTATAGTTTTCCCAGTTGCAATGTAAGGCTGTTAAAGTTGGACCATAAGGAAGGCTGAGTGCCTTCCTTATGGTCCAACTTTACCAAAGTTGTGCCAAAGAGTGCCAAAGAATTGAGGCATTTGAACTATGGTACTGGAGAAAACTCCTGCGAGTCCCTTGGTCTACAAGGCGATCAAACCGGTCAGTCCTGGAGGAAATCAACCTTGACTGCTCTTTAGATTCTGAAGATGAAACTCAAATACTTTGGCCACTTATGAGAAGGAAGAACTCACTGGAGAAGACCCTAATGCTAGGAATGATTGAGGGCAAAAGAAGAATGGGATGACAGAGAATGAGGTGACTGGATGGAGTCACTGAAGCAGTTGGTGTGAGATTAAATGGACTCTGGGGATGGTAAAGGACAGGAAGGCCTGGAGGAACATTGTCATGGGGTCACGATGAGTCGGACATGACTTTGTGACTAACAACAACAATTCACTTCCCAGGAAGCAAGAGGGAAGACCAAACAAATCTACTGAAGAATAGACTAAAATCAACTCAATGACCACAGGAAAGATTAACAAGACTGAGTAAAGGCATGGAATGGAGCATTCTAGAAGAAGGCATGAGGGGCTGAGGAGGAACATTCCACAATGCACCACTCTGATATTACATCAAAGTGGCCCTAAAGTAATGTAAAATTGCACCTAGAATGAATCTATACTTGATTATTGATAACATTGATTCTGTTTATCCTGACTTCCTTACAAGATGGAATTTGAAGCTCAGCAGTACCTTTAGACTGCAATTAACACAGCTAATAATTAAGTCTAATATGGATCCTAACTAATATTTTGTTGTTCAGTCCAAACTCGGGACTCAGGGCCCAGATTGTAGCCTTTTCTCTAATGAGTAGGTGTTTATGGAAACAGTAGCAACAGAAGTTTTTCTAAAACCCACAAACCTAATTTAACTGTGGCAATGTGAAATTACTGGCTCAATTCTCCCTTAGCAAAGCATGCTGCAAGGAATTGTAAAAAGACAGATGGAATGCTTAACAGTTTAACCACAAAGGAATGTTTGGATCTGATTACCCTGAACTGTTAATCTGATGATCATCAGTTGTGGCATATAAACCAAGCAGACTTGTGACTATAATGCTGTAGTATTACTATGAACATTCATAAGTTATTTTCCCTTCACTCAGAGGTTCCTAAATTTTAATTAAGAGGGAAATTTCTGCTTGTTTTGCATCTCCACTTGCTAATCAAACAGTACTTTACCAAAAGTGCTTTCAAATATCTGGAACTGTAATTCAATTCACTCTGATAGCTTTATTTGTAAAAGATAATCCTTGCTTACTCATCTCTGCCATTGGTAAATATCTTTACTACTTCGTTCATATTTTCACCCTTTGGGAATCTGTAGCTAAAACTATATTCATGTAATATTCTAGTTACTACACTTCAAAGTTTAGTCCTAATAAACATGAAGTCTTGTAAAAGTCATTGCAGATTGAATTCTGATCATTCCCATTCAATTCAGGTTTTGTCATTCTGAACTCTGATCTAGAATCCTCTTTCATCTCATAAAAATATAGACTGGTATAGAGCAACCTAATCCAATTCAGAATTTGGCCAGTTCTAATGCAATCCCTTCATTGGAATATCTTTGCCCACTATCTAAACCAGAGATGGGGAACTATGGCCCCTTTAGGACTTGTGGATTTCAATTCCCAGATCCAATTCTGGGAGTTGAAGTCCACAAGTCATAAAAGGGCCATTGTTCCCCACCACTGATCTAAACAAAGACTATAAAAATCTTGATGTCACAGGGATAAGACCTGAGGGCAGAAGTTCTGGTCCTTATTTTGCAAAAGAGAACTAACTTAAATAACATGAACTAATGCACATTCACATGTAAATGAGGAACTTTTGTAAGAGCATTATATCAAGGATCTAAAATTATCTAAGTACTTTAATTATGCGGAGAGGGAAATGAATCACACATTCTGCTCTCAATACACTCCTTTAAGATTGTGAAAATTATATGAACAAAAATATGTACATAAGATGTTAATCACCATCTCTGTCTTCTCAGTTTCTGGGCAAAAACAAAGAAGTATAGCAGTTCAGTATTTTACTTATTTCATTGATTGGATGAAGAAACATTTTTGGCACTTTGTTCCTCAAAACTGGACTACTGTATGGTGTAAAGAATAAGTGAACTCATACAGTGATAATATGGTTAGTATATACTTTCATATATATATATATACACATTTCTCTCTGTATGATTGTTAGGAAGATCATCCATGCTACCATATTTATTTTATGAATAATTCGCTTTAATCTTTTAATGTGAAAGATTCAAAAGTTATGGTGTCAGCTTTGGAAGCCATATTAAGCCGGAAGCTTCCATGCTGCTACCTTCTCATGTGTGAGTAAGTAGGAGGGGGGATATAGTAGAGAGATTGTCTTTAGACATAATAGCATTCTTCCTGTCGGTCAAGGTCAGGCCGATCCTGCATCTGGAGAAGGAGTGATCTGAGTGCTGTCTTGAGATGGGACAGACGGTGATTGGAGCATGTGATCGACTGAGGAGTGAGGGGATGGTTTTGGGGGATTTGATTTACTGAGGGAAAACCTTCGGTTTACCTATTCTAGTAAATAGAACATTGAAAAATGCTTGCTTCAGAGTTTTTACTTGGAGTTGGGGGGTTTTCTGGAACACTGACATAAGGTACAAACTATTTATTAAGGGAAGGGGAAGGGAAAGGGAACTTTATTCACAGATTAACCTGCCAATACTATATGTCCCCAGCTTTAATTACAAGGTATGATAATGAATCTCATCCAGAAATACCAGAATCTAATTACCGTATTTTTTGGAGTATAAGACACTCCGGACTATAAGACACACTTACCTTTTTTGGTGAGGAAAACAAGAAAAAGAAATCTGCCTCTGCCTCCCAGCAATTTTGCCTCATTGTAGCAAACAACAAATAGCTTGCTTTACTGTCATTTTCGTTTTCAGCATAGCTTGATTAGCACAAGAAAAAAAAATCTGCTCCCAGCAATTTACCTCCTTGCAGCAAGCAGCAGAGGCCTGCACAGCAATAGGCAATGCGATCCCTGCAGCCTGAAACAGCTGAGAGTCAAGAGGCCTATCCAATGGACAATCAATTAGGCTGTGCTGAAGCTGAAATGGGCTGTTTCTTCTTGCTGCTTGTTGCAAGGAGGTAAATTGCTGGGAGGCAGAGGAGGCCAGTGGGTGGGCAGGGCTACATTCGGTGTATAAGATGAACCCAAATTTTCATCTCCTTTTGGGGCAGGGTGCATCTTATACTCCAAAAAATACAATATATAACTAACAGAACTTCAGCTCACTTCTGGTGTTACAACTTAAGGGGGAAATACAAGAAAATATTAGCTTTATAATAATATTCTCTAGCCTTTGACTTTATTAACCACAGTTTAGTTGAACCAATGTTTTAAAATTGCATGAAAAGGTAGTTCTTTATTGCACTCCTGCATTTAGAGAATATCCAGGAAGTAAAACTATAGCCCCCTACCAGGGATCTATACTTACCTTTACTACCGGTTCGCAACAGGACCATGCAAGAGGCAGCCTTATTTTTCTTTCTGGCCTTCTGCTTAAATGCTACTTTTCTCTCAACGCTCCATTCCAACTTCACACTATCCAATGTAAACTAATAGTAGCACCAATGAGACTAGTCCTGGCTGCTGTACTGGCTAGGCTGGAAAAGGCTTAGGAAAAGGCAGCAGATCACAAGCACAAAACAAGAGCCCAGTTGTAATGCTCAGAACAGTCAAAACAACACTTTTTGAAATATACAAGATTTATTTCACAGCTTGTTTTCTTCCAGTCTCAGGAAAAGTTCTTGAAACAAATGTGTTTCAATTCACTCTCACAACATTTATAACTGTTTTCATACCCGAACATTTTGAGAATGAAACATTTTACACCTCCTTGCTGCTTAAATAAGTACAAAATTACACAAGTAGGGGATATTATCTGGTTGAATAGCTGACCTGTCTGTACTGAGGAATATTATTGTTAGGTTATTTTGAGAAGATATGGAAATTTGAGCCATTATTAGTATTAGGATGATTACAGGACATTTTCTAACTTAAACAAATCAGTGACTATAAGGAGAAACTGTTTCAGTGATGCTGGCAATATAGCAATATAAATGCATTTAAAGTTGTCTGGAATGGTCATTTTCTCCATTTCATTTTTAAATTAGAAGGGATGATATCCCATTCCTGCCCTCCTGTTGTTCCCTCTCCATCAGCCCATCCACCCCCTCCCATAAATCCTAACACAGGCCTCTCAAAACTTGGCTTATGTCCCAAACATATTGCTTCATCTGTCATGAAGATTCATTCAACATCATTTCTCATTCACTCTTCAATTAGGCTGCTAACAGAATTAACACATTTAGGTATATAATCTACGCTTTCAGATTTTGTGTGTCTATATACCGTATATACTCGAGTATAAGCCGAGTTTTTCAGCACGTTTTTTGTGCTGAAAAACGTCCCCTCGGCTTATACTCGAGTCTACGTCTTCGGGAACCCCGCACAGGAGGGGGTACCGAACGGACTCCCATGGGAGGGATGGGGAGCGGGCCCGCCGAGGTCTCGCGGGATTTGTCGCCCCCAGGCCGGCCCCCATTCCCGTGTCTGGTGGGCGGACGGCGCAAACTTGGCGGGCTGTGCATTGGCGCGGGGAAGCCCTGGTGGTGCAGTGTTCCCGTTCGCCCTGGCCTCCGTCCTCCGATCTCCTGCGCTGGGAGGCGGCGAGCCAGCGAGCAACCGGGCACCGCGGACTTTGGCAAGGAGGAAGGTGGGAGGAAGCGGAGCTGCCGGCTGTGGGGGTTGAGGCGTGCAAGAGGAGTGGCGTGGAAAGGCCTTTTTGTGTGTGTGCGTGTGTGCGCCTGTGTGCCCTAGGGAGGAAGCGGAGCTGCCGGCTGTGTGGGGGTTGAGGCGTGCAAGAGGCGCGCCTCCTCCTCTTCCTCCACGCTCGCTCCTCTTGCACGCCCTCAACCCCACCATCCCCACCCTCTCCAGCGTGAAGGTCACCTCCTCCCTCTTCCAGGCGGCGGCGGCGCTCGGCTCCGGCTCAGCGGAGCGCCACAGCCGGCAGCTCCACTTCCTCCCACTGGTCCCAGTCAGCGAGCGGTGGCGACATGCGGCGCCCGCTTTCACCGTTCGGCTGGATTGGGACCGCTTGGTCCGCGCGGGCGGGGAGCCGCCAGCCTTCTCGGCTGAGGGAGGAGGGTTTCCCGAACAGTGGCGTCGGCCGAGAAGGCTGGCGGCTCCCGCCCGCCGCGCGGACCAAGCCGGTCCCAATCCAGCCGAACGGTGAAAGCGAGCGCGCCGCATGTCGCCACCGCCGCTGGACTGGGACCGTGGGAGGAAGCGGAGCTGTCGGCTGTGGCGCTCCGCTGAGCCGAGCCGGAGCTGAGCCGCCGCCGCCTGGAAGAGGGAGGAGGTGACCTTCACGCTGGAGAGGGTGGGGATGGTGGGGTTGAGGCGTGCAAGAGGAGCGGCGTGGAGGAAGAGGAGGAGGCGCGCCTCTTGCACGCCCTCAACCCCCACACAGCCGGCAGCTCCGCTTCCTCCCTAGGGCACACAGGCGCGCACACACGCACACACACAAAAAGGCCTTTCCACGCCACTCCTCTTGCACGCCTCAACCCCCACAGCCGGCAGCTCCGCTTCCTCCCACCTTCCTCCTTGCCAAAGTCCGCGGTGCCCGGTTGCCGCTGGCTCGCCGCCGCTCCCAGCGCAGGAGATCGGAGGACGGAGGCCAGGGCGAACGGGAACAGCCCACGCCCGAAGAGGGAAAGGGAGCGAGTGGGTGGGTGGCTGGGACGAGACCCCACCACAAACACACACACACGCCCCGTGAGACGTCTTGCTTGCATGTCACACACACGCACCGCTCGCTGGGGAAAAAAAATGGATGGATGGATGGATGGATGGAAGTAAGGAAGGAAGGATGGATTGATGGATGGAGGCGACCGCTTTGAAGCGCAACCCTTCTCCCGCAACTAAGGGGGGGGTCAATGTTTTCCCCAATCCTAGGGTGTGGGGAAACAGTCATTCTTTCTTCCCCCCTAGTCTCTCCCGAGATCGCACTGCAGCGCCCATCATCCCCAGCCGGCAATCTGAGCTCGTGCCATCGATGTGGTCCTTGAACTTCCCCCTCCTTGTTTCTAACCCAGCCTAGGATGGCCGGCGTGGAGTGTGTGGTGGTGGTAAAACGGCCAGGAGAAAGCTTTCGCTCTTTTCGAGAGGTCCTCTTGGAAGGCTGCCTTGGAAAGGGAAAGTGGGAGGGGCAGAGATTTCTCCCTCAAAGGTCCCCTTGGAAGGCTGGGTTGGAAAGGGAAAGTGGGGAGGGGGCAGAGATTTCTTCCTCGGGTCCTTCTAGAGTCCTTGAGAAACTGATATCATACAAGGTTAATAAATTATACTCCTCCTCCTCATTGATGAGTTTTTCATCCTGAAATTGATTGAAACATTGTACCATCATATGCTGCCATAGTATAGTGTTAACAACATCTGTAAAGATGATATATGAGCATGACACTAAGTTTTTTCTATATTTCCCTTTATTGAAAAACTTCCATCATGCTTCTTTCTGAAAACAAAGGTCATTATAATATACCTCATTATATATTTGATTTGATGATATTTCAGTTAATAAATACCATTTAAGGTGTTAAGCTTCTTTTCTTTTTCAGCAGCAAAGTGAATTACAACTTTAAAGAACTTTATTACTTTATATTCATTTATTTTAAGTATAGATTTTAGATTTTTAAACAAATATGTTTAGAGCTTTTATATCTTTCAAGTTATTCAAATTATCCCCTCAGCAGGTATATAATGGCATCCAATTCCAATATCATGTTGGGGCTTTTGAGCAAGGGAGGAGGAACGTGAGCACCGCCTTTCGCGCTGGCATTCCGGGATTTCCCTTTGTTTAGAGCTGGGAATCCTCCTTCCCCCTTTTGCACTCCCTCCCTCCCTCCCTCCCTCTCTCTCTCTCTCTCTCTCTCACACACACACACACACACACACACACACACAGACTTCTAAAGTCGATTGGCACAATGAAAGGCAAAGACCACAATTGTTTTAAGAAAGAAGCTTTAGCAGGGAGGGGGGATGGGAGGGTGTTTTAAGTTTTGGCAAACAGCCAGGCCAACTGTATTGGAGAAGGTCACACAACTGGCCTTAACATTTTAGCTGCTGTCTTTTTCCTCACACTTGGGTTTAATGATATTAGAGACCCTTATTGCCCTGCCAAAAAAAAAAAAAAGGAGCCACCCCAACGTCTATGAAAATTAACCTTCTCTGCCAAGAGACACTGTGCAGGGTATTTTCACTATTGGTGTGCATACAGGCTTAGATTTGTGCTGGGTTCTTAGTGCTTAGAGCACTGACCTTCAGAGGCACCCTGGTCCCTTGGAAGCTAAAGGAGGACTCATTTTCATGCTTGCAGTTGTATTGTCAATTTCTGTGAGACAATGTTGTTGAAGTAACTCACTCACTCATTCATTCATTCATTCATTCCTTGTGTGTCCAATCACACTTAGCCAATAAAAATTCTATTCTATTCTATTCTATTCATTCATTCATTCATTCATTTATTTTGTCAAATACATATTAAATAATTATATAAATATAAGCATGAATTGAATACATAAAAGGAATACAACTAAAGGGAACATTAGGACAGGGACGGTAGGCACGCTGGTGCTCTTATGCACTTACAGACCTCTTAGGAATGGGGTGAGGTCAATACTAGATAGTCTTTGGTTAAGGCTTTGGGGATTTTGGGAAGAGACCACAGAGTCAGGTAGCACATTCAGGCATTAACAACTCTGTTACTGAAGTCACATTTTCTGCAATCTAGATTGGAGGTTCACTTTAAGTTTGAATCTATTGTGTTCTCGTGTATTGTTGTGGTTGAAGCTGAAGTAGTCATTGATAGGAAGTACATTGTAGCAGATAATTTTATGAGCTATGCTCAGGTCATACCAAAGGCGGCGTAGTTCTAAATTTTCTAAAGCTGGGAATCCTCCTTCCCCCTTTTGCACTTTTATTGTTTTTCGTTCAAATAAATATTCATGTTATTTTACTTGGCTCTATCTTTATTTTTTACATTGACCAGTAGCTGCCTCATTTCCCACCCTCGGCTTATACTCGAGTCAATAGTTTTTCCCAGTTTTTGTGGTAAAATTAGGTGCCTCGGCTTATATTCGGATCGGCTTATACTCGAGTATATACGGTATATGTGCGTGAAAAAAGCACAAAGATGCTTCATAGAGCTTAATTGCTTAGTTACTGGCTTCATATGACATTGATTTCTCTTCCAAAATGAGGTAGGAAGGAAGAACTTTTTAAGGCCCCTCGGAAAAATAGACAGAAGACCAAGATATACACAGCTACTTTCCTATAAACATTGAGTCTTATTATTGACCTAGGATAAACAATCACTAGCCTTTACAAATAGTCAGCAGTTAATGCTGGGCTAAATAAAGTCCAAACTGGATGTTTAAGCAGTAAAAAAGCAAACATTAATACAAATATTTTCATGTTGTAATCTCCTTTTAAAATTTTTCTTCCAGAAGAATTCCTTAAATAATTTTTGGACATTTCAATCATTGGCCTGAAGCCAGTTTTCCAAAAGAATGAAGTGAGGGGAATGCCACAAATAGCAAAACAAGCTGGAACTTTGAGGTTGTTAGAAGGCTTTTTTAAAAAATATATATATGCTGCATTTCCAAATGAAGTGGGATTTCCTGATGCTTTTAAAAATACTCTTGTTGCACTTGATTATGTGCCATTAAATCAGTGCTGACTCTTAGCAACTCAAAATCAGATCTTCTCCTGTATGATCTGCCCCAACATGGCTCTTCAGATCTCCCAATTAGGTTCCCATCACCCCCTGTAATTGAATCTGTTCATCTTATTATCCTCTTCTTCTCTTCCCTTTCATCTTTCCCAGAATCATGAGTGTCTCAAGGGAGCTGGGTCCTCACATAATGTATCCAAAATATAAAATATTCAGTTTTCATTTGTGCCTGAAGTGAGAACCTCAGACTGATAAGTGCAATGCTATATTTGTTTTCTTCTCTATCCATGGTATTCCCTAGACATCTTCTCCAATATCTAAGTTCAAAAATACCAATACTTTCGCCATTCTGCTTCTTCAAGGTCCAACTTTCACTTCCTTAGAATATCAAAGAGAAAATCAACTCTCATCCGCATGATTCTGATATTTGCAGGTATATAGATAAGCCACAACATCTTTTCTAAGGACTTCATAAGTTTACCCTACTTTAACCTGGTGCCGATCTTTGATATATCTCTTGATTGCTGATTCTTTTATTGTTGATTGATTATAACTCAGTAAGCTCAAACTGCCCAAGGAGCTGCTGATCCAATTCTACAGAGGAATTATTGAGTCTGTCATTTGCACCTCTATAACTGTCTGTGTAATGTATTTTGAACTTTGAGTGGGAATTTTGGGCGGGAAAATTGCACGTTGCTGATTGGTTGAAGCCTTAGCCAAAAGAATATTTAAAGAGGGGTTTTTGCCAGTTGTCTTTTGCTGGGTCACAATAAACTAAAGAGCTGTTGCCACTCGTTGGTCTCCTGCCTCTTCATTGCCCAAACATAACATTGGCAACGAAGGTGGGATGTTGGGGCAGTGAGATCAAAAGAAAGAGCTGAAGGAACCAGGAATTCCTTAACCCAGCCAGTTTGCGAAGGCGGAAAATAGCGATGTCCAGCTACACGCCGCCAGCGCCATTCGACCCAGCCAAGGAAAAATGGGGGTCGTACATGGCTCGTTTCGAGTGTTTCCTTGAAGCGAACGAACTACAGGGAGTCTCGGACAATCGGAAGCGAGCATACTTCCTGAGCCACTGCGGTCCAGAGGTCTTCGATACGGCAGAGTCACTCTCAGAACCAACGCCGGTACAATCGGTACCGTGGCAGACACTACAAACAACACTTCGAGCGCACTACGCACCGGTACCCTCAAAGTTCGTCCAACGGTTTGAATTAAGGCAACGGGTACAGCGAGAAGGCGAATCAATAAGTGTGTACATGGCCGCATTGAGGAAAGCCGCAAACCACTGCGAGTACAGAGATTTGGAGGACTCTTTACTCGAACAGCTCATTTGTGGGGTCAGAGACATCAGACTACAAAGGCAGCTGCTGTCTAAAAGCAACCTGACTCTAGCGATAGCCCTGGACGAAGCCAGAGCTCATGAAATGTCCACCAAGGCGGCGGAGACCTTGCAAAAACCAAACGCGCAGGGTGCCGGGACAAAGACTACACCGGTCCACAGCGAGGAAGTCCAGGCCGAATCGGAAGGTGAGGAAGAGGAAGAGGTGTTCCACACCGGGAGGCTGGAGAGAGGTGACCGGGACGAATGTGTGAGTTGTGGGGGGCAACACCAACGGCAAAACTGCAGATTCAAGGATGCGGTTTGTCAGCGGTGTGAAAAAAAAGGACACATAGCTCGGGCCTGCCGAGCCCCCCAACCTTCCCGCCAAAAATTCAAACCGACCAATCAGAGCGCGGGAGCAGTGAAGCGGCCAGGGATTGGTCCATTTAAAAAGGGCGCGAAGTTAAACCAGACCACTGTGAGAGTGGGCCACGCATCGACACGACTAGAGAAGAAGATATTTACCCAAGTCTACGTTGAAGGGGTGCCGTGTCCCATGGAAGTAGACACTGGGTCGTCCATCACGATTATGTCCTGGGACACCATCGTGAGAGACTTGCCAGCGATCGCTAAACGTCAGCTACAAACCCAGAAGCTGAGGGTGCAGGACTACCAGGGGAATCGGATCCCTGTTCGAGGAGTTACAGCCGTCCAAGTCAAATATGGACAAATCACAAAGACCCTGCCGATCACCATAGTAAACGGAACTCTACCGAGTTTGCTAGTGTTGGACTGGTTCTGAGCTTTGGGTATGGGAGTGACCGGGGTCCATAGGAGCGATGTCATCCTCAGAGACGAACTACTGAAGGAGTTCGAGGACGTATTCAAGGATTGCCTGGGCAAGTACGTGGGGACCCCTATTTTCTTCAACCTCGACCCCCACGTCGCCCCTATCCGGTTAAAGGCTAGGAGGGTCCCATTCGCCCTAAAACCTAAAATTGACCGAGAATTGGACAAGTTAGTAAGTCAGGGAATATTAGTCCCCATCAACCATGCAAAATGGGAGACACCCATAGTAACCCCAGTCAAACCGGACGGTTCGGTCCGAATTTGCGCTGACTACAAAGCAACGCTTAACAAAGCGTTGCAGAAAAGTGCATACCCCGTTCCAGTGGTGCAACATCTGCTACACTCATTAGGACAAGGGCAGGTCTTCACCAAACTCGATTTGGCCCAAGCCTACCAGCAGCTACCTGTAGATAGCAGCACAGCTGAGGCGCAGACAATCGTCACGCACCATGGGGCTTTCAAATGTATGCGACTCCAGTTCGGAGTTAGCGTGGCCCCAGGGCTTTTCCAGAACCTAATGGAGCAATTATTACAGGGCCTACCAGGAGTGGTACCATACTTCGACGATGTATTGGTATCAGCTGAAAACTTAGAGGAACTCGGGGTAAAACTAAGGAAGGTGTTGGGCATTTTTAGGTCAGCGGGGCTTAAGGTTAAGCTCAACAAATGCCATATTGGGGTGAAATCTGTAGAATTCCTAGGATACAGGATAGACAGGGAAGGGATCCACCCCACGGAGAGCAAGGTACGGGCCATTAGAAAGGCCCCAGCCCCAAAAAATAAAACAGAATTACAGGCATTCTTGGGGCTGGTTAATTTCTATGCGGTATTCTTGAAGAATAAAGCAACAGTAGCCGAGCCGCTACATAAGTTGCTAGCAAAGAAAGCTGTGTGGTCATGGGGAAAAGAAGAGGCTAGGGCATTTGAAGGGGTAAAAAACCTTTTGTCCAGCGATAGCCTCCTCATCCAGTACAATGGCACATTGCCACTAGTACTAGTTTGCAACGCTTCACCATATGGGGTGGGGGCAGTGCTTAGCCACAGGTTACCAAATGGAACAGAAGCCCCTATAGCGTATTATTCCCGGACTATGTCCTCTGCGGAAAGGAACTACAGCCAGTTAGATAGGGAAGCATTGGCCATAGTCTCCGGGGTTAAGAAATTTCACGAATACTTATTCGGACGAAATTTCGAGATAGTCACGGACCACAGACCCCTTCTAGGGCTTTTAGCGGGTGACCGCCCAACGCCCGTGGCACTTTCTCCCAGGCTGACCCGATGGACTATTTTCCTAGCAGCATACTCCTACAAATTGCTCTACCGCCCAGGAAAAGACTTAGGGCATGCGGATGCTCTGAGCAGATGCCCTCTACCAGAGACAATTGAGGACCCCACCCCGGGGACACCCGTCTTACTAATTGACTCTTTGGACTCTGGCCCAGTCACATCCAAGCAGGTGGCTAGGGCATCGTATAGAGACATTACAATTCGGACTGTGATCGATTGGGTGCAAAGGGGTTGGCCCGCTGCGGCGTTCAAAGACTTTGCGAAAAAACAATCAGAACTGTCTGTTCAAGGGGGGTGTCTGTTATGGGGGGATAGGGTAGTTATCCCAGAAAAATTACGCGAAAATGTGTTGGAACTGTTGCATGAGGGCCACCCAGGGATTGTGCGGATGAAGAGTTTAGCGAGGAGTTATGTATGGTGGCCCTTAATGGATAAGGACATCAGCGACAGGGTAGGGAAATGCCAATCCTGCCAAGAATCGAGGTCGCTACCCCCTACAGCCCCAGTTAGAGAGTGGGAGAAACCCCAGGGGCCTTGGTCCAGGATTCACATAGATTTTGCGGGGCCGTTCCATGGGCAGACCTTTTTAATTGTGGTAGATGCCTACTCAAAATGGTTGGAAATAATCCTCATGAAAAGCACAACGGCCGAAGCAGTAATCACAGTCCTAAGGCATCTATTCGTAACACACGGCCTGCCTGACACCCTAGTCTCTGACAACGGCCCGCAATTCACGGCAAATCAGTTTGAGGGGTATCTAGCGGGAGAGGGTATCAGACATGTCCTCTCGGCGCCTTTCCACCCGGCGACGAATGGACTTGCAGAACGTTTCGTTCGGAGCACCAAGGAAGCGCTATCTAGGATAAGTCCAGGCGACTGGCAAACGAAAATAGACACTTTCCTGGCCGTCCAACATAGGACCCCTTGTGTAACAACTGGCCACAGCCCAGCAGAACTTTTAATGGGCAGGAAACTCAGGTGCCCGCTAGACCGACTAAACCCAACTTATACCCCAGACGGGTACAAGGGTATTCAAGGAAAAACCAGGGAAATGACAGTGGGTGACCTAGTATGGGCACACAACTATAGCGAGGGCCCAACATGGTTAAAAGGGGAAATTTTGGGCATAACCGGACCCAAATCATACGTAGTAGACATGGAGGACGGTCGGGTATGGAAACGCCACATAGACCAGCTAAGAAAACGTATACCAAACAAATTAGAAACCAAACAACCAGGCCCTGACTACCAATTGTTTGAATCTACAGCTGACTCAAACCCGAGGCGAGCAGAGGACTTATCTGATTCCGATGAAGTCCAGGGACGCCAACTGGTTCCTCCTGAAGGCAACAGAAACGACTCAGCCAATAATCCAGGGCCGGACAGCCTAGAGGAGGAGCGGGGAGGAACAAACAGTCCCTCCGGCCAGCTCGACTCTCTCCCAGAAAATGAACTGCGCAGGTCAGAAAGAGTTAGGAGACGCCCTGTCTACCTGCGTGACTACGTAGAGAGGTAGCATGTAGATATTATGGAAATAGAGGTACAAAGCGTTCTGGGAGGGAAGGAGTGTAATGTATTTTGAACTTTGAGTGGGAATTTTGGGCGGGAAAATTGCACGTTGCTGATTGGTTGAAGCCTCAGCCAAAAGAGTATTTAAAGAGGGGTTTTTGCCGGTTGTCTTTTGCTGGGTCACAATAAACTAAAGAGCTGTTGCCACTCGTTGGTCTCCTGCCTCTTCATTGCCCAAACATAACAGTCTGGTTCGGTTCTGCAACCCAACAAGAAAAACACAGACTTCAGAGGATAATTAGAACTGCAGAAAAAATAATTGCTACCAACCTGCCTTCCATTGAGGACCTGTATACTGCACGAATCAAGAAGAGGGCCGTGAAAATATTTGCAGATCACTCGCATCCTGGACATAAACTGTTTCAACTCCTACCCTCAAAACGACGCTATAGAGCACTGCATACCAGAACAACTAGACACAAGAACAGTTTTTTCCCGAAGGCCATCACTCTGCTAAACAAATAATTCCATCAACACTGTCAGACTATTTACTGAATCTGCACTACTATTAATCTTCTCATAGTTCCCATCACCAATCTCTTTCCACTTATGACTGTATGACTATAACTTGTTGCTGGCAATCCTTATGATTTATATTGATATATTGACCATCAATTGTGTTGTAAATGTTGTACCTTGATGAACGTATCTTTTCTTTTATGTACACTGAGAGCATATGCACCAAGACAAATTCCTTGTGTGTCCAATCACACTTGGCCAATAAAATTCTATTCTATAAGGCACCAGGTTGGCAAAATCAGTGCTTAGCAATTATATACATCTTCTCCATTACAATGTGTCTTAAGATCTCCCTCTTTGCTGCTGTAACTGGGTCCATCCACCTTGCTGCTGATCTTCATCCACTTCTCATTCCTTTCACCTTTCTCAGCATTAAAATCTTCTCTAGAGAGCTAGGACTTCACAAAATGTGCCTGAACCAGGATAATTTAGGCCTGGTCATTTGTGCCTCAAGGGGGAGAACTCTGAGTTGATTTGCTGATTGTCCATTGTTTGTTTTCTTGGCTATCCATTATATCCATTCTCTTCTCCAATGCCAACATTCAAAACTACATGTCTTTAAGTCCTCATTAGCATATTGAGTGCCTTCTGACCACATTGCTCCTGCCACCATCACACTGAGGGCACATTGGAGGCTTTTTGGGAAATACTTCTATTATATAGCTTTTATCATCAACCCTCTTGTAATCATTTGAAAGACTCAAAGGCAAAATGTTCATAAACTAGGGACATCTGAATAGGAGTCAAAAAAAGTCAAAGTATCAGTCACAACACACAATCATCCCCCAGCCCCTTTCTATACAAAGTAGAGAAAGGGGCTGTACAAAGTATCAGTTATTTGCTCATGGATATCAACTTGACCTTTTTTTTAAACTTTCTCTGTAGGCGTGCCTGATCTGAGCAAAACCCTTTCTTTTCACTAGATTCTCTATCAATATAATTTTTCTGTCTCTAATGTGTTTTGTCCACTAAGGATAACTATCAATAAACATGAGTGTGTATTGAAAAAACAACATTCAGAAATAAATACTGGAATTCTATGTTAACTTATTCATGTTAACACTCTGAACAAATATCTATAGATCCATTTCATCATTTGTAACACTAAACCATATCTTGGGTATCCACTTTTCTTGGCTGTGCCTGGGAAATTCCCCACATTCTTATTATTCCCAGCACAAGATCTTGACACAAAGAGGACATCTTTCTGAAAAACAAGTGGAAAGCAGAGGGAATTTGCTGCAGTATAAGCTTTAGATGAAGGACACAGATATATTAAATGTTGATGAAGAATATACATTCAGATATGTATGTGTACCAGAGGTGGGTTTCAGCAGATTCTGACCAGTTCTGAAGAACCGGTAGTGGAAATTTTGAGTAGTTTGGAGAACCGGTAATAAAAATTCTGACTGGCCCCACCCCCATCTATTTTCTGCCTCCCCAGTCCCAGCTGATCGGAAGGAAATGGGGATTTTGCAGTAACCTTCCCCTGGAGTGGGGTGGGAATGGAGATTTTACAGTATCCTTCCACTGCCACACCCACCAAGCCATGCCCACCAAGCTACGCCAGGCCCATCAAGCCACACTCACAGAACCGGTAGTAAAAAAATTTGAAATCCACCACTGATGTGTACTTATATATATTACAATATAATATCTGTAAATGTAAAATATAATCTTTCTAAAATGCACATATATACAATTCTATATAAATAATGGCCAAGGTTCACAGGAATCTTCAATTGTATGCATGAACAATGATCTGTATTGTTTGCGGGGAAACTCAATTTCCAATAATGATTTCAAAATGAAATATATTCATTTTGAACATTCATCAATGGGTTGTCATATAACCTTATAATGTTGCTGGCTCACAAAACGACAGATTTCTTTTTTTTTAATGAAGCATTGGTGACCCTCTGCAGCTTATAGCACACAGAAGGGGCAACTTTAAATATTTGAAAACAAAACAGAAAAAACAACATGGAATTCATTTCTCCCAGCCTTTCATCTTTGGCTGATCTTTGACTTACCCTATACCCTTCATTAATAGGGTCCAATCAAATCAGAGCAAAGGATCAGCACAACACCAATACTAGCTATCTATCTCCCTAACTACATCTGCATCTGCATTTAATCTATAACCAAGAAACAAAAGCCAAGAAATTGAATGAGTATCTTATTACAGATGCCCAAACTCTGGAAGAAGAGATAGGAAGGGATCTGCTTGACTGAGCCAACATTCTTACTGAAACCGAGAGATCCAAAGGTCTATATTAGTGTAAGAAAAATAATTAGAATAAGATTTTATTTATTTATATCCTACCTGATTACTTTTATAATTGATTCAAGGTGGTAAAGATACCTAATACTCCTTCCTCTTCTTATTTTCTCTGTAACAACAAACATGTTAGAATTAAGGTAGAGTGACTGGCCCAAAGTCACCAAGTTGGCTTAGAACTTACAGTCTCCAAGTTTTTATCAGGTGGTGCCTTAACCACTAGAGCAAACTAGCTCTCCAATATCTTTTTCAAGATCCAGTTTGGTTAGAGTTACTTATATAAATTTATTTCTCTGCATCTACCCATACTATCAACATTTTGTGAAAATCTATCAAAATCAATGTTAGAAGAAAAAAAGCAACATTCTGAGAAGATGCTACCTTCCCCAAGGAATGTGTGATCCTACAGTTAACATGGGACATGTCATTGAAAAGTTGTATTGTCTCAAAAACACATCCATCCATGTTTTTTTTTCTTCAGACAGGCTAGAAAAATAGTAGATGCTCTCATACAGCATTCAACAGTAATAATCTTACTGGATTGAGTCTGAAATGAAGGGCTTGGTAAAATTCTTTACCTTCGTAGCCTCAAATATTCAAAACTGCTGTAATGTCAGACAACTAATAGATTTCTCAAGCTGAAATTCATGTGATTCCTATTAAGTTTGTTACACCCTGTGGCTACACTTTTCGTACGCTTTCCACTTAGAATGTAGAAGACCATCTTTATCTTCTAACAAGGGTCAATGCATTGAATTGTAAGATCAATCAGTTATTAAGAAAACATGAGTGTAAATTCCACCTTTGTCCCTTGTGGCCCTGTGAAGTGACCCATTTAGAGATGCTTTACATATTTTCATTGCAAATAATTTTGAGTTGAGCAGAGATGGATTATTTGTGAAGCTGTGGTTTAGTTATTTTGATTCTGAACATTTTTTTTATCAGTAAGAGGATGTCAACTGTTCTGGCATCTTAACTTACAAATACAGCAATGTCTTTTGCGAGTTATGCAGAAATGAAAAACACTTTTCTCACTTCTGGGTCAGCAAACAAAATCAATTTCTCATCTTGTTTCAATATTTGTAATATTCAAGTCCTTTCCCAATGGATTCACAATAGAGAAACTGGATTGTTTTTAACTGTGAGCTGTATAGTGGGTAATTGTTCAGACGGGAATATTCCAGATTCAAATTTCAACCCTTTCAAAATGAATGGCTAACTGAATCTGCTAAAAAATTAAGCTTATTGCCTAAGTTTAGATAATATAATGAATTATAAACTAAACATACTGGCTGGGTTTATAGAACACAATGAGCCAAAAAACTAATGAATCACTTTAATCTAGAAATTATGCAAATCCATTCTAACAATGCAATTCAATTCTTGCCTATTCAGAAAATAATCCCCTTGAGTTTAATATGGTTTACTCCAAGGTAATTAGGCATAGGACTGCATTGTTGCAAGTAAGTTTGCACATAATATTCATCTTGTAGCATGTAGCTAATCCTCTCCTGTTTGACAAACTAAAATAAGTGTATAAACTCTGAACGTAAATTAGGGAAAGTGCATATGGGTTATAGGTACACTAATGTATGTTAAGCACCTAGAATACTTGAAATAAAAGGTGTACTGTTGTATCCAGATATAGGTGCAGAATCAAAGGGCTATTCCCCAATTTTACTTAACTGTGCAATACCTTCTTTGTGTTGTTTCCCCAGCTCATAAATAGGACAAGATTAAGACATTCTTAACATTCAGTGTTTATCAGTCTTGATAGTAAAATGACTACTTCTGAAGGCCGGCTGCTGAGAGACTTCTAGGCTCCTTTTGTAGTTGGTTGACCACTGTGAGATCAGACTGCTGGACCAGATGAGCATGCATCTGATCCAATAGGGCACTGTTTATATTTTTATGTTAACTGTACTGAAGTTAAAATATTGTTTTCCCTCTTAAAATGGAAGCATCCAATGGCAACTACCAGCTGTGTAAAATCTCTTAGGTTTGCCACTTATTACATCAGAGGTGAAGTCAGATGACCACAGCTGGGATTGGAGTGAAAGTTATTTAGCAATAGCATTTAGGATTATGTACTGTCCCACGTGCTTTGCAACACTCTGTGGGCAGTTTACAATATAAGCATTATTTGCATATTTCCTCCAACAAACAGGGTAATTTTACCGACCTCGGAAGGTTAACCTTGAGTCCTATCAGGATCAAACTCCAGGCTGTGGGCAGAATTTGCCTGAAATACTGCACTTTAAAACTGCACCACCAAGGCTCCTATTTCAGGCTGATAAGAACATATTTTCTTTTTTTTACTACTTGGTGCACTTAATCTGCTGCCATTCTTCAGCTGCCTCCTAAAAAGCTGGTTACAGCAACACTGTTCCAGTAGATTATCAGAATTGCCCAGTAGCTCTTAGTGTTAGTCAATGGTGAACAATGTCTTTAAAGTCTCAGAAAGTTAATTCCTATATCGTTGAAAGAAAGTAGCAAGGCACTTATAACAAAATATTCTACACTTGGTCAAAATAGTTCAGTGTGATTTTGGTAGCTAAACTAAAGGGATTTTGAAACCGTAATGGAATTTTTATTGTAATTTCTCTTTACTGTGTTCTGAATTATTGAATTTCTGAGAAATCCAGATCGAGCAGTTTAACCTTCTCCCAGTTGTCTGTTCCCATTTTGCCATCTTCTCCAATCAGAAAAATGACAATTTCCTTGACTTTTTTGCACATATTCATAAAATCCTCTTCTTTTTTGGGGGGGGAATTGATTGCAAAGTTCAGCTTATTCTGAACCCTAACTTTCCTGACCCTATTCTTAGATATTTGGGCTGTTTCCTGATATTCTGCTTTCTCTTTTTATTCTTAAACTTTCCATTTATTAGAGTCCTTTATCCAACTACACTGGTTGTAGTTTTAGTTACAAAGCACTTCCAGAGAAACGCCATTTCAAGGTAGCTGCTGAGATTCAACCTTATACAGCAACATGGCATTTTGCATCAGCTGATCTCCTGCTGAGTTGTTACCTCTTTGATTCCATAGCTAAGAATGGCCTTTAAAAAATGAAGGTAATCCTCGCTTAATAATCATAATTGGGATCAGCAAGTCCATTGCTAAGTGTGACACCATGTTACTGCAATTTGTGACTTATTGCCAGCTTCCTCCATTGACTTTGTTTGTTGAAAGCTGGCTATGAGAGTCACAAATGATGACCATATGACCACTGAACCCTGCAACAATTATAAAAGTGCATCACTGGCAAAACACCCAAACGGCATCATATGACTTCAAGGAAGCTGTGATGGTCATAAGTACAAGGTCCAGTTATAAAGTTCCTTTTTCAGTTGCCATGGTAAATTCAAAGAGTTACTAAACAGTTCAATCATTAATCAAGGACTACTTGTAACAAAAAACAAATACTGTTGAAGCTAGCTATGTTTCCCTCATGAGGAGATATTTAGCAAGTAGCTGAAAGCATGCATCAAGTATGTCCCAAAGGTATTTTACAAAAGGCAACTGAAAACATTTTGCTTCTAATCCAAGAAGCTTCTTCAGTTCTAAACTGAAGAAGCTTCTTGGATGAGAAGCGAAATGTTTTCAAAGAAAAACCAAGAAAGTCAAATTGCCTTTTGAAAAGCATCTTTGGGACAACCATGACCTGAATGATTGAGAATCTCCATAGGCATACATCATGTACTGAAAATGTGGGCATGGGAGAGTCAGGTTAAGCCTGTCCCACTCATGCTGGCAGAGAGGGCTTACTACCAGGGGTGGGTTCTACTTACCTTTACTACCAGTTCACAACTGTGTGCATGCATGGAAGCTTCCTGATGACGTCTGGGTCAGTGGGCAGAGCCTCCTGCCGGTTTTACTACCGGTTCTTGCGAACCCATTCGAACCGGTGGCAATCCACCGGTTGCCTACTACAAATTTCATCAGTCAACAAATTCTGACACTTGGGATCCAGCAGAAGGGCCTTCTCTGCCACAGCATCTGCCCTTCAGAACATCTTACCTTTTAGGGTAAGACCTTACCCCACTCACTTATCCTTCTGCAGGAGTTTGGAGCCTGAAGATTAGGCTCTGCCAGTTGGCTTGAGGACCAAATGGGGGAATTCTGTGCTGGCTGCTGGATTGATGGCAGACTCTCCCCCTCCTTGCTCTCTGCTCACCACTCATCCATATTTTTGTTATCATGTTGATGTATTCTCATTGCTTTCTTTTTCATTTATTTATTGTTCTATTATTTTACTTCTATTTTGTTTACACTTTTTTCATTTCTTCCTTTTTATTGTTGTAAGTAGCCCCACAATGAGATAAGCAGTAAATAAAATTTAAAAATAAAATAATACATAAAATAAAAATGCAGTTTCTTTCTATTGTGTGCAGAGTATGGGAAAGTGGTTTTGTTACGCTAGAACTGGGGTGCCAAACTGGTGGCTCGTGAGCTAGATGCATCACATTCAGGCCACAACCAACCCAGTTCCATGAAGAGAAAAAATGTCACAATATGTCACGTGATGGCAATGTGATGTCCTGAGTTTGACACCCATGCTCTAGAAGCATAGATATCTTAGGGCAGGGGTCTGCAAACTTGGCTCTTTTAAAACTTGTGGACTTCAACTCCCAAAGTCTTAAAAGAGCCAAGTTTGCAGGCCCCTGTCTTAGAGGAAAATTGCAGCTTTTCTCTCTTTTTTTTGTATCCTCCTAGTACTTTTGCTAGATGGAGCACTGATTGGTTTATGGATGTTCTGCTCCTTCTCAGAATTTCAATGCCAGTAGAAGTAAATAACCTAATTCTAATCTAGCTGGTAAAATAAAAATATTTATACATGAAACTTGTTTTAACATAAGGCTTTTTCTAATTTGGAATAATAATCCCTTCAGCCTGTGTGGGGATTAAGTAAAACGTGTGTGGAATCTGTGTCAAGATGTTTTATTTATAGTTCCTCCCTTGATTTCAAACTTCTTGTTTAAATCACATAAATGCATTTGAAATAGATGGCCCAGCCCACTATTAAATCTTGCCTGGCCTACTTTCATATGTGCATAAACATTATTTCCAAATTTTACCATAGAATATGCATTTTTAAAATCAGATTAGAACCTAGCAGTTCTAACATGAATTGTAGATGGAACAAAATGCTAAAACAACACTTTTTAAAAAATAAACAATAATAAATGCTGATGAAAGTGGCTAAAATCCATGTTTGTGTAACATGGAAGTGATTTAGTAGCGGTTGTTTTGATATAATCCTGTTGAACTCTGCCACCTTGTGCTAAACCAGAAAAAATGCATTTCCTGTTTAGTGGGTGCAGTTTCTCATTCTTGCTGCCTGAGCCTATGCTAAAGTGAGCCCACAGCAATCCAGCCCCACTGCAGTAATTGAAACTTGTAAAGCTTTTGCTGCAAAATCACCATTTTTACACATAGGTTACTTTTTGTCCACCAGCTCTTTTGCTCTAATCTTTCTCCTGTTCCTCTATTCTTCATCGTCAGAACAAGCCTTTTCTTAAGAAAACTGTAGCAATAAAAGGTTCATCCTACAAGCAGCATATTAGAACCAGATCTACTCAACTGAAAGGGACTACTTAGATCACTGAGTCCAACCTCACACACACACACATACCCCATTCAGTTCAGGAATCTAAATTAAAGCATCCACAACTGCCTCTCCTTGAACACATCCACTTCCTCTGGATAATTAGTTCCACTACTAAAATGCTCTTATTGTTAAAAAATGTTTCCTAATTCAGTTGCAATCTGCTTTTCTGGAACTGACATTCATTGTTCCATGATCCGCGCTTCGGCCCTTCATTAGAACAATTCTTTTGTACTTAAAAAAGCAGTCCTGCAAATTCCTTCGGTTTCTTTTTCTCAAGCTTAAACCTTTCTCATTCCTTCCAAACTACTTCCCTAATCATCCTTTTTGCTATCCCTGGAATCTTGTTGGATTTTGTTTAAGGATAATACTGAGAACTGGACGCAGTAATATAGTTGAACCTGACCAATGCAGAATAAAGGGGAAATATTACTTCCCACGATTCCCAGAAATTATATTTATATTACATTTATATTTAATTACATCTGATCCTGTATGATTCCTTCTTTGTTTTTGGGTCCGCCATCATGATGCTGATTTATGCTCAGTTTGCAAAAAAACTACTATTTTAAGAATTTCTTCACAAGTGTCATTGTCATATTCGGTATCCAGGGGTGGGTTTCACACATTCTTACCACCGGTTCACCGCGCATGTGGACAGTTGATCCGTGAGCAAGGGTGCCTTCTGCACATGCGCTTTGCTCACATGCGGCCTCAAAAACATGGCTAAATAGGAGAAAAAATAAAAAAAACTTTTTATTAAAAAAATGTGGCTAAATAGGACGGTATTATGCTGGGGCAGGTGAGCAGGTGGTCACCTGCAGTTGCCGCTACCAGTTCACCCGAATACCACCACTGTCAGTATCCTCTATTCTGGGGCTCTCCAACCTTGGCAACTTTAAGCCTGGAGGACTTCAACTCCCAGAATTCAACTAGCAAACTTTGCAACCAGTCCTCCAGGCTTAAAGTTGCCAAGGTTGGACACCCCTGCTCTATTCTATATTTGTACATACTGTATGGTTTCTGTTTATTATGGAGAATTTTATATTCATGCTAAATTTCATTCTATTGTTTTCAGTCCCTGCTTTCAGCCTGTGAAAAGTATTTTGAGCTGTATTTCAGCTTTCAGCATCTTAAGTAGTAAATTCAATTTTGTTGTCATTTACAAATTTTATAAACATTTCCTCTACCTCACCATTCAGGTCATTCCTAAATTACCAAAGATTACAGAACACAGAATTGAAATTTCTGCCCCTTCCCTCAATACTATACTGTGCTTTGATGAGAACCCATTAAAAGAACCGGTGTCATGGTCAGATCATTTTCTTCTTCGCCTAGACTTTCGGACCGCTGCTCACCACCGCAGGGAGACAGAGCCAACACGTTGGTTCCGTCCCAGGCGCCTGATGGACCCGGAGAGGTTCCTGACGGAGCTTGGGCCGTTCCCTGAGGATCTTGCCCACGGCACGACTGAAGAACTGGTTGCGGCTTGGGAACAGGCCACGGCTGGGGCTTTGGACCGTGTCGTGCCTTTGCGGCCTCTGACCCGGCGTAGATCTCAATTGGCTCCCTGGTTTTCCGAGGAGCTAAGAGAGATGAAACGCCGGAGAAGACGCCTA
The DNA here is from genome assembly GCF_028640845.1 of Ahaetulla prasina. NCBI lineage: Eukaryota > Metazoa > Chordata > Lepidosauria > Squamata > Colubridae > Ahaetulla > Ahaetulla prasina. Next base: position 54,399,425 of record NC_080539.1, read on the forward strand.
GAGAGTACCTGGAGGTCCAGCCGTTCCGAGGCTGATCGGACACTAGTGAGGTCTTTTACTAAGACCTACCTAGTGGCAATGAGGGAGGCGAAACGTTCCTACGTTTCCACCCTCATTGCATCGGCAGATAACCGCCCGGCCGCCCTGTTTCGGGTGACCCATTCCCTCCTTCATCAGGAGGGACGGGATGACCCCCTACAGGGACGGGCTGAGGAGTTTAACGGTTATCTATACGATAAAATCATTCAGCTTCAGGATAGCTTGGACCAAGATTGCGATGATCCAACCGAGATGGCGGAGACACATCTTGTTGAGGTTATTTGGGATGAGTTTGATTCTGTGGCTCTCGAGGACGTGGACAGGTTGCTGGGGAGGTTGCATGCAACTACATGTTTACTGGACCCGTGTCCTTCCTGGCTAGTGCTGGCTGCTCAGGAAGTGACACGAGGCTGGCTCCAGGGGATTATAAATGCTTCTTTGGTTGAAGGGGCTTTCCCCACCGCCTTGAAAGAGGCGGTGGTGAGACCTCTCCTGAAGAAGCCTTCCCTGGACCCAGCTATTTTGGAAAATTACCGTCCAGTCTCCAACCTTCGCTTTGTGGCGAAGGTTGTAGAGAGTGTGGTTGCGTGGCAGCTCCCCCGGCACCTGGAGGAAGCTATCTATCTAGACCCGTTCCAGTCCGGCTTCCGACCCGGTTACAGCACGGAGACGGCTTTGGTCGCGTTGGTGGATGACCTCTGGAGGGCCAGGGACAGGGGTTGTTCCTCTACCTTGGTCCTATTAGATCTCTCAGCGGCTTTTGATACCATCGACCATGGTATCTTGCTGCGCCGGTTGGAGGGACTGGGAGTGGGAGGCACCGTTTATCGGTGGTTCTTCTCCTATCTCTCTGACCGGTCGCAGACGGTGTTGACAGGGGGGCAGAGGTCGTCCGCGAGGCACCTCACTTGTGGGGTGCCTCAGGGGTCGATTCTCTCGCCTACCCTGTTCAACATCTATATGAAGCCGCTGGGTGAGGTCATCAGTGGTTTCGGGGTGAGTTATCATCTGTACGCTGATGAAACTCAGCTGTACTTTTCCACCCTGGACCACCCCAACGAAGCGGTCGAAGTGCTGTCCTGGTGCCTGGAAGCTGTACGGGTCTGGATGGGGAGAAACAGACTCAAGCTCAATCCCTCCAAGACGGAGTGGCTGTGGATGCCTGCACCCCGGTACAGTCAGCTGCATCCGCAGCTGACTGTTGGGGGCGAGTTAGTGGCCCCAAAGGAGGTGGTTCGCAACTTGGGCGTCCTCCTGGATGGACGGCTGTCCTTTGATGAACATCTGGCAGCCGTCTCCAGGAGGGCCTTTTACCAAGTTCGCTTGGTCCGCCAGTTGCGTCCCTTCCTTGACCAGGATGCCTTATGCACAGTCACTCACGCTCTGGTTACGTCTCGGTTGGATTACTGCAATGGTCTCTACATGGGGCTGCCTTTTAGGTGCACCCGGAGGCTGCAGTTAGTCCAGAATGCGGCTGCGCGAGTAGTAATGGGAGCCGCTCGTGGCTCCCACGTAACACCACTGCTCCGTAGTCTGCAGTGGCTTCCTGTGGTCTTTCGGGTGCGCTTCAAGATTTTGGTTACTACCTTTAAAGCGTTCCATGGCTTAGGACCCGGGTACTTACGAGACCGCCTGCTGTTACCCTATGCCTCCCACCGACCCGTACGCTCTCATAGAGAGGGTCTCCTCAGGGTGCCGTCCGCCAAACAGTGTCGGCTGGCGGCCCCCAGGGGCAGGGCCTTCTCTGTGGGAGCATCGACGCTCTGGAATGAACTCCCCCCTGGCCTATGTCAAGTGCCTGATTTTCAGACCTTCCGTCGTGAGCTAAAAACATACTTATTTATTCAAGCGGGACTGGCATAATAGTTTGATTTTAAATTGGGGTTTTATTAATATTCTTAAATATTTTAAATTTAATTTTAATTATTAGCCGTTTGTAATTTTGATATGTTTTAATTTGTTTTAATTGTACATATTTTGTATTTTATCTCCGGCTGTACACCGCCCTGAGTCCTTCGGGAGAAGGGCGGTATAAAAATTCAATAAATAATAATAATAATAAAAAGCCACTCATCAAGATCACAATCAAAATGTTGTGGGTACTTTGTCAAAGTTTCCTATCATCAAGAAATATAACATCTGTATTATTACCACAATTACTACAATATCAGGAAGTTATCTGATAGGAAGCCAAGACTTTTACTTGACAAGGCTGGCTTCTGTTCGTGATTCAATAGTTCTTCATTATATTCACAGACCAATTTCTCTATGATATTTCCCTGAATCAGTGTTGAACAGATTTGTAAGTGTTTCTCCAGATTCTCTTTTGCTTTTTTTTTTTGATGATTAGTTTGATGTTTTTCAGTCACCTGTACCTTCAGGATAATATCAAAAGTTCTGTTAACAGTCAACTAAAACCCAGAAAAGAGGATTCACGGTGAGTCTCAGTAGTTAGATTAATGTCAACTTCCAGAGGAAGAAATGAATTACTGAAGACGGCTCCATGAATGACAACAGTGGAACAAAGAGACTGGTTCTTCAATAATTCCTCTCCAGATTATTTTTAATTATTAGGATCAAACTGTATGGAAACAAAAAAAGATACTTTTGCTTTTCAGTTATAAACTCAAATCTTCATAAAAACTGGTCATTATTGTTATCATAGTTACTTTTTAAAAAAGAAATTCAAATCATCTCTTGATTTGTGAGGTCTGATCAAACTTCACAATCCCAGATTTTAGCAACTGTATTACCCATGGTGCTGTTCATAAAGGGCAAATATATGAATATATATATATACATACTGAGTTAGAAAAGACATGAATGACAAGGTGAAAGGTTGGATAGGACACTTCGTATAAAGACGCTCACATTTATTTTAATTAGCATATGACAATGGTACAATTAGCCAAGAGATTACAGTGTTAGTACATAGTAGTTATTTATTAGCGGAAGAGTGCTAGTCTGTTTAGTTCGTGCTTATGTGCTTATCCAGGGTGCATCCCAAGGGGTGAACTAGCTCCAGTGGTAGGTTTCAAAAATTTTTACTACCGGTTCTGTGGGTGTGGCTTGGTGGGCCTGGCGTGGCTTGGTGGGCGTGGCAGGGGAAGGATACTTTAAAATCTCCATTCCCTCCCCACTCCAGGGGAAAGTTACTGCAAAAATCCCCATTTCCTCCCGATCAGCTGGGAATTGGGAGGCAGAGAATAGATTGGGGCGGGGCCAGTCAGAATTTTTGCTACCAGTTCTCCAAACTACTCAAAATTTCCATTACCGGTTCTCCAGAACTGGTCAGAACCTGCTGAAATCCACCTCTGATTAGTTCCACACCAGAAAAGGTCACAAGGGAAGAGAAAGAAGTCCTGATTAGCACATATTTGTTTGCACTACATTAAATTTCATCCAGACTATTTTCCAAAAAGAATATTTATTTTAAACTTCAACATTTAAAATGGCATGCTAAGATTTCCCATTTTAGGAAGAGAAGAATACTACTGAGCTCATTTCCAAACTACAACATGCCTTCTAAACATGTTTACCTATCAAATATAATGCCAGTGTCTGTATAATAGACCGTGTCAAATATAATCCCAGAATTCTTCAGCCAGCAAAGCTAAAACTAGTTGGTTTTCCTATAGAAAAGAATTTATTGGACTCTACTGTTCCATGTAACATCAAATTCAGGTGGTATCAAAATGAGCCTATTTTCTTGAGAATCACAAGAAAGGTATCAGCATATTCAGTGGAGCTCCAACTTTTCAAAAATACCTATGCAAAGATATGAGGCTGGGGGGTGGAGGGGCTAAAGGATAAAAATATTTTTAAAATGACCCTAGTGATAGTCAAAACATTAGGTTTCAGTTGGTGAAGAAAAATTGAAAGGAAATGAAAACTTGGAATGCATCTAACAAAATGTTATGATATGGATGCATTCTCATACAGTATTCCCTCACAAAAAACACTGGACTTTTGAGGACAGCCAGGTTCCCATTTGGAGAAGATTCCTCCACCACAACACACATTCTGATCTCTTCCCTTGTGTAACTAGTCACTGGAAGTTTAGAGGAAAAAGATTGGACCTTTACTTAAAAAGTTGTAGACAAGAGGGCAAGATCTATGGAAATTCTCAATCACGGATCACGGCTATCCCAAAGATCCTTTTCCAAAAGGCAACTGGACTTTCTTGTTTTTTTCCCTTGAAAAGGTTTCAAGCTGCTTCTTGGACGAGAAGTGAAATCTTTTCAAGGAAAAAAACTAAGAAAGTCCAGTTGCCTTTTGGAAAAGCACCTTTGGGATAGACAAGAGGTACATGTCCTATCGCCCGTCTGAAGATTGGTGATTGGGGTCTTTGATGCCCCTTTGATATCTACATTTCAATGTTTATTACAACGATTGATTAACATATGCCTTAACAGGGAACACTATAAAATCCCATAGAAGGAATGCATGGCTATATAGCAGCTGTAATAATAAGTGTTTCTGCAAACAGATTTGACTATTTGGAGAAAGGCCATCTGAATACAAGTCAGGGGTGCGGGGCAGGAAATTATCTAGAAACAAGCCACACATTTTGTCAGCCCCCTTCAAACATGGTAGAGCAGAGATTGTCAAGCTGATACCTGTTTGGCATCATTTAAATTGAAATATGGACCGTCTCCAGTCTTCAAAGTAGTTGGCTTCAGATGATAATGATGGATTAACATTGAGGGGGAAATGCCATTGCAGCCTGTTATTTAGATTCTGCTTTTTTTTAAAAAAAAAAAAGCAATGGGAACACACAACATTTTTCATCAATCTGTCAGTTAAAGACAGTTGAGGAATGACAGTGCTGGGAATGTTACAACAACATGACATTTTTACCCCCAATCATGTCATGGTAGAAGGAGCGAGAGAAACAGTCTTTTATTTTTAAGACTCCCTCTATGCTCTTGCTCTTCCTATGAAAACATATAAAAATTATGCTATTCTAAACTATGGAGGATTACAGGTTCAAAGAGGTGCACTCTTCACAGACAATTTCTTATAGAATCACATGAGTGCCATTTAAAAAGCAACTCTCCTGTTCAGAAGATTAATGTAATGCCCTTTCAACTGTGGATGTCATATTCAAATGTGGTTTCCATTAAAATGATTGAACAATGTTGCAGCTTCTAGCAGCATGGATCTACGTTTTCAGTGTTCAGATCTGAAATTGGGTGTCTCTACTGTTATGTCATTTGAAGACACTGTCTAGCTACAAGACATTGTTTAATGCTCTAAAGGTTATCTAGACTGTCTTCCTTTCCTAAATATTGATGGTTTGCACTCTAGGCCCATTGGGGTATTTTTAAAAAATGATACCCACACAACAGTTTCTCTTTTTTTAAAAAAATAATAATTTTAGTAAGAATTTTAATTACAGTAGTAAAAAAAACTAATACAGACTAAACACAGAGGAAAAGAGAATGGAATGAATGGAAAAAGAAAGGAAATAAATAATATAATCAATAAAATAAAATAAATATATCAAAACAAGACTTTCAACATTCATCATAAAAGTAAAAACAAATCTAATAACTCTTCATCCCTTTTAAGGTGAAACATATAGCTTTTTATTTCCATATTCCATCACTTACCTATAAGCAAATCCATAAAACATCAACTTTTCAATCCTGATGTCAACAAAAAGTCTATAAAGAGTTACCAGAACTTTGAAAAAATAAAGTCTTATTTTAACATTGATCAAATAAACCAACTGTATATTCCTTCCTTTCACTTGATATTTAATTCAATCATATATTTTGTAGGATTTTATTTCTCTTCAATTCTTCTTTATCCCATTGTACAGATTTCTTCAAAACTTTAAAAAGCTTCTGTTGCAGATCCAATAAGTACACGTTTTCCAAGTCATTTCTAGAAAATTCTTGTATTTCCCATTTTAATTTTTAAAATTTTGGCCAGTTTCTTTTGTACATCCAGTAAAGTATCCTTTAATTTTTGTTTAGTTTGAAGATAAACTCATCCTATGAAAACTTTTTGTTCCAAAAGTTTCTAATATTTTTAAGATGATTAATAGGTAATTTCTGAAACTTATAAGAAAATGAGGTATGCTTTTAAAAGGCTCTGCCATGGTTACAACTAAATGGCTAATCCCATTGTCTTCTGGCACTCAAACCCACAGAAAGCTGCTGCTTGCAAGGGGCAACTATCTAGAGAGGTTCCAAAAAGCTAATCTACTCACCGCTTCCTTTATCTTTGCCATGGTCATTGGCTCTGTTTTCACAGAGCTGTCTTAAGTTCTCCATACCTCCCCTGGAAGTCCCCCAGGTATATTGACTCATACTGACTCACACTGACAATTACATATTGAAGTCAAACTTTTTAAAAAACCTTAAACAATAAATGATACAGTGAGTTTTATGGATCATCTAGTTCAATGCTTTACTTGATGAGCAAAAATTGGAGCAAGCACGAAAGGATCCCAACAGGGTATGATTGCACAATAGCTGCTAAAGATTCCAATGTTCTGTGTGGCCTAGATACTAGTTCAGATTGGCTCCCTCACTTCCATACGGCTTATATAATAAGTCAGCTGTGAAGAGCCTGAACATGCCCCATGGTGTAGTGGCCACCAGTGATCTGTCTGATGCAAAATTTCTAATATATACAGTTGTCTTCACATTGTGTTGTTTTAAATGCAGCTGAATACGTTCTTGTTTATCCAGATGATTCTGAGTAATAATTGCTCTGGGAAGCAACTGCTTTTAGGCTACCTTTACAAACACTTTAATTTTTACAATCTTACAACACAGTACCTTGTTTTTAGGATAGGTTGCTTTGGCTTGATAATTGCTTCATTTAGGAGTTGTTTTAAAGTTCAAAAATATTTCACTGTTTTGTTCTGAGCATCTTAGGAGGAAAAACCATGCAAAATGGAATATATTATTAATTTGATTAGCATCATCACTATCAAGCAGTTTCTCCTACTATTAAATTGGACTATACTATAACTTAAGCCCATTGGAGCTAGGTTTATCTTTGTGACATATTTTCATTTGCATTTTTCAAACTTTATTTTCTTTACCATTCATCACATTTATTCATTTCCAACAACAGTGCTAAGACTGAGCCAATGGAGAAGTTCCAATGCTTATACAATTTTGTAAGTAGTCAGACGTATATATGACACAGACACCAAAAGAGATGTGTGATTGTGTATGCTTATGCATGTAGATAAATAGTCCAGATAGATAGCTGAATCGAGTATCCTTCTAGTCATGGTAACTAATTCAGAAAGGAAAAGAAAACAGTAATATAAGTCAGTGACCAAGCCTCTCCTAATGTAGTTAGCCATAAGTAATAAAGTAGGAACAATAAGGGTTTTCTTTATAATTAAAAGGAACAGTTACTTGGCTTTTCCACTTCAAAGAACAGAAAGAGAAGACTTTTGTTAGTCAGAGCAATGAAAAAGGCAGGAAATGGAACTTTGTGAGCTTAGCCAAGCATGAAGTCTATGAACCTGATATTATTTTTTTCTTGTCTCCTATCCAGTGTGGCTGGAGTGCGGGGGTCAACTCATCAAGGAAATAAATGTAATCTTCTGTTCAGGTAGAAAGGTATTTTTTTACTCTTCAGATGTCAGTAAGATCTAAAATAGCAGGTGCACAACAACCAATCGAATGGCATTTTCAACCATAAACCCTGGGTTTGTCTCAGACAGATAGTAATCAGTCAGAAACAAAACGTTTAGTCTTACTATGGCTTATCTGTTTCACCAAAGTGCCTAAATAAGAAGTGTATAGAATATATATATTTAATTAGCCTAATATAGATTAGTTTTTAAACAATAACTGAAACATTTGAAATGCAAATGCCACAATACTTGAGCGGTTAATTGAATTCAAATAATAATTGCTCCCTCCCTCCCTCCCTCTCTCTCTCTTTCTCTGTATATATATATATATATATCCTTCTACACAGTACATAGGGTTAATGCTGTTCTGAAAGAGTGCTGGCCTTATTTTTGATTTTTTAATTATTTTTGGCACTTGTCTGAAATAATACTACGCCTTGTTTAAAAAACAGGATGCTAGTTCTATGCTGCACAAAAGATTTATATAAATTTGGAAAGTATGTAGTGATCTGCTGATCATTTGGTCACTGGGTTTCATATGTTTCATATAATTTTTATGTATTTTTTTTACTTATGTATTTATTATTGGTTTGTAGGTTGCTCCAATTAGCCAACTCTGAGCAGTGCAGCCTAATATGTAATCAGGACTAAAAACAATTCAAATTAAATTTAAAAATCAGTACTATATCATAATTTGAATAATAATAATACAGATAGTAACATAAAATTAGGAGACATACTCAATAATTCTAAAACTAATTCCTCTTTGGGAGGGAGGAGAATCTCAGAGTAATCTTCCCTCTCTGACGTTTTGGACTAGATAGGTTTTTATTAGTTTCCTGAAGCCAGGAAAGAGAGGCAGTGCCATTTTGCTATGGGCTACTTCCAGATACTGCTGGCATTGCCATTCCATTATAGCACCATTAGAATTCATCTGCTATAAACTGCTCCTCCCACTCTACCCCATACTCCCCTGGACCTTCACCCTGACAGCTTTTTCCAAAGAACTCTAGACCAATATGAGAAACAGTCCAAATCACAGATAACATGCACAGAGCACCTCCACATCGGTAACCGGTTTATTGGACAATTTGACAGGTGATCAAGACTTGCCCAATTTTGTCCCATCACAACCAAGTGATTGGTGGTTCTTTCTGTATTAGTAGAAAGAACTACTATTAGATGCTTGGCAGGAAGAGAAGGGAAGCCAAAGACAGAAATCTACCAACTACTGCCCTTTCATCACTTTCACATTAAGGAAGACCAGTCACCAGTCTAAAGGTTATACAGTAAATGGTCTTCTTACAGTGGCTCAATGGTATTTGGCAGCCGATTTATGCTGCCATACTTTTGTAGCAAATAGCACTTTAATATGACCATCTGGCTATGCCTAGTTTGTTTCTCTTTTCCTCTTCTTCTTCTTCTTTAAAAATAGTGATGAGGCATGTTTAAAACCAGTATCATCACATTGGTTTACACCAGGCTTTTTCAAACTCTAGGATCTGTTAACAAAAAAAACCAACAAAAAAATACCTCAAGCTCTAATCAGGAAGAAAAATCTTAATGACAAAAAACTGCCTGCTGTTTGGTTAAGTTAGGTTTAGTTGCATTGAGTTGGGTTGGGTTGGGTTGGGGGTTTTACCCTTAGTCTCTCCCAGAAGCCCTAGTTATCATGGATCCAAGGATTCCGCAGAATCAAGTTTGAAAAACTTTTTCTTAGAAACACACCAACGTGACCATAAACACAGTGTTCCAGATACCACTTTATATTTGCAGTAGTGAATTTTGAAGCAAACAATCTCTTACAACGGCTCTTTCTCTTTCCTTCAATGAGGTTTCTTTCTGGTTATTTTTTTCATACTATACCCAGGAATAACAGCAGCTACTAATAATAATGTCATTCCACACCTTTTCTGTATCTACTATATCTTCCTAATCTAATTCTAATTAGAATGAATTCTAATTAGAATTTAGAGAATCTAATTCTAAACTGACTGAATCTAGGAATACATTTTATAACTATGCAACCAATGAAGCCCTGGAAATTCTTGATTGACAGTCTAGTTTTCCATAAATTCTAATATGTAAACTGCAATGAGGACACAATTGTTGTTCCAAAGGGTTGATTTGATAGCTAGCAAGAAAGAAAAATTGTGGATGGAAGGAGTTTCTCTTGTTGTAACTGATTAAAAGGTAGAAACACACACACGGAAACCCATTAATGGATTCACAGCAGTAAATGAGATGATTGAAAAGGACAGGAATTGCAGGAACAAAACTGCAGTGAACAAAATTGTTATGCAGTAGTTTTTTTATTTACATTTCACCTTCAGTACTTTTATTTTTATTTACCTTTTACTTACCTTATTTACCCTGATTTATTATCCTTACAAATGCACAAATCAGCTAAATTAATTTTTAAATAGTGTCATTTTACTAGAATTCCCCTTACATTCTTTCTGTCCTGGACTGACTTACAGATACACCAAGGTAGGCTTTATAATGTATAATGACTGCAGTTGTGTTAGAAGGAAGAAATAGAACATGCCGTATTTAAGTATATTTCTATGTAGTCTCACAAGCAGGAGACCTTGTGTATAGCACTGTCCTTTGAACAATATAATATACTGAGGGAATAATAGAGTATGATTTTATGGAAACAAGTTGAAACATTCACTTGTGGTCAAGATGGGTATGGACCTGGAAATACTGACCGTTTTTATCTTCAAACTTTGAAGATAAAAATTATGGGAAAATATTCTGCCTGTTGGAAAATAAGCAGAATGAATCTTGAGATCTTGGCACTTGGCAAACACCAAGCGGAGGAAGAAATCAAAAGGAGCACATCACTTTTCCAATAACAAACAAGGATAAGCTTGGTCACCACATACAAAATGAAATCTAAAAAAGACTTCCATTTTTATTTAATCACCTTGGCAACTTCCATGCACCACTCTAATTAGGTGTGTACTCTGGATAATTCTTATTTAAGGTGCTAATTAGAAATTTATTGGCACCTTAAAATATATACCTTCATATCAATTTAAATTCATGGCTGAATGTTGTTTACCTCAGTTAGGCTTTATAATTACATATATCTTATGTTAAAACAGGGGCAGAATTTTCAAAGAGCAATATTAGAGAGAGTCAAAATCTTCAGTTTATTATAGATGATTGGTTACTGCCAATTTTATTTATGTTAACATACATTTATATAGATATATAGTTGCCTTTGTTTAATTTTTGCTTTGTGATGGTCTGATGACTGCATGCAAATAAACAAATCTGAACAGAAATCTTAAGAATCTAACCAAAAGTCTTGGAATTGTTTGATCTTATTCAAAAAGTGGGAACATATCCCAAGTGACTTGAACATAAACTCAAAGAGATGTTTAATTCACACTTAATTATCAACCCATTAAATTAATACCATAGCTGTGAAAATCAAAAGCATGAAAAAACCAGAATAAATGCATGGCTTTTGGCTTATCAGTAAGTAATAACTAAAGCAGTTAAAAATTAGCCTGAAAAAAATATGATCAGACTGAAACATAATGATAAAACTAACCTTTCTTCCACTGATAGAAATTTTTAGAATTCAGACTGAAGTATTTTTCTTTGCATAATAATTCATAGATTTACACATTGGAGACGTCAAAGATTTGTAGGGTGTGATCAAAAAATCACAATGATAGTTATTATGATGCTGGAATCAAAGGTTTCTCTATTTCTGATGTTCATCACATCTAACTGGTTCTATTAAATTTTCTAAATAAAATTAAATATTAATTATAGTAAATGTTTTGGAAACTATTCATATATGTTCATACGTGCATAAATAAATATATAGGTAGTTCTTGTTTAGCAACCATAACTGGAACCAGCAACTTGGTCATTAAATGAAGTGATGATTACTACATAAAACTGCAACCATGCTTACAATCTTACTTCAGTTTATCTTTGCTTTACAGAACTGTGAAGATCCTAAATGTGAGGATTGGTCATAAGATTACTTATTTCATCACTATCATAACTGTGATCAGTCACTCTAAAAGGCAGTCACTAGAAATGATGGCTATTTGTAAATCATTCCTATAGCACAAGTAACTCATGAACCGAGACAAATTTCTTGTGTGTCCAATCACACTTGGCCAATAAAAAATTCTATTCTATTCTATTCTATTCTACTCTATTCTAGTCTATCCTGTCCTGTCACCACTGCTTAGTTGAACTACTGCAATGTGCTCTACATGGGGTTGCATTCAGAATCATTCAGAATTAGTACAAAATGCAGGGCTATACATGCTAACTGGCACTAGACATCACCATCCTAACACATTAGTGTTTTGAGTCCTGCATTAGCTATCTGTGGATTTCTTGTACCATTTAAAATCCTATATGTGTATTACAACCAAAGCAAGGGTGGTATTCACTTACCTTTGCTACCAGTTCGCAAATGTGAGCGTGCTTCGCACATACCCAGAGCATCAAAAACGTGGATAGATGGGAAGTGATTATGTCCGGACGGGTGGGCGGAGCCACTTGCAGCCACCACTTCCGGTTCTCCCAAATCGGATAGAATCAGCTGAATACTACCACTGAACCAGAATATTCTTATGATTGCCTCATTCAGCCACAGTCAACATGGCTTCTGCAAGCAACTTAGGAGAAACTGGTGGCAGTTCTCCACGTCAGGAGATTTAAAAAGACAAATCTTCTCTCTTCTGCCTGTCTTGCTCCAACCTCTTTGACCTTTCAGAAGCAAGTTGATTTTTTTTTGTTTTAATATTTTTAACATTGTTATTCAACTAATTGGAGATGGGTAGCCATAGAAAATGAATGGAATGAGGAAGGAAGGAAGGAAGGAAGGAAGGAAGGAAGGAAGGAAGGAAGGAAGGAAGGAAGGAAGGAAGGAAGGAAGGAAGGAAGGAAGGAAGGAAGGAAGGAAGGAAGGAAGGAAGGAAGGAAGGAAGGAAGGAAGGAAGGAAGGAAGGAAGGAAGGAAGGATTCTCTTCCAGAGGACTTTTACATTGCTTAAAATAGATCATTTTTCCTCATGAACTACCAAGAGTTGCATTGTTATGATGGTCTTAAAATCCAATGAATGAATATGTTATGCAAATTTGCCTCTTGTCAATCTTCAGTAACACTTCAGTCCTAGTTCTTCAACTAGTTCCTTGAGTCTGACCCCTTCACTCTTCATTCAGGTTGGGCAATTTTTCTTGGGCTCAGAGCTGCAGTAGCTTTTTATAGGCATGTTTGAGATCATATTTAAAAAGGGAGATGGAACTGCTTAAAAAGATTTAGATGGAGATGGGAATGACTTCACCCACACATATTTATTTATTTATTTATTGTATTTATTTATTTGTCAACAAGAACAAGGAAACAAGGTTTCAGTGTAGACATAGACATGGATACATGAAAAAAATTGGCACAAAGGATATAAATAGGCAAAACATAGCCATAAACACAAAGAATGATTACATATAAATGGGAACAGTAGGACAGGAATGGTAGGCATGCTGGTGCGCTTATGCACACCCCCTTAGGGACCTCTTAAGAAACGTGAAAGGTCTATGGTAGACAGTTTAAGGTAAAAGGTATGGGGATTAGAGAGACTAACAACAGGATCAGGTAGAGTGTTCCAGACATTTACTACTCTGTTGCAGAAGTCATATTTCCTACAGTTAAGATTAGAGTGAATTACATTGAGTTTAAATTACAGCCCTTGTGTTATTATGGCTGAAATTAAAGTACTCATTTACAGGTAGAATGTTTTGGTAAATAATCTTATGAATTAAGCATAGGTCGAAACGTAGACAACATAGTTTGAGGCTATCTAAACCTAAAATTTCAAGCCTGGTGGTATAGGGAATTTTATTTCGAGCAGAAGATTTGAGAACTCTCCTAGTAAAATATCTCTGGACCCACTCTAATGTAATGATGTCTGAAATACAGTGAGGGTTCCAGGCAGGTGAGCAGTATTCATGTATAGGTCTGGCAAATGTTTTATATGCCCTAGTTTGGAGTATAGTGTTACCAGAGAGAAAACTTCGTAAAATAAGAGTTACATCTCTTAATGCCTTTTTTGCAATGATGTTACAGTGAGCTCTGGGACTTAGATTTTTTGAAATGAGTACTCCTAGATACTTGATATAGTGTGGGTCAACTTTTAGATCGTTTCCAGCCAGCAAATATTTGATGTTCTTATTTCTATTTCCAATTTGCATGACTGAGCAGAGATTTGGAGCTTCCAATTGTTTGACGATTCAGATACATAGTCTAGGTCATTTTGAAGGGTAGCAGAGTTGTCTGTGGTGTTGAATAGTTTAACATCATTGGTAACGAGGACACAACTGCTTATAATTTGATCACAAAGGTCATTGATATAAAGCTGAAAGAGTGTTGGACCATATGTGGTGATCCCATCCAAGGTTAAAAAAATGTCAAGATGGCGACCATGATTGCCCTATAGAAGCCCCACTTGCATTTGAGAGCAATCAACCAATGGAACATCTTGCCTTCAGAAGTTGTGGGTGCTCCATCACTGGACGCTTTCAAAAAGAGACGAGATAACCATTTATCTGAAATAGTATAGGGTCTCCTGCTTGAGCAGGGAGTTGGATTAGAAGATCTCCAAGGTCTCTTCCAATTCTATTATTCTATGTTCTATTTGTATATACTGTATAAGCCTTGCAACCCTTGCAATGCATAAAAAAGGATGAAGCTGAGACTGAAGGCACGGAGTTGAGTATTTTTACATTTCCATCCCCTCCCCCACTCTGATCTCATCACATCTGAATTATTCTTGGTTTTCAAAAAAAGGTGATAATGCATGAGTTCTCCCCATAGATATGCCTATGTTTTATATTAACAGAATATGTTATGTGCAAGATGGGTGACATATGGAGTTCCATAGCTCTGAGCGAATGCTGAGTCTGAGAAAATGACTTCCTAAAAGCATATTTTAAGCACAGGAGAGAAGCTCCTCCTTTCCCTCTTCTAATCCAGCCATATGTTGTTTCTTTTCTTTAACAAGTAAGTCCCACGTGCTTTATACGGGAATTAGGAAAACATGCTATACTCCTACTCACATTGTTTTGCAGATCCAGTTTGAACCTCTTCAAGGACACAGAGACACAAAAAGTTGCTCCTGAGGTTCCAAAGCCTTTTGATAAAACCCTCCTTCCCAATTAACTGAACAATGTTGACTGGTGACATAATGAGGTAAAGGAATGTTACCATCTGACTGCAAAGGGGGAGGAAAGGAATATAGCTGGACAGGAACAGCCTGTTGTTGAAACATCTGTAGGTTTTGCCATACATTTTTTTTCCTGCTTTTGATCAAGCTCTACAGGTCTGTGGCAGCCAAAAATGGCACTATTGGCTAAGCAGTCAATTATTCATTATTCATCCATGAGTTGCAAACTAGCACATATGGTTCAATGATATGGAGATTCCATTAAAATGATTGCAGCTTTAAATAATCTGACACACATTCTGCCAAATTCTCTTTGCCATTCATCAAGTGAGACAAACTTTAAAGTCATTAATAAACACAGGAACATGCACCCTTAATTGTATATTTAAATAATGCTAGGGGCATTTCAAGACTAATTGACAAGTCCCCAGGCCTACAATGCAATCACCATGTGTCAGCTATTTGAAAGACTCCTTATGCATCAACACAACATTTACATCAGCCTCCCTCAAACTGGTGCATTCCCAGATAAACAAAACTATAACTTTCATCATCTGTAGACATCACTGTCAGTATTTTGGACCAGCATTGAATTTTCAATCACATTTAAGATTAATGGTAGAATGTCAAAACAAGACTATTGCTGTTATTCTTTAAACACCCTTTAAACAACAAGCACAAATTATTCACTGTAGTTGTTTTATTGATGTATTATTTATTCTACACCTGCTTTGGGCACGAAGACAGCTGGATGAACTTGGGCCATTCAATTTCTCTCAGCCCTAAGAAAGAGGCAATGGCAAACTATTTCTGAAAAACCTTGCCAAGAAAATCTCCAAGAATTGGAGATTTAGAAAATCTCCAAGAATTGGATATGATTGAACAGAACTTTAAAAAAAACATTCTGGAGATTTAGATGCTGATTGTAGTATATCATCAACCAATGCAAATTAAAATCTCCTATCGTGGGAGTCATCATTGTAGCAGCCCAAAGTCTCTAGGCTGTGAACCCGATTTTAAAGGGGAGTCAACTACGTCCAAAACAGTCATATATCCAGAGAATCATGAAGATGTAGTCCACTTATGACAACCAAGGGTGTATTTGGCCTATCTGATATCCACAATAGCCACCTCCATTTGCCAAACTGGACCATGAGACCTTGGAAGTTCCACCAGCTCCAGGAATACTCACAGAAGTAACACACCTCCACACATACCACTGACCTTCTGGCTATCATCATCTTCAACAGATGCCTGTATTATTGCCTGTACTCAGGAGACAGCTCTCTCACCCACCCCTTGGTATTTCACTGGTAACAACTCACCTTGGCCATGTTTAATTTCACTTTTTATCCCACATTCAAACATTTACAGCATGGATCCACTTGAACTTGGAGAATTCAATCTAGAGACCACAGAAAAGGAAGACTATAGCTGAGTAACGTCAGAATATTTTTGGCAATCAAACTCTTAAATATGTGAATAAATTTTCACAGAGTTATAAACAAGATAGATCACTGAAGGATAATTCTCAGCTGGTGAAGCAGAAGAGTTGCAGTAGCAATTTCTGTCCTGAGTAAGAGGAACAGAAATGTACCCCAAACATTCCTGTGGTGGTACATAATATCAAGAGCCACTAAAAATTCAGAAGCATCAATTTTGCACTTCCCTGGTTAATTTGTAAGCATAGGTCATCCATCAGGATGATGAAGATTACTTCCATGATAAATCTTAACTAAGATCAGTCCAAAGAGAATCAAAATCAAAAGTTTAATCATCTAGTAACTCCTAGAACAGCAGCACCACTGGCTCTTTTTTATTGAATGGAATATTGGACCCCAGAAAATAATTGCTAAAATCATAACTAAAACTGCTTTCTTAAACAAGGGCCTTTCCTGGCAGGAAACCTGAAGAATTTGGTTAGTTTAGCAGGTTGTAGTACCCAACTAACATAAGTTGATTTAGAAAGTTAAGCAGGGTTGAAATTAAAATCTTGAAATTCCATGATTATAGGGAAGACTTAAAAGCCAAAATGCTATTTTTCTAAAGCAAACTAGGAAAGGATCCAATGTCTTAACAGTGGCACAAATTAGTTTCCTCACATTATCCATTTATTCAGAAAAGAAACTATAAAATTGACTCAGAGGGATGTTATTAGATTATGCAATAGGGCCTCTAATATAGTATTATTCAAAGTGACATCAAGTGCAGCACAAATCTGATTGATCTTACCTATGGTTTAAAGTGTTTCCAATGGAGCTCACCAAGAAATATTTAGAAATATAAATACAAACATTCATATCACCTTAAGATTACAACAGCTTGCAGCATCTAATCAGCCTTAACCCCGTGGTGGGTTTCAAAATTTTTTACTACCGGTTCTGTGGACGTGGCTTAGTGGGTGTGGCATGGCTTCGTGGGCATGGCTTGGTGGGCGTGGCAGGGGAAGAATAGTGTAAAATCTCCATTCCCGCCCCAATCCAGGGGAAGGATACTTCAAAATCCCCATTTCCTCCCAATCAGCTGGGAGGCAGAAAATAGATGGGGGTGGAGCCAGACAGAATTTTTACTACCGGTTCTCTGAACTACTCAACATTTCCACTACCAGTTTTCCAGAACTGATCAGAACCTGCTGAAACCCACCTCTGGCCTTAACTGCTGTCAAAAAAGATAAGCAGGGTCATATCTGTAGTTCTTGGTTTATAGACACAAAAGCAAAATCCCAAAGTGAAAGACTAAATAGCATAGTTGGAAAGGCACCTCAGAGGAGGAACATGTATTTGCATAATATGCGATGAAGAAGAACCTCTGGGGATTTGTAAATAGGTTTTTTTAAAAGGGTTTTTAAAGGGGGGGAGGGAAGAGACGGGTGGGGGGAAAAACCCATCGGGGAGGGAATGTCCAGTCCCTGGGTTTGCTCACGGCGTTTTTCCATCTGGTCCGAGGGCGGGAGGGGAGGGGTGTGTTCCAGGTGTTGAGGGCCGTTCCATCTGTACGGTAAGTGGGAGGGGCAGATATGGCGGAAGCAAGGGGCCGTATCATTTTGGGGGAGCACGTGCTTGCTGTTTGAAAGCGATCACATGCTCCGGTCCCTTAGTCCTTCCCCGTTCCCCGGAAGGCCAAGACCCTCAGAGCTTGGGCCTACGGTTGATGTTGTGCAATGCCCGGTCCGTGGTCAATAAGGCCTCCCTGATCTGCGATCTTATTCAGGGGGAGTCCATGGACTTTATGGGCATTACGGAGACCTGGTTGGGCACAGAAGGGGGTGTACCCCTGGTTGAACTTGCCCTCTGGGTTTCCGTGCATTCCATTAACCAAGGGCCCAAGGTAGGGGTGGAGGGGTGGCGGTTGTGATTCGAGAAGGTCTAGAGTGGAGAGAGTCCACTGTGCCTCAGATAGCCGGTTGTGAATCCCTCCTTGTGAAGTGGGGCCATAGGAATCAGATGGGTCTGTTAATCACGTACCTGGCTCCTTGCTGCGTGACTACAGCCCTGCCTGAGCTACTGGAGGTGCTTGCCAGAGTGGCGGTTGAGATTCCCAGACTTTTGGTCATGGGGGATTTCAACTTGCCATCGGCCGGCTTGTTATCAATGGTGGTCCAGGAGTTCCAGGTTTCCATGACGGCCTTGGACCTGATTCAAGTAACTGATGGCCCTACGCACATCAGGGGGTCCACACTGGACTTGATTTATATCTCTGGACAGTGGTTTAATGATCTGGTATTAGGAGATTTAGTGACGGAACCTGTGTCATGGTCAGATCATTTTCTCCTCCGCCTAGACTTTCAGACCGTCGCTCACCACTGCAGGGAGACGGAACCAATGCGTTGGTTCTGTCCCAGGCGCCTGATGGACCCCGAGAGGTTCCTGACGGAGCTTGGGCCGTTCCCTGAGGATCTTGCCCATGGCACGACCGAAGAACTAGTTGCGGCCTGGGAACAGGCTGCGGCTGGGGCTTTGGACCGTGTCGTGCCTTTGTGGCCTCTGACCTGGCGCAGATCTCAATTGGCCCCTTGGTTCTCTGAGGAGCTGAGAGAGATGAAACGCCGGAGAAGATGCCTAGAGAGTTCCTGGAGGTCCAGCCGTTCCGAAGCTGATCGGACACTAGTGAGGTCTTTTTCAAAGACCTACCTAGTGGCACTGAGGGAGGCGAAATGTTCTTATGTTTCCACCCTCATTGCATCGGCAGATAACCGCCCGGCCGCCCTGTTTCGGGTGACCCGCTCTCTCCTACATCAGGAGGGGCGGGATGACCCCTTGCAGGGATGTGCCGAGGAGTTTAGTGGTTATCTATACGATAAAATCGTTCAGCTTCAGGATAGTTTGGACCAAAATTGCGATGATCCAAGTGAGATGACAGAGACGCGTCTTGTCGATGTTCTTTGGGATGAGTTTGATTCTGTGGCTCTCGAGGACGTGGACAGGCTACTGGGGAGGTTACATGCCACTACATGTTTACTGGACCCGTGTCCCTCCTGGCTGGTGCTGGCCACTCGGGAGGTGACACGAGGCTGGCTCCGGGGAATTATAAATGCTTCATTGTTGGAAGGGGTTTTCCCCGCCGCCTTGAAAGAGGCGGTGGTGAGACCCCTCCTCAAGAAGCCTTCCCAGGACCCAGCTATTTTGGGAAATTATCGTCTCCAACCTTCGCTTTGTGGCGAAAGTTGTAGAGAGTGTGGTGGCATGGCAGCTTCCCTGGTACCTGGATGAAGCTGTCTATCTAGACCCGTTCCAGTCCGGCTTCCGGTCCGGATATAGTATGGAGACAGCTTTGGTCGCGTTGGTGGATGACCTCTGGAGGGCCAGGGATAGAGGTTGTTCCTCTGCCCTGGTCTTGTTAGATCTCTCAGCGGCTTTTGATACCATTGACCATGGTATCCTGCTGCACCGGTTGGAGAGTTTGGGAGTGGGAGGCACCGTTTATCGGTGGTTCTCCTCCTATCTCTCTGACCGGTCGCAGACGGTGTTGACAGGAGGGCAGAGATCGACCGCGAGGTGCCTTACTTGTGGGGTGCCTCAGGGGTCAATTCTCTCGCCTCTCCTGTTCAACATCTATATGAAGCCATTGGGCGAGGTCATCAGTGGCTTTGGGGTGAGTTACCAGCTGTACGCTGACGATACTCAGCTGTACTTTTCCACCCCGGGCCACCCCAACGAAGCTATCAAAGTGCTGTCCCGGTGCCTGGAAGTACGGGTCTGGATGGGGAGAAACAGACTCATGCTCAATCCCTCCAAGATGGAGTGGCTGTGGATGCCGGCATCCCGGTACAGTCAGCTGCAACCGCAGCTGACTGTTGGGGGCGAGTCATTGGCCCCAACAGAAAGGGTGCGCAACTTGGGGGTCTTCCTGGATGGACGGCTGTCGTTTGAAGACCATTTGGCGGCCGTCTCCAGGAGAGCTTTTTACCAGGTCCGCTTGGTTCGCCAGTTGCACCCCTTTCTTGACCGGGATGCCTTATGCACGGTCACTCACGCTCTTGTCACTTCTCGTTTGGATTATTGCAATGCTCTCTACATGGGGCTGCCCTTGAAGTGCACCCGGAGGCTGCAGCTAGTCCAGAATGCAGCTACGCGGGTGATTGAGGGAGCCACACGTTGCTCCCATGTAACACCGCTCCTGCACAGTCTGCACTGGCTACCTGTGGTCTTTCAGGTGCGCTTCAAGGTGTTGGTTACCACCTTTAAAGCGCTCCATGGCTTAGGGCCCGGGTACTTACGGGACCGCCTGCTGTTACCTTATGCCTCCCACCGACCCGTACGCTCACACAGAGAGGGTCTTCTCAGGGTGCCATCCGCTAAGCAATGTCGGCTGGCAGCCCCCAGGGTAAGGGCCTTCTCTGTTGGAGCACCTACCCTCTGGAACGAACTTCCCCCTGGTTTGCGTCAACTACCTGACCTTCGGACCTTTCGCCGGGAATTGAAAACGTACTTGTTTATCCAAGCGGGACTGGCCTAAATTTTTTAAACTTTTTGAATTTTTAAATAATTTTAATTGGGGTATTTTATGAATTTTATGGGTTAAATTTGACAGTTTTAAATTTTCGGCCATTTATAGAATATGTTATTTTAACTTTCTGTTTTAATCTGTATATTGTATTGTTTTTTATAATCTGGCTGTACACCGGCGTGAGTCCTTCGGGAGAAGGGCGGTATAAAAATCGAAATAATAAATAAATAAATAAAATAATATCAAACTTCTCTTGAGAAAAAAAATTATTATCTACAGAGCCTATGACTATCATTAAGTGTTGTATCATTAAGTGTTAAATTTGTAGCCTATAACTATCATTAAAGTTGTAAGTGTTGTACCTTGATGAAGGTATCTTCTATATACACTGAGAGCATATGACCAAGACAAATTCCTTGTGTGTCCAATCACACTTGGCTAATAAAAATTCTATTCTATTCTATTCTAAAAGACTAACTATGCAGATGACAAGTTGTCTTCTAATACCAGCACCTGGGCAAGAGCCATTCTTCTGCTTCCCTCCCTGTGGAGATTGAAACAAATTTTCTATCACCCAAGAAAAATCATGGCCCTTTCATACACAGGCTTCATTCAGTGTATCAAAATAAGCTCCTACAAAACTGTTTAATTCTTTTCCCCACATACACAAGTTGTCTGTATTTCAGTCTAGTTCTTGGGAAAAAATGAAAGTATGATAAACTATTTGCGCTAGAGTAAGATAAATAGGCAACAGCTGAAATGTGAGTCCTGGCACCAGAGGGTTTTTGCCAACAGACCAAGAAAAAGTGAACAACTTAAGCAGGAATGAAATTACATGCCTCGTCTGTCTGCACTATGTAAGAATTTGAAGCCAACAAGCCCTGAATGATAGATCAAGTAATTCATCACTGTAAAGGACATTGCACAGTGACAACACTTGATGTTCTGAAAGATATGTAGCACATTGTCAACTGTCTTGAATAATATTGTACCACTTTGTGGAATTCAATTACACACACCTCAAAAGTCATTAAAGACCACAGTTGTTTCTTCATTCAGCCTTCCTGAACCTGTCCTGAATTTTTTCAGCAGATTAAAATGCTCGTAGACAAGGTGCCGTTTAACAATTTGCACTTGAGCAGCCAGCATCTTAGAAGGAAACTGAGAGGATTATACCAATCTTCAGTTTTAACAGTTTGTCCACAAAGAAGAATTATTATGACAGATCTTCCATCAAGGCATCTTACTAGAGTCTCATGGAGAAAAAAAATCAATGTCATATGTATAAGCCACTTCCTTTAGGAATAACATTTATCAAATATATTGTGTTCTGTGAGACCTGAATGTGGGGACTGGGTCAGAAATCTGAGAATTATTGTGGAAGGAAGAGTGAAAAGTGGAAAATCAATTTCATAGCTCCAAAGGAGGCAGCATTCATAGTACTGGGATTGAATGTCTTGTAGCCATAGTAACACTGATTCCTAAACAGGGATCGTCCTGCTCAATTCATCTGGAGTAGAGAGTGACTTGTCCATCACAGATATTCCCTTTCTTTTAATCTATTTTATTTTAGAGTTAAATGAATTGTGAATTGGATTTTTATTTATTTATTTATTTAACCAATTTATGTCGCCCTCTACTCAGCACATGACTCCTTGTGTATGTCACGTCTAACACATTATGATATAGAATTTAGCAGTTAGTCTCATTTTACTGAAATCAAAACTGCCCAGTGGAAAATGCTAAACCCAAGATTATGCAGTGAAATATATGGCTGATGAGAAAGTTAAATTTTGATCTTTAGTACCTACCAGTATTTTATTCGTTGGACTACATTGGTCCAGTAGGAAGGAATAGAATAGAATTTTTATTGGCCAAGTGTGATTGGACACACAAGGAATTTGTCTTGGTGCATATGCTCTCAGTGTACATAAAAGAAAAGATACGTTCATCAAGGTACAACATTTACAACACAATTGATGATCAATATATCAATATAAATCATAAGGATTGCCAGCAACAAGTTATAGACATACAGTCATAAGTGGAAAGAGATTGGTGATGGGAACTATGAAACGATTAATAGTAGTGCAGATTCAGTAAATAGTCTGACAGTTTTGAGGGAATTATTTGTTTAGCAGAGTGATGGCCTTCGGGAAAAAACTGTTCTTGTGTCTAGTTGTTCTGGTGTGCAGTGCTCTATTGCGTCCTTTTGGGGGTAGGAGTTGAAACAGTTTATGTCCAGGATGCGAGGGATCTGCAAATATTTTCACGGCCCTCTTCTTGATTCGTGCAGTATACAGGTCCTCAATGGAAGGCAAGTTGGTAGCAATTATTTTTTCTGCAGTTCTAATTATCCTCTGAAGTCTGTGTTTTTCTTGTTGGATTGCAGAACCGAACCAGACAGTTATAGAGGTGCAAATGACAGACTCAATAATTCCTCTGTAGAATTGGATCAGCAGCTCCTTGGGCAGTTTGAGCTTACTGAGTTGGCGCAGAAAGAACATTCTTTGTTGTCCTTTTTTAATGATGTTTTTGATGTTAGCTGTCCATTTGAGATCTTGCGATATGATAGAACCCAGAAATTTGAAGGTTTCTACTGTTGATACTGTGTTGTCAAGTATTGTGAGAGGTGGAAGTATGGAAGGGTTTTTCCTAAAGTCTACCACCATTTCTACAGTTTTGAGTGTGTTCAGTTCCAGATTGTTTTGGTTGCACCACAAGGCTAATCGTTCGACCTCTCGTCTGTATGCGGATTCGTCACAGAATTGTGTGCTCCACTTCACCTGCCCCAAAATAGACCATTGCTTTCAGGAACAACAGAAAATGTTGCTATATTGCCATGATGGACAAGTTTTGGTTACCTATATTTATTTTGTTTTATTTTATTTTGTTTGGTCAGTGTTATGGAAAGAGTCATTTTTTTCATCAAGACAACAAAATGATTGACCAATTGTCGAATAGCTCCATCCTGCTTTCTTCACTGTGTCCATGTTCTACTTTTATCTGCAAATAGAAAACTTTGGAAAGTTCTTACAAATCTGAGAGATGCCAACAGCCATTTCAAATTTCCCTTTTTTTCCAATCATGGCAACACAGAGAGCAGGGTGGACAGGAGATGCAATATGAAATCTAGATAAGAGAAAGACACAAATCAATATCAAAATTAACATAGGAAATAGGACCAAAGAATAGCCAATGGACACAAGGACAAGAAAGATCAATAGGGAAAGACTCAATTGTTGTTGTTTTTAAAAAAACCTCTCTTCTACTCCTTCCTGATCAGGACTCATGACTGATTAGGACTGGAGGATTCAGGGCCTTCATAAGCAGCTGCTGCAAATGCCACATAGCTAAATGCTGCAAAGAAGAGTTCATCATTGCTTTGCCCAGTAGTAATCTTTAGGGTTGGGTCTCAACAATAGCTGAAAAAAGATTATCTACAATTCAAGAAGCAAATTAGTCCCAAATCAGCAAGCATTACAGGAGTGTTTCTAATTTTTAGGAAATCTAAAAAAATACAGAAAAATATCACTGGTCTATCTAAGCCAGTACTGTGAATAGTAGCTGTGCAGTTTTGAGCATGATATCTTTCTTGAGGTGCATGGGATTAAATTTGGAATTTCTGCATACCGAGTTTGTATTCAGTCATTAAGTCATTAATGCCTCTTTATATTGGGCATTTCAGAGCATTGCCACAGAATTACATATAAGGCTGCCTTATTCTTTGTTTATTTAACCTAGCAGAGTTTCCATGCTCTGTTGCCATTACATGCTGTCTTTTATTTATTTTGTTTGGTCAGTGTTATGGAAAGAGTCATTTTTTTCATCAAGACAACAAAATGATTGACCAATTGTCGAATAGCTCCATCCTGCTTTCTTCACTGTGTCCATGTTCTACTTTTATCTGCAAATAGAAAACTTTGGAAAGTTCTTACAAATCTGAGAGATGCCAACAGCCATTTCAAATTTCCCTTTTTTTCCAATCATGGCAACACAGAGAGCAGAGTGGACAGGAGATGCAATATGAAATCTAGATAAGAGAAAGACACAAATCAATATCAAAATTAACATAGGAAATAGGACCAAAGAATAGCCAATGGACACAAGGACAAGAAAGATCAATAGGGAAAGACTCAATTGTTGTTGTTTTTAAAAAAACCTCTCTTCTACTCCTTCCTGATCAGGAGGACTCATGAACGATTAGAATTGGAGGATTCAGGGCCTTCATAAGCAGCTGCTGCAAATGCCACATAGCTAAATGCTGCAAAGAAGAGTTCATCATTGCTTTGCCCAGTAGTAATCTTTAGGGTTGGGTCTCAACAATAGCTGAAAAAAGATTATCTACAATTCAAGAAGCAAATTAGTCCCAAATCAGCAAGCATTACAGGAGTGTTTCTAATTTTTAGGAAATCTAGAAAAATACAGAAAAATATCACTGGTCTATCTAAGCCAATACTGTGAATAGTAGCTGTGCAGTTTTGAGCATGATATCTTTCTTGAGGTGCATGGGATTAAATTTGGAATTTCTGCATACCGAGTTTGTATTCAGTCATTAAGTCATTAATGCCTCTTTATATTGGGCATTTCAGAGCATTGCCACAGAATTACATATAAGGCTGCCTTATTCTTTGCTTATTTAACCTAGCAGAGTTTCCATGCTCTGTTGCCATTACATGCTGTCTTTTATTTATTTTTTTCCCCCACTTGTAGTAGGCAACTAAAGAATGTATCAAGTAAGACTCTATCACCATTTTCTCTCTTTTCAACAAGAGCAGAAAGACAAGTATCTATTGAAGCTGTTCTTTCTTTCAAACTCATTGTGAAGCTTGAGACTTCCTTTTTTTCAATTTTTAAACATGTATTTCAGATACCAAAACCCGTCCTATTAAACAATCAATTGGTGTACCAAACCAAGCCGAATGCTTATAAAAAATACAAAAATATCAGCACAAAACAGAACATTTTTAATTAAAGATGGGGATAAGAAGATGAATAAAACCATATGACCTTATGTTCTCTTTATTGGGTAGATGTTAAAACAATCATTCTAATTCTGAAGTTCAAGTATTGGTTTTCTAAGAGGTTATTGCAGGCCACTTCCATCTATCTGTCACCTCCCTCCCTACCTACCTGCCTACCTACCACAATCCTGGGAAACTGCCAAATGTTAGCCTTCTGTTGTGATCTTGCTCAAAATCTTGCTCAAAATCTTGCAAAAGTTCAGATCTTAGTGATTTCAACAGTTTTTCACCGTTAAGATTTTAACATTAATTTTGGGGCCAAGTGAAAGCTGTTTGGAAAATTGGTTATTTTGTGGTGCTCGTATTGTCAGATTTATACAGTGGCTACCAAAATCTTACAATGGTGATCTAGTGCACTAATCAAAGAAAACCATCTGTGCTAGAATGCAATTATTTGAAATATCATCTAACACAATGTTACCATCACTAGGCTAAATCTAAAATGAAATACTTTTGCTAGATAAAGCCAGCAAAGAAATTAACTGGAAATTAATTATACAACAATAGCTTATAGTGTGTTAAAATGTAATGCTAACATGGTTTCAGGCTTTTCTGGTTCCAAATAGTAAACAGATGACACCAGACAATGCAATGGCTGTGCAGCACAAGTTTTACAAGGAGGAGAAATCTTGTTGGAGGTGTGGGATATAGGAGCTGCTTCAAACCCATCTTCAAATATTGCCAGTTCATTAATGGGAATCAAAAGAGATCCTTAGAAAATAAAAGATTAAAAAAATACCTATTGGAAGAAGAACTTTCTATTTCATGAACCAAATTCTTTAGAGCTAAGTAAGAACTTAAAGTGATCATGGTTCAGCAACAGATATGTAATTTAACGCTATTTTTATTATACTCTTAACTTAAAACATTCCATATCATGTTTTTTTCCAAAATGCTAAGTAACAGGAAAACAATAATCAACAAGTAATGTTATCCAATTAACCACATAGTACAAGTTCTTATTATAGATACACTTTGGAAGAAAACATCAAAGCTTCTGTATTAGATTACTCACTCATTGTTTGAATCTGTTGTAAAGCTTTATTTTTCATTTGCTTCCATAACAACATATAACTTTTACTTATGTTTATTGGTTTCTAGACGTCCCCCCCAAAAAACGGAATAAAATGGTAGCAGTAATAATTAATAAAATATATAAAAGCACAATGTAATTAACTGTGCAATAAACAATATTCTTTTACTATGTTATTTATTTATTATTTAATTCATTTCTGATTTTTTATCATTTTGCTAAAGATGTATTTGTCAAACAAGTAAATCAATGTAAGTTATACTGCTCATAAAAACAAAAATTTGGCAGCATTAAGAACAGTAGAACCGCAGTTATTATTTATTACGGCTGCAAAAAAAATTAGTAAAATCTGCAACATTCTTCTTAAAAGTGTGTGTGTTCGACAGTATTAAATCTCAAATCAATATTAATAAAATAGAAATGTATTTATTTATTGAGTTTATAATCATTGCTCTAGGCAAAGCTGGCCTGTGGCTGTAATAATAAAAATCGAAAACAGAATTTTAAAAATCACACCAATCAGAAAGATATCATAAAAAACCTTAAAAAACAAGATAACTTTCTTAAATAGTAACTTTGTACACTTTACCACAAAAACTGTTTTAGTAACAAAAAATAATCCTATTGCAAAATAATACAATATATCCCAGTAATTTATTATTGTTGTTATTAACATACAAATATTGAGATGAAAGTTAAGCTTGTTTTGCCAATGATGTCTGTGAAAAGTTCTTTATTCTCTCCTAATGAATTGTATATATGTTATAAAGTCATAAATTGTTATACTTTAAAGTCTTTCATAGAAACTGAAAGAAAGCTGCTTTAGGAAAAGTGTTAATCTTTTGACAGATGATCCATTAGTGCCTCTTGGCACACCTTGTCTCATTACCAGAAGCAGTTACATGCTGAGCCAATGACAATCTCTGCCTGGGAAGCTTATCCACCAAACATTGTTTTTCTGACCGAAAACAGGTGGTCTTATGTCCATATGTTAGTTGTGACATAGGCAGTTAGGGTAGCATATGAACCTCTGAATCTGTCCTATCTCATTCATCACCAGTCATGCACTTATACTTACAGCATTGCCCAGGGCTCTAGGGAAATGAAAAGAAATTCACATACAATTCTCCTTGGGAATCAAAACACCTAGATGACATGAAACATTTAAAAGATAAGGAAAACAGGAATTAGAGTATGAAAATGGAATTTTTAGTGTATTTGCCATTAAGCTTAAGACCATTAGCAATAAATGGGGAAGAAAATTTTCCCATGATTCACTTGGAATATTTTATATGTGAAATAAACACCAGGATCAAGCTAATGCAACTCAGCACAGAAAAATATTAACCATGAAAGTATGGAGATATTGAAGAGGCAGTGTGACACAATATGAGCCAGCCTTCAGAACAGGATAGCACCTTGTTCAGGATGTGCCTCAGATAAAGCTGAAGCCCAGATCAAAGGGAAGAATTTGGAATATATTTTTATTTACCTAGGATGGAGCAGACAAGTCTGAACCAACTTAGTTCTTATTCCAAGATTTTACTAAGCCCCATGCTAAATTTCCTTTCCTGGTACTTTTAGTCATGCTTGATTGCCTCATATGGTTATATCTTGCTTAGAAATGTCATATTTCAGTCAGCTGAACGTTAAAGGTGTAGGCATTTATGGTTTTCTGATGTTCAACGAGGGGAGAAGAGAATTTCAATGCTCCCAATCCTGTTCCAGACGAAAGTATGAAATCATTCTGGACTATCACCAGAAAATCATGCATTGGCTAAGATTACTTCCAGAGCTCAAAGCCAGGTTCTTGAATCAAGTTATCCGTTTTACATATATGCACCACTACAAAGAGAAGAAAATACATCATCAAAAAGGACAAAGAGGTAACTGATCTGCATAATAATTCTGCACTGTAATGTAAAGAGAGAGCTGAGCATTCAAAAATAATTACTCTAACTTATATAAGGAGAAAGATCTTGCCTTGGTGGGGAAGATTATTACCAGATGCTTTATGTACCTGCTAAGCCTGCTGTCCAAATAATGCTGCTAATGGGCAACTTCATCACAAACACATTTTCACACCAGACTTGAACAGATCTCCAAATACAAGCTGTCTCACAGTTGGGAAACATTATCTAACAGCTTTTCAAAGAATTAAAATCAATGGACACTATCTTACCTCTGACTTGGCTCAACTTCCCAAGTCTCTTGTTCCTTTTAATTAAATAAAGCAGTTTTTGAGTGATGAGTGATGAGTACGCAAAACAAGACCACGTTGTAGGAATGGAACCACCGGGTATATTCTTACAGTGTTGTTTCTCTCTTTAAAATCAGTCCACTAACTGCTGATACTGGACTCAAACTCAGCTTCAAGAAATGGTGAGTTCACGGTTAAAATATGCCTAAACTCACATATTGATTGTCGTTAGGAATAATTCTTATAAAACTGTAGAGCTTATCCACATTTAACATCAAATAACTGATAGCATTTGCAGTTACACTTTTTTATGATTTTATTCTACACATCTGTTTCAAGTATAAGTTTCTGGAAAACACCTAATTTTTTTCTAAGCTTCTTTTTCTCATGAGAATTTTTTATTTCAAGGCCTGACTGCTCCAGAGAAAAGATTTGCTCCAGCAGGAAACACTGGTACTGCTGATGGGGTTGGCCATCTTCCTTCCCACATTTTCCTGAAACACTTTCAAACTGTTCTTAGCAGCCTAAGGGCTAGAACATTGCCTCTTCGTTAAAACTGGAAAATTTATTTGTTTTCTTTTTAAACATTCTGCCAAAAGTTTTCAGGATGGTAAATTCTATGGGCAAAATAGAATATATTGCAAGTGTGGTACAATAATGGAACCACATCTGTTCACCTGCAAAAAAAACTAAAAGTCTAAATAAAACACACCAATGCAGATATATCCCTTCTTTCAAGAACCTTGACTACTTTTGCACAAATTGCTAAGCCCACCCTTGAAAGACTTTGCAACACACTTTTCACTTATTAGGCATCACTGGGGAGATTCAGAAAAGGAGATTTAGGAAAACACTAGCTACATATTCCCTATAAACTTTACTTAGATGTTCTAAAATGTGACCATTCATGAATCCTTCAGACAGAATTCAAAGTTATAGTCAAAATTAATTTGCTTCTGTCTCTTCCTAAAAACTTTTTCAAAATAATTTGGGGAAATTTGGGTTGCCAGATTTGGGCTGCAAAAATCCAGGAGACCATCAGAAAATACAAAACTTTTCCAAGTTTTTGTGATCCAGATCTAGTAACCCTACCTTTTGGACTATTACAGTTGAATAGTAGGAGGAAAAAGTAGGAGAACAGTTGTTTGATGCTCACTTCTAGGTTCCATTGTGAAAATTCCACCCACTGCCAAGCTTAATTTGAGGACTGCAAGTCCCTTTTTTTAGCCAGTAACCCTTGCTATAAGTTGTGTTAAACCCTTAACCTGTATCCAATTTGCAAAACTGATAAAAATTACAGAAAAGGCATGCTCTTGTTTCTTTTAGTAGTACAGTGAGCTTCTAAAGCCCAACCACCTTTCTGTAGATGGCAGCATTATTTCCGGCAAACACCACCCTCAAGAAATTAAACAAATAAACTTTTCAGAACCACACTATATAATACAATTGCTGAGATGTCCAACATTTCTCTCCTTTACTATCAGGCTATCCTATTGCCATCACAGATTGGCAAGATATGCCAATCAGGGGAAAAAAGTATTTTGTAGAAATGAAGTAGTTTTATTCCAGAACAAAATACCCAGATTTTTAAAATCAAAATGAAAACAATTGGACTTTGTGTAATAATTCTATGTCAGTACAGTAAAAAAAGTCATTATATGTTTCTCCTTTTCTCAGAAAACAAGCCATGGGAGTACCAGCACAAGCCTAGATACCAAAGTTTTAAATGTATTTAATTTAAACCAGAGCACAAACTCCAAAATGTGAATGAGTGAATGAATATTTATTTTAAATGTCAAGGAATGTAAAACTGTAGAAACAGCAAAGAACCAGGAAAGGACCAAGGCGAAATGGACCAAGAAAGAATATGTAGGTTGTATTGAGTTGAACCAAAGAAGACCAAAGAATCACATCTGGGTTATAGCCAAAACATGATGTTGGGGAACCAACAACATATTAAGAGCCTACTGCTGAAACATTTAAGATGGCATTACCTGAGAAGCATGGGTTAGAAAAATTTTCCACCCTCTTACAGGTTCTTCAAATCATGGGTCCATCTTAGCTGGAATAAAAATATTAACACAATATACCTTGTGACTACTAATCTGGATTCATCCTGAGACCCAGTTTGGCACAAAGGCCACAAAGCAGGAGATAGTGAGTTCGAGTCCGGTCTTAGCTATGAAAGCTAGTTGGGAGACTTTGGGCCAGTCACTGTGTTGGATGTGTTCACCACCTTGAGTGATTTGTAAAAATAATAAAGGTGGAATACAGGTAGAAAATAAATAAACAACAGCCATGTGTTGTGCACTATTTGATTGTCTGCTTATATTACTTATAGTTTTGGGATCTCCAATTCTTAAAAAACAGGCTAAAAGGTTAATCAGTGCTGGTATGATTTCTGGGCTCTATTCAGTATCATAGATCAAAAGAAGCATTGGTATCCTATTACAAAATAAGAGTTCACCCGCAATTCATATAAATGTTCTCTGGAGATTACTTCTAAATGCAGATTGATCCTGTGCATGCTTCCTGTGAAATAACCCCCACTTCTGACTTATTGGAATTATGAATATTAGCTTCCCTAGCATACTATATCAGAAAGTGTCTTAGTTTAACATTCAGTTTAGCACTCAGTTTAACCCTGGCCATTAGCCAGTTGCTCACAGCCATTCTCTCGGTGAACGTCTTGTTTCATAAAGTTGCCAGACAGTTTATCATTCTCTGTATGGCCTCCTGTTTACAGAGTTCATTCAACCCAGTCATATTTTGAAGGAATGTATGAGTGGATAGTCTTGTAATGGGCCTCCAAACAGTTGTGGATTTGGCAGCTATCTGAACAATCACTGTGAGCTTACAGATGATCCATGTACAAAACACCTCCATACAGAGAAGGAAATCCTAATTGGCCCAGGAACTTCATGAAGCGATTCACAGTGCATTCACACAACTGTCAAAGTCACAGCCAAGAAGGAACATTTCCAGTGTGTGTTTGCAATGGGAGATGGGAAAGCTGGTGACCCTCTCATCAAACTTTTCAATATGAGAAAACTCCCTCTTTTGAGTGTGGATTTATGGCTTATGTTTTCTCTCACTGGCATTCTCCCTGCATAAAAAAACCCAAAATTTTCTTTTCTTTTGGAAAACAGAACCAACAGAACCATTTTCCTTCAAAATGGAAAAAAAAATTGGTTAGAAAATCTGTAAAGTAACACTGGCCTAACATGAATGTTGACCTCATGCATGCTCTTTGACACTGAGTGGAAGTCTTTGACTTAAATTGCTGTAGTTGTTCCCTAATATCTCTTCTTCTGGCAAATATCACAGGCAGGGAGCTATGTCTGTGTACCCTGAATCAGGCAAGAAGGGTTGCCTTGTATACTTGTTTTTCTGGTCAGTTTTGTTCCATTTGTTTCATAACAAAATAAAGGAGGAGAGAAAAGAGGTCAGATGCAATGTGCCATTTCCTTCTCAGGCTGTAAAATCTTGAAGTAATCCTCTGAATGGATACATATGGAAAAGTCACCTTAGGTCAACAAATATTGGAAAAAATAATAAATTACCTCCCACACAAACTTCTACTTGGCAGGAGTTTTCCAAAATAAGTCAAACTATTTACAACCACTTTTTTTGAAAAGAATGCCAAAATAATCACACTCTTAACTGGCATATGGACCATAATAGTAACATTATCAAGGTTTTTGGCATTAAGATGGCTCTTTCTGTTGTCTAAACTAAGATTTATTCTCCTGATTTCTAGCTAGTTAGTCAATCTTTTTGTGTCATTCTTAAAATACCTTGTATGTTAGAGGTTTTTTTTTTAATGGTTTAATGATAAAAGCATGGATTAATTCTTTCTAGAAATCTTCAAAACTAGATAGCTTGTTGTTTGAGATATTTCTGATCTGCATTTCCAGCATTAAATAAATACTGGCTTAGATTAGATGAATAAAAAATATTTTTTATTCCAGAAGTATATATATATATATGCCTTTAGGGAAACAGAGGGAGGGGCATAATTCACTCACAATGGAAGTCTCATCCCTTTCAAAAAGGTACATATTAAATTAAAACAGTAAAAAAGTTAATAAGTATATGTTTGTGTATATGTGTATATACACACACAGACCCACAGTTATCTGATACACTTATAAAACTATCATGTTTTTTTTAACAGTTTTGTGTAAATGATTCCCATATTTTATTAGATTTATGCACACAAAGCCTACTTCTGTAGGCAATCTGCTCATAAGTAGCAAGTATAAATTAGGTCTTTAATCCATTGAGAAAATGAGATCAGAGAAATTAGTTTAATATTTTTTTCAACTTCCAACTTCCAAAATAATTTTATTTCCATCAGAAATTTTCTATGATTTTAATCCTGTTTCTTGTTCTCTTTGTCTACATTCTTTGCTGTTATTGCTTTTATTTGGTACTATTATCTTATAATATTTATCCTACTCTCATTTTTTTCAGCATTTATCCTCTTAAAAGCATTTTTGTCATCCACAGTCACTTCATTATTCCGTAAGTGTTTTTCATAATTCCCCTTAGCTGAACTGCATGTTTTTGTTTACACTTTGCATTTCTTTTTATATTCTTTTATAAGCAAATTTTTTGTTCTTTTACTTACACTTATTTTCCATCTCTTCTTTTGGGACAGTAATACTTTCTCAAAGACATAAATAGATTTTAAAACAAGATTTGTACTTCGTCTTCATGCAGTTATTCTATTTGTATTCTAGGTTTTTTTTATAAATTTTCTTTTCTTCCATGTTCACTTTTTCCCTGTGATCTACTCTTGCCATCCCCCCGCCAAAATGATCAGAGAGCAGCATTTCACTGCTATATCTTTTATTAAACCTCTCCATCTTTCATAATAAACAATCAAAACATTTATGGCTTTTCATTCATTCCTTTTCTATGTGTATGCTTAAATTCTGTATTCAAAACATATATTTTTAAAGCAGATGCTCAACAGATTCTCAGCATTTTCATTCATTTTTAGGTTTTTGAATGACCCAATTACCTTTTCTGTATCATCTCATCTGGTTCCCACCAATCTATTTATACCACCTAGCAAAATGTTTTCCACCAGATAACATTTAAAACATTTTTCCATAAAACTAGTCCAGTTCTTCTAGCATCATCTTTCACCGTAATCTAAAATGCAACTGTCACAAATTTATAGATTCCTACTTTCATGCACACCCAAAACCACTTAAATGGCACCAAATCATTTTTTTTTCTGGTTCAAATTTTGTTACATTCATCAGTCATAAACTATACTTTCACTTTCCTGCTTGTATTCATCCATTCATTTGTTTTTCTGCACAAAAATCAGGCTACATTTTTCAGACCTATTAAATGCTTCATTTTTCTCTTAGTTTGACTGTCATGCAAAGTCTATATTTCTCTTTCTTTCATTTATTAAAGTGTTTACTTTACCATTAACCACTTCTACATTCCAAATTACAGTTTTTTATATGCCATAATCATCACCAGATGGACCCACAACATTTGACTTTTACCACCCATCATGGCTTTGGTCAATTGAGACTTTCATAAAATAGTTTTTAGCAAAACAGAGAAGGTGTAGAACAAGTTATGAGCCATAATCACATATGTGATATTCAAATATGGACACTACCAGTCATGCTTTGGCCAGTGTGTCATGAGTGCAACCAAACTCCAGTTTTATTAAAACTTGCTATCTATTCTGTGCAAGTTAGGATCTTTAATCTAGCGACTACTGTGGAAGGCAACATATTGTTGCCCACTTTTCAGCAGTTAGGAGTTATTGACCTCAGTATTTTGATGCACATTTAGGGTATGAGTATTTCTTTATATTACATGCTAGAATTGAAAAGAATCTCAATACCACAAACCAATTCTCACTATTACGTTCAAGACTCCCAAGAATTTGTCACATTTCAGATTCACTATTGAATTGGCTCCCAAGATAGAATTAGGAGGGAAAGAAAAAATTAATTATTGATAGTTAAGCTCCCTCTGAGGCAAGACAAACATATATTTGAAGAGACATGGGTACTTAAGGTAGATGTGTTTTCTCATTCATCACATTTTGAGATATACCCATTCTCCCCACATCTCTACCCCCCCTTCCATTTTAGGGTATATATGTCTACAAAACATAATGTGTGAATTGACCCTGAGAGAACCGCTGGGAGTGCAATGACCTTTTCCTTACTGAAAGTCTTTTGAGTCAAATACTCCCTCAGGTTCTTTTTAGAAATTTAAATAGCAAAATCTTCCACCGCATTCCTTGTGTTAGCACTATGCAATCTGTCACATCTCACTGCTGTGGTATGCCTCCTGATAGCCTCATGAAAATGTATTTTTCTTTAATCTAATCTCATTACTTCTACTTACCAGGAACACCCCAATTAAGTTTTTATATTTTTAGATATGCCTTACTAAAGAAAGGAAAGGTTAACATCTTCAAAACAAAACAGAGGGACAAGCTTTGTTTTATAAATGGGGCCTCTAGCAACATAAATCTAACCAGACATCTTTTAATACCTTGTTATCTTTCAAAATTTAGCAGTGTAAAAATGTACAGCATATTATTATATTTCCAAATCTGGAAAACTGCCATGGAACAATCTGTCGTAAGCAATTTAATTCATCACACTGATGCCAGATTCAGAGGGAGGCATAAGGAAATGGGAGAAGCCAGATTTATTCCTCTCTGCTCTCCCATTAGCCAGGCCCAATCATCCAAGTTTATAAAAGGTGGGTCAATTAACTCATGGTGCAATCCCCTGCCACTGGTGTTCCCACATGCTTCTTGGCAAGCAGGAGACAGCAAATGGAAGACGTTGTCTGGACTTCTCTAGCATTAGCATATGGCAGATTAAAGAAGCTGCCAGATCCTGAAGTGTTGGCACAAATGCTAGGCAGAGGAGGCAACTGATTTGGGGTTTAAGGAAAGGACAAGTTCAAAGTTATTAGTATTAGTTTCCAAAGACAGCACATTTCTTGTGGGTTTTTCCATCTCAGATGCTAAAATAACATGCTTGATCTTATTTTCTGCCTAGTGATGCTATAAAAATGAGAGTTCTGGTTTGTAAAGCATGTGTTCTACACCAAGGTATATTGAGAATAATAGTTAAACTGTCTTCTGCACATTGTCTTCACTGTTTGTAGTGTTTGCCAGCCTTAAAGAGCCAAGCAAATCACTGGAAATCATTGACAAATTTATATTTTCCACAATGTCATTCATTACTTTCAATTCTTTCATATTCCCATGTTTAGAAATGCCCACATAACATGTTCACATATTCCCTGCCACTCTAACCTCAAAATCAGAAGCTTCTAAACATGGCCACTTTGAAATGACACATACATAACATAACATAACATAACATCAGAGTTGGAAGGGACCTTGGAGGCCTTCTAGTCCAACCCCCTGCCCAGGCAGGAAACCCTATACCATCTCAGTCAGATGGTTATCCAACATTTTCTTAAAAATTTCCAGTGTTGGAGCATTCACAACTTCTGAAGGCAAGTCGTTCCACTTATTAATTGTTCTAACTGTCAGGAAATTTCTCCTTAGTTCTAAGTTGCTTCTTTCTTTGACCAGTTTCCACCCATTGCTTCTTGTTCTACCCTCAGGTGCTTTGGTGAACAGCCTGACTCCCTCTTCTTTGTGGCAGCCCCTAAGATATTGGAACACAGCTATCATGTCAGTCCTTCTTTTTGTTAAACTAGACATACCCAGTTCCTGCAACCGTTCTTCATATGTTTTATCCTCCAGTCCCCTAATCATCTTTGTTGCTCTTCTCTGCACTCTTTCTAGAGTCTCAACATCTTTTTTACATCGTGGCGACCAAAACTCGATGCAATATTCCAAGTGTGGCCTTACCAAGGCATTATAAAGTGGCACTAACACTTCACGTGATCTTGATTCTATCCCTCTGTTTATGCAGCCCAGAACTGTGTTGGCTTTTTTAACAGCTGCTGCACACTGCTGGCTCATATCTAAATGGTTATCCACTAGGACTCCAAGATCCCTCTCACAGGTACTACTATTGAGCAAGGTACCACATATACGGTACTGGTGCATTTTGTTTTTTTGGCCTAAATGTAGAACCTTACTTTTTTCACTGTTGAATTTCATTTTGTTAGATAGCGCCCAGTGTTCAAGTCTGTCAAGATCTTTCAGATAGTACTTGTTTAGTGACTGACTTGTTTAGCAACCATTTGCAATTATGATGCTGATGAAAAGTAAGTGTATTATCAATCCTTGCATTTACAATCTTCACAGATCTATAAAGCAAAGGAAGGCTTATGTAGGCTCATAAACATAGTCACAGTTTCTTCTGTCTGCTTCCCTTAACAACTGAGATGCCAGTACCAATTGTGGACTCAAAAGGGGACTATCTGTATAATTGTGTTATTGTAAAAACTAATTTCTAACTGATAGCTTTGCCTAGCAGAAAAGTGTGGCTACTGAGTGCAGTAAAGCTCATATGCTATTAAATACAACAAATAAACAAAAACATCTATTTAGGCAAATAAAAAAAATCATCCATGGAGTAGTTTATTAAAAAGAAAACCAGTAGAGTAAATTTATCGTTTTCAAAAGACTAAGATTTTATACAACCTATTTACTTCTCTCAATATGCTAAGCAGACAAGCCCTATGAAAGCATCAAACTGGTCCTTTTATAAATCACAGCTTTAATTTGAACATGCTGATGATCCTTTAGAACAGGGTAAATTTGTCTGCATGCAAAACTGTTGATTAGCATGGTACATTATTGGTAGAGTTCAAAATGTCCTTCACTTTCTGCCTCTAGGGAAGGCTTTACTCTGCTTTAAGGGGTGGAGAGTGGGGAATGGTTCTTTGACATAGCTGTCATTAGTAAAGTATATAGTTGGTGTGATATTACCCAACAGATGGAAGGTAGAATATAGGCAAAGAAAAGACTAGGCAGGGGATCAAGCAGCACATGAAAAG
Organism: Ahaetulla prasina; assembly: GCF_028640845.1. Classification (NCBI taxonomy): domain Eukaryota; kingdom Metazoa; phylum Chordata; class Lepidosauria; order Squamata; family Colubridae; genus Ahaetulla; species Ahaetulla prasina. Next base: position 54,437,468 of record NC_080539.1, read on the forward strand.
CCCTATCAATAACCCCTTCCCCCACTCCAGCCTTCAAATGGGAAAGAGGGAAGGATGAGTCAGAGTTAAGCAAATCTACCATATAATTAAGAGAATGTGGAGAATCGTGTAAGCATAGGGGACTCAGTGGTGTCACAGATTCTCTGCCTTCTGAAATTTATAAAATCCTCTTGAGGTTTGCATGAAGTAGATCAGCCCATCCCAAATCCTGACCACCCAGGTTTTTTTGACCAAGTTGGTTAGATATTATGAAAGGTGAAGTTCTACACATCTGAAAGACATTCAACCAGAAAAGACCATAACAGATAAATCAAAGATTATTTGATCTGATCAGTGGAGACTCCCTAGTTTAACATTTTCTTTTCATCAGTGACTATCCAGATTCTGTTTATTCTCAGAAAAAGACAGCAAGGACTACATCAAATCTTATCCTTGGTTCACAATCTTATGATTTTATATACTGAAATTTTGATCAGTGAAAAAGAAACCAAATTGAAAATGGGGCTAGAGAATTCAAAAGCATTCTTTACTATTCTTTTCATGATGCTTTTAAGCTTCTTTTGGTGCTGTTTATATCTGGACTAATTGTAATTCCCATTTTTAGACTTTATAACCTGTTCCTCTAATTACAGGGTAACGGTTCCATGTTCTTGAGATTCTAAACCCAGGTTGTGTAGATGTTGGGTTAATCCATTCAAGCTTTTTTATACACAGGCATGCAACTATTCTATCAGTACAGCAGGCATTTAAAAGAATATTATTTTCCCTACAGAGGAAAATTTGAGATGCATCCTATAACAGTGTCTAAGATTGCACCAGGACTATTTTGCACAATAGCAATAGCACTTAGACTTAGATACCGCTTCAGTTCACAGCCCTCTCTAAGTGGTTTACAATGTCAGTATATTTCCCCCAACAATCTGGGTCCTCATTTTAGTGACCTTGGAAGGATGGAAGACTGAGTCAACCTTGAACTGGTGAGAAATGTATTACTGGCAGCCGGCAGAATTAGCCTATACTGCATTCTAACAACTGTGCCACCCTGGCTCATGTGTTCTATCCCTAAATACATTTTTTATCACTAAGTCTTTCCCAAATATTTATTTTTTAGGCAGGAAACTGCTTAGTTAATTACTTATCTATCTTGTTGATATAGAATCAAGGCCAGCTTGATTATGCACAATACTGGCTGGCTTGAAACTGCAGTAAAGCATTTTGTTGTTCAAGTAAAGCAGTATGTAGTTCAAGAGGTGACTCCTTCATTTCTTTTCAGATTGTGCAATTCAGTTCAGTCACTTGGCTCCCAAAATATCTTAGCTTGAGTGAATTCTTAACCTGCAAGATTCATTTCTTCAGGGGTTAAGGAGACCCATTAGCAAAGATTTGCCAAAAAAACTTCCAGAGATTCTGCAGCCAGCACTCTGAGCCAGCTCTGACTGTAACCAATGGTATGTCAGCAAATAATTTGTTTTCCAGGCAGTGATATAGTTCAGTACTAAGCAAAAGTGGCTTTACAAACTTTAGTTTCTGGTATGTAAAGTGTTATAAACTGTCATTTTTCACAGTAAGAAGATGAGATATTCAGGAGAAAGAAATTTTATTATAAAAATTGCTTGCTGTGAATTATGAACTTTAAGCTATTTATTGTTACTGAAATAAATAAAACTTAGTTGCACAAGCTGTTGATCAGGGTGTAAAAAAGCTGCATTTGTGGACTTCTGGTCTTAGACAGGCAAAAGTATGACCTGAAATCTATATCCACTGAAGGGATTTTGCCGAGTCTGTTTTTTCATAGCACGTAGAATTGAGTGCTTTAATGTCTTAACATCCTGTTAGCTCTATCAGCCTTTAAAACCAGAAGCCAACATTTACATTTTCTAATGACAAGATGCTCTCTCTCTTTAAGTATATTATGACATTAGCACCTATTCCTCTTACTTGTAGCTCAATGCTATTAAACAGACTGTAAAATAAAATTTCAAGGATATCTATATTTGGTAAATGTAAGACAGTTACTAACAGGTTGGGGAGTGTTACTTCTTAAAATGATTTTCAAGAAGATTCATTATTTTCACAGGATAATAGACATAGTATAATTAACTTTCACCAATCTGGTGATCTCCATATGTGCTTGATTACAGGAATTATGATCCATACTTCCTGTGTTGTCTGAGAATCCCAGAACATGTCATCTAAAGGTAAAGGTAAAGGTAAAGGTTCCCCTCGCACATCTGTGCTAGTCAGTCCCAACTTTAGACATCTAGAAAGTACTAAACTGAGGGAAATTTTAGTGTTTCCACGTAGGAAAGAATAAATGAACACTCTATATAGAAATTTATTTATGTTTATCAACTTTCATTGTTGAGAGGAAAGATTGCCTCTGTTGGACACAGTTTGAAACTACAATACCCAATGTCTATCCCTAACAAATATTATGCATTCCACTTCAGTAAGAAAGGATCCTATACACATGATCCTATCTAATAGAGAAAGAACAGCTAGGGAAATGGCCAATGAATTTGTTTCCTACAGGCAGACATTTCAAAATCTGTTTTCAGACAACAGCTTCAGAGAGCCTTAGAGGAAGCAAATTATATGCACCCTTTTCAGTCAGAGTTCAGAACTGTATAAAATATACATATATATACATACAAATATAAAATATATAAAATATAAAATATAAAACGCTCTCGTGACGTCTCGCCTGGATTACTGCAACGCTCTCTACATGGGGCTTCCCTTGAAGGGCATCCGGAGGCTACAGTTAGTCCAGAATGCGGCTGCGCGGGTGATAGATGGAGCCCCTCGTGGCTCCCGCATAACACCCATCCTGTGCAGGCTGCACTGGCTACCTGTGGCCTTCCGGGTGCGCTTCAAGGTTTTGGTGACCACCTTTAAAGCGCTCCATGGCATAGGGCCGGGTTATCTACGGGACCGCCTACTGCGACCAGATACCTCTCACCGACCCGTGCGCTCTCACAGAGAGGGACTCCTCAGGGTGCCGTCAGCTAGGCAGTGTCGTCTGGCGTCGCCCAGGAAGGGCCTTCTCTGTGGGGCTCCCACCTCTGGAACGAACTCCCCAGGACTCCGTCAACTTCCAGATCTTGAACCTTCCGTCGCGAGCTCAAGACTCATTTATTCATCTGTGCAGGACTGGCTTAGACTTTTAAATTTAGAGGGGTTTTAAATTGATTTTAATATTTATATTTCTATTTTTAATAATTGGTATTATTAATTATTGGCATTAGAATAAGTCTTTTAATGATTATTTTAATTTGTATATTGATGTTTTTATATGCCTGTAAACCGTCCTGAGTCCTTCGGGAGATAGGGCGGTATATAAGTTTGAATAATAAATAAATAAATAAATAAAATATTAAGACAGAATTGATTGCACTTCTGGATTATCTCTGACAGAATTGGGATGGTGCTCATATATTTTCACAGGATAATAGACATAGTATAATTAACTTTCACCAATCTGGTGATCTCCATATGTGCTTGATTACAGGAATTATTATCCATACTTCCTGTGTTGTCTGAGAATCCCAGAACATGTCATCTAAAGGTAAAGGTAAAGGTAAAGGTTCCCCTCGCACATCTGTGCTAGTCAGTCCCAACTTTAGACATCTAGAAAGTACTAAACTGAGGGAAATTTTAGTGTTTCCACGTAGGAAAGAATAAATGAACACTCTATATAGAAATTTATTTATGTTTATCAACTTCCATTGTTGAGAGGAAAGATTGCCTCTGTCAGACACAGTTTGAAACTACAATACCCAATGTCTATCCCTAACAAATATTACGCATTCCACTTCAGTAAGAAAGGATCCTATACACATGATCCTATCTAATAGAGAAAGAACAGCTAGGGAAATGGCCAATGGATTTGTTTCCTACAGGCAGACATTTCAAAATCTGTTTTCAGACAACAGCTTCAGAGAGCCTTAGAGGAAGCAAATTATATGCACCCTTTTCAGTCAGAGTTCAGAACTGTATAAAATATACATATATATACATACAAATATAAAATATATAAAATATAAAATATAAAACGCTCTCGTGACGTCTCGCCTGGATTACTGCAACGCTCTCTACATGGGGCTTCCCTTGAAGGGCATCCGGAGGCTACAGTTAGTCCAGAATGCGGCTGCGCGGGTGATAGATGGAGCCCCTCGTGGCTCCCGTGATAACACCCATCCTGTGCAGGCTGCACTGGCTACCTGTGGCCTTCCGGTGCGCTTCAAGGTTTTGGTGACCACCTTTAAAGCGCTCCATGGCATAGGGCCGGGTTATCTGGGACCGCCTACTGCGACCAGATACCTCTCACCGACCGTGCGCTCTCACAGAGGGACTCCTCAGGGTGCCGTCAGCTAGGCAGTGTCGTCTGGCGACGCCCAGGGGAAGGGCCTTCTCTGTGGGGGCTCCCACCCTCTGGAACGAACTCCCCCCAGGACTCCGTCAACTTCCAGATCTTCGAACCTTCCGTCGCGAGCTCAAGACTCATTTATTCATCTGTGCAGGACTGGCTTAGACTTTTAAATTTAGAGGGGTTTTAAATTGATTTTAATATTTATATTTCTATTTTTAATAATTGGTATTATTAATTATTGGCATTAGAATAAGTCTTTTAATGATTATTTTAATTTGTATATTGATGTTTTTTATATGCCTGTAAACCGCCCTGAGTCCTTTGGGAGATAGGGCGGTATATAAGTTTAAATAATAAATAAATAAATAAATAAAATATTAAGACAGAATTGATTGCACTTCTGGATTATCTCTGACAGAATTGGGATGGTGCTCATATATTCTCCCAGTATTTTCAGTACTATTAGTTATGGTATCCTTCTAGATTGGCTCAAGGGGTTAGCAGTGGGAAGGACAGTGTTGTTGTGGTTCTCTTCTTTCCTCCAGGGCAGATTCCCGGGAAAGATCAAGTTTGAAGCCCCTAGTTTGGTTGGTTTCTTCAGGGCTCCATTCTCCCCCATTTCCTACTTAAGCCACTGAGTGCGGTCATCCATAAGGTTAGGTATTATGAGAATGTTGGTGATATTCAGTCATGCATCTGACCAAGTCATGTTATCAAGATTCTGTCTCCGAGTCCACAGACTTTGGGAACATATATGGGGAAGAACAGGCTTAGGTTTAACCCCCAAAAAACTGAGTGGCTGTGGGCTTTAGGGCTTCCCAATCTAGTGACTTTCCATCATTAGTTTTCCATGAGGTATCACTGTCCCAGAAAGAACTAGGTTATAATATGATGACCCTCCTGAACACTCCGTTTCTATTCTAAAAGTGGATAGCAGCCATGACCAGGATGGCCAGTGCAGAAATCCTTCTTGTGTGCTGATTGTATTTATAACAATAGCACTTAGACTTATATACCACTTTACAGTGCTTTACTATAAAGTGTAAACCTGTAAACCTCTCAAAGCGGTTTACAGAGTCAGCATATTGCCCCCAACAATTTGGGTCCTCATTTTATCCACCTTAGAAGGATGGAAAGCTGAGTCAATCTTGACCCTGGTGAGATTTGAACTGCCAAATTGCAGCCAGCCAGAAGCCACCTGCAGTACTGCATTCTAACCACTGTGTCACCGTGGCTCAAGGATTAGTGGTCCTGCTCATGATCACTCATGCCTTGGCTACTTTCTTTCTGAGTTTTAGCAATTTCCTCACTTGGAAGCCCACAGGGGAGTTGCAGAATATAGCCGCACTGTGGAACATCCAAGTAACACTACTCACTATGAGTGAGCTTTTTGGTGCAATTCAAGGTGCTGGTTGTCATCTACAAAGTACTTCATGGCATACAGCTGTGTTTTTTGATTCTCTCAATTATTTCTGCCTGTTTCACAAGTTCTGAAAGAGTGGGCTTGTTCCAGGTCCTTTCTATTAAACAGTGTTATTTGATTGGATCCAGGAAACATCCCTGCTCAGTCATTGAGTCCTTGAGGAGCACCCGGAGGCTCCAACTGGTACAGAATGCGGCCGTGCAGGGGATTGAGGGAGCCCCCCGTAGCTCCCATGTAACACCTCTCCTGCGCAGGCTGCATTGGTCTTCCGGGTGCGCTTCAAGGTGTTGGTTATCACCTTTAAAGCGCTCCATAGCATTGGACCGGGATATTTATGGGACCGCCTGCTGCTGACAGTTACCTCCCATTGTCCGGTACGTTCAGTGCACGCTCACAGGGAGGGCCTTCTTAGGGTGCCGTCAGCTAGGCAATGTCGGCTGGCGGCCCCGAGGGGAAGAGCGTTCTCTGTGGGGGGGCCGGCTCTATGGAATGAGCTGCCGGTGGGACTCCGTCTCCTCCCTGATCTCCGGACCTTTAAACGTGAGCTCAAGACTTTCTTTTTTCACCAAGCGGGGCTGGCCTGATTGATTTTAGTATGGGGGGTTTTAGTGGGTTTTAATAGGGTTTTAATAGGATTTTAATTTTTGATAAAATTTTAGCTAATATTTTAAGTATACAGCGGTTGAATCAGATTTTTAAACTTATTATAGTATTTTAATTTGTTTAGGATTTCTGTCATTTTATTGGCTGTACACTGCCCTGAGTCTTCGGAGAAGGGCAGTATAAAAATATGAATTAATTAATTAATTAATTAATTAATTAATTAATTAATTGGGCCCACCCTGTGAAACAACATATTATTATTATTATTATTATTATTATTATTATTATTATTATTATTATTATTATTATTATTATTATTATTATTATTATACCGCCCTTCTCCCGAAGGACTCAGGGCACATATCCCTTGTAGTCCTGGGGTGGCCCCAAATCTTCTGGAGTTACATAAAATATTGAAGATCTGTATTTTTTCCCTCAGGCATTGGACCAAGGAAAGACCAGTATTCTGCTTTAATTTTTCGATAGGTACATTTATGAGTGCAGTTTTTTTCAAACATAAGTTCTCTTTTGTAACTAATCATTGTTGTCTGCAAGGAACTTTTAGCACTGAATTTTTAAAAAAAAAATCTAAGAAAGACAAATTTCAGCAGAGATTGATGTCAGCATTCACCCTTCTGTGAAGTCCAGTGAGGGCTTATTTTTTTCCTTTTTTCTTTTTGGTGAAATTGTTCTATAAACTTAGTTACATTTAGTTTAATCTTAACATTCATTTCTCAATAAGGAAAATAATACGGTTGATAACCTAGCTGAATTTTTTTTTGTCCATTACTAAGATGACATCACACAAAGTCAAAATCATTATTTAACTCTTTATTACGTTGTGCTAATTAGAGACTTCACATAGAGACTCACAAACTCTGATACAAGAAGGGAGGAGAATACTTGGGTGCAAATGTATTCATAAAATCATATCAGCTTTTGATTCTAACTACTGGTAATTCTCACTTAACAACAGCAAATGAGACCAGAATGTCTGTCGCTAAGCAATTCAGACATAAAACCCATTGTCATGTGACCATTTCACTTAACAAACGAGAGTGCAACTTCTAACTGGCTTCCTTATTTTCTATATTTCCTAGAATCTGACAAGGAAGGTCACATATTGTGATCACAGAACAGTAAGACACTGCAATAGTTAGAAATCCAAGGCAGTTGCTGAACACCAGGATCATGTTCGCATGACCCCTGAAATTCTGTGATGGCCAGTCACAATGCTTATTCATTCAGTACTGTTGAAAATTTGAACAGTCACTGAGTGAGTGGTTATGAAACAAGAACCACCTGTATATGTTCTTTTGGCTCTTAACAGACCTATGATATATCTAGTAAGCAACTTAAACAAAGCAATTATCAAGCTTGCCATATATTTCTTCAACAGCTTTGCTTAGAGAAAACCAAATGTGGATTGCATCATCCTTAGTATAAAGGAAGATGGAATACAAATTATTATTAAAAATAACTTCTAGTAGCTCATTGTTGTTTTAAAAAAAATTAAAAACAGAGCTATGTATGATGATCCAGATGTAAAAAAACGGAGAGCTAATTCATTTCTATATATTTAAATAATTCTCTTAAATTGGTAACAGAATTTCTTAGCACTGTAAAAAAACCATGTGGCTGATTTTCATGTGCCTCCTATGCCCACAACTCTAAAAATAGCTAGAGGCCACTACAGTCAGGAAAATGGGGAACACATCATCTTGAGGATCTTAAAGCGAACTAGCTACAGATGTTTTTGCATTATGAATCTCTTCTAAGATACATTTATGGCTGTTTAGCATCCTTCTCATCAATCTGAAAATTTCCTGAAAGACAGATGTGCAGAAATTATGTCTCCCCCACACCCTAAGGTTCACTTAGCCATCCCCTTATTCCATTCTATATGTGATATCTCCATTCAAAGATTAAATGGAGTTAATTATGAGAAGAGGAGCATACCCTAATTATTACCATTATTACATTAATCATTTCTATTAAAAGAAAAAGACTGATTATTCGATAAAAAGCAACTAAATCTGGCCATGATCTATACCTGTTTGAGGGATGATGTATCCTTATTATCAGCAGTTGATCTCCGCACAACTCCCTTTCTGCTACTTGGAAGTTTCTGAGGACTATAAGACTTGATAGATTCCAATATGATCCTATCTAATCCCCATTTCATGGCAAGATGTGCACATAGAAATCATAAGCAGCCACCAGAATTTGAAAACCTCAGTGATGCAATTTGCAGCTTAGAAAAAAGAAGGCCATAAAACACATAAAATGTATTTTAAGATACTTTCTGGAAATGAGACAGGATACATACTGTAAAAAATTAATTCAAAAATATATATGGGATACTTAATTCTGTATTGGATTTTCACATCGGACCTTTTTAGAAAAAATAAAAATATGGGGAAAAATGGGTAAAGTGGATGGTTGAGTAAATGAAACTTCAAAGTGGCAATAATTTGTCAGCACAGAGGAATAATAACTGGGGAGGACTTAAAGGAGCTCAGCATTATACGTAACATATAATTAGAACCCGACTGCTCTCTTCTTCATGCCTGCCATTTAAACTTCAGGTTCAAACTATGTATTATTTTATTCCACTTACACTCCACCTGAATCCAATTCTCCTGACTTTCCACCTGACTTTCAGTAGCTCACAATAAAATGATATAAAAACAGAAAGATACAAAACGTTAACCAAAGAAGGTACAATAATAACTACAAAATCATCATTTAAAAAAATCCTGGGTGATACTGTGCTCATTGCAACTTTCATAATCCCCCACTTGCTCCCCTTTGCTTACATAACCAATTCCACATTTATTTTATTGAAGATATATAGATTATCTGTAGCAGCAGATTATTAGTAGATGATCAGTCCACAACCCTCTCTTCAGAACATGACCCTTTCCTTCCCTTCCCTAGCCAAATCCTCTAACGCATGTATTTATTTATTTATTTATTTATTTATTTATTTATTTATTTATTTATTTATTCATTCATTCATTCATATTTTTATACCGCCCTTCTCCGAAGACTCAGGGCGGTGTACAGCCAATAAAACGACAAATCCTAACAAATTAAAATACTATATCAAGTTTAAAAAACTGATTCAATCGCTGTATACTTAAAATATTAGCTAAAATTTTTATCAAAAACTAAAACCCTATTAAAACCCTATTAAAAACCCACTAAAACCTCCCATACTAAAATCAATCAATCAGGCCAGCCCCGCTTGGTGAAAAAAGAAAGTCTCGAGCTCGCGTTTAAAGGTCCGGAGATCAGGGAGGAGACGGAGTCCCACCAGCAGCTCATTCCATAGAGCCGGGCCCCCCACAGAGAACGCTCTTCCCCTCGGGGCCGCCAGCCGACATTGACTAGCCTAAGAAGACCCTCCCTGTGAGCGTACACTGGACATACCGGACAATGGGAGGTAAGTGTCGGCAGTAGGCGGTCCCGTAAATATCCCGGTCCAATGCCATGGAGCGCTTTAAAGGTGATAATCAACACCTTGAAGCACACCCGGAAGACCACCGGCAATTGGCTCTAGATAGCTAGTAATAAGGTTCCTCTTTTGTTTTAATGTTATAATAAAAATATTTTTAAAATGAAGGAAGTTTATATACATTACCTATATTATATCTTTTACATCTGGCCTAAGACAATTCGTCTTCACTCAGTGAGGCCCAGGCAAGTCAAAAGTTTAGACACCCACCCTCTAATGCAAGGGTGTCGTCACAGTTGTGTCATGTGACGTATCAGGACTTTTTTCCCCTTTGCTAAACTGGGCATGGGTGTGGCCAATACAAGACGCATCCAGCCTGCGGGCTGTGAGTTTGACACTTCTGCGTTGGCTGCTTACAGTGGAAGAATTCTGAAAACAACATGGATACTTCTTCTGTTATAGAATTTGTTATTTCCAGTTGGCTACTCTCTGAACCCTACTTTCAATTCTTTGAAAATGCTTACACTTGCAACTTACATGCTAGAGATACTGTGATTTGATGAGCAACTTCCAGACTCTGGGATTCTCCCTTCATAGAGGTCCTTCTTCTCTTTGAAAGAGCACAGCTGGATTGGACAGCACTTCAAAGAGAGAACATCTTTAAGCACAAGGTTGTCCCTCTGTAAATTAGGACACAAAACAAACTCCTAAGTCAGCACACAAATAACAATTGTCAGTGCAAAAATTAATTCTAACAACATTCCAACAAGTTTTTTCCTCTCTTGTCTTCCCTCAATCACATGCATTTTATTCTTTTTAAAAGTCTACTATGTACAACCCTCTACATGGGACTGCTGGGATGAACTCTATTAGCAATTTGAGACTGACATCATTTCTTTGTACAAATCCATAAAGTGCTCTGGAGTTCCAATTTGAATCAAGCAGCAATTTTTGTTATTGTTTGAAATGATGGCAATATTCATTTCCTCACTGTAAATCCCTGTAAAACTTACAGAAAAATAATCAGGACATAGAGGGTTTTGTGTGTATGTTGTTTGTTTTTAACTTACAAGTAATATAAGACTTTAGATCAGGGGCCTCCAACCTTGGTCCCTTTAAGACTTGTGGACTTCAACTCCCAGAAGTCCACAAGTCTTAAAGGGACCAAAGTTGGAGACCCGTGTTTTAGATTATGAGCCAGCAGGTTTTCCATTTTATTTTTCTACAACTCCTAATAATTTAAACTCTATGTTTGGATTACTCATATTCAATATGGTATTTGTTTTAAAAGAAATTTACCAGTGAGAATGCCAGAGCATTTTGGGCAAGCAAAAGCTTAGAATACGGAATAAATGGAGAATGGGTGAGAGTACCATTATGTATGGAGAGGAGGTTAAACACATCTACGTGGTAGCCATAACCACATGATCAAAATCCTTCTTGTTACATGCAATGTTTTCAATGATGCTAAAACGGGTCAGCAATTGATCATCCAGTCACACCTGCTAGTGTGACATTATGAACCACTCTTCAGATGCCCATGAACACAGATAATATATTTAAAATTACTTAAACAGCTGCCCCAAGAGTAGATGAGCAGCAAACAAACATAAAAACAAATAAATAACTGCATTCCTGTTACAAGCGTGCCACGTTTGGCATCTTTAAGAACGTGTATTTAAACTGAACTGGCCTCATTTAATAGCTAGAATCATCTAGAATCCTCATTTAATAGCTAGAATTATTCTAACAGATCACATCTGGTTTAAAATTAAAATTTCCAACTATTGTGTCTGATTGGTGTTTTGTTTGCTTATCTACCAAGTAACATGATTAGTTACATATTTAGTGTCATGTGTAAATAAATAACTTTTTAAAATATATCTACAATGATTTTTAAAGAAGTACAGATAATGAACCTGGGCTGTTTTTATCCTACTTGTCAATGATATGTATGCAAGAGCAACTTTACTGCAGAGGAATAGGCAGATTTAAGGTAAGTGAGTCTTTTTTTCAGTATGACCAAATTAATTTTAATTGGAAAAAGTTAAATATAAATAGTTTGCCTCCCTGTAAAAATCGTGTAGGAATGGTTTTGCATTAAATGTCTTGGATCCAGCCCCTGGCTTGAATTTTAATTGTTGGGCAAGTTACCCAGGGAAATAATTAAATATTTTCTTAAGGTTAATCCAAATGTTCTTCTATGGAATGTTCAGTGTGGTTAGTGGAAAAAAATGCAGTTTGGATTCTAAAGCAAATTGCCAGGCAATTAAAAATCATGCTTAAAAATCATACTAAAAACATAAGTACATGTTTTTCTTTTGCCGTTCTGATATTTTTTTAACCAGCCTTGTTGGAAGCAGGAGCAGAAGAGACTATTTCATTAACGATTGTATATTTCCACCCTGGAAACTTTGTGGCTTTCAAGAAATTCTGTGTCTACTTTCAGTGGAGAAATAAAGAGTTAGTACAAGTGAAACAAAGAATTCCAGGTTTTCCAAGTTATGGGAGGAAAATAAATCACCTGACATTTACATTAGATATATCACTGTCTCTTCTTTCTTCAATGCTTGATTCTCACAGTGCAACTCCAGTTGCCTCCCTATGGGTTGTGGTTATTCAGAAGTTTATTCCTCCATTCCTTCCACCCTTCCTCCCAATACACACATACACAAATATACCCCTCAGATCCCAGTCACATTTTATGATGTCATGAAGACTGTAGGCCTCAGCCTGCGTAATCAGCTCCACAGCACACCAGGATGCTTCCTGTTTCAGCCATTTGAGAAGCCAGGAGAGTTTGTCTGCACCGCAGAAAAGAACATGAATTACCTTACCTCTGTGTACCCTAACAACCCTTACTGTACATTTTACCACATGCTCAATTTATATTCAGAAAAGGGGGAAAGAAAAAGCTCAAGACCCTGAAATAATACCTACAACAGAGTTCTTATGAACCCAGGATAATTCAGACTGTGAACATAAGTCCTCATGTGAGATCTTGATATGATTCCTGTCTATTTAAACTATCCAGAGATGGTGGGAATAAAATAAGACTTAAAATACATTCCCCTGACAGGTAACATCATTACATTTTGTTGATATTTCAGTTTCAAGGTATTATCAATCTCTTTGTGGAAAGATCCCTAAGATGCTATAAAACTCATGAGTAGGGCTTTCTTTTTTTCCCTTCGGTGAGACTGAGAACAAAGCCAGATGGAACTTGTCTTAATAACTTTTTGCTTCTTGCACAAGCAGCTGGCAAGGAATCTCTACTTGATGGTGGGGGGGTTCTTCACCAATGCAGACACAGGCAATGCAAACAAATATATCATGATACTTGGAATTGGTTTCATCCTGAAATATTTTTTGATTCTCTGATATCTCTTTTGTTTTAAAATGTCTATGTTGCTGATTTGTTTTATCAGCTTAATTGGAAAAATACGTTTTGAATCTCAAGTGTGCCTTTTGGAATTGGCAGCAGGGCTGGTGTCAGCAGCTGTCATCTTCAGGCAGCTGTTGGGCTTTAAGCAGTGTTGGGATTCAAATAATTCAACAACCGGTTCTCTGCCCTAATGATTTTTTTCAACAAACTGCTCAGAAAGTTAACAACTGGTTCTCCCGAAGTGGTGCGAACTGGCTGGATCCCACCACTGGCTTTAAGGTCCCACTATGGGCCACTGTGTCCCACTTTAATTCCCAACTTGCAAGATTATCAGGCAAGAGCTATAGTCCATAGTCAAGAAAGCCCCCAAAGTTAATGTCACACAACTTTTTAATAAAGTATTGTCCTTCTCTCCTCCCACTGTGTAGCTTGCTTTGTTCTTTTTCTCCCCCTCCTCCCCACACATGTCTGGGCAGTTTTTAGCAAATGCATCCAAGGGCTTTCATTCAAACCAGATAGTGTACCAATGATGCCTTGTAAATATGTTCTGATCCGGATTTTAAAGTCATAATGTAGAAATAATCAATGCCAATCAATTCCACTTAGGTATTTTTTATTATGGTAAGGAAGATGGCTTGACCTGAGAATTTTTACAAGTTGTGGCTGTTGGTTGTTGCATATTTATACTTGCAGATAGCTATGTTTTTTGCCTTTTTTTTAACTTTCTTTGTAATATCCTGCAAGAGGACATCTTGATTCTAAGAATTTGGGTTCTGAGTACTTCTGCCTGGTCCCACAAGTGTTCTCAATAGTTTTTTCCAACATTTGTCACATCAGTGAAGTCCCTTCATTTCAGGCACATAATAAGAAGATATGCCAGAGAGAGAAATATAACATGGTCTTACTAGCAGTATGGTTCTATTGTTGTAATGAATCACTCCAAAATTTTGGAATTCAGTTGTTCATTGCTACAATTTCCTATCATGTATTTTATCATCCTCTATTGTTTAGTGTCCTGAAGGTGTGCATTAATTTAAAGTGAATTATATTATGCTTATTAACTGAAAAGTAACTTTTTTATTAGAATAAAATTGTAACTATTACCTTTTTAATAACAAGTGCAATTTTTCATATTGTTCACATTTCTTTTTATAGCATGTGCTCTCTATGTCCTTTCTGCTAGACTGCACTTCCGTTTCAAAGAAATATTATAGTGAAAATAAGACAAAAAAGAATAATATGATTATCCAAAGCACCCAACTTCACTGCTAAACTTTCCATTACCTTCAACTAGCTTTGGATTAGTCCCATCGTCTATCATTTCCAATTTATTTCTGACACTCATCCAGAAGAAAGATACTTGTCCAAAATATATTGAATACTTTTCAGATACAATACTCAAGGTCATTACAATGTACATCTTATATTTTGAATGTAAGCAAGAAGAAGAAATTAGAGATAGCAACATTTTAAAATTTGCTAAACCTAGCTACTCAGTTTTCAAGGTTTAATAAGTTTCTCATAAATATAGCAAAACATACAAGTTTATGATGCTTACATATTCAAAACAAATGTCAGGACATGAAACTAAATCACCTGTCATATTTCTCTTCATGCTGAACAAAAGAACTGTTTACGTGCCAAGAATTAATTTCCCTCCTCCTCCTCCTCTATTAGAATCTCTTCCTTAGTATCAAATAGGAAAACACTGGGACATTAATAGCCTTTCCAAGTTGATGCATCTCAGAGAGTTTGGATTACAACTATTCCTGCAGCAATTTTTACAGTCTATGGAATATACAAGGCCAGTCTGTAATGCATTTCTTCTTTTTAACATCTTGATAAACTTTTTTATAGGCTGAAAGCTATGGTAGATGATTTTTAAATCTGGGTATTATTATTTGTTCCCAACAATGTGAAGTCACAGCTGCAAGTTCTTTGTCCTATGTTGGCTTTCATGCTCATCAAAAACCTAGGATGTTTGCAGTCAGTCAGCATGCTACATGTATGGATCCAAGCAGTGTGGCCTTTTGCAACTGGCAAATGGAAGTTATGTCAATGTACAAATTTTCTAAGTGCCATCCAAGATTTTTTTTAATATGACACACAGTGTTTCAATAACTACAGCTAGGTTTTGCCATAACCTTTCAATTTTAGATTTTAGATCTTGATACTTTGTAATCACCTCCAATTCTTTGTCTTCTATCCTACATCCTCTTTTCTTACCACACTAATTATCCACTCTTTGTTCTTTTCGCCTAAGTTAAACCTGGTGTGCTATGAGCTAAGACTTTATCAACATAAAGTCTTCAGAAATCCCAAAATATTTTAACCTGCTTATTTTTTTACTAGTTTTTCAACTCTGTTTCCCACCGATTTTTCATTACTGGTACATGATTGTTTTTACAGAGGTTCCACCAAATCATTTTGGCAACTATGTTACTGTATGTTTTTTAAGGCCAAACTATCCAATTTAGTTTGTGTTTGATTAGTAATTTCAGCAGTGTATCTTATCATGGGTATTACTATTGATGGCTTGGTAGGTGTTTCCACTGTTTAGTTTTGTCTTTAGCACATTTCTCGCTCTTTGGATATAATCTTTACTAATCATATTTTTAACTTTTTAACTTATCTTTACTATAATCTTTATTGCTGTTAGTTGCGAAGTCGTGTCCGACCCATCGCAACCCCATGGACAACATTCCTCCAGGCCTTCCTGTCCTCTACCATCCTCTGGAGTCCATTAAAACTCATGCCTACTGCTTCAGTGACTCCATCCATTTACTAATGATATTTTTAACTTATCCATCCTTATGTTATACAACTGTAAACCGCCCAGATACTTCTAGACTGCTAATTAACTGATTTTTGTTTTTAATCTTCCTATATTAATACTATTAGCTTCTCAGAATCTCCACAATAGAGCATTAGATATACTGTACATAGTATATGTATAGTAATAACCAATAAACAATTCCTTGGGTCACATGAACAGAAAAGAGAGATAAGGATGTACCATAGATAAGAGTGCACTGAAATTTTTTCTTCCAATTTCTTTTTCTCAACAACCCCCAGCCATATGTAATGTATTTTCAAACTTGCTCTCTTCAAATCTTTGCCAGCTTTTCCCCACATACCAGATTTGGTCTAATTTTATAATTTTTTTAGAGAATTATCCAACTGTGAGACTGATACAGACCCAATCTTTACATCATTTGTTTTCAATAAAGAATATAATTTAAGCTAAGTTTAAAAGATAATTAATATACTATTTAAAGCCTATCATTATACATAAGCAAACCAGGCATTTAAAAAATGTGTGCCAAAACACCTTATATAGATGTGCAGTACAAATAATATCAGATCAGCATAATTTAGAAACCTATTTTTGTACCATTTTATAACTAGTAACCTACAGAACAAATCTCTCAGGAACTGTTTCTCTGTTATTTGTAATAAGCATAAACAAAGATAGCAATGGCACTTAGACTTATATACCACTTCACAGTGTTTTTACAGCCCTCTCTAAGCGGTTTACAGAGTCAGCATATTGCCCTCAACAAGATGGAAGCTTCAGAATCCTCCCCCCACCCCAACAATCCTCCCTATATCCTTGCCAGAATAAACAGAAACTATTTCCTTCTTAAGTCCTCTAGTTTTCCTTTGCCTCACTTCCTGCTTATAAAGCATTGTCGCCCAGTCACCTCTAGCCTCTTGCACTTCAGCACATCACATTTTTCTTGCATGCGTACAACATTCTGCTTCAGTGGCCAGAAAACCATTTTAATTATTAATGTTATTCCATTCTCCCATTCCCTCCCTCTGCTCTCTTATACAGGCATTCCTCCTCTATCTGTCTTAATGTCCATATTGGCTCCTAACTCAATTGTGCAATGCAGGTTCATAAATTTACCACTCACTTCCTCACTGTAATGCCCTCTTGGGACTACTTAGCAATCTCTTATTTTCTTTTAATTGTGCAGAAATCTGTGGGAGAAGTTCTTGCATTTGTGCAGATTTTTGTGGATTACAAAAAGCTCAGGGAAACATCTGAGCAAGCATTGAAGTTTCTTCATAAGTAAGACAAATAAGTAACTACCAATAGTCAGTGGTATAGCTTCCCTACAGTTGGAAATATCTATTTTAGGAAGCTGCAAAAGTCATTTAAGATTGTACCAATGTTGGCATTAATAGGTTTAGGACTTTACTGTGTACTTAGGCTTGTAATTCTATAGCTGGACAGATATTTATTCTGGAAAAATTCCATGTTTGAGCACATCATTTCAGATCAAACTCAGTTCCCCCATAAAACAATCAAATTAGTTTTGAGAGCTCTACAGACACATGTATGTGAATGAGTGTGCAAAAGACGGAAAGGGAACATGCATGCCTTTTGTTTATACTTCCCTAGTGCCATCTAGGTGTTTACTGTTCAATGGAACATGTTTGATTTAAATAGCCAGCAGTAAAATTGTCTAATAAAGTTGAATTTAACTGGCAAAAGAAAGTTCCTTCTTACAGCAAATAATTGGAGGGAGCTAGAGATAGCTGTTTTTGGAGCCCAAGGCTCCCATGGCAAAAGCAGCCCTGGTCCACTTTATGAAAGACAAAGAGGGGCTTCATCTGTTAAGGATGTCCTCTGTTTCAAAAGTAATCTAAAGCACCAGAGGGGCCCCACTTGTATTATATTTGGGGCAAGGAAGCGAGGCCCCATCCAGACAGACAACTGACACCACTGCTTGTTTTCCGCAGATTTTTGATTAAACCTGTTTTACAGTTCATTGATATGGGAAACCTGAGAGTCTCTCTCCTCTACCTAGCACCCAAGAATGCCAAAGCAGTATCATTCTTATGTAATTCACAGTTAGCAGAGAACTCCAAAGGGGAAGAAATTTAGAGAAATTATTCTAGCAGCTTTTCCTGTCTGGAGAAGAGGAACAGCTCTGGGGTTTTGTTTTGTTTTTGCAAGAGAGAAAGGCAAAAGCTTTCTTCACTGATAAATGGCTATAGTGCAGGAACCTTTTCCAAAGCAGCCCCATCTGATATAATTTAATAGCCATTTACTGAGAAAAACAGGCAACCAGGAATTAATTTCGTACTATTACGTGATGACAGTAGTGGTAGAGGTTATAAAAGGCCAACGTTTTCCATTGAAATAAAGATATTATTCTTCATTGCAATTAATTGAGACTCATTTTTTACAAAAGAAATTTATCAGTATTGAAGATCAGAAACATACAAGTATTCCACCACTGCTCATCAGTTTCTGTTTTAAAAAAGAGGTCCATACATTGGAAATGAGCCTTGGTGGCAAAGTGGTTAGAATGCAATATTGCAGACTAATTCTGCCGACTGCCAGAAGTTCGTTTCTCACCAGCTCAAGGCTGACTCAGCCTTCCATCCTTCCAGGGTTGGTAAAATGAGGAGGGGGGGGCAATTTGCTGACTCTGTAAATTGCTTAGAGAGGGCTATAAAGCACTTTGAAGCAGTATATAAGAAGTCGAAGTGCTATTGCTATTGGAACTGGCTGACAGGAGAGAAAAGATTCTCACTCCCAGGCTGCCCTTGGGTTTATCTTGGTTTCTCATTTTAATTTTTAACTTCTTATTCTCAGGTGATTGGTTTTTTTTGCATTGCTCAATTTTTATTATATTGTATGCTGCCCATAGTCACTATATAAGTGAGATGGGTAGCATAGAAACATAATAAATAAATAAACATTTTCAAAATATCACAGCAATATCACCAGCAATCACCATTGAAAGAATTTTTAATGTGGAGTTTGTGTGGGAGCATCTGCACCTTTAAGTATTTCTTTAAATCATACCTAAATAGTCTTCTCATACCAGAAGGAAAGCAATATATCCCTTCTTCCAAGAAACTGACATTTTTAACCCACAAAATATAAAAAGGACATGTTGCTTCCCATGTTTTAAGTTAGTTGACCTGCTAGTTAATCCATTATTTTTGCTCATTAAATGACAGGCAACTTTTAGCTTGAATAGATTCTCAAAAATAATTCAATGCACTTACATTCTTTAGCATTGTCTTCCAACTGGTTTATAAACATGTTAGTTAGTGAAAAATTACATGCTGAATTAACCTGGGTGAACCAGCCCAAGTATAAAGAAACAAGAGTATTGGCCTCAATATCTTTTCAAAGCCCACTTCCTAAAACAGAATCAACTCACACATACTCTTGCTAATCATTAAAAATATACTACTTGTGTCTTCAGTGACCTAGTGATAATATGTTATCACTTTAAACAAATCTTAATTCCTTGGGCAATTCTGCTCCCAGGTCATTCCCCCCTCCCCCAAGTATGAGGATGCCAAAACAATGGAAGCCTTTAAGGGTTATCAAAGAGTTATGCTAGGCTCTTGATAATTGAATTTATCTATGAAATCCCTCCCAAACACTAAAAATGTGGAGTTTAAATTTCAATGACATCATTATGACTCTGCCATCACCCGAAGTCTTGTAATTTAGAAGTGCAGTTTTGCTCAGCCCTGCCCTAGCTGTTGTTTTAGGCTAACTTCATCTTCTGCTTCTTTCAACTGTCATGATCATTAACACTTTGAGGACATTCTTCATCATAATAGGTAAAATATAAGATAGGCTTTAAATATGTAGTTGTATTTAATATCTCAGCACAATTTTTATTTATGATCTTTATGATGATATATTGTCACAGATGTCATCTTGTTACTGTATATGGGATATTATGGTCTTGAACCACATAATGGGAAAGAATTTTTTTAATGCTGAAGAACTTAGTTGGGCATTTAATTTTTTTCTGGTTATTTTTTGTTTCCTTCTGCTTCAGAAAAAAAGCACTTGTGGAACTCTGGTGATGTTTAAATGTTTTTATGATACTTGTATGCACCAATCCTTGTGTGTCCAATCACACTTGGCCAATAAAAAATTCTATTCTATTCTATTCTATTCTATTCTATTCTATTCTATTCTATTCTATTCTATGTCTCTCAGAGAATTCCTGTGAGTTAAATAAATAACTTAATTTAAATTCATTAGCTAGAAGTCTTTTTAGCCACTGCAAATGTATCTTTCAAAAACCTTATAGGCTACAGGGAAAGAGTTGAACATGTCCTCTTAATATCTGTCACTGATTGCATTTCTCCATCATTATCACCTCAAAGAAGATGACCTATCTTAACTCATATCTCTCTTTTTTACTGAATTAGTCTCTGAAACAATATGATAGCAAACCAAATGGAAGTCTGGGAAGATTCAGAAACAGCTATTTATGCACAAGTATCTGGGGAAGATAATACAGATGGCTTTAAAATAATCTGGTTTACCAAGGCTACAACTGACTATGTGCTACTCCAAAGTAAACCTACTGGTAAAATAGAAACACTCTAATTATAGGTGATTGCAGATGTTTGGGTCTAAGGAGATTTAGCCTTCTGTTTTATGTATAGAATATATAGTCTCTATTAGTTGTGGCAGTAAAAGCTCATCAAACATAAAACAGATACATTATGGAATTCTTCACTGCTTGGCCCTCTGCTAAGTCTTTGATTAAGTATGTTTTTGAAGGTCTCCCCAGCAGCAGCTTTGATTAATCCTTTATTCATTGTTATTTATTGTTTCTTCACAAATAAAATAACATTTAAAATTTTAAAGATATCATAGCAAAAATAGAATAGAATAGAATTCTTTATTGGCCAAGTGTGATTGGGCACACTAGGAATTTGTCTTGGTTCTCCAAATCAAAACTCTATGCATTTATTAATATCTATAATGTTGACTCTATATTTGCTCCATATAATCTTGCTTCTTTTTAAAGATCTCAGACCAGCTGAATTTTTTTTAAAACAAAAATTAAAACAGTAACTTACAAAATGAAAACAGGCACTGGAAGCACTACTACTTCTTGATTTATGACCATTTGTTTAGTGATTGTTCAAAGTTACAATGGCACTGAAAAAAATAATTTATGACTGTTTTTCACACTCATGATCATTGTCATGTGATCAAAATCCGGGCACTTAGCAACTGGCATGTATTTATGATGTTTCCAGTGTCCCAAGGTCATGTGATCGCCTTTTGCAAACCTCTGACAAGCAAAATCAATGGGGAAGGCAGATTCACTTAACAATCATGTCACTAACTTAATGATTGTAGTGATTTGTGGGGCAAAATTCACTTAACTCTGTTTGGCTTAGCAATTGAAACTTTGGACTCAGTTGGGGACATAAGACTACCTGTATATGAAATATACAAATGCACAAGGAAGAAAATGACAAAGCAACAAGAAAAATAAAGTAGAAAGAGAAAGCTGAAACCTAATGTCTTTATCTGGCATCTAGAAGAAAACAAAGATCATGCCGTATACTTCTCTGAGCAATACAGAATTGACAAGCACCCCCTCAAAAGGTTTACTCTCAGGAACCCACCCATGGGGTATCAGTTTGGAAGGACACTCTAAGTAGATCATAGGAAAATGAACTTGATATAAATGGATGTGTGAAGAGGTGTTCCTTCAGATATCATGGGCCCAAGCAGTAAAAGGCTTTATATGTTAATATTCACAAATTTGTCATAAGCAGGAACTGCACAGAGTTCCCCTAACTTTTTATAATGTGCAGCTCCTATTCCATCAATGAGTCTATGTATTCATGTCTGTTTCTTGATTTCCACCCTTTCTATCAATATACTGCAGTCTATGTACTATTGCCTATCTCTAAGTTGTGAAAGGAAGCCAATAATTACTGTTTTAGAGGTTTTAAAAGGTTTTCATATATTTAAATATTACTAAATCATAAGAAAAGGAGCAGTGAAGTAAAAGAGCTCTTTTGCTTCTCAGTAAGGAAATGTTGAATTGCTCAATATGTAGAATGACTATGGTTGTCAGGCCTTGGCTGATCATTTCTAGGCTTGGAAAATAAACAGGGTTGGCCCAGATGGGAATTCTTTAAGGAATTGTAGGCTATAGGCTGCACTGAGAACCTGGAAGAAGGCAAGAGTAGACCCCATCCATAATGCACTAATTATGAGAAAACTGGAAGGATATCTCCTTTTCATTAAAAGAGGTCAAGTTCAAATCGAGTATCTTCACCTTAACAAATTAATAACTAGCCTAAATAAAACTCTGTATAATTTGTTTCTCAAATACTATTCTCATAAAATTTTTAAAAATTCTCTTGATTTACTTGCCTCTTAAAATTTAAAACCTTTTCTAAACTAATGGGAATTATTTGTTGTTGTTAGTTGCAAAGTTGTATCCAACCCATCGTGACTCTAAGGACAACGTTCCTCCAGGCCTTCCTGTCCTCTAGCATCCTCTGGAATCCATTTAAGCTCACGCCTACTGCTTCAATGACTCCATCCAACCACCTCGTTCTCTGTCGTCCCCTCCTTCTCATTAGGTGGCCAATGTCAGTTTTGGAAGCCATACTAGGCCAGAAGCTTCCCTGCTACCACTTTCTCATGTGTGGGAAAGTAGGAGGGGGGATTTAATAGAGGGGCCCATTAGACACAATAACATTCTTCCTGCTGGTCAAGGTCAGGCCGGTCCTGCAGCTGGAGAAGAAGTGGTCAGAGTGATGTATCGAGATGGGATGGTTGGCGATTGGAGCATGTGATCAGCAGAAGAATCAGGGGGTGGTTTGGGGTTTTTGATTTACTGAGGGAAAACCCGGATCTCTCAGATTCGGATTTTCCCAGATGTGCCAGTTTACCTATCCTAATAAAAGAACTTTGAAAGATGCATGCTTCGGAGTTTTTACTTGGGGAGGGGGTTTTCTGGAACACTGACAGCCAAAGTATTTGAGTTTCATCTTCAGGATCTGGCCTTCTAAAGAGCAGTCAGGGTTGATTATATGCCAAAGTAAATAGGGCTAATATGTATCTAAACTGTATCAAACCTGTCAGGTCCTAAAACATCAAATATGTCGGATGATCCTAAATTATGAAAAGAGTTAGGAAAGAAAGGCATTTCCAGGTCACTGCTGATTTTATATCTTTATTTGAAATTCTTAAAAAATAAAGTATTTCAGTAGTAAAATCCTTTAAGCTTTTACATTCAAACAAGTTTTAAACTTACACCATTAAAAATTCAGTAGATGATAAATCAAAGGATGTGGGAGATCTACCTTAAGACATTTATTGCTATATTCTTGCTTGCAGAGGTTTATAAAATATGTATATTCATTAAAATATATTGCATTTCATTGAATATGATCTCAAAAGCAATATACACAGCAGTTTCTTCCTGCCTTTGTAGTTGCCTTTTCCTTTTCTGAATAATATATCTTTTTTATTTATCCTGGATTTATTTATTTCATTTATAACTCATGATCATATTTTCACAAGCAAATCAAAGTATGCAGCTGTTTACTGTTTCCAAAGTATATCAGTCCCTTAAACTTAAAAATACACTCATAGATCTTAGAAGAAGTCAAACTATTTCCTCTTTGTATAGAATCATGTACTGAACTTTCTGAGGTCCAAATCACAAATAAATGCCTGCTAGAATTAAAAGGTGAGTTCTTGTTTATTTCTGTTTCCCTTTTTGACCTGCAATGATAAGTGGGAATGACCTTGGAAGACAGGGCAAAGAAAGACAGCCAAGAAAATAGTCAGATAAAAGGCAGCTTAGCCTGCATCAGGAATGTGGATGGGCAAGAGGCTTAAAAGACATGAGATGTCAGCCTTGTGAAGTTGACCTGGCAGGAAACACAACCACATGATCTAATTCTACTTTATTATAATGTTACATTAACAGAATCTTGCTAATCATTTTCAAGGCAAGCACTTGAAAGAAGACCCCAGCTCTGCTGGTACAAAAGAAGGAGCGCTCTACCCGTGTCCTTATTTTAAAAAATTAAAGACCCCAGCTGGCACACAAATGGAGGCCCTGGGCAGAGTATGAACAGAGATCCTAGGTGGAGCACAAGATAAGCTCCTGCAGCATTGGTGTGAAAAAAGGTGGTATGAATATAGCCCTGGACAGTACAGTAGTGATGATGGGTGTGGCAGCAGCAGGGGCAACTGATGGCGGCAGGTAAATGGGCAGTCAAAAGGAAAGAAATGGGGGAGGGAGAGAAATAGGCAGGTATGGGAAGTTCAAGAGGAAGTGGAGGAAACAGTCCCTTACCTTACTGGGAGAGATCAAGATGGGAATGACTTGGATTATGGTGGATCCTTGGCTAATCAGTGGGATTCAGTTAGTAATGGAAATGGGAACTATATGGGTAGTCGTCAAATTACAGTAGTAATAGGGACCAGAAGTGCAATGTCACATGACCACTTTGCTTACCAATAGCAACCCTAGGAGTTTCCGTTGCTGTTACCTGATTTTTTGCTACCCAGCTCTGCTCCTACACTGTTTTAGACTAGGTATCTAATAATTTAATTGAATTTTTGTTGAATTCACCATTCATTTCCTCTTCTAACTATCTATGTTTGTCTGTGTACTAATTAAATACAGAGCTAAAAATAATCCTATTCATCAGATATATGAATCCATCAAGCTTTGTGTACTGTTTTATTGGTGCTTGTATAAGCTCATGCACATCATAGTAATTTAATATAATTGAATCAAAGATTCTTTCGGGGATGGGGTGTTTAATCAACAAATTCAACAGCATGTACTGGATTTTGGAAATAATGAGTATTTGGGAATGAATAATGGAATTTGGGGATAATATACCAAATAGTGTTCTGGCAAATTCATCATTGGAAAAATATCAAGCAAATAAGGAGTCAGAAGTCTGGGGAGAAATTCAGATAAATAAAAAGCCAAAATGTGTCCCCCACAATATATGACTCCAGCAGCTGCAAAAATTCCAAACTTAT
This sequence comes from Ahaetulla prasina, assembly GCF_028640845.1. NCBI lineage: Eukaryota > Metazoa > Chordata > Lepidosauria > Squamata > Colubridae > Ahaetulla > Ahaetulla prasina. The sequence goes on from NC_080539.1 coordinate 54,462,538, forward strand.
GATGAACAGTGTATGAGGCAGGGCTATCTCCTACTCAGCTGCAGACATGTGTAAGTCACTCTCATAGGGAATTAAGAAACAACTTATAATTCAAAGGGAAAGAAAAGAGTTTGAATGCCATGTATTACAGTATTAACTCATGCATATGATTATGATAAAAATGGTATGCAAGAAATCAGGTGCATATACATTATACTTCCTCTATACAGATACATACATTACATTAAATCTCTTCAGTTATTTGGATTAAAACCCATCATCTGGATCCAGGAATTGGCCAAGATAAAATAAGGAGTTTAGTGGTCGTGAATATCTGTAGCTTGCGTGTAGGATGAGGGTGAAGGTTTGTTCTCCAAGCTTGTGGGTTTTGTTTCTGAATGGTTTGTTACCAGGCTAGGTAACATCTTCAGGAGAGTTTCAGTGAAGTTTCCCGTAAAGATATTATCTAGCCTGATAATGAAACATTCAGAAACCAACCCATAAGCTCGGAGAACAAACCTTCACCCTCAAAATAAGGAATTTCCAGGCACAAATTTCACTGTCTGTCCTGCAACATGGGTTTTTTCCTTATACATTCCATCTAGAATAATTTAAGGACAAAGAGTAAAAACTATTATAGTAGCTAATTGCTGGATCAGTGCAAGGATTTATGAGAGCTCCTTTGATAAAAATCACATGTAAGAAAGCTACCTTGTCAGTCATGGTTTGAGTGCTAATCATCTATTAAGATTACCTAATAGAGATAACACATTTATTTATTTATTTATTTATTTATTTATTTATTTATTTATTTATTTATTTATTTAGTTTGTCAAACATGTAAAAGATAACAGGTATAAGTATAAACATAGATATGAACATAGTAAATGGGTATGAACACATGGAGACAGTAGGACAGGGACAATAGGCACGCTGGTGCGCTTATGCACGTCCCTTACAGACTTCTTAGGAATAGGGCGAGGTCTACAGTGTCTACTGGTTAAATTAAGGGGGTTTGGAGATGTAACAACAGAGTTAGGTAGTGCATTCCAGGCACTAACCACTCTGTTACTGAAGTCGTATTTTCTGCAATTGAGTTTGGAGCGGTTTACTTGAATTTGTATCTATTGTGTGCTTGTGTATTATTGTGGTTGAAGCTGAAGTAGTCATTGACAGGTAGGACATTGTAGCAGATAATTTTGTGTACTACACTTAGGTCAGAACATAGGAGGTGTAGTTCTAGGTTGTCCAAGTGCAAAATTTCAAGCCTGGTGGCTAGTAGAGGAGTAGAGGACTCTTCTCCTGAAGTACCTCTGGACTCTCTCAATTGTATTAATATCCGATATACAGTGAGGATTCCAGGTAGACAAGCTATATTCAAGAATTGGTTTAGCAAAGGTTTTGTATGTCCTAGTTAGCAGTACAATGTTATCGGAGAAGAAGCTTCACAAAATTAGGTTCACAGCTTAATGCCTTTTTGGCAATGCTGTTACAGTGAGCTCTAGGGCTTAGCAGTGAGCTAAAAAAAATTAAGCTAAAAAAAGCATATTGCCTTCATTTCATAGTTTTTTAGCACATTCAGATATTGGGATTTCTTTTCTTTTCCAATGTAATGGCATGTTAGTATGACCTTGGGAGACAGGAAGAAGAACTGCAGCTCTGATAAAAGGCAGCATAGCTCCCAGAAGCATGAGGGCATGGTAAAGATTTCAGAAGATGCCCTCCCTAGTTTTCTGGACAAGATGGCTAGGGTGGAGAGCAGAATTTTCAGACTTGTAAGATTCTATTTGTACTTCTGGTATTTGAACTACCTCACAAAGCTGATATTTAAAGATCTGCTTGCACTTCCATAAATCTTGGGTCTTCATAAAGCATGCTTATTCTCCACACCATGACAATTAAGTTATGGGTGTGGTAGTCCTACACAAACAGGAGGCATCAGGCTGAGGAAAACATATAAATAGGATATGAAAATGGATTTATATTTAATCCATCACTATATATCTAATTTTCTCTAGGATCCATTGTTTGAAATAGATCCTCCTGGTCTTCACTGCCAGAAATGAGATAGTGACATTATTCAGGCTATATGGAGTACATCCTTTTATCAGGCCCTTTGCCTTATGGAAATTCACGAAGCTCCAAAGAAACATATCAAGTGTGCGGTGAGAAATTAAATTAGGGGCCTATAGAAACAAGTGCTTGGTGTGACAGGAAGATAGGAGACCCAGTAGGGAACAAATACAGGAAATGCCATTTCTATGCCTTCAAACAATATCTGGTTCTGAAACCTTATTCATTATTTCACAAAGAAAACAATTCATGACTAAATTAGTTCCTCTTTTCTGAAAAATAGCTCCCACACTTCACTCAGTTATTTTTTTTAAAGCAATCCTTCAAGTTTACCTGAGACCCAGGTTCCGCCTTTGACTTTATTAACTGAGTATGTAACTAAGTAGCAAAGATTTTATCCTTTATAAATAAATATATTGCTTTAGAAATACATACAAACTGCATTTTTAAAGGTTCCCTTTTTTTTAACCTCAGAGTTTCAGTCAAAACCATTTCACAAGTTTATGGAGATTGATAGGAAGATAGCATCAGTAAACTTTTATATATTTATTGTAAACATTTGTACAAGATGCTGTGATTGTTTCCAGACAAATCTAATTAGTTATAGTGTTTCCACATAAAATCATGCAGCGGTGATGCAGAGAAAAACAGTATATCCAAGATTTTAATGTAATGAACAAACTGTTGTGGTATATTTCCATCTCAGCAGAGAATTGGCCTCCATTAAACATCACAAAAGAGCAATATTAAAAAAAGCTGTTTGAGGGAAAAAAAGTAACCACAGTTAAATACAAACAGATAGTAAAGCTTGGCCTTCTAATCTATTTGTCTTTTCCTATTCTAATAGGGCATAATTGATGTAAATTGCTGAAATGAAATAGTCATCTGTCTCATTATAAGCATAATTCAAACATTCTTGTGTACTTTTAACTTGAGGCAATTGCAAGAGACGTGCTTTAGCCAGGCAAAGGCAGAAAATAGCCGAGATGCACGTTATAGTCAGAAAATGCAGTTCATTGATAGAAAAGAAAAAAGGAACAAGCAGCTTTTGAAGGAAAGCAATAACCATGCATCACTCTTTAAATGAGTACTTTGATCAACCGGGATGCTGAATTCTGAATTAGTTAGACTAGTATTTATACAAACAGAAAATTTTAATAACACTTCTTTTACTTATTTTCCACTTTTCATTTAAAAAACCCTATAGGAAACAGCATTTATTTGAAAAAAATTACAATTTGCTTTAATTTTAAACATTTCTCTATAACAGTGTTTTGATTAAGTGAAAAAATATCACCCTGACACCTATTTTAAGATTAATCTCTTGTGATTTATACATAATAACTATGTATAAAATTAATCTCCTGTGATTTGTGCATAATAGTAAAAACTACCAAAGGAATTATGGGCAGTGTTGCCATAGAAACTTGGAAGTTGATGATAGCAGAATCTCTTAGAAGCCAAAGAAGTGTTTTATAATGCAGGGCTCTCCAACCTTGTCAACTTTAAGACTTGTGGACTTCAACTCCCAGCAAAGCTGGCTGAGGAACTCTGGGAGTTGAAGTCCACAAGTCTTAAAGTTGACAAGGTTGGAGAGCCCTGTTATAATGGATAAATAAAAAATTGAGATTTTCATTTTGGGAAGAGCCAAGGACTTCCTTCACATACTAAATCAAATGCTCACTTAATTCATCTTTGAGAGATTTTAGAAGGTTTTAAAACTATTATTTAAAAGAATGATAAACCAAAGTTCATTAACTAAGTCTTTAAAATGCTAATATATTTTTTTTTCTTCCCAGTAAAAAATATCTCTCTTATTTCAAACCTCTCCCATGGATTAAGTGCTAAGGAAACAATTTACAGATCTGAACAGGAAATTGAATAGGATGAAACAGATCAAAACTAATTTCGGGGGGGGGGGGGGAAACCAACAAATATAATGCAGTTACCATTATTTTAAAAGAGTAAGGGTCTTTCATTTTCTCAAAAAGGGAAAACTAAATTATGTTGAGAGAAGCTGATATCAACATCAACAGAGTAATAATTGTTTTTTAAATCTTTCCAATATCAAGTACCTTCAGATATTTTTGTAGGTGCAGAAAGCATCTTCTTATGCCAACCAAAATCTTATGCTACCAAAACCTGACAATAATTTCCTTTTACTTGCATACTTTAGCCTATTTTAAGTGATGCTTTCATAGGCTGTTTTAATTATTAAGAGCTTCCATAATAATTCAGGATAGATATCCCATTGGCATCCAGGTGTTTTGAACTACAGTTTTTTATGACCAAAAATCAGTCCAAAATCTCTGCAGGATATTTATTTACCTATTTATCAATATGTATTGTATAGTGTGTGTGTGGGAGGGTAAATATTAGTTTATCAAATGAAGAAGAATAATGGACATACATTTATTATATTACATTAATAATGAACTTATTGCTGCATCTAGTTTTGGACACCTTGCAAAATCACAATATTAATTATCACAAATATCACTGTCATTAAATCACTAATATTATCAATAATATAATAATATTGTATTTGATGTATGGAAAAATGTAGTAACTCTTATTCCTCAAAGAAACATTACTGCAGTTTCTTTCATTGTATGATTACAAAGAATGCTCACCTCATTATTCTTGCAACTATCTCAGATGTTTTTTCACCTGAAACATTAAATAAAGATGTACAACAACTTGAAAATGCACTCTAATGGTCCAACCAAGTTTCTGAGCAAATCTAAATATTCTGGAGGAAATACTTTGAAGACTGTCAGTGATTACAACATATTTCTCTGGACAGAAATATAGAATGAAAGGGTTGAAGGGACCGTCAAGATCTTCTCCAACCCTTGGCCTGGTGCAGAAATCCATCATTATAACCTCCCTAGCATAGCCAGAATCTTTAAAGCAGGGGTCTCCAACCTTGTCAACTTTAAGACTTGTGGACTTCAACTCCCAGAGTACCTCAGCCAGCTTTGCAAGTCTTAAAGTTGACAAGGTTGAAGACCCCTGCTTTAAACAACTCCAGTAAAAAAGAGTCCACTTCCTCCTGAGGTTATCTTTTTTTTTTATTATTCAAAAAGTTTTACAAAAATTTTTTTCCCCTTTCCCCCTCCTCCCCTCCCTTCACAACCCCCGACTTCCCGGAACGAGCACAAGGTATAGTTAAAAATAAAACAAACATATGCTAAAAAATTTTCGTCCCAACTTAATTATACCCCTACAATCATCAATTCCTAACTTCCCCCGACAGCAATCAAAAATAATACATCATAATCATTCAAAAACAGTCTGATAACTCTTAGTCTGATATCTACGTTGAATATAGTCAATCCATTTTTTCCATTCCTTTAAGTATCTTTCTTATATTGTCTTTCAAAAAGGCTGATATCTTCGCCATCTCAGCCAAATTGGCAACTTTCAATATCCATTCTTCTATTGTTGGTACTTCTTTTTTCTTCCAATATTGTCCTATTAGTAATCTTGCTGCAGTTATTAGATTTAAAATCAATTTAGTCTCAATTACTGTACAATCCGTAATAATTCCCAACAAGAAAAATTGCGGCAGGAACTTTATCTTCTTTTTCAAAACATTTTGTAAAATCCACCAAATTTTTATCCAAAAGGCCTTTATGTCCTTACAAGTCCACCAAATGTGAAAATATGTAGCGTCATCACAATTACATCTCCAACATTTTGCTTGCATATCTGGATACATACACGATAATTTTTTAGGATCTAGATGCCATCTATAAAACATTTTATAAAAATTTTCCCTCAGATTCTGTACCTGCGTGAATTTAACATTTCTAACCCAAATTTTTTCCCACGTTTCCAATAATATTGGCTCCTGAAAATTTTGTGCCCACTTTATCATACAGTCCTTTACCAAGTCCCTTTCAGAATCTATTTCAAGTAACACATTATACAATCTCTTTATATGCTCCTGAGACTGATTTCTAATTTGCTTTACCAAATTTCCCTCGTTCTGCTCTAAACCAATTTTCTGATCTCCCTTCCATCTAGCACGTAGTTGCTCATATTGAAACCAAGTATAATTTTTCCCTTCCTCTCTTAATACTTGCAGAGATTTTAACTGCAAATTACCTCTTTCAGTATACAAAAGATCTTTATATGTAATCATTTCCTGATTCTGTTCTATGTTTATATTTTCTATTGTATGTCTAGGACTTGCCCATATAGGAACCTTATAATTTAGTTTATAAGAGTATTTTTCCAAACACGCAGAAGGGCATTTCTTAGCACATGATTTTTAAAGGCCTTATCCACTTTTTGTCATAAATTAAATATGCATGCCATCCATATAGCAAATCATAACCTTCTATATTCAAAATTCTGTCCTCTGTTAAATTAAACCAATCACTTATTGCAGAGAGCAGCTGCTTCATAATATAATTTAAAATTAGGCATTTTAAACCTCCCTTTCCGAGAATCTTGAATTATTTTCATTTTAACCCTAGCTTTTTACCTTCCCATATAAATTTGTTAATTCCTTCTGCCATTCCTCAAGATTCTTATCTTTCTTAATTATTGGTATCATCTGAAAGAGGAATAAAAATCTAGGTAAAACATTCATTTTAATAGCAGCAATTCTCCCAGCAAAGATAATTGCAATTTTTCCAAACAATCAACTCCTTCTGAACTTTTGCCATAAAACCTCATAGTTATTCTTATACAATTTCACATTTGACGTAATATAAACCCTAAGTACTTAACCTTCTTTACAATTTCAAATCCTGTTACTTCCTCTAGTTTTTCTTTCTGTTGTCTGGCCATATTTTTATTATCACTTTTGTCTTTTTCTGATTTACCTTAAACCCTGAGACATTCCCATATTGATCAATTATTTCCAACAAAGATTTACTAGAATTTATAGGGTTTGTTAAAGTAATCACCAAATCATCTGCAAAAGCTCTCAACTTATATTCATATTGTCTAACTCTAATTCCCTCTATCTCCTTTACTTCTCGTATTTTATCCAATAATGGTTCTAGAGTTAAAATAAACAATAATGGTGATAAAGGACATCCCTGTCTTGTTCCTTTCGCAATCTTAAAAGGTTCTGTTAAGCTACCATTGATTATAATCTGTGCTGTTTGCTCTCCATAAATTGCCCTAATTATTCTTAAAAAACCATCTCCAAATTGCATCTTTTCTATTAATTTAAATAAAAAATCCCAATGCAATCGATCAAAAGCTTTCTCTGCATCGAGAAAAATAAATGCTGCTGGAATAAAATTTTTCTTTTCTAAGTACTCCAGTAAATTAACAATCTGCCTAACATTATTCCTCATCTGTCTCCCTTTTATAAATCCAGATTGATCATTATGAATTCTTCGCTGCAGAATCAACATTAATCTATTAGCTATTATTTTAACAAAAATCTTATAATCATTATTTAAAAGTGAGATTGGCCTATAATTCCCAGGAGCTTCCGGTGGCTCCACCTCTTCGCTGAGCCCCTAATTGAAGGGGCTCCGCACTGAACATCGTAAAAGCCAGGAAAAGCCGGCTTTAATCTTTTTCCCTGGATGAAAGGGAAAAGATAAGAGCAGCAGGGAAATGTTGGTAGACCTCCCCAGAGGCTTTGTTTTAATTAAGCAGAGCCCCGAAGGGTCGACGGGTCCCATAAATATTCCTGCCATGCTCCGACTTCAGTGTGTGCCTGCAAAAGCAGGAAAAGAAGAAAGTGTCCATCTCTGCTAATTGTCTTATCTTCATGGATTTCTTTAAGCAGACGGAATGAGTGCCAGCGGACAATTATTGGATTGCAAGTATTTTTGATTTCCTGACTTCTACCTTTTAAAAAAGAGAAATTTTTTTTTCTTTTGTTTTAATTGACTCTTAAAGATGGCGCCTGAACGGGAGTGAAAGTGACGAATGGAATTTCAAACAGTCTGTGCAACTAAGAAGATAAGAAATGTTATGTGTGGATTTTAATGAAGTGAACTGAGCTCTCCTATACTTAAAGGGAAAAGAAGTTTCTAGACTTATATTTTGTGAATTTTAAAAACTGAAATGGCTACTAAACCACCTAAGACTGGGGGCAGAAGGGGTTCTGAACCAGCTTTAGAAGACCTGATTAAAGAGCAAGGGAAAGTGTCTGAAGAAAGGTTTAAGGAGATTATGGATAATAATGAGAAAATAAGAGAAGAAATAAAAGAGAATAATAAAAAAATAAGAGAAGATATCTTGATGGCTTTTCAAGGTTTGGCAAAAAGACTGGAGGTGGTGGAGGAGGAGGTGCAAGAAATTGTTCAGTCAAATCAACAAATAGAAAATAGAATGGGGAATGCAAATCAAATTGGATAAAAATGAAGATCAAGTGGTGGTGATGCAGTATAGAATGATGGAAGGAGCTCTGAGAATTAGGGGTTTGAATGAGGAGAAAGGGAAGATTTAAAAAATTTTATCAGAAGCTCTGGCTGAATTTATTGAACTTGATCCACAAGAGGTTGCTTATCAAATTGACAAAATTTATAGAGTTAATTCTTGGATTGCTAGGCAAAAGAAACTTCCTAGAGACATTGTGGTTTATTTTTGAAAAGAACAGTGAGGAATCAAATTTTGCAAGTTGCTTTTCAGAAAAACTTGAAAATAGGATAACAGGAGTTGAAGGTTTTGAAAGAGATTCCTCCCAAGATGTTAAGGGATAGAAAGGACTTTACATTTTTCACACAAGAACTTAAGAAATACCAGATTCAATTTAGATGGGAGGTTCCAGTTGGCTTGACAGTGTATTATCAGGGAAGAAGATATCGTATTGACACAGTGCTTAAGGCCAAAGATTTTCTTTCTACAGTGCTGAAACTTGAAATAGAAATAATAGGAAAAAAAATTCAAGACACTCAAATGGGTGTGGAAGCTGAGGTGATTCCAGTGATGTTACCATCAGAGGAACAACCACAAGAACAAAGACTGACGAGGGGAGCCCTTAAGCGTAAAGAAAAGGAGCAACAAACTCAAAGTAAAGTTCAGGATTCTGCTACAGAAGCGGTGGGAGGAGCACGGCTGAAGATACGGGAGGACGATCTTCAGTTGATTGCTCAAAAGCTTCAGCAGTCCAGTAAATTAACAATCTGCCTAACATTATTCCTCATCTGTCTCCCTTTTATAAATCCAGATTGATCATTATGAATTCTTCGCTGCAGAATCAACATTAATCTATTAGCTATTATTTTAACAAAAATCTTATAATCATTATTTAAAAGTGAGATTGGCCTATAATTCCCAGGAGCTTCGGTGGCTCCACCTCTTCGCTGAGCCCCTAATTGAAGGGCTCCGCACTGAACATCGTAAAAGCCAGGAAAAGCCGGCTTTAATCTTTTCCCTGGATGAAAGGGAAAGATAAGAGCAACAGAAATGTTGGTAGACCTCCCAGAGGCTTTGTTTTAATTAAGCAGAGCCCCGAAGGGTCGATGGGTCCCATAAATATTCCTGCCATGCTCCGACTTCAGTGTGTGCCTGCAAAAGCAGGAAAAGAAGAAAGTGTCCATCTCTGCTAATTGTCTTATCTTCATGGATTTCTTTAAGCAGACGGAATGAGTGCCAGCGGACAATTATTGGATTGCAAGTATTTTTGATTTCCTGACTTCTACCTTTTAAAAAAGAGAAAAAATTTTTTCTTTTGTTTTAATTGACTCTTAAAGATGGCGCCTGAATGGGAGTGAAAGTGACGAATGGAATTTCAAACAGTCTGTGCAACTAAGAAGATAAGAAATGTTATGTGTGGATTTTAATGAAGTGAACTGAGCTCTCCTATACTTAAAGGGGAAAAGAGAAGTTTCTAGACTTATATTTTGTGAATTTTAAAAACTGAAATGGCTACTAAACCACCTAAGACTGGGGGCAGAAGGGGTTCTGAACCAGCTTTAGAAGACCTGATTAAAGAGCAAGGGAAAGTGTCTGAAGAAAGGTTTAAGGAGATTATGGATAATAATGAGAAAATAAGAAAAGAAATAAAAGAATAAAAAAATAAGAGAAGATATCTTGATGGCTTTTCAAGGTTTGGCAAAAAGACTGGAGGTGGTGGAGGAGGAGGTGCAAGAAATTGTTCAGTCAAATCAACAAATAGAAAATAGAATGGGGGGAATGCAAATCAAATTGGATAAAAATGAAGATCAAGTGGTGGTGATGCAGTATAGAATGATGGAAGGAGCTCTGAGAATTAGGGGTTTGAATGAGGAGAAAGGGGAAGATTTAAAAAAAATTTTATCAGAAGCTCTGGCTGAATTTATTGAACTTGATCCACAAGAGGTTGCTTATCAAATTGACAAAATTTATAGAGTTAATTCTTGGATTGCTAGGCAAAAGAAACTTCCTAGCGACATTGTGGTTTATTTTTTGAAAAGAACAGTGAGGAATCAAATTTTGCAAGTTGCTTTTCAGAAAAACTTGAAAATAGGATAACAGGAGTTGAAGGTTTTGAAAGAGGTTCCTCCCAAGATGTTAAGGGATAGAAAGGACTTTACATTTTTCACACAAGAACTTAAGAAATACCAGATTCAATTTAGATGGGAGGTTCCAGTTGGCTTGACAGTGTATTATCAGGGAAGAAGATATCGTATTGACACAGTGCTTAAGGCCAAAGATTTTCTTTCTACAGTGCTGAAACTTGAAATAGAAATAATAGGAAAAAAAATTCAAGACACTCAAATGGGTGTGGAAGCTGAGGTGATTCCAGTGATGTTACCATCAGAGGAACAACCACAAGAACAAAGACTGACGAGGGGAGCCCTTAAGCGTAAAGAAAAGGAGCAACAAACTCAAAGTAAAGTTCAGGATTCTGCTACAGAAGCGGTGGGAGGAGCACGGCTGAAGATACGGGAGGACGATCTTCAGTTGATTGCTCAAAAGCTTCAGCAGTCCAGTAATGGCAAATAAAATCTTGACTTGGAATGTCAATGGTTTGAACTCAGCTCAGAAGAGAAGAAAAATATTTCATTATTTGAAACAATTTAAAAATGATGTTATTTGCTTACAAGAAACGCATATTAAATTATCAGATCAAAAGTACCTAATAAACTCAAAGTTAGGTAAACATTTTGTTGCTTCAGCTTTGGAGAAAAAACATGGCATAGTGGTTTATTTGAGAAAAGATATACCAGCCATGTTAATAGAGGCAGATATTCACGGAAGATATATTGCTATTGAACTTACAATAGAAACAAAAAGGACTCTCTTGCTTGGTATATATGCACCCAATCAGCAACAAGAAAAATTTTATAGAATGTTATATGATAAGTTGATTCTATGGGATTATAAATCGTGCATTATATTGGGAGATTGGAATGGAGTAATAGATACACGAAAGGACAAGAGAATTTCTTCCAAGAAGATACCTGCACATGCAAAGCTGCCTAAATCCTTTTTTGATATGATAGAAGATTTTGAGTTAAGAGATGTATGGAGACTGCGAATTTGGAGGAAAGAGACTATACTTTTTCTCTGATAGGCATCAATCCTTCTCACGTATTGATTTTATTTTAATTTCTAATGATTTGCTTTTAGGGTTAAGAAAACTAAGATATTTCCAAGATGTTTGTCTGATCATAGTCCTGTTTGGATGGAATTGCAATATGGAAAAGAGGGTAGAAGAACTTGGAGATTAAATGAAAATTTGTTTAGATATCAGGATAATGTAAATCAATGTAAAAAGCAGATGAAAGAATTTTTTGATTATAATTTGAATAATGAAACATCGATAGAAATGGTTTGGGACTCAGTAAAGCTTTTATGAGAGGTGTATTAATATATCTTAATAATAGACAGAGAAATAAGCAACAAAGACAGCGTAGGTATTTAGAAGAGGAAATTTATAAGAAACAACAATTATTAATACATAATCCACATGATCAAAAACTTAAAGATGCAATAAAGTTATTACAGAATCAATTTAATATGATAATGGCTGATCAGGTGGCAACAAATATACAATATGCCAAACATAATACTTTTTGTAATGCAAATAGACCTGGTAGGTGGTTAGCATACACTTTAAGGAAAAGACAAAACAACGTACTATAGAAAAATAGAATATAAAGGCAAGAGAGATATCAACAGGATAAAATTAAAAAAGCTTTTTTAGAATATTATACAAATTTATATCTTAAAGATAATATATTGAATAGGGATATTGATAATTATTTGAAGGAATATAAGGTTAAAAATATAACTTTAGAACAAATGGATGAACTGAATCGGCCTATAACCTCGGAAGAAATTATTTTGGTAATTAAACAATTAAAAATGGGGAAAACTCCTGGTACGGATGGGCTCACAGTTAGTTATTATAGGAATTTACAGGATGAGATGTTAGGTCCACTTAAGAAATTATTTAATCAGATACAGCTAGGAGGGGGAATTCCCCCCTCATGGAGAACCTCTTTTATTTCATTGATACCAAAAGAGGAACAGGATTGTTCTAAACCTGAGGTTATCTTTTCAACTATAGAACAATTTTTATCATTAGGATTTTTTCCTGATATCGATCCTAAATCTATTTCCTTGTAATTTAAATGTACTGCCTCTTGTGCTGTCTTCTGGAAGGTCTCTGAACAGTTCTGCCCCATCTTCTATATGAAAGTACTTCAGATCCCTATAGACAATCTTCCTCTAACTGAAGGCAATCTTCTTGCTTCAAAGCTAAACATACTCAGTGCCTCCAACATTTCTTCAGAATTTCCTCTCTTCCCCCCCACTTCCCCAGGGAAACTGTCCCTTATTAGGTTGGGTGTTCTTTGTTAGAGACACTCTAGTTTGTTAATGTCCTTCGTAAAATGTGAAAAAGTGAAAATGAAGACTGAATGTCAATGGAAGTGTTCTGACTGATCAATCAAACGGGCTCTTTTAGTAATCCCCTTCAAAGGAAGCTACCTCATTAACTAATCATTGTGTTTATTTAATGCAGAGCATAGACATCTATTCTTCTCATTACATTTTTCCAACAGCAATTAGTAGCAATTAGATGATTCAGGATCAATTATGAGCTAGCGATGTATTAGACCAGTGTTTCTCAAACTTGGCAACTTTAAATGATGTGTGTGTTTCAGTCCCCAGAATTCCTCAGCAGCCATGGGAGTTGAAATTCACTTCTTAAAGTTACCAAGTTTGAGAAACACTGTACTAGACTTCTTGGCAACCATTATTTTATGAAGTAAGAAGATTTAAGCTTTTAGAATAGTAACAGCAGAGATCACACCTAGAAATAAATTGGGGGAAAAATCTCCTGACTGCCTTAAAATATACTGAGTGTGCTGGTCTAAATTTGAAGATCTACATTCATGTTGGTTTGCAAAATGATTCAGGACTCCTTGTGCATATAATGTATTCGGTATATGATGTGCATTATATTGCTTTTAAGTCTGCTCAGATCCACTACTGTACTTCCAATTGACAGATTCTAAAAGTTGCTTTCATCTCTAACTGACATTTCTCTAGAGAATGAAGACATGAAAACACGTGGCTTCACCTTGCAACCTCATTATCCTCAGAGATCATGGACAGGAAAATGCATCATGGTCACAAGTAATAGAAATTCTGAGAGGACTTTTTTTTTTATTTTGTCACAGCATTATATACAATCACATACAGTGAAAGGAAACAATAGGACAGAAATAGTAGGCCTTTTGTGCACTTATGAATGCCCCTTATAGTCCTCTTAGGAATGGGGTGAGGTCAATGGTAGACAGTTTTTGGTTAAAGCTTTTGGGAGTTTGAGAAGAGATCACAGAGTCAGATAGTGTATTCCAAGCATTAACAACTCTGTTACAAAAGTCATATTTTCTGCAATCAAGATTGAAGCGGTTTAAATTAAGTTTGAATCTATTGTTTGCTCTTGTATTATTGCGATTGAAGCTGAAGTAGTCTTTATTTATTTATTTATTTTTATTTTATTTTATTAAATTTCTATACCGCCCTTCTCCCGAAGGACTCAGGGCGGTGTACAGCCAAAATAAAACACAGAATATATACAATTAAAAGAATTTAAAATGACCTATTACTATGCGGCCGATAATTAAAACATTTAAAAAATGTAAAATATTATTAAAACCCCAATTTAAAAACAACTATTTATGCCAGTCCTGCTTGAATGAATAAATATGTTTTAAGCTCACGACGAAAGGTCCGAAGATCAGACACTTGACGTAAGCCAGGGGAGAGTTCGTTCCAGAGTGTTGGTGCTCCCACAGAAAAGGCCCTACTCCTGGGGGCCGCCAGCCGACATTGTTTGGCGGACGGCACCCTGAGAAGGCCCTCTCTGTGAGAGCGTACGGGTCGGTGGGAGGCATAAGGTAGCAGCAGGCGGTCTCGTAAGTACCCGGGTCCTAAGCCATGGAACGCTTTAAAGGTAGTAACCAAAATCTTGAAGCGCACCCGAAAGACCACAGGAAGCCAGTGCAGACTACGGAGCAGTGGTGTTACGTGGGAGCCACGAGCGGCTCCCATTACTACTCTGCAGCTGCATTCTGGACTAACTGCAGCCTCCGGGTGCACCTCAAGGGCAGCCCCATGTAGAGAGCATTGCAATAATCCAGCCGAGACGTAACCAGAGCGTGAGTGACCGTGCATAAGGCATCCCGGTCAAGGAAGGGACGCAACTGGCGGACCAAGCGAACTTGGTAAAAGGCCCTCCTGGTGACGGCCGCCAGATGTTCATCAAAGGACAGCCGACCATCCAGGAGGACGCCCAAGTTGCGAACCACCTCCTTTGGGGCCACTAACTGCTTCAACAGTCAGCTGCGGGTGCAGCTGACTGTACCAGGGTGCCGGCATCCACAGCCACTCCGTCTTGGAGGGATTGAGCTTGAGTCTGTTTCTCCCCATCCAGACCCTCCCCATCCAGACCCTCCCCATCCAGACCCGTACGGCTTACAGCACTTCGACCGCTTCGTTGGGGTGGTCCGGGGTGGAAAAGTACAGCTGAGTATCATCAGCGTACAGATGATAACTCACCCCGAAACCACTGATGACCTCACCCAGCGGCTTCATGTAGATGTTGAACAGGGTAGGCGAGAGAATCGACCCCTGCGGTACCCCACAAGTGAGGCACCTCGAGGATGACCTCTGCCCCCCTGTCAACACCGTCTGCGACCGGTCGGAGAGATAGGAGGAGAACCACCGATAAACGGTGCCTCCCACTCCCAACCTCTCCAACCGGCGCAGCAAGATACCATGGTCGATGGTATCAAAAGCCGCTGAGAGGTCTAATAGGACCAAGGCAGAGGAACAACCCCTGTCCCTGGCCCTCCAGAGGTCATCCACCAACGCGACCAAAGCCGTCTCCGTGCTGTAACTGGGTCGGAAGCCGGACTGGAACGGGTCTAGATAGACAGCTTCCTCCAGGTGCCGGGGAAGCTGCCATGCAACCACACTCTCTACAACCTTCGCTAAAAAGCGAAGGTTGGAGACTGGACGATAATTACCCAAAATAGCTGGGTCCAGGGAAGGCTTCTTCAGGAGAGGTCTCACCACCGCCTCCTTCAAGGCGGTGGGGAAAGCCCCTTCAACCAAAGAAGCATTTATAATCCCCTGGAGCCAGCCTCGTGTCACTTCCTGAGCAGCCAGTACTAACCAGGAAGGGCACGGGTCCAGTAAACACGTAGTTGCATTCAACCTCCCCAGCAACCTGTCCACGTCCTCGAGAGCCACAAACTCAAACTCATCCCAAATAACCTCATCAAGACGAGTCTCTGCCGCCTCGGCTGAATCATCGCAATCATGATCCAAGCCATCACGAAGCTGAACGATTTTATCGTATAGATAACCGTTAAACTCCTCGGCTCGTCCCTGCAGGGGGTCATCCCGTCCCTCTTGTTGAAGGAGGGAATGGGTCACTCGAAACAGGGCGGCCGGGCGGTTATCTGCCGATGCAATGAGGGTGGAAATGTAGGAACATTTCGCCTCCCTCATTGCCACTAGGTAGGTCCTAGTAACAGGAAGGACATTGTAATAAATGATTCTGTGTGTTAAACACAGGTCTTGTCGGAGTCAGCGGAGTTCTAAGTTTTCTAGTCCCAGGATTTCAAGTCTGGTGGTTTAAGGTATTTTGTTGTTTACAGAGGAGCGGAGAACTCTTCTTGTAAAATATTTCTGGACTCGTTCAATTGTATTAATGTCAGAGATGTGGCATGGGTTCCAGACAGGTGAGCTGTATTCAAAGATAGGTCTAGCAAATGTTTTGTATGCTCTGGTTAGTAGTGTAGAGTTTTTGGAAAAGAAGCTACGCAAAATTAGGTTTACAACTCTTAGAGCCTTTTTCGCTATGTAGTTGCAGTGGGCTTTGGCACTTAGATCATTTGATATGAAAACTCCAAGGTCTTTAACAGGGTGGGGGTCATCTGTAAGGTAATGTCCATTGAGCTTGTACTTAGTGTTTGGGTTCTTTTTTCCAATATGTAAGACTGAGCATTTGCTGGTTGAGATTTGGAGTTGCCAAGTTTTAGACCAATCGGATACAAAGTCAAGGTCTTTTTGAAGGGTAGTAGTATTGTTGGTGATGTTAAATAGTTTGACATCGTCAGCAAAGAGAACACAATAACTTGAGATATGGTCACCAAGATCATTTATGCATAGTATGAAGAGCGTTGGTCCAAGAACGCTGCCTTGAGGAACGCCACTTTTGACAGGAACAGGATTAATTGCCAATTTTGACCATTTGTTGTCTGTTTGACAGGAAAGTAGTTATCCAATTGTGAAGAGGTCCTGAAATGTCGTAGGATTTTAGTTTTAGGAGAAGTTTATCATGTACTACTGAGTCAAAAGCTTTGCAGAAGTCTATGTAAATTGCATCTATTGCTTTGCCTTGATCAAGATTAGTAGTCCATATGTTTTTGCAGTGGAGAAGTTGTAAGTTACATGATAATTTTTTTCTGAAACCAAATTGTTTATTAGAGAGTAGGTTGTTTGTTTCTAGGTGGAGGGTAATGGATTGGTTGATAATAGATTCCATTACTTTGCAGGTGACGCAGCATAGAGAGATTGGTCTGTAATTTTCAACTAGGCTGAGATTTTTTGAAGATAGGGATGACTGTGGCTAGAGACCAAAGTTTGGGAAGGGATCCAGTCTTGAAATCTTTATCAAAGATTATGCTTAGGGGTTCTGCTATATTAGTGGAAAGATTTTTTAAGAAGTATGCACATGGTCCATCAGGCCCAATAGATAAAGATGGTTTCAGTTTGCGAAGAGCTTTTTCAACATTATCTTCTGTGAAGTCTATATGTGTTAAGTCGCTGTAATCATTGTTGGTACAATTGGGGAATGTCGGATATGTGCCATCACTGTTAACAAAGACTGAGCCAAAGAATGTGTTAAAGAGGTTTGCTTTAACTGTTTCATCGTTACATTCTTTGCTGTTAGATTCTTTTAGTGCTGGGATGGATCTTGACTCTTTAAGTTTATTGTTCACAAAATTATAAAAAACACGATTGGAATTTGTGCGCAGAAGGTCTTCTTCTTGCTTTGTGTGCTAAATGGTGCATTCAGGTTTTTTTTTGTTGCAAATATTTCTGTAGCGGTTTTTGAAGTTTGCTACATGGCCCTTTTTGTTTCTTCTCCAGAGGGATTTTTTTTTTTTTTGGATTGAAGCTTTTTTATTGATATGGGTAATTTGTTGTTGTTTTTTTATTTTGGTGATGATATGTGGTACGTATAGTTTGATGATCCTATTGATTTCAAGTAGGAAAACTCTATAGTGGTCTTCGGCAGTGATACAGGTTGAGAATAGATTTGAGAACAGCCATTGAGTTTGGTGTTATGATGAGACTTGGCCTATCTCTGGTTTTTGTTAAATGGGAGCCTTTTTATTTAAGACATAAAGTCCTTCCAATCTATGGGACTTCAATTCCCATCATGTTCATTTGATCCAACTGAAAAGCATTGGACTGGTTTTCTTCTAGAAACATTAAGTCTCCTTCATGTCATACTTGACTCCTGGAGACATCATGGGCACAGATATCCTTGTAGTTTCCCTGACAACTCTAAGGAAGTGATTTGTCATTTCCTTCTTCAGGCATGTTTTTTCCTTATCTAGCCTACAGCTCTGTATTCCCAGGAGGTCTCTCATCCAAATTAGGCCTACTTACTTAATCTCTGAGCTCAGAAAAGGTTGCTAGGTGCTGCCATCTCTTAAGATATTGGGCCATTCTCATTTAATAGCTATTGCATGGCTTTTGCATACCTTTTTTTCTCTCAAACATCTTTTCAAGGTAACTGTGTTGAATTTCTTTACATGTGTTGATCTAAACCTAAACTAGTGGTTATAAAATTCCATTATGTCATTCATGTGTCCCATCCTTGGGTCATGCAATAACTTGGGGAATCAGTTATCTATCTATCTATCTATCTATCTCCTGATGGCTTATCCACAACTATACCAACCTGCCTCTTAAAATCCTTTATAAACTAAAGTTTATATAGCTGAAGAAACATCCCCCAAGATTAAGCTATCCAAGCTGAACATGTTCTCTCTCTCTCCCTCCATCCCTCCCTCTCTCCCACTCTCTCTCTCTCCAGCTATCTTTTTAATTGACCTGTTTAAAAGCAATAAGAAAAGCTTTGTAATGCATGGAATAGCTTCCAATAAAACTTTACCTTTCTCAGTTTTCAAAATACCCCGACCACATGATCTTAACTTTAATGAAAAGCATTTTCTATATTGCTAGATCTGAATGTAAACTAAATAGTTGCCCATAGCTAAGAAAATAAGAAGAGCCCTATGCTAAAGAGGACCATGGGTGCTCTATTTCAGTATTTTGTTCCTAGATAACCACTCACAGCAGAATCAATTCAATGATATCCTCCTAATTCAATAACCAAGTCATGGCTATTCAAAGCATTCTTACATATTAGCAATTTATTGTTTTTTTCTAGAGTCATCCAACTATTATTATGGCAAAATATCAGTCCAATGGACAAGTTTCATATCATTACAAAGATAGCTAAGTGGTGTTAAAAAAATACTATAAGTCACAAGCGCAGAAATAGAGGCATACTACCTCTGATAATGTATACTACATTCATGATGAGCAGCAGTTCATTTCCATAAAACAGAGAAATGAAGAATTCACTCTTTATGAATTCCAGTACAAACTGCCCTGAGACAAATATCCCAGGCCAATGTAGAAATGAAACTTACTTATTAACTGATCCTCCTAATTCTTAAATATGTAGATATGATTCTTAGCTAAAGAAAGAGACAAGTGTGTTTTAAGGTTGTGTTGGTGGAGAAATATATTTTAACTGTGACGTAAATCAAATACAAATGTTCTTGTGCGTGTTTTTAATCAAATATTTGTTTATTTTGTGGATGGTGATTGTATGTGATCCAATAAAGTAAATTCCACTAGATATCTTAAAATAAATAAGTATAATCAAAATAGACCCCGGAATAGAAAACCATCAACATTGTAAAAAAGAAAGAATAGTGCAGAAAACAACCAAAAGAAGAACTGTGTAGCTACGTAAGATTTTTTATTTATTTATTTACATTTATACCCCGCCCTTCTCCGAAGACTCAGGGCGGCTTACATTATGTTAAGTAATAGTCTTCATCCTATTTGTATATTATATACAAAGTCAACTTATTGCCCCCAACAATCTGGGTCCTCATTTTACCTACCTTATAAAGGATGGAAGGCTGAGTCAACCTTGGGCCTGGTGGGACTTGAACCTGCAATAATTGCAGGCAGCTGTTGTTAATAACAGGCTGTTTAGCAGCCTGCGCCACTCAAGGACCCATATTCTTGAAGTTCTAAATAGAACCTTTCATATTTTGCTCTAGAGAGTTCAGCCAGCACTTTATTCCAAAATTTATGAGATTGTTTCAATCATTTAACAAATTACTGTTTCATAAAAATCTCCCATGAACATTTCTGCACATTTTATTTTTATTTATTTTAAATTGGGTTGTGGCAGTTTTCAAAAACAAAATTTTCCCAGGTAACTTAAAAACTGATTTTCAGTTTTTAATAATAAAAATCCTATAATGAAAAAGCACAGAAAAAGCAACAACTTTTATTAAGAAGTAGTTTAAAAATTTCCATGCAGCATAAAATATAAAAAGAAAATATGAAATATGTAAGTGAATCAATATGCAGAGCATAATAAAAGTTAAGCCCCGACAGACTATTTATTATATAAACTGTCTTTAATATTTCATTTTTTGCCATTTTCTTCTAAATACTTCCATATTCATTTGATGCATGACTTCTGAACATTCCTAAGTTCAGTAGCATTTCTTCTGGGAAAATATTAATTAATAAAACATATGTCTGTGATGGCGAACCTATGGCACGCGTGCCGGAAGTGGCACACAGAGCAATCTCTCTTCCAAGTTCTGGCGCACCAGCCAGCTGGTCTTCACACACGCGGGAGCACTAGAAACCGAAAAAGCAGTTGCCCAGCGCGCATGTGCATGCCAGGAAGATAATCTTCCTGTTTCGGATGGGCACACGTGCGCTGGCCATCTGTCTGGTTTCTGGCATGCATGCACGCACGCACAAAGAACAGCTCACGTTCCCAAAGACACAGAGATGAGATCCCAGCAGTTGTTTTCTAGGGGAGCAGAGCTGTCAGCCAGGACAGTGGGCTGGGGCTTCCTTCCCTCTCCGCCTGAGCATGCTTCTTGCGCGGCCCCAGAACTCCAGCTCATGGTGAGGCACATCCACGGTCTGGAGCACCTGGCCAGCTTGGGCAGAGCAGCAGCAGCAGCACTGCTTGTTCTTGGTGGTGGGTGACGGGGGCAGCGGTCCTTCTCCAGAATCCTGGCTGCAAGGGGCAGGGTGAGAACTGCTGCACAGCCCCAGAAGAGTAGCAGGGGCCGAGCTGCTTGTTCTTGGTGGTGGGCAAGGTGGGGTGGTGGCCACTGAGAACAAACAGCGCTGCCCCGCTACACTTCTGGGACTGCGGGGCTGTGCAATGGTTCTCACTCTGCCACTTGCAGCCAGGATGCTGGAGGAGAACCCCCCCCCCCCACTTTGAGCCATTGAGAACAAACAGCCCTGTCCCTGCCCCTGCCCCTTCTGCTCTTCTGGGGCTGCGGGGCTGCACAGCAGTTCTCACCCTGCCACTTGCAGCTGGGATGCTGGAGGAGAAACCCCCCCCCTTCCATCCACCAAGAACAAGCAGTGCTGCTGCAGGAGCAGAATCCGTGCCCAAAGAACATCTTTCCGGAGCCAGGGTAAGAGACGTGCCAAGAGAGGCTTGCCAGGCCCAAAACGAGCTGTGAGGGGGCTGCGGCATGCATGTGCAGGGGAGCGGCGCGTGCGCATTTGTAGGGCGGGGGGAGCAGGCACACGTGCACACATGCATGGGGGAGCAGGGGGTCACGTGCATGTGGGGGGGTGAGAGGGGTCGCGTGTGAATGCGCAGTGGGTGGGGCACATGGGGGCAAAAAGGTTAGCTATCACTGACATGTGTCATTGGTTTATGACATTTAACTTTTGGTACACTCTGCCTGGCATTGAAAAGATTATAAAATACCTAGAACTTCCTCACTAGGAATGTCATTCATAAGACACTACAGCAGCAATACCTACTGAAGTTATGGTGGCCCAAAATGGAAAAAAAAATGCATTGCACCTTAAAAACTAAAACTTAATGATATAAGCATTTGTTAAGTGCCTTGGATGACATAATCTCTAATCTATGTAGGCATATTATTTGGGCCATCTTTAAGATGATACAAGATGCTTCTATGTTCTTATCACAACTCATTAGTTTATTTTTCCCTTGCAAACATGAACAACTATTTCATTTTAAGGTGTATATATATGAGTAATATTTAAGGTTCTAAGAAAAAAACATTGCTTCCTTTTAGGTGTGTTAAGTTCGGGAAGTAACGAGGCTGGAGACCAGTGTAGTGACAACAGCTCTTTAATATAGGGTGAACCCAGCAACAGGCTGGGGGAAAAACCTCTCCTTTTATACAGTTCTGCTGGAGGCTTCGTCCAATCAGCAACGTGCTGATTTCCCGCTCAAATATTTAAAGGTACAAACATAAATACATAACACTCCTCCCCTCCCAGAAAACACTTTGCCTCTATTTACATATTTATTTACATGTTATTTTTCGACGTAGTCACGCAAATAACCTGGGCGTCTCCTAGTTCTTTCTGACCTGCGCGGTTCAGTTCTGGGTGGTGTTTTGAGCTGGTCGGAGGGTCTGTTTTCTCCTCCCAGCTCTCTCTCTGAGCCAACGGGCTCTGGATTATTGGCTGACTCTTTTTCTTGGCCATCCGGCCTTGGATTACTTCTGAAACTTTCCCAGCTGTTTCCCTCGGGAACCTGATGGCGTCGCTGGAACTCTGGGACCTCAGCTAAGTCTTGCGCCTCCCGGTCATTGTCAGCTGTGAATTCAAATTGGTATTGGTCATGATTTGTTTCATTTGGTTCGGTTTGATCAGTTATTCGTTTCCTTAACTGATCTATGTGGCGCCCACACTCGGTTGTCTGGTAGCTCTACCACGCACGATTTTGGCCCGTTATCTTTATTATTTGGCCTGAACCAACTAGGGCCGTCCCCATAGTTTCGGGCCCACACCCGTCGCCTATGCTCATTTCCTTGTCTTTTCTAGTTCCCCTTGTAACCCTCTGGTGTGTAATGGGGATTCAAACGGTCAAGTGGGCACCGGAGTTTCCGTCCCATTAGTAATTCGGCTGGGCTTTTCCGGTGGCGTGCTTGGGGTTCTGTGCTGGACGGCTAGGAAAAAGTCTATCTTTGTTTGCCAGTCACCTGGCTTGAGCCTGGACAATGCCTCCTTAGCGCCCGGACGGAACGCTCTGCAAGGCCATTCGACGCAGGGTGGAAAGGCGCAGAGAGGCATGTCGGATGCCCTCCTCTGCCAGGTATTCTTCAAACTGGGCTGCCGTGAATTGAGGCTCATTGTCGGACACCAGAGTGTCCGGCAACCCGTGAGTTGCGAATAGGTGGCGCAGGGCTGCGATTACTGCTCGGCCGTAGTGGATTTCATGAGTATGATCTCCAACCATTTAGAGAATGCATCAACAACCACTAGGAACGTTTGGCGTGGAAAGGGCCAGCAAAATCAATGTGGATTCTTGACCAGGGCCCTTGGGGTTTTCCCATTCCTGACTGGGGCCGTTGGGGTAGAGGTCTGGACTCTTGGCAAGCCTGGCATTTCCCTACCCTCTCAGCAATCTCTGCGTCCATGAGTGGCCACCACACATAGCTTCTAGCTAACCCTTCATCCTTACGATCCCTGGGTGACCTCGTGGAGGAGGTCCAATACCTTTCCCTTAACTTATCAGGAATTATTACACGATCACCCCATAACAGGCACCCCTTGAGCCGAGAGCTCATCTCGTTTCTTAACAAATTCTTTGAACCGTTAGCGGCGCAGACACCCTCTCTGTACCCAACCGAGTACAGTCCTTAACACAATGTCCCGGTATGATGCCGAGCCACTTCCTTAGATGTGACTGGGCCAGAGTCCAAAGAGTCAATAAGCAGGATGGGCGTCCCGGGGTGGGGTCTTCGGTCGCCCTGGTAGTGGGCATCGCTTAACGCCTGCATGCCCCACTTCTTTTCCTGGTCGATGCTGCAGCTTGTACGAATAAGCGGCTAAGAATATAGTCCATCGGGTCAAGCGTGGCGAAAGTGCCACAGGCGTTGGGCGGTCGCCAGCCAGTATTCCTAGTAACGGTCTGTGGTCAGTCACGATTTCAAAATTCCGCCCAAAGACATATTCGTGGAATTTTTTAACCCCTGACACAATGGCTAGTGCTTCTTTGTCTAATTGGCTGTAGTTTCTCTCTGGGGAGGACATCGTTCTAGAGTAAAAAGCTATAGGGGCTTCTGTGCCGTTTGGAAGTCTATGGCTGAGTACAGCCCCCACCCCATAAGGGGAGGCATCGCAAACCAGCACTAGGGGTAATGAGTTGTGATATTGGATGAGCAGGCTATCACTTGAGAGGAGGTTCTTTACTGCTTCAAAGCCCTATTTTCTGACTTTCCCCAAGACCAAACAGTATTTTTCCTAAGAGCCTATGCAGCGGTTCCAATGGTTGCTTTGTTCTTTAAAAGACCGCATAGAAATTCACCAACCCCAGGAATGCCTGCAGCTCTGCTTTGTTTTTGGGCGCTGGAGCCTTCCTAATTGCCTTGACCTTGCTCTCAGTAGGGTGAATTCCTTTCTTGTCTATCCGTAGCCCAAGAAATCGACGGATTCGACCCTATCTGGCATTTGTTTGCCTTGACTTTTAATCCGCTGTCCGGAAAATACTCAAGACCTTTCTTAAACGTTCCCCCAATTCCTCCATGTTTTCCCCTGAAATGAGGACGTCATCAAAGTAGGGAACTACCCCTGGGAGCCCCTGCAGTAGTCGTTCCATTAGGTTTTGGAACAACCCTGGTGCCACACTGACCCCAAATTGCAATCGGGTGCACTTGAATGCCCCCCTGTGCATTACAATTGTTTGGGCTTCGGCTGTGCGGGCGTCTACGGGCAGTTGCTGGTAGGCTTGGGCTAAGTCTAACTTCGCAAAGACTTGTCCTTGCCCCAAAGAGTGCAATAAGTGTTGCACCACGGGAACCGGGTAAGCGCTTTTCTGTAAGGCTTTGTTAAGCCGCCTTGTAGTCAGCGCAAATTCTAATTGACCCGTCCGACTTTATTGGGGTGACGATTGGCGTCTCCCACTTTGCGTGATCGACTGGCACCAAAATCCCCTGATTTATGAGCTTGTCCAGCTCCTTATCGATTTTCGGTTTTAGGGCAAAAGGGACTCTCCTCGCTTTAAGCCTAATGGGGGCTACCTGGGGGTCTAAGTTGAAGGAAATAGGCGTCACCTTGTACTTGCCCAGACAGACCTTGAAGACATCTTGAACTCGTTAAAGAGAATGTCTTTCAGGTTACAGTCACTTTTGTAGATGGCAGTCACTCCCATGCCCAGGGCACGAAACCAGTCTAGTCCCAACAGACTGGGCAGAGTTCCTTCGGCGATCGTGATGGGCAGGGTCTTCTTGTATGGACCGTACTCCACTCGGACGGAGGTGGTCCTCGAACAGGGATGCGATTCCCTGGTAGTCGTGGACTCGTGGCCGTTGTGCTTGCAGGTGGCGCTTGACGGACGGCAGCGACTTCGCCAAAGTGTCCCAGGACATGATGGTGATCGCTGATCCCGTGTCTACTTCAAGCCGCACCGTACTCCCTCTATTTTTGGCTTAGTGAAGATCTTCTTCTCCACTTGGGTCGAGGCGCGCCTATGACCACCGTTGTTTGGTTGAATCCGCCTTTTTGTTTGAGCCAATCGCGGTCGCCTTGCCGATTCCGCGCCTGATTGGCCGATTTGAATTTTCGGCGGGAAGGTTGGGCCGCTCGACAAACTTGAGCTAGGTGCCCTTTCTTCCCACACCGACATATCGCGTCCTTAAACTTGCAGCGTTGGCGCTGGTGTTGACCCCGCAGCTTCCGCACTGCCTCGGTCCCCTTTGTCGCGTTTCTCGGTGCGGCAGACCCTTCCTCATCTTCACCGCCGGATTCGGTCTGAACCTCCTCCTGGTGCACCGGAGTTGCCTTCGCCGCCTTCTGGGGAACCGGCTTCTGCAGTGTCTCGCCGCTTGGGAGGACATTTCATGTGCTCTGGCTTCGCCCAGAGCGTGGCCAGCGCCAGGTTGCTCTTTGCTAGCAGCCGCCGCAAACGGATGTCTTTGACCTCGGATGAGTTGCTCGAGGAGCACCTCGCCCAGGTCACGGTATCCGCAGTCCTTGGACGCTTCTTAGGGCGCCATGTAGTCACCGATGGATTCGCCCTCCATCTGCCTTCGCTCTCCGAATTCAAACCGCCGCACGTATTTGGACGGCGTTGATGCGAAGTGGTTTTTTAGTAAAGTCTGTAAAGTTGGCCACGACACCGACTGCAACGGCGTTGGCTCTGCCAGGGCTTCCACGATATCAATGACCTCCGGACCACAATGGCTTAAGAAGTAAGCCCTTTTTCGGTTATCTGGAACTCCTTGCAGTTCGTTGGCTTCTAGAAAGCTTTCGAAACGGGTCATATACGTTCCCCATTTCTCTTTAGCCGGGTCAAACGGTGCGGGCGGAGTGTAACTGGCCATCTCCGCTTTTCTGCCCTGGGTTTGCTGGGTTCGGGTCTATCGTGCTTCAGCTCGGTTCTGGTTCTCCTTAGCTCGAGATCCCACCTTCGTCGCCAATGTTAAGTTCGGGAAGTAACGAGGCTGGAGACCAGTGTAGTGACAACAGCTCTTTAATATAGGGTGAACCCAGCAACAGGCTGGGGGAAAAACCTCTCCTTTTATACAGTTCTGCTGGAGGCTTCGTCCAATCAGCAACGTGCTGATTTCCCGCTCAAATATTTAAAGGTACAAACATAAATACATAACAAGGTGTTTTGTAGTTTTGTATTTCTTTGTCACTGAATGTTATCAGACTTTTATGTGCATCTTACAGGTATATAAGCAGAGTCTGAATGAAGAAAAAGCATTGTGCTTTTTTTACTTATTTCATGAACAAAGTCATTCAACACATATTATTATCATGATGATCCATTAAAACACCTTGACTCCAAAAAAGGTACTCCTTATTCGCAAAGGTATCAAACTCGCCACATTACATTGCTATCATGGGACGTATCGCAATGTTTTTTTTCCTTCGCAGATCTGGGGTGGGAAGGGCCTCAGCATGCATCTGGCCTGTGGGCCACCAGTTTGACATCCCTGCATGATTATTGCAATACAACATGAGTTTAGTGTGACTTATTTCTAAACTGGCAGATTACACCATACATTATTCATTAGATACAGTGTAAAACACATTAAAACACATTTTAAATCATCGGGTGTTCTTTCCAGTATTGAAATCAATCTCTCTCTTTCTCTCCAAAACATTCTAACTTCTGCAACTTCCATCAACACTAAAAAGAGAGGAAAATATAAAGAACTTTTGTCAATGCAACTAAAATGGCTTTGGTAATAATCGTACTAATAAGGGCAGAAAGAAATCCTGCCTGATCTCAGCTTGTATATGTACCATTTTAGAATAAGATGATTACAAAAGCTACCTGTCTGCATGGCAAGCAGTGGTGGGTTTTTACCGGTTCATCTTGGTTCAGGAGAACCGGTAGTGGCAGCTGCAGAAGGCTCCACCCATCCATCCGGAGGTCATCACAGATATTCTGCGCATGTGCAGAAGGTTCTGCACATCCACAGAAGTGCCACACGTGAGCAAAGCAAGCACACGCACACACATGCTCACAGTTCCAAACCAGTAGTGAAGGTAAGTGCAACCCACTATTGATGGCAAGGTGTTTATGTTACGGTTAGATGTGAAGGAAGTGAGCAGAATTTTGGGCATCTTAAATGCACACTCTTGATAGTCATTTGAATTGTTTTTTGATCCTGATCATGTGTGCAGTGAAGAAAGGGAAAATAACATTCTCATAACATTCTGCAGCACATCCTTTATTGTTATACAAAAATTCTGGGGAACTATTATTTGAATAATTTCAATTTAATTGGTTTGTACTCACTGGGAAGGAAAAACTCAGATCGGGATTGATATACAGTTCTTCATAGGGACAAAATAACCTAAATGAATTTATTTTAGCTTTCTCTTTCTGTTCACTCTCTAACTCTCTTTCTATCAATAGTTATATTCAACACTGCATTGCCCCTTCTCAGCATTTAGAAACAAGTTAAGGTTGATTTATTTTATCCCCATATAACTGTTAAGAGGTTTTGTTTTAATAATGGCCTTTTACTGTGCATTATGTCATTATGACATATGAGTACAGCTCATATAGAAGTCTGTCTGATACTAAGGCCAAAGCAAGAACAACAACAACAAAACCTTCTTGGGGAAAAAATAAAGGAAAACATATAAAAATGTCTCCGGCATCCGTGTTTCTAAAAAGTACCTCTAAAAAGAGCAAAATGTTCCCTGTTGGGAAAAAGCGGTGTGAGGGGGCAGAGAATTTTAAATTTAAGAACTCTGATTCTTGTTTTCCATCAGTCTTCCATAATATTTTTTAAAGTACAATTTAATCTGTTCAATTACCACAATGCAACTAAACTGGGGGGCCCAGCCAGGACAGAAAAAGAAACATGCTGAGCCATCTTAGCCATAACACAGTCTGCTTCATAAAGCCTGATGTTTTATGTTATAGAATTGAAATAGTTGCCACTTGCCAGGGACTGTTTTCCTTTGCATCCTATTTGTAAGTCACAACCATAACATTACGAAGATGGCCCAGAGAAAAAGAACCATTTGGCCCAGTTAGTCAAGGCTAGTTTGCAGAAATTTCATCAGTTTCTCTTTTCTTGGCTATTCATATCTTCAGCTCAATCATCACCTTTATGGATGCTGTGTTTGTATTCACAAATGGTGAGCTAGTCTGAAAAGTTGGAAGAAATATAAAATGAGATTATGCCCAAAATATCTTTATGGCTTTCCGCTCATGAAGTATATTATCGAAACAAAATGAAGGACAGACAATGAGTTATGGGTTTCAGATTTACTAGAATGTTGTATGATGATATCTAATTAAAATCTAGAGAGTAACTGGCACTAGAAAGTTTCAACTGTCAATGGTTGAAAGTGTCATATTTACTGTTATGTATTAACAGTTGTGCCTTTAAATATTTGAGCGGGAAATCAGCACGTTGCTGATTGGACGAAGCCTCCAGCAGAACTGTATAAAAGGAGAGGTTTTTGCCCCAGACTGTTGCTGGGTTCACTCTATATTAAAGAGCTGTTGTCACTACCCTGGTCTCCAGCCTCGTTACTTCCCGAACTTAACATTGGCGACGAAGGTGGGATCTCGAGGCTAAGGAGAACCAGAACCGAGCTGAAGCACGCTAGTCCCGAACCCAGCAAACTCAGGGCAGAAACGCGGAAATGGCAAACACGCCACCCGCACCGTACAACCCGGGCAAGGAGAAATGGGGAACATATATGACCCGTTTCGAAAGCTTTCTAGAAGCCAACGAACTACAGGATCTGATAACATAGCGGGCTTACTTCCTAAGCCATTGCGGGCCGGAGGTAATCGAGATTGCGGAAGCCCTGGCAGAGCCAACGCCGATACAATCGGTATCGTGGCCGACTCTGCAGACTTTGCTGAAGAATCATTTCGCACCAACGCCGTCAAATCGTGCAGCGGTTTGAATTCGGAGAACGTAGACAGATGGAGGCGAGTCCATCGGTGACTACATGGCCGCTAAGAAGAGCGTCCAAGGACTGCGGATACCGAGACTTAGACGAAGTGCTACTCGAGCAACTCATCCGAGGTCAAGGACATCCGCCTACGGCGGCGACTGCTAGCCAGGAGCAACCTGACACTAGCCACCGCTCTGGGCGAGGCCAGAGCACATGAAATGTCTACTAAAGCAGCAGAGACTCTGCAAAGCCTCTTCAATCCAAGGCGGCGCAAAGCCAACGCCAGTACACCAGGAGGAGATTCAGTCCGAATCCGAAGGTGAGGCGAGGATGAGGAAGGGTCTGCCGGACCGGCGCGACACTGAGGACCGTGGCGAATGCGGAAGCTGCGGAGGGCAGCATCAGCGCCAACGCTGCAGGTTTAAAGACGCAACATGCCGGTGTGGGAAGAAAGGACACTTAGCTCAGGTTTGCAGAGCGGCCCAACCTTCCGCCGAAAATTCAAATCGGCCAATCAAAAGCGGAACCGGAAAGGCGGCCCGCGATTGGTTCAAACAAGAAAGGCGCCAAGTCTAACCAAACGACTGTCATTATAGGCCGCTACCAACCAAAGTGGAAAGAAGATTTTCACAAAGCCCAAGATCGAGGGAGTACGGTGCAGGCTTGAAGTGGACACGGGATCAGCGATCACCATCATGTCCTGGGACACCCTGGCGAAGTCGCTGCCGTCCGTCAAGCGCCATCTGCAAGCACAGCGGCTACGAGTGCACGACTACCAGGGAATCGCATCCCTGTTCGAGGGACCACCTCCGTCCGAGTCGAGTACGGCCTCACAAAAGACCCTGCCCATCACGATCGTCGAAGGAACTCTGCCCAGTCTGTTGGGACTAGACTGGTTTCGTGCCCTGGGCATGGGAGTGACTGGCATCTACAGAAGTGACTGCAATTTGAAAGACATTCTCTTTAACGAGTTCAAGATGTCTTCAAGGACTGCCTGGGCAAGTACAAGGGGACCCCTATTTCCTTCAACTTAGACCCCAGGTAGCCCCCATTAGGCTTAAGGCGAGGAGAGTCCTTTGCCCTAAAACCAAAATTGATAAGGAGCTGGACAAGCTCATAAATCAGGGATTTTGGTGCCAGTCGATCACGCAAAGTGGGAGACGCCAATCGTCACCCCATCAAATCGGACGGGTCAATTAGAATTTGCGCTGACTACAAGGCGACGCTTAACAAAGCCTTACAGAAAAGCGTGCCGGTTCCGTGGTGCAACATTTATTGCACTCTTGGGGCAAGGGCAAGTCTTTGCAAAGTTAGACTTGGCCCAAGCCTACCAACAACTGCCAGTAGACGCCCGCACAGCGAAGCCCAAACGATTGTACGCACAGGGGGCATTCAAGTGCACCCGATTGCAATTTGGGGTTAGTGTGGCACCAGGGCTGTTCCAAAACCTGATGGAACGACTACTGCAAGGGCTCCCAGGGGTAGTTCCCTACTTCGATGATGTCCTAATTTCAGGGGAAAACATGGAGGAATTGGGGGAGCGGTTAAGAAAGGTCTTGAGCATTTTCCGGACAGCCGGATTAAAAGTCAAGACAAATAAATGTCAGATAGGGGTCGAATCGGTCGATTTCTTGGGCTACCGGATAGACAAGAAAGGAATTCACCCTACTGAGAGCAAGGTTAAGGCAATTAGGAAGGCTCCAGCGCCCAAAAACAAAGCAGAGCTGCAGGCATTCCTGGGATTGGTTAATTTTACGCGGTCTTTTAAAGAACAAAGCAACTGCTATGGAACCGCTGCATAGGCTCTTAGGGAAAAATACTGTTTGGTCTTGGGGAAAGTCAGAAAATAGGGCTTTTGAAGCAGTAAAGAACCTGCTCTCAAGTGATAGCCTGCTCATCCAATATCACGACTCACTACCCCTAGTGCTGGTTTGCGATGCCTCCCTTATGGGGTGGGGCTGTACTCAGCCATAGACTTCCAAACGGCACAGAAGCCCCTATAGCGTTCTACTCTAGAACGATGTCCTCCCAGAGAGGAACTACAGCCAATTAGACAAAGAAGCATTAGCCATTGTATCAGGGGTCAAAAATTCCATGAGTATGTCTTTGGGCGGAATTTTGAAATCGTGACTGACCACAGACCGTTACTGG
Source organism: Ahaetulla prasina (assembly GCF_028640845.1). NCBI lineage: Eukaryota > Metazoa > Chordata > Lepidosauria > Squamata > Colubridae > Ahaetulla > Ahaetulla prasina. The sequence goes on from NC_080539.1 coordinate 54,493,900, forward strand.
GATTACTGGCTGGCGATCGCCAACGCCTGTGGCACTTTCGCCACGCTTGACCCGATGGACTATATTTTTAGCCGCTTACTCATACAAGCTGCAGCATCGACCGGGAAAGAAGTGGGCATGCAGACGCATTGAGCCGATGCCCACTGCCAGGGCGATCAAGACCCCACTCCGGGACACCCATCCTCCTTATTGACTCGTTGGACTCTGGCCCAGTCACATCAAAGGAAGTGGCTCGGGCATCATACCGACATTGTGTTAAGGACTGTACTCGGTTGGGTACAGAGAGGGTGGCCGCTGCGCCGGCTAACGGTTCAAAGAATTTGTTAAGAAACGTGATGAGCTCTCGGCTCAAGGGGTGCCTGTTATGGGGTGATCGTGTAATAATTCCTGTTAAGTTAAGGGAAAAGGTATTGGACCTCCTCCACGAGGGTCACCCAGGCATCGTAAGGATGAAGGGGTTAGCTAGAAGCTATGTATGGTGGCCACTCATGGACGCAGAGATTGCTGAGAGGGTAGGGAAATGCCAAGCTTGCCAAGAGTCCAGACCGCTACCCCCAACAGCCCCAGTCAGAGAATGGGAAAAGCCCCAAGGGCCTTGGTCAAGAATCCACATTGACTTTGCTGGCCCCTTTCACGGCCAAACGTTCCTAGTGGTGGTGGACGCATTTTCCAAATGGTTAGAGATCATACTTATGAAGTCCACCACAGCCGAAGCAGTAATCGCAACCCTGCGCCACCTATTCGCAACTCACGGGTTGCCGGACACTCTGGTGTCCGACAATGGGCCCCACCACGGCAGCCCAGTTTGAAGAGTACCTGGCAGAGGAAGGCATCCGACATGCCCTCTCTGCACCTTTCCACCCTGCGTCGAATGGCCTTGCAGAGCGTTCCGTCCGGGCGCTAAGGAGGCATTGTCCAGGCTCAAGCCAGGTGACTGGCAAACAAAATAGACTTTTCCTAGCCGTCCAGCACAGAACCCCAAGCACAGCCACGGAAAAGCCCAGCCGAATTGCTAATGGGACGAAACTCCGTGCCCACTTGACCGTTTGAACCCCATTACACACCCGAGGGTTACAAGGGGAGCTAGAAAAACAAGGGAAATGAGCATAGGCGACGGTGTGGGCCGAAACTATGGGGACGGCCCGAGTTGGTCGCAGGACAAGTAACAAAAGTAACAGGGCCAAAATCGACGTGGTAGAGCTACCAGACAACCGAATGTGGCGGCGCCACATAGACCAGTTAAGGGAACGAATAACTAACCAAACCAAACCAACAGAGACAGGTAATGGCCAATACCACTTTGAATCCACAGCTGACAATGGCCCGGGAGGCGCAAGACTTAGCTGAGGTCCCAGAGTTCCAGCGCCGCCATCAGGTCCCCGAGGGAAACAGCAAGGAAAATTCCAAAATTAATCCAAGGCCGGATGGCCAAGAAAAAGAGTCGGCCAATAATCCAGAGCCCGATGGCCCAGAGAAAGAGCTGGGAGGAGAAAACAGCCCCTCCGACCAGCTCAAAACACCACCCAGAACTGAACCGCGCAGGTCAGAGAGAACTAGGAGACGCCCAGGTTATTTGCGTGACTACGTCGAAAAATAACATGTGAATAAATATGTAAATAAGACCAAGTGTTTTCTGGGAGGGGAGGAGTGTTATGTATTAACAGTTGTGCCTTTAAATATTTGAGCGGGAAATCAGCACGTTGCTGATTGGACGAAGCCTCCAGCAGAACTGTATAAAAGGAGAGGTTTTTCCCCCAGCCTGTTGCTGGGTTCACCCTATATTAAAGAGCTGTTGTCACTACCCTGGTCTCCAGCCTCGTTACTTCCCGAACTTAACATTTACAACATATGGGAAGATTTAAAGTTCATAAGAAACTGAATGATTTTGTATATGATCAAACTACTTTTGAAATGGAACTGGGTACAAACGATGAATGTCTTACTGCTAAAATGTATAAACTTTTGTTAAGATTGAAAATGAAAGATGAATTAGTTAAAAATTATATGAAAGGTTCAGCAAACAATTTTCAGTATAATATACCAATTGATAAATGGGAAAACATGTGAGTGAAGGGACTGGAATGTATGTGAAATTATAACCTTAAAGGGAACTTTTACAAACTGATTATATATTGATAGTACTTATCCACAAATAAATTGGCTAAATTGTACAAAGGATTTCCAGAAAGCTGATTGAAATGTATAATTCAGATAGGAAACTTCTACCACAGGAGTATCAAACTCAAGGCCCGGGGGCCAGATCCGGCCTGCGGGGTGTTTAAATATGGCCTGCAGGGCCACCCTGTAAACAGCAAAGACTGGCCCCTGTTTTCTCTGGCAGAGGATTGAAGGAGGCCGTCTCAGCTGAAAACGAGCTTGGGAGCCTGTTTTCATTGGCAGATGCTCTGGCCAGCACAGGCGCTCTGACACAAGTGATGTCATGCTGGTCTTCTTCAACTGTCAAAGCTGAAGCTTCTTGGATGAGAAGCTAAATTTCTTCAATAGAAAAAACAAGAAAGTCCAGTTGCCTCCTGAAAAAGCACTTTTGGGAAACACAGGCTATTGTGTAGTCTGATCCTTCCTATGGACTGAGACTGCAATACCATCTTGAATAATTCCTGCAATTAAGAGGCTCATTTTCAGAGACTGAAAAGCTAACATTAAGGAATTTATTTGTACAGACTTTAGCTTTAAATCTGAGATTTTGAAACATCATAGTACCCCGAATAACAATAATCTTGAGCTAATGAAATTCACTGAAGTAAATTACATTCTTCTCACTCATGTCTTGGGTGATTTATTGACAGCTGGTGGTAAAAACAAGGTCATCATGTTTGGCGCTTTTTAACAAACAAAAACCCTGCTTAATTTATAGTGTAATTAGCCTTCTTGCAGTAGGCACGCTGCCAGAGCCATCACTTATGACTTTGAAATATGTACTTGAGTGTTCTTAATTATATTCTTAATCCTGTTCAAAGAACTCAGAATTCCGATGAGGCAGTGTTATTTTCTCTTGATTGCTATTTTTTAAAAAACAAAAAATACATTTCAGTTTGCACTGATTGATATTTAGTAATTAAATCAAAGTGCTTGATGGATGAAGAGTTGTAAGTAACTAATGATATTTTACAAGCCAATGTTTTACGTAGCTATTACTCAGGCTTCAGGCTTTCTCCAGCAGAAGTTCATATGCATATCTATTGGGAATTTATTCAAAACACAATTTCTTTTTAAGCTGATGTTTTCTGCCTATCAAGATTAAATAAATGTTATCACATGTATCTAAAAGGCTGCATGTTGATATTGTGTCTTTGCACACACCTTTTGTATTTGTCCATCTCCTGTATATATCTCCTGGTTGATGGGATGTGAGTAACAATAACTGGCTTACAAGATATTTCTAGATCAGAGATCCTAACTGATGTAAAATAGTATAAACACACCTGGGGCAAACTCAGTTTTGATCACATTTCTGACACCCTGGCCAAAATGAACTTAAACCAATAACTAGTGTCCTGACTATTAGCAGGAACAGATTTAACCAAGGATTCTAACCCAGCCAATATTTATCTTATTAAATATTGGTTGGATCCCATTTTTTTTACTGATTATTGCTTTTAAGTTTAGGTGTTATTGTATATGTTTTAATTTCAATCATGTTCTAAAAGATGAGAAACTAATCTGCTTATGGTGATGATAGATAGATAGATAGATAGATAGATAGATAGATAGATAGATAGATAGATAGATAGATAGATAGATAGATAGATAGATAGATAGAATTACATTTATTGGGAATCATAGCTGAAATATATAGTAAAGAATTGAGATATTTGATTGTAAATATTTTGACAGCAGCAAGGATTGTGTTTGCCAAAAATTGGAAAAATGGAAAATTACCATTGCAAGATGAAATTATTAGGAAAATGATGGAGTGCGCAGAAGTGAGTAAATTGACTTTAGAAATTAGAGAACAAGAGGATAAACAATTCTATAAGATATGGGATCTCTTTTATCAATGGTTAGAAGGGGAATTATGTTAAAGTGAATTAAGAAAGATTAGAATATAAGGAAATGTTTAAATTATATAATTGTTTTTAGGGAATGGATTTGAAGATGTATAATATTAATTTGGAAAATTGATTCTAAGGGAGAAATTGAAATGTTATAATTAATAAAAAATTATTTGATTATAGTTGAGATACATATCAGATTGATAAAATGTAAGTATAGATAAATTAATTGGAATGTATATTGGCACACAGGATTGGGGATCAACCCACCGACACAATGTATTTGGATTGATGATGATTTTATGTGTTTGTTAAAAATTAAAAAAAATACCAAAAAAAAAAAGAATTACATGGAAGTCTTGCTTGACCAAATTCATGACAGGCAATGGAAATCAATATCTCTGGGAGCATTTGGTGATGGCCATAGTATATGGAAGAATGCAAGAAAAATAAATGGTAAAGAACATGAACCAAAAAAATAAATGAAAGCAAGAAAAAGTTGATCTTGAATGTCTGTGAAATAGAAAGGGGAAGGTTGAAGTAGACCTAACTGAAGGTAGTCTTCTATTGCGGAGTGGAGATGATGAATACATTCAGGGAAGCAAAGTCTATATATTAACGTATACGTTTTAAGATACAGAAATGCAGATAGAAGGTAGTGGATCATAATTAATCTGTTGTAAGGAAGAAATACTTTCAGCATAAGGATATTTCCTTTTACTTTATTATACAGAAGTGACAGGACAAATATTAATGTCAGGAACATCTTTAATCTGAATTCAAGAGAAATGGGCCCTTAAGAAGCATGCATGGCAAAACATGAAAAGAGAGAATAAAAACAGAAAGGGTATGGTGAAAGTAGACTGAATTTTTTAAAAAAGTGACCATACAACAGAAATATCTTAAGGAGGGTTGGTCTCCTAAATGAGAATGAATGAAGATTGAAACCAAATATATAGAGGAGTAGGCAAGACAGAATAAATTATAGTTCAATGGAGGTGATGCGATCCCCAAAAAGAGAGAAATGAGAAGTTTAAAGAGCAAATGACAATACTGCATATGAATTAGCATACAAATTTTGTGGAAGCAAGGATGATTTGCAAAGAAAGGTAAGGAGAGATACAGTGTTCTCATGTAAACTTTATTCAGCTATGGCTCCTTTTCTTTTTCTTATCTCAGGCCAGGAATTTATCTGGCTTGCTCTCTCATACTTCTTTTCTCTAATTTGTATTCTGTTGCACCATTTTGGTGGTTCAGGTGCATACTTTGGCCATTCAGTCCAGAGAAAAGGTTAGCCATCACTGCTATAGAGGAATGTCTATAGTAATGTCTCATCCTAAGTAAGGTTCTGCAGTCTTCCACAACCTGGGGTCCATTATATGTGCTGACTTCAAAGCCCCATAATTGTCACACAAATGAATGGGTAACTTCATCATCAATTCTCAACCAAGTCACGGAATTGTAAAACTTAACTTACAATATTTCTTGTGGACATCTCATTGGAAAATATCGGCCTGCTGTCTTCAAGCCTTCCGTCCATATTCCATTTCTTACTTTTATTCACAAAGTATAGGTTTTGTGAATTCTCTTGCCTTTTATTTAACACCCACTTAAAATAATCAAAGTTTGCAAGTCCATTGAGAAGACACAGCAGTTGTGATTCAGTCTAAAAGACCATATTCTTTACTTTTAAAAAAGCAGTTGGCTTCCGTGAACTTAGACAGCCTCCAGGGCTTTTTTGCTACATTTTGAATAAAATTATTAAATATTATTTGGCAGCAGTGTGCTTTTTCTGGCTCCAAAACTTCAAAATATATGTTCAGTGATTAATTTTATATTGGTCTAATGTGGATGAATTCAAGTGAATTCCCATATAATGGAATCTTTTGTAGGCTTTGTCATGCCCAAGAACTTCAGCCAGGATTTGGACATTCAGTTTCTACTACTGGCATTTCTGCAACAAGCTATCTCCTCTCAGCTACTTCTTTTTCTTCTTTGATAGGCAATTTTATGATTGTGCTGTTGTTTCAGTATATACACAGTTGGCTCTGATCAAAAACATTTATTTGAAAAAATTAGGTCTGATTAATTGGATATATAAAGTAATGTAGACTTGAAGGGACATAAGCCAGCTTGAATTAATTACAATGGTTCTTGCTAAGCCAAAAAATGTCTAGCAATAGTTGTTTAAGTAAATATGGGCAGATTTACTTAAACAGTATTTATTTACTTTAATATGAATATGCTACATTAAATATACTAGGTGACAGGATATGTTTTTAATTAAGTTTAAAATTCATACATGGATTCTTGGAACATTCAAGGCCTTATGCACATTTAGTTCTTTTATACAAAATTAGAACACAGTAGACCAGATTCTTAGGGATTCCCATGTGTCCATGTTTCATACCATTACACATCCTGGGCACCCTGTTGTTGTTTTTTTTACTATTACCATCTGGCAGATGGTACAGGATAATAAAAACAAGGACAAATAGGCTGAAAAACAGCTTCTATCCCAGGGCAATAATCATATTAAATTTTACTGTATAGTGCAATATTAATGCAATATCAGGGGTTTCCAATGCAATTGTATAGAATGTGGACGATGTATGTTTGTGTTTTATTTTTATAGTTATAATGTACACTGAAAATGGCATTTAATTTCATTGTATGAGGTGCAATGACAATAAAGTAAACTAAAGTATGTAGCAAATTTCTTCTTCTCTCATAAGGTCCTTTCAAATTGAAGGGTATTCAAATATCTTATAATAATAATAACAGAGTTGGAAGGGACCTTGGAGGTCTTTTAGTCCAACCCCCCTGCCCAGGCAGGAAACCCTACACCATTTCAGACAAATAGTTATCCAACATTTTCTTAAAAATTTCCAGTGTTCGAGCATTCACAACTTCTGCAGGCAAGTTGTTCCACTGGTTAATTGTTCTAACTGTCAGGAAATTTCTCCTTAGTTCTAAGTTGCTTCTCTCCTTGATTAGTTTCCACCCATTGCTTCTTGTTCTACCCTCAGGTGCTTTGGAGAATAGTTTGACTCCCTCTTCTCTGTGGCAACCCCTGAGATATTGGAACACTGCTATCATGTCTCCCCTAGTCCTTCTTTTTGTTAAACTAGGCATACCGAGTTCCTGCAACCGTTCTTCATATGTTTTAGCCTCCAGTTCCCTAATCATCTTTGTTGCTCTTCTCTGCACTCTTTCTAAAGTCTCAACATCTTTTTTACATCGTGGCGACCAAAACTGAATGCAATATTCCAAGTGTGGCCTTACCAAGGCATTATAAAGTAGTATTAACACTTCACGTGATCTTGATTCTATCCCTCTGTTTATGCAGCCCAGAACTGTGTTGGCTTTTTTGGCAGCTGCTGCACACTGCTGGCTCATATCTAAATGGTTGTCCACTAGGACTCCAAGTTCCCTCTCACAGTTACTACTATTGAGCAAAGTACCACATATATGGTACCTGTGCATTTTATTTTTTTGGCCTAAATGTAGAACCTTAATTTTTTCACTGTTGAATTTCATTTTGTTAGATAGCGCCCAATGTTCTAGTCTGTCAAAATCTTTCTGTATCTTGAGCTTATCTTCTGGAATGTTGGCTATTCCTGCCAGCTTGGTGTCATCTGCAAATTTGATGAGTTCCCCATCTATCCCCTCATCCAAGTCATTGATGAAGATGTTGAAGAGTACTGGGCCTAAAACAGAGCCTTGGGGTACTCCACTGCATACTTCCCTCCATGTGGATGTAGTTCCGTTGAGGACTACACGTTGAGTGCGGTTGGCCAGACAGTTATGAATCCATTTGGTGGTGGTGCTATCTAACTCACATTTTTCTACTTTATCTAGCAGTAGGTTATGGTCTACTTTATCAGATGCTTTACTGAAGTCCAAGTAAATTATATCGACAGCATTCCTCTGGTCCACTAATTTTGTCACTTTGTCAAAAAATGCAATAAGTTTAGTCTGGCATGATCTGTTTTTGACAAACCCATGTTGGCTTTTGGTTTTACTTTGTTTGCTTCCTGGTGTTCGGTGATTCGTTGCTTGATTATCTTTTCCAGAATCTTCCCTGGTATTGAGGTCAGGCTGATAGGTCTGTAGTTTCCTGGATCTGGTTTTTTTTCCCTTTTTTGAAGATGGGAACTATATCAGCTCTTTTCCAGTCCTCTGGCAGTTCCCCTGTGCTCCAGGATCTTTGAAAAATATAGTTCAGTGGTTGAGATTTCATCTGCCAGTTCCTTCAGAACCCTGGGGTGTAATCCATCCGGTCCTGGTGATTTGAACTCGTCTAGGGTAGACAGATGTTAACTTACCATTTCCCCCCCTATTTTAACTTGTGTTCCTAATCTGTTTTTTGTGGTGCTGTTTTTGATAGGTTGGATTGTTTTTTTTCCTTTTGTGTAAAGACAGATGGAAAAAATGAGTTAAGTAGATCTGCTTTCTTCCTGTTGCTTGTCACCTTCTTGGCACTTTCTTCCAGCAATGGACCAATTGTTTCCTTGACTTTTTTCTTTTTGTTAACATGTTGGAAGAAGCTTTTTTTCTTATTTTTTACTTTTGTCATTAGCCTTTGTTCGTTGTGAGCCTTAGCTTTCCTCACTTCATCTTTACAGGCTCGGGCTATTTGCTGATATTCTGCCTTAGTTATTTGCCCCTCTTTCCACTTTTTATGCTTGTCTTTTTTGTCTTTCAATTTGACAGATAGTTCTTTATGCATCCATGCTGGTTTCTTTTGAGATCTATTATTTTTCTTCTTCATTGGTATTGTGCTAGACTGGGCTTTTATAATCTCACTTTTCAAAATTTCCCAAGCTTCTTGAGTTGTTTTCCCCTTGAGGATTCTCATCCATGGAATCCTTCTCAAGCTCTCTCTGAGTTTATTGAATAGAATAGAATTTTTATTGGCCAAGTGTGATTGGACACACAAGGAATTTGTCTTGGTGCATATGCTCTCAGTGTACATAAAAGAAAAGATACGTTCATCAAGGTACAACTTTTACAACACAATTGATGGTCAGTATATCAATATAAATCATAAGGATTGCCAGCAACAAGTTACAGTCATAAAGTCATAAGTGGAAAGAGATTGTTGATGGGAACTATGAGAAGATTAATAGTAGTGCAGATTCAGTAAATAGTTTGACAGTGTTGATGGAATTATTTGTTTAGCAGAGTGATGGCCTTCGGAAAAAAACTGTTCTTGTGTCTAGTTGTTCTAGTGTGCAGTGCTCTATAGCGTCGTTTTGAGGGTAGGAGTTGAAACAGTTTATATCCAGGATGCGAGGGGTCTGTAAATATTTTCACGGCCCTCTCTTGAAGTCCAAGACTCTAGTTTGACTTTGTTCTACTACTTGTGTTTGCATAATGTTGAATTCCAATATTGCGTGATCACTTGCCCCCCAGATTCCTATAGCTTCAACACCTTTTATCATTTCATCTCTGCTAGTGAGAATTAAGCCCAATATGGCTGATCCCCTTGTTCCCTTCTCTACTTTTTGGGAAACAAAGTTGTTTGCTAGGTTTGTTAGGAACCTGTTGCATTTTCCACTTGGTGCAGAGTTTGTCTCCCAGTTGATGTCAGGGTAGTTAAAATCCCCCATTACTACCGTACTTCCTACATACCTTAGTTAGCTGACTAGCAAAAAGTTCATCACTTCCTCTGTTTGGTTGGGTGGCCTATAGTATATACCTATGGCAATATCATTTTCCCTTCCTTTAATATTGACCCAAATGCATTCAAGATAATTTTCATCATTGTTGTGCTTTATTTCTGTAGAGATGTAGTTATTTCTTATATATAATACAACTCCACCTCCTCTTTTAATTGGTCTATTTCTTTTAAATAATTTATATCCCTCTAGCTGTATGTTTCATTTGTCAGTTTCATCCCACCAAGTTTCCGTAAGGGCGACAATATCATATCTGCCCTCATTTACTTGAATTTCTAATTCACCCTGTTTATTCCTCATACTCTGTGCATTGGTGTATAGACATTTGAGTCCATTTTGATTGACCTTGTGTTTACTGTCTACATAACCTGTGCTGTGCATGACTTCCCCTACTTTCTTGCCATCTGTTTGATTAGTGCACATGGTATCGCACTCACTATTAAATGCTTGGTTTTGCGTTTTTTTATTATTATTATTATTTTTTATTTGAATTTATATCCCGCCCTTCTCCGAAGACTCAGGGCGGCTTACACTGTGTTAAGCAATAGTCTTCATCCATTTGTATATTATATACAAAGTCAACTTTTATTGTCCCCAACAATCTGGGTCCTCATTTGACCTACCTTATAAAGGATGGAAGGCTGAGTCAACCTTGGGCCTGGTGGGACTTGAACTTGCAGTAATTGCAGTAATTGCAAGCAGCTGTGTTAACAACAGACAGACTTAGTCTGCTGAGCCACCAGAGGCCCCTGATAATCTTATCCACACAGAGGGCTGATAATCTTATCCACACAGACATCTATGTTACATGCACTGATAACCCTATTAATTTTGGATTGCTGGGGACAAAAATGTTCTGTATCAATTAATTCTCTGTCCCCACTGTTCAGTTTAAATGTTTCTCCAGAAAATCTGTGAATTTATTGCTAAGTAACTCAGACCCTTTCTTTGATGGATGCAATCCATCTCTTTTGTATAGTTTTTCATTGAACCAGTTGCAGACATCATGACTAATAAAACCAAAGCCTTCCCTTTTACACCACTCCTTTAGCCACGCATTAAACTCCATTATACGCTGGCCTTTACCTTTTGTTCCTTATATACTGGTAAAACCTCTGAAAAGATAAGCCTACAACCTATACTACTAAGCTCATACCCCAAGCTCTGGAAATCATTCTGCACAGAATATGCATCCTTTTGTGCCAAGATGTATAATAGCATCAACATCACAATCCTTACTGGCATTCTTGACTATCTTAAGAATACGACTCTTGTCTCTGCTAGCGATAGCACCTGGCAGATACCTGACCTCTTTCAAAACCTCCATATCCTTTCCTAAATTTACATCCCTTACAATTGAATCACCAATCAGAAGGTGGCTTCTCTTTTTGGATACTGTGCTCTTCTTGTGTGACCGATGTGTAATACTTGATTAACACTTTCCCCTTTCCAAAGTAAGTTCTTCATCTTGGACCATGATCCCCTGCTTGTTTGAGTTGTCAATATCACAACTACCTTGACCTGTCACTTTAGTGTCCCTATTAAGGTCAGCAAAGGCACTATATCTGTTATATTGGGACACTGCAAAAGCTTTGTGTTTATGGTTCACAGCTCTCACCCTGCCAGATCCCACGGTTGTCCATACTGCCCTTTTCCTGCAGGATCTTTGTGGTAGAGGGGACTGATGGCACAGCAGCTCAATAGAGCGGAATGGCTGAATTAGGCACCTAATTTCTGCTTGGAGAGCACAGATTTGAGATTCTAGATAGGTAATCTGTCCACATAGACTACTAATTTGTTTACAAAGAGGATAGTACCCAAATTTGAAAAGAGTACTGCAAAGGACAGCTGCAAAACAAATATTACATTGAATTAGGCCAGTCATTCTGAAATAGAATAAAATCACAATCTCAAGTGGAGTAACCCTGAATATATAGTTCAATTTTTGGTTTATAGTTATATGATTGGTGCAAAGTGAAAAAGCAATGGAGGCAGTTTCAGTCTGCTTTTCCTTTGTGCTCACCTTCTTCACTCCCCGGTCACAGTCAGAAGCTCCTCCCACTAGCCCCAGCAAAGTGAAAAAGCAATGGAGGCAGTTTCAGTCTGCTTTTCCTTTGTGCTCACCTCACTCCCTGCTCACAGCTAGCAGCCCCTCCCACTAGCCCCAGCGAAGTGAAAATCTTAAAATACAGTTGGTCTTAATTCTTCATACGTATGAGAGATGGAAATAGAGCTCAACTGTAAGATATACATTTTAATATGCAAAATTACAATTATTCAAATTTGATTTAAATATAAGTTCTAAGATTTCATATCTGGGGTCTATATCTCTGGGATTTCTCTTATGTCTCCATACTACTTTTGATAAAAATTCCAGGAATCCTCAGCCAAATATTTCAGAAATCTTTGTCTATGTAATATAAGCTTCTTAAAAATAAATAAATAAATAAATAAAATAAGCATATTTATTTTTGCACATTAGCAGGCCATTATGTGAATGTTAAAAACATCTTGGAGAAAAATACAAATAAATTAATAAACCATTTATTTTCTTAAGTTGGTTTTGAATACAGAATTGATAGAGAAGTCATACATTCTTAAGATTCAGATACATGAATATTGCAATATTTCAATGCAATTACTTAGGATGTCTAATTTCTTTTAGATGCAAAGAGTTTTAATTCAAAATTAAAATTTAAAATGATTTTTCAAAAGCTCCTTGCTGCAGGAATTTTTAATCTTCTATTTTGCAAAACAATCAACACATCAGTGTTTCATAGAGGAGAATGAGCATCACAAAAGATTTTGTGTAATTGTTAAATTACACCTAAATTGAAATCAGTTAATTCCAGGGAAAAGACTGGAAGGTTCTGATGGCTGCATTTGATGCAATGTAGGGAGTTTTGCAGCCCAGAGATGCCCAATGCATAGAAATTCATAAATTCACAATAACCTCCCATGAATAATTATGATGCATATCATGTAATTTGCATATTTTGCACAATGATGTCATAAGATATGATATAATTCCTCCTTGTCACCTCCCCACAGAATGCTTTTTCCCATGACTTTGCACTGACTATCATTATATTCCTAAATCACAGCAAAATTTAAGCAGATTCCCATACATCCTCTCTAGAAAAATAAATAACAGCCCTTTTCAACAAGCCCAGCTCTTTGAGAGTCTTTCTAAAAGACAGACTTTTGCCATTTTCTCAGTTATCAAAGTTATTTTCACCAAGCTGACAGATCCTCAGCAAGGCCCCTACTAAATCAGTGTGCTCACATCTGTTTCTTATATAACAAATGCAGGTGCATTCACACATCTGTGTGCATTATATCTTGCTGTAGCTTTGCTTACCTTTCCCTGAACTTTGTGAACAGCTTCCAGAGGTATCTTCTGAATGCTTCTAATACAGATTCAGACCTCAGGAATATATATATATTATACACTAGATTTGATTTCTGGTGCCCCAAAAGTCATCCACATGACTTTCATAGATATTAGTGATAAATCCATTTATAGAAAAATGTATTAATATATGTCTTTCTTACAAAAGCTGTTTCAGTTTCCCCTATGAAATCATTATTGGAGTTTCTACATCATTTTTTTTTCTCTGTAAGACTTTTTAAAAATTCTGTTACTAACACTTCTTGTAGATGATACAGAATTTTTAAAATGCATTTTCAAGAAAGTTGCCTTCATAAATGTTACATGAGGATCAGATATCTGTTCATCACTCAGTAATACCAATATGACAGACAGCTAATGATATTATAAGGCTATGCCGTTTATGTTGCTTGGGAATTTGACACAAAACTGCTGATCAGAACTTGATTTCTTTCATCCAGAATGATATGTAACACAGTGCCAAAACATGGACAGGAGAACAAGAGGTTTGGGGGGCAGGGTTTGTAGCTGCTCCCTAGCACCTAGGGATTCAAGGTATGATATTTGGGTTTCAAGGAGTACAGTAGTAAACAGCCATAAAAATAAATAGCTACAGGTAATCCTTGATTTACAACCATAGTTGGGACCAGAATTTCCACTGAAAGTTTGTGCAATTGTAAAGCGTGATGTCATGTGACTGCTCCATATGACTTACAGTGGCAATCCCAGCACTCCTCACTCTGCTAATTAACCGAGAACTGCAGTTGTTGAGCAGTTCAACCATTTCAGCCTCGGTCTCTCCCAGCCCTAGCATCAGTAAGATAAGAGACTGCCTCCAACTCTTCATACTCTCTTATCTCAACCCTGTCTTTCCCTTTTTGGCCACTCTGTTGTTCCAGGTCTCCACACCAATCTTTCACTTTTTTACATCCAATGATGTGGCACTCAGAAGAAAAGCCAGCTGGGTGAATGAATGCTTACCAGTGCTTGCTAGGATGGTCTGGGACCAGGGGTGAAATCCAGCAGGTTCTGACAGGTTCTGGAGAACTGGTAGTGAAAATTCTGAGCAGTTCAGAGAACCGGTAAATACCCTCTCTGGCTGGCTCCAGAGTGAGGTGGGAATGGAGATTTTGCAATATCCTTTCCCCAGGAGTGGGGTGGGAATGGAGATTTTGCAGTATCCTCTCCCTGCCACGCCCACCAAGCCACCCCCATCAAGTCACACCACGCTCACCAAGCCACACCCACAGAACCGGTAGTAAAAAAAAATGGATTTCACCAATGGCTGGGACATATGGATGTAGTTAGGCCAATGGGGAGAGTTGAAGTGGCCCTTCATTCAGAAATACAGGCGGGCTGCCATTGATCATATGGCACTGTAATGGCCATGGTTTTGGGCAGAGGTTATAAGTCCATTTTTTTCACCACTATTGTAATTTTGAATGGTTACTGAATGAATGACTCTAAATTGAGGATTACCAGTTTTGGCATCTCCATTTCAATAAATTTGTTCAGTCTCTAAAATCATCTAAAACCAGATCTGATAACAGCAATAAAAGTAAAACTGTTCTGACTCTAGTACAGGTTCTTTTGAAAAAGAATGTAGTCAATCACCAGATATTTATTGCATTTTTAAAAAAAATGTAGATATTACATCTCATATTCAAAGACTCAGACAACAGGTGGTTATTATTATTTACTTTATATTCTATCACTGTTCTTTCCAAATGAGCCCAGTTCAGATTGTGTGACACAATGGGGATCCTCGCCAATCAGAATAGGCATTATTGGGAAAGATGAACCAGTAATTATAGGCAAATGTGGATGAATACAGGCAAAAGTACACATGAGCCTTTAGCAGTTTTGAGCCATATATATAGGTCATGATATGTAGATAAGCATTTGCCAAAAAGGGGTTCTGATTTGAAACAGCTAGTCACCGTTTCCAGATTCAAAGTAATCGCATTTCCCAAATCTCAGAAAGGGGATTTTCAAAGAAATACAAATCAGAGTTTTTCCCCTGATTGAGGAAATAACTAACAGGCGCCTTTCTCTTGCCGGAGGGAGGGTTTGCAAGATCTGCTTCTCTTAAAGAAAATACAGTTTTCTCTAAAAATCCTGTAATCACAGTAATACCTTGCCAGGTGATTTTAAAACATAAATGGCTTTAAAAATTTTCTGTACAGCATGTATGAGAAAAGTGTTGTCTTTCAGAAAATTGTTCAACCATTCATTGGTTTCCTTGTGCAAGCCATAACACATAATTTCTGCAAGTATTGTGAGAGACCTCAGATTGCTCAAAAATGTAACTCGATTTCAGCAAGAGGAAGAGTTTAATGACTATCGTTAAAAATCACATCCTTTATGAACCTTTTAATATCAGTTAAATAATAGTTAGTAAATAAATGACATTTATTTTTCAAGTTGTAACTGCTATTTTTTTGTTCCTAGAACACCAGAGGCATTTTTAAGAAGGTAAAAATCACAGAGACATTTTATGTTTTAGCTTGGCTTGATACATTCATTGAACAAAAGACCCAGCTTTTTTTCAGGAAGAATCACTTGTTTCTACCAAAAAAGATGTTTATACGAATCCCTTTTCCCTGTTTTTATTCTTCACCTCTTCTACAGTCTTCCCTGGGTTTTTTTTACGTTTCATTCTCTCACTGAGCACTTGTCCCGCTGTTCAGCTCCATCAAGACACCCATTGGCTTCTGTTTTTCATTACCTAAATGGTCTGCTTCAGCTTTCTGCTATATTTGCCAAGGCTTGTTAGGTTCTGAAAGAAATGGCAAACCTGATTGACAACTGAACGTATTCAATTTGGGATCTGTGCTACCTATGTTCTAAACATCTGCCAGACCACTTTATAATCCACAATACCAGAATAGACCAAGGAGATTTAAGGGTTTGGTATAAAGGCGAAATCAAATGGTAGCCAAACATCATATGACTAAAATGCAACCCAAAAACTCAGGCTCACATACATTGTTTCATCAGTGGATTCTGGAATTTCATAGGCTTTAGAAGCCACTTCCAGCATACTTCAATATTGGTCTCAATAAAGAGACTATCAGATGCAACTACCCACAGAGTGATTCATCTATGCAAAGGACTCCAACTCTGGTTTCTTCACTCCGATAGGAACATTCACAATGCTGGAAGCCAGATCTAGCACGTGCCGAGTCTGGTGCATAGGACCATGAAGTCCTAATCATCTACAATATACCTCTGTCTGAAAATACATCCTTCCTAATTCTGGGTGTAACTTGCTCATCCCTGTTCCATGTTTAATAACTTAATCACTGCACCATAGTTTGACTTCTGTTTATTCCTTTGGGATAAAATTAAATCTAAATGTGTAAGTCCACTTCCACAATTTCTATAAAATCCTGATGGGCCTAATGTTGGCTTCCATTCCTCATAATAAGTCACCTACTTCCAAGATTTTTCTCTTTTAAAACAGAGCTGCATCCACTATGTCTTCTATGATTTGAAGGCTGAAGCTGGTGAAGCAGGAATCAATTCTCAGGCCAGACAGTTTTGTTTTATAAAATATGCAACAGATGTGTTCAACTCCCAAGGCTTTGAAAGAACAGCAAAAGACCACTGATCCAGACGAGAAGAAAAGGCCTAGGATTTAAACCAGGGTGATGGTGGTGTATACATATATGTTCTGTGGTAAGGAGATTTTCCTCTTTCTTGTTAGCAATAAGACATCTTATCTGCACATGTTGAGTTGGTGAAACTTCCAACGTTAGCTGCATTATTCAGTGTAGGGTTGAGTTTTTGGAAAGTGAAGTTTTGTTTTTTGTGCATGGTGTGCAACCTGACACCACCAACCCAGTGGTGGGTTTCAAAAATTTTTACTGCCAGTTCTGTGGGTGTGGCTTGGTGGGCGTGGCATGGCTTGGTGGGCATGGCTTGGTGGGATACTGTAAAATCCCCATTCCCTCCCACTCCAGGGGAACGTTACTGCAAATTCCCAATTACCTCTCAATCAGCTGGGACTCGGGAGGCAGAGAATAGATAGGGGCAGGACCAGTCAGAATTTTTACTACCGGTTCTCCGAACTACTCAAAATTTCTGCTACCAGTTCTCTTTCTGCTACCTGCTGAAACCCACTTTTGCACCAACCTCCTCTAAAGTCTCAGAGAGTATTTTGGGAGAACCTCAAAAATTCTCACAAATACAGCAGTTGTTTCTAAACTCTAGCAGGGCAGATAATTTCAACAGGGAATTGCTTTTGGCTGTCATTCTCATTCACTAGCATTGCTTTTTTTGTTTGATTCTCTGTCTTATGGAGAAGTATTTTTTCTAACAGCTCTTGTTGTACCTACTTTATTTGATCTAATAAATCACCATCTGTCCTTATAAGATGAAAAATAATCACTAGCTGCTGCAATTTTCACATTTTATCCTTAAGCACCTTTTTAAATTTATATTTCCTGTAAATGTATTCCGGCAGGCTTTTTGAGGTTTTTTTGGTTGTTGTTTTTTTTTAGAAAGGAATAAAAACATGTCATAAGCATTGCAGGTCACAACTGCAGAATCCAGGATTTCTCAGATTAACAGAGTTGGAAGGGACCTTGTAGGTCATCTAGTCCAACTCCCCGCCCAAGCAGGAGACCCTACACCATTTCTGACAGATGGCAGTCCAGTCTCTTCTTGAAAGCTTCCAGTGATGAAGCTCCCACAACTTCTGAAGGCAAGCTGTTCCTTTGGTTGATTGTCCTCACTGTCAGAAAATTTCTCCTTATTTCTAGGTCAAATCTCTCCTTGTTCAGTTTCCATCCATTATTCCATGTCCGGCCTTCAGGTGCTTTGTAAAATACCTTGACCCCCTCCACTCTGTGGCAGCCCCTCAAATATCGGAACACTGCTATCATGTCTCCCCTGATCCTAAACAGAAGGAATGTTTTACTCTCATTTTATTTTCTTAGACCTTTTGATTAGTCAAGTAGATTTAGATAATCTTAGAGGGGGGATTAATTGTTCAGATGCTCTTCACATCAAGCCCTTGTTGATCAACTTTTCTCTGTCAGTTCATAAAATTCCTGTCTTATATCCTTCATACACAATTTCTGATTATCCAGTACAGAGCAGAAGCAGTCAGTCAGTGAGTCACACACTAGAGGTTAAGTCACACACTAGTAGCTTTCAGGACAGACCCTTTCTATTCAGCAACTACTCAGGAGGTTAAATTTTCACTTCACACATATCAGCAATATATGCTCAAAATACAACTTCAATATAACATAAATTAACAGATGTAGGAGCACCTTCCCTATTAATATCAGTGGAAAGATAAGTCTACAAATACATCTGCATCTAGATGAACATGCTTCTTGTGGACTAACATAAGCACACCAACTGTTTCTTATAAGGAAAATTCCTGGATCTGGTATGTATGTATAACTGCAATGGTACAACAAAGGCAAGTATTCATACCAAACATTCGTATGCTATTTCCTATTAATACATCTTGAAGCACTTTACAATGCTACCCAAATAATTAAAACATTAGCCTTACAAATACAGTATTAAAAGCATAAAATGAAAACAAAGTGAAGAAAATAAAATAATGACGCTATCCTCCTAAAAGATTCACGGATGGAAAATTCTCTGTACAATTATCTTTGAATTGTTCCAGATCAACTTTGGGGGGCATTTTTCTGTCTTTGTGGAATGATGAAGCAGAAGGAAGACAGCAGGAGAAAGTTCAAAAGGAAGGTACAGAATCGGATATGGGAAAAGAATCTTTTCAAAGGTAGACTTTTAATGTAAAGCAGCTTAACATTTTAATTTCAACAGCCAATTCCTATGTTGTTTCTCCAATACGGTGTTCTTCAATCTGGATTTTAAATCATGTGGACTTTAACTCCCAGAATTCCTCAGTCAGCCATACTTCCCATTATGGCAACCTCCAAGCCATAATGGGTGGGATTCAACCACTTTGCACCACTTTGGCTGAACCAGGTGTTAAATTGCTGGCTGTCCCCACTCCTCCTCACCCTGCCCCTTCCAGAAGTCCCCATGTGCCCTGTTTTGGCTCCCAGATAAATGCAGGGAGGCCTACTAGGTCCAAAATGGGGCGCTGGTGGTGCAGCATGCCCCCCTGTGGCCCATTTATGCTCCCAGGAGGCTGCCAGGAGGCCTACTAGGCCCAAAACCGGGTGCAAGGTGGGTGAGGCATCCCCCCCCCGTGGCCTGTTTTTGCTCCCGGCAGGGTACAGGAGGCTGAATGCTGCCTGTCACACCTCCTGGCCATGGCCACCATGGCCACGCCCACTCTGCCCTTTAGGGCAGAGAATTGGTTGTTAAATTATTTGAATCCCACCTCTGCTCCAAGCTATTTGGCTAAGATTGATTTGCCCATATACTTATTTGTACCTTTCTTATACTGTAGTTTATAAAACTGTTTATGTTAGGTTCGGGAAGTAACGAGGCTGGAGACCAGGGTAGTGACAACAGCTCTTTAATATATGGTGAACCCAGCAACCTGGCTGGGGAAAAACAACCCTTTATATACTGTTTAACCGGCGGCTTCAACCAATCAGCAACGTGCTTGTTTCCCGCCTAAAATATTTAAAGATACATAACACTCCTCCCCTCCCAGAAAACACTTTACCACTATTTACATATTATTTACATGTTATTTTTCGACGTAGTCACGCAAATAACCTGGGCGTCTCCTAATTCTTTCAGACCTGCGCGGTTCAGTCCTGGGTGGTGTTTTGAGCTGGTCGGAGGGGCTGTTTGCTCCTCCCAGCTCTTTCTCTAGGCCATCGGGCCCTGGATTACTTGCAGACTCTTTTTCTTGGCCATCCGGCCTTGGATTACTTTTGTAATTTTCCCTGCTGTTTCCATCGGGAACCTGATGGCGTCGCTGGACCTCCGGGACCTCAGCTAAGTCTTGCGCCTCCCCCGGGTTATGGTCAGCTGTGGGTTCAAATAAGGAGTGGTCATTATCTGTCTCATTTAGCTCGGGTTGTTCAGCTATTCGTTTCCTTATCTGATCTATGTGGCGCCTCCATACTCGGTTGTCTTGTAATTCGACCAAGTATGACTTTGGACCGGTTGCTTTTATGATTTGCCCTGCGAGCCAACTTGGGCCGTCCCCATAGTTGCGGGCCCACACTCGGTCGCCTATGCCCATTTCTCTCGTTTTTTCTAGTTCCCCCTTGTAACCCTCTGGTGTGTAATGGGGATTCAAACGGTCAAGTGGGCACCGGAGCTTCCGTCCCATCAATAGTTCGGCTGGGCTTCTGCCTGTAGCAGTGCTTGGGGTTCTGTGCTGAACGGCCAGAAAGAAATCTATCTTTGTTTGCCAGTCACCTGGCTTGAGCCTGGACAATGCCTCCTTAGCGCTCCGGACGGAACGCTCTGCAAGGCCATTCGACGCAGGGTGGAAAGGCGCAGAGAGGGCATGTCGGATGCCCTCCTCTGCCAAGTATTCCTCAAACTGGGCTGCCGTGAATTGCGGGCCGTTGTCGGACACCAGAGTGTCAGGCAACCCGTGGGTTGCGAATAGGTGGCGAGGGCAGCAATTACTGCCTCGGCCGTAGTGGATTTCATGAGTATGATCTCCAACCATTTAGAGAATGCGTCGACAACCACTAGGAAGGTTTGGCCGTGGAAAGGGCCAGCAAAATCAATGTGGATTCTTGACCAGGGCCCTTGGGGTTTTTCCCATTCCCTGACTGGGGCCGTTGGGGGTAGAGGTCTGGACTCTTGGCAAGCCTGGCATTTCCTACCCTCTCAGCAATCTCTGAGTCCATGAGTGGCCACACATAGCTTCTTGCTAGCCCCTTCATCCTTACGATCCCTGGGTGACCCTCGTGGAGGAGGTCCAATACCTTTCCCCTTAATTTATCCGGAATTACCACACGATCACCCCATAATAGGCACCCCCCTTGAGCCGAGAGCTCATCACGTTTTTTTACAAATTCCTTAAACTGTTCGCCCGGCGCAGCGGGCCACCCTCTTTGTACCCAACCGAGTACAGTCCTTAACATAATGTCCCGGTATGATGCCCGAGCCACTTCCTTAGATGTGACTGGGCCAGAGTCCAAAGAGTCAATAAGCAGGATGGGCGTCCCCGGAGTGGGGTCTTCGATCGCCCCTGGTAGTGGGCATCTGCTTAACGCGTCCGCATGCCCCACTTCTTTTCCTGGTCGATGCTGCAGCTTGTAAGAATAAGCGGCTAAGAAAATAGTCCATCGAGTCAAACGTGGCGAAAGTGCCACAGGCGTTGGGCGGTCGCCAGCCAGTATTCCTAACAGCGGTCTGTGGTCAGTCACAATTTCAAAGTCTCGCCCAAAAACATATTCGTGAAATTTTTTCACCCCTGACACAATTGCTAGCGCTTCCTTATCTAACTGGCTATAGTTCCTCTCTGGGGAGGACATCGTTCTGGAGTAGAAGGCTATAGGGGCTTCTGTGCCGTTTGGAAGTCTGTGGCTGAGCACAGCCCTCACCCCGTAAGGGGAGGCATCGCAAACCAGCACTAAGGGTAATGATCTATGGTAATGGATGAGCAGGCTATCACTCGAGAGCAGGTTTTTTACTGCTTCGAAAGCCCTACTTTCCGACTTTCCCCAAGACCAAACAGTATTTTTCCCTAGAAGCTTATGCAGCGGTTCAGCAACGGTCGCTTTGTTTTTTAAAAAGACCGCGTAAAAATTCACTAGCCCCAGGAATGCCTGTAGCTCTGTTTTGTTTTTGGGCGCTGGAGCCTTTCTGATTGCCTTGACCTTGCTCTCAGTGGGTGAATTCCTTTCTTGTCTATTCGTAGCCCAAGAATTCGACGGATTCTACCCCTATCTGGCATTTGTTCACTTTAACCTTTAGTCCGGCTGACCGGAAAATGCCCAGAACCTTTCTCAGACGCTCCCCCAATTCCTCTACATTTTCCGCTGATATCAATACATCATCGAAGTAGGGAACTACCCCTGGGAGCCCTTGCAGAAGTCGTTCCATTAAGTTTTGGAACAGCCCTGGTGCCACACTCACCCCAAATTGTAATCGGGTACACTTGAATGCCCCCCTGTGAGTTACAATCGTTTGGGCTTCGCTGTGTTGGCGCTCACGGGCAGTTGTTGGTAGGCTTGAGCCAAGTCTAACTTTGCAAAGACTTGCCCTTGCCCCAAAGAGTGCAGCAAGTGTTGCACCACGGAACTGGGTAAGCGCTTTTCTGTAAGGCTTTGTTTAGCCGCCTTGTAGTCAGCGCAGATTCTAATTGACCCATCTGGTTTTACTGGGGTGACGATTGGCGTCTCCCACTTTGCGTGATCGACTGGCACCAAAATTCCCTGATTTATGAGCTTATCTAGCTCCTTGTCAATTTTAGGTTTGAGGGCAAAAGGGACTCTCCTTGCCTTTAACCTAATGGGGCTACCTGGGGTCTAAGTTGAAGGAAATAGGGGTCCCTTGTACTTGCCCAGGCAGTCCTTGAAGACATCTTGAACTCGTTCATGAGCATGTCTTTCAGGTTACAGTCACTTCTGTAGATGCCAGTCACTCCCATGCCCAGTGCACGAAACCAGTCTAGTCCCAACAAACTAGGCAGGGTTCCTTCGACGATCGTGATGGGCAGGGTCTTCTTGTGTGGTCCGTACTCGACTCGGACAGAGGTGGTCCTCGAACAGGGATTCGATTCCCTTGGTAGTCGTGGACTCGTAGCCGTTGTGTTTGCAGGTGGCGCCGCGACTGATGGCAGTGACTTCGCCAAAGTGTCCCAGGACATGATGGTGATCGCTGACCCGTGTCCACTTCAGTCGGCACCGTACTCCTTCTATTTTGGGTTTGGTGAAGATCTTCTTCTCCACTCGGGTTGAGGCGCGCCTATGACCACAGTCGTTTGGTTTGAATCCGCGCTTTTTGTTTGAGCCAATCGCGGTCGCCTTGCCGATCCGCGCTCTGATTGGCCGATTTGAATTTTCGGCGGAAGGTTGGGGAGCTCGACAGACTTGAGCTAGGTGCCCTTTCTTCTCGCACCGACATGTTGCGTCCTTAAACTTGCAGCGTTGGCGCTGGTGTTGACCTCCGCAACTTCCGTGATTCGCCCCGGTCCTCTTTGCCGCGTTTCTCGGTTCGGCAGACCCTTCCTCATCCTCACCGCCGGATTCGGTCTGGATCTCTTCTTGGTGCACCGGGTTGACTTTGTGCTCGCCTTTGGTGTGAGAGGCTTTGCAGTGTCTCCGCCGCTTGGGTGGACATTTCATGCGCTCTGGCTTCGCCCAGGGCGCTTGCCAGCGCCAGATTGCTTTTCGATAGCAGCCGCCCGCAAACGCATGTCTCGGACCCCTGATGAGTTGCTCCAGCAGCACCTCGCCCAGGTCTCGTACCCACAGTCTTTGGAGGCTTTCCGCAGGGCGGCCATGTAGTCGCCGATGGATTCGCCTCAGCTGTCGGCGCCTCCAAATTCAAAACGCCGCACGATTTGGACGGCGTTGGCGCGAAATGGTTTTTAGCAGGGTTTGCAGAGTTTGCCACGATACCGATTGTATCGGCGTTGGCTCTGCCAGGGCTTCCGCGATGTCGATGACCTCGGACCGCAGTGGCTCAAGAAGTATGCCCTTTTGCGGTTGTCTGGAACTCCTTGCAGTTCGTTGGCTTCTAGAAAGCTTTCGAAACGGGTCATATACGTTCCCCATTTCTCTTTAGCCGGGTCAAACGGTGCGGGCGGAGTGTAACTGGCCATCTCCGTTTTTCTGCCCTGTGTTTGCTGGGTTCGGTTCTTCCGTGCTTCAGCTCGGTTCTGGTGCTCCTTAGCCTCGATATCCCACCTTCGTCGCCAGTGTTAGGTTCGGGAAGTAACGAGGCTGGAGACCAGGGTAGTGACAACAGCTCTTTAATATATGGTGAACCCAGCAACCTGGCTGGGGAAAAACAACCCTTTATATACTGTTTAACCGGCGGCTTCAACCAATCAGCAACGTGCTTGTTTCCCGCCTAAAATATTTAAAGATACATAACAGTTTACCCAGGATCAAATGAGGCATCCTCATAATCGATCACTCTGGCTTTCTATTTTATTTACTTTTTCCCCACCATCTTCTCTTATCAATGAGCCTGGAGTATTGCACATTTTTAAATTGTCAGCCATATCCTTTATTTTGTGCGGCTAATCCATTCCTATCTTCTGTTTGACATAGCCAGGGGGAAAGAAAGCAAGGTTTCAGCCACTGACTTTAATGTCCATATAAAAGTAACAAAGCAGGGCAACAAAGAACAACAGATGAGGCTGCTGCCTATTGTGAAGCCCTCTCCCTGTCCCAAGGATTTTAAAACCTTTTTAAATTTATCCTTCTCACACTCAAAGGCACAAATACTACTTTGCTCACATCCTGACACATCTGTATGTTTCACTTCTCGTGCATTTGCTTTCCATATGGGAAGCAATTATCAAAAGTAACAGACAGAGCCCTTCCATTCAGTTATAGATTTAAAATAATGCATTCTGAATTAATGAAAGAGGTACAGTTGCTGAAGAGAATTGGGGAGGGAAAGCTGGTTGTGTATTTAACCTGCCAGAATAGCAATTTCTCAGGCCATTCCTATCCTCGTTTACCTTCAGGGACATAAAGAAAACACAGCAAAAATTACCAATTTTAAGAAGGGCAAAACCTTGCATTCCAGCTCCACCCCCAAATTAAAACACAGATTCATTTAAAAGCTACATTTAATAACAAACCTTATCAGACCCAGTGATTGAATTAGCTAGGCCTGGATCAGTGTTTCTCAAGCCTGACAACTTTAAGATGCATGGACTTCAAATTTCAGAATTCCCCAACCAGTGACACTTAAGTCATTTGCAGCTGTATTTTTAATATGTGTCACTTAATGAACTCTCCTGACCTTGATCTCCTTTTCCCATTAGTTTGTGCGATGCAACTCAGCTGCCATAATTTTATGCTTATTAAAATATCTGAATCCCAGATTTGACTGCATTCCGTTCCATTTGGATAAGGGTAAGAATGAGGTAGAATTCTTATGCGGTAAATAACTCGTGGATTAATTCAACAGCTAGATTAACATGAAGTCATTATTAAGCATCATTAGCCAATGAATCATGATGTCCAAGAAGATATGAAATCTGGGAGAATTGGGATAAAAATAAATTAAGTAGAGTATATAAAAATTGCTATACTAAGATAAAACAATTTATATGCTACCCACAGTCTTTGGAGGCTTTCCGCAGGGCGGCCATGTAGTCGCCGATGGATTCGCCTCAGCTGTCGGCGCCTCCAAATTCAAAACGCCGCACGATTTGGACGGCGTTGGCGCGAAATGGTTTTTAGCAGGGTTTGCAGAGTTTGCCACGATACCGATTGTAACGGCGTTGGCTCTGCCAGGGCTTCCGCGATGTCGATGACCTCGGACCGCAGTGGCTCAAGAAGTATGCCCTTTGCGGTTGTCTGAACTCCTTGCAGTTCGTTGGCTTCTAGAAAGCTTTCGAAATGGGTCATATACGTTCCCCATTTCTCTTTAGCCGGGTCAAACGGTGCGGGCGGAGTGTAACTGGCCATCTCCGTTTTTCTGCCCTGTGTTTGCTGGGTTCGGTTCTTCCGTGCTTCAGCTCGGTTCTGGTGCTCCTTAGCCTCGAGATCCCACCTTCGTCGCCAGTGTTATGTTCGGGAAGTAACGAGGCTGGAGACCAGAGTAGTGACAACAGCTCTTTAATATATGGTGAACCCAGCAGCCTGGCTGGGGAAAAACAACCCTTTATATACTGTTTAACCGGCGGCTTCAACCAATCAGCAACGTGCTTGTTTCCCGCCTAAAATATTTAAAGATACATAACAGTTTACCCAGGATCAAATGAGGCATCCTCATAATCGATCACTCTGGCTTTCTATTTTATTTACTTTTTCCCCACCATCTTCTCTTATCAATGAGCCTGGAGTATTGCACATTTTTAAATTGTCAGCCATATCCTTTATTTTGTGCGGCTAATCCATTCCTATCTTCTGTTTGACATAGCCAGGGGGAAAGAAAGCAAGGTTTCAGCCACTGACTTTAATGTCCATATAAAAGTAACAAAGCAGGGCAACAAAGAACAACAGATGAGGCTGCTGCCTATTGTGAAGCCCTCTCCCTGTCCCAAGGATTTTAAAACCTTTTTAAATTTATCCTTCTCACACTCAAAGGCACAAATACTACTTTGCTCACATCCTGACACATCTGTATGTTTCACTTCTCGTGCATTTGCTTTCCATATGGGAAGCAATTATCAAAAGTAACAGACAGAGCCCTTCCATTCAGTTATAGATTTAAAATAATGCATTCTGAATTAATGAAAGAGGTACAGTTGCTGAAGAGAATTGGGGAGGGAAAGCTGGTTGTGTATTTAACCTGCCAGAATAGCAATTTCTCAGGCCATTCCTATCCTCGTTTACCTTCAGGGACATAAAGAAAACACAGCAAAAATTACCAATTTTAAGAAGGGCAAAACCTTGCATTCCAGCTCCACCCCCAAATTAAAACACAGATTCATTTAAAAGCTACATTTAATAACAAACCTTATCAGACCCAGTGATTGAATTAGCTAGGCCTGGATCAGTGTTTCTCAAGCCTGACAACTTTAAGATGCATGGACTTCAAATTTCAGAATTCCCCAACCAGTGACACTTAAGTCATTTGCAGCTGTATTTTTAATATGTGTCACTTAATGAACTCTCCTGACCTTGATCTCCTTTTCCCATTAGTTTGTGCGATGCAACTCAGCTGCCATAATTTTATGCTTATTAAAATATCTGAATCCCAGATTTGACTGCATTCCGTTCCATTTGGATAAGGGTAAGAATGAGGTAGAATTCTTATGCGGTAAATAACTCGTGGATTAATTCAACAGCTAGATTAACATGAAGTCATTATTAAGCATCATTAGCCAATGAATCATGATGTCCAAGAAGATATGAAATCTGGGAGAATTGGGAGGAAAGCTGGTTGTGTATTTAACCTGCCAGAATAGCAATTTCTCAGGCCATTCCTATCCTCGTTTACCTTCAGGGACATAAAGAAAACACAGCAAAATTACCAATTTTAAGAAGGGCAAAACCTTGCATTCCAGCTCCACCCCAAATTAAAACACAGATTCATTTAAAAGCTACATTTAATAACAAACCTTATCAGACCCAGTGATTGAATTAGCTAGGCCTGGATCAGTGTTTCTCAAGCCTGACAACTTTAAGATGCATGGACTTCAAATTTCAGAATTCCCCAACCAGTGACACTTAAGTCATTTGCAGCTGTATTTTTAATATGTGTCACTTAATGAACTCTCCTGACCTTGATCTCCTTTTCCCATTAGTTTGTGCGATGCAACTCAGCTGCCATAATTTTATGCTTATTAAAATATCTGAATCCCAGATTTGACTGCATTCCGTTCCATTTGGATAAGGGTAAGAATGAGGTAGAATTCTTATGCGGTAAATAACTCGTGGATTAATTCAACAGCTAGATTAACATGAAGTCATTATTAAGCATCATTAGCCAATGAATCATGATGTCCAAGAAGATATGAAATCTGGGAGAATTGGGAGGAAAGCTGGTTGTGTATTTAACCTGCCAGAATAGCAATTTCTCAGGCCATTCCTATCCTCGTTTACCTTCAGGGACATAAAGAAAACACAGCAAAAATTACCAATTTTAAGAAGGGCAAAACCTTGCATTCCAGCTCCACCCCCAAATTAAAACACAGATTCATTTAAAAGCTACATTTAATAACAAACCTTATCAGACCCAGTGATTGAATTAGCTAGGCCTGGATCAGTGTTTCTCAAGCCTGACAACTTTAAGATGCATGGACTTCAAATTTCAGAATTCCCCAACCAGTGACACTTAAGTCATTTGCAGCTGTATTTTTAATATGTGTCACTTAATGAACTCTCCTGACCTTGATCTCCTTTTCCCATTAGTTTGTGCGATGCAACTCAGCTGCCATAATTTTATGCTTATTAAAATATCTGAATCCCAGATTTGACTGCATTCCGTTCCATTTGGATAAGGGTAAGAATGAGGTAGAATTCTTATGCGGTAAATAACTCGTGGATTAATTCAACAGCTAGATTAACATGAAGTCATTATTAAGCATCATTAGCCAATGAATCATGATGTCCAAGAAGATATGAAATCTGGGAGAATTGGGATAAAAATAAATTAAGTAGAGTATATAAAAATTGCTATACTAAGATAAAACAATTTATATGCTTTCATATGTGCAGCTATCTCATCATTCTCTATGTGAGGTTGAAGAGGTAGTACTGTTCAGAGGTGGGTTTCAGCAGGTTCTGACCAGTTCTGGAGAACCGGTAGCAGAAATTTTGAGTAGTTCAGAGAACTGGTAGTAAAAACAATTGAAACCCACCACTGGTACTGTTCCTAAAGCTACTTTTTGCCCCTATAACTACTAAGTGTGGATGAGCATGGTATGCCTCAAGTGTAGAAATGGACAACTGTGCCACTGTGAAACAAAATACTAAGCTGGGAAAACTTTCTGCCTAGCCTCATGATTTTTAGGGGGAAAAAATCCTCTCCCAATGTTCTCCTTAAAGCTCGTCAAGAGAATAATAAAAATTTTAAAAAATGAAAGGCAAGGGTAAATGTTCATTTTAATCCAAGATTTTAAAACATATGGTATACAATTAAAAAAAAACCTGAAAACACCAGTCTAGCAGGATAAGAAGAACCAATCAGAGAAACATTTAAAGAAAAGTAAGAAAAATTATAGGAGGAAAAAAATTGGTTTGTTACATCTGAAACAGTGAACGCTACAACTAGATGATCTCAGTTGGTAGAAAATTGCATCAAATAGGAAGCACCACTTAAAGCCTGACTTCCATGAAGTTCCTAAAGTGATTTGCTGAAGGGAAGCCCTGTGGGGTCCATGGTGCTCTCAAAACTCGGGACATTTTTTTGCAGATGCTTCATTACCAAACTAGGTAACATCATCAGTGCTAAAAGGGAGTGACATACACACCGCGTCAGCAGATTAATGAAGAAACTGGAGAGGGAGGGTAAATATTCTGATCCCAAACCATCAGTCCCTCTGTGAAGGAGATGGGCAGGTTAAAAATAAAAATAAATAAAATCTTCCACTTCCATTACTGCATCAAGTTTTAAGTTGTATCTGGAAGCAAAATGGCTACTAATATATTTGGGGTAAGAATGGTGCTAAGAACCAACTTGGTATAGTAGTTTAGGCATCAGGCTAGAAACAAAAAGACTGAATTCTACTCCCGCATTAGGCACAAAAGCCAGCTGGGTGAGCTAGTCACTCTCTCTCAAGGAAGCAGGAAATGGCAAACCACTTCTGAAAATACTACCAAGAAAACTGCAGGGACTCGTCTGAGCAGTTGCAAAACTGACTTGAAGGCATGCACACGAGAGTGGTGTCATATGCTGTGCTCTCTTAGTCAAAACACATTTGTACATTACAAGGTAGGAAGTCACGGACATTGCACTACATACACCAATCACTCCAGTTAAGGGATATCACTGCCATTAATCCTAAATCCTTGCTGCTCAAAATGTATCAAAACCCACCTACAAGAGTCTCACCTCTATAGTTTCCTCCTAAAGGTAAAAATAATTAAGTGTTGCTACTGCTTACTTGGCTAACTGAGAGTATTTCTGAGGGGGGAAAAAAATAACCATTCCTCTTTTCTACTGACTATGAATGCTAATTAACGGTATCTGCCAAGCTAACATAAATCAAAATTGCCCAAGTGTTCTCCTGGGTCCTGTGCTGGAAAATATCAGAGCTGAAAAGGGAACAAGGTAAAAAAAAACAAAAAACCAACCCCAACTCAGAATGTTACTTTTTTTTTAAATTAATGATAAAATATTGGATGTCAATGTGCAGCACTTTACAGACTGCATTGGACAGTCCTAGCAGTAATTGTGATGAATGGGAGGTAGAGGGCCATGGCTGCAGTCATTTAAATGATTCTGGGAGTTGAAAACATTACAATTGATTAAAGGTCAAATGCTTTAAAAATTTATCACCATTGTATATATTTTCTCCTGACGTGGCATCACTTGTGCTTTCTTGCAATGTGCAGCAGAAAAACTCTGCTAAAGGGATTATTTGTAAAACTGGAGAACAGTTTCTGGTTTTGCCATCAGAAGTACAATTAATGGAAATTAAACATAACTATTAGCTTAGCAAGAAACCAAGAAACAAATCAATAAACTATGGACTATGGCTATCCATTCGTTTCTGATAAGTTCAATCACAGATCAATCCAATCTGGGGACTACAGAAGAATAACAGTTGGGAGTTGATGCCTCTCAGATTGTTTCATTTGTTAAGAAGAGTGCCTACAACTTCATCAAGAAACCTAAAATTCTGTTGTTAAAGCCAAAGATGAAATAAATAAAAATGTTTTAGGAAGATGTTCAGCTTTAACAATGTAAAGCAACTTTTTTACATTATTTGAGGTTTTGCATTTACTGCGCATGTGAAATCAACTCTGCAGAAGCATAGACAATTTCTTTTGCCTAAATATACATAAAATGACCAATAAAATTAATTATACAAGAAGTTGCATTGGTCAACTGGTTGTCCTTGACTTACGACCACAATTTGGACAGGAATTTCCATCACTAAGTAATGCAGTCATAAAGTGAGACATTGTGTGACTGTACTGCTCAATGATGGTAACCTTGGCACGCCCCTTGTATTGTTAACTGAGAGTCATGGATCATTAAGTGAATACCTAAGTCAAGCCATTTCAGGCTTCACCCCACCCTAACCTAGCCTCAGTAATGTAATGAATTCAACTCCCCCCACATGCCTATCTCCCCCACTCTTCTTACCCTTTGGCCTCCTTGTACCTGCCTTGCAAGGTGACAACTGGTTCCAGAACCACTTGAATTTGGGGCTGTTTACCATACTCTCAGAAACTGCAGCTATCCTATCCCAGCCCACTCACAGTCAAATTGACCTCACCACTCTACACTCCAAGATCCCTGCTGTCCTGCACTCCACCACTCCAACTGACCTTCATCATCTTATTGCTCCCAGTACTGATGAGGTGTGCTTGGCCTAGCTGTTGGGGCTGGCTTCACCCTACTGCTCTGGGGCTGCTTTTGTCTGAAGAGCCATCCAATCAAGGAAAGGGTGAACTGGCACACAAGATGAACTGTGCAAAGCCCTACTGACCACAGCTGCCATCTCTCAAGTGCAGGAAATCAGGAGTCAAGATAGTTCAAATGAATACAGGTTTATTGCAAGCTAATGCACTCTACAAGAATCTGTACTACTAACATTCAAAGCAAATTGGTGGTCAATAAGAGTCAACGGAATCAAGGTGAGCTGGACTTAGCTCTCTTGTGGGTGCAAAGGGACTTGAGACTGATGGTATGTTTGACCCCTCCCTTGAGTTCAGCCTGGTCATCTCCTATATTACTTGCGCATCAAGCAATAGCTACAATACTAGAAGACCTCCCAACCTTGTGCACCAATCTTGAATGGGGAAGTGCAGCCCCCTCCAAGACCAAGGATGACAACATCTCCAACCCAGGGGATCCAAACAGCTACAACAATTCAGCCTTGTTAGGATTGGTCTGCCTCATGTGGACCCAAATAGCTTCCAGACTCTGGGTCAATACACTAACAGCTTCATCTGTACCACTTGGAGTTGAGAGGTTGAGTTGGGTATGTTCAGACGATTCCACATCCCAAACCAATGATTGCCCTTGCCCAGAGGTTTCAGGCAGATGTTGAGGAGGAAAGGAATAAACTACCTGACTCTGTGGTCTCTTCCCAAAATCCCCAAAGTGTCAACCAAAAACTGTCTACCATTGACCTCACCCCATTCCAAAGAGGTCTGTAAGGGGCGTGCATAAGAGCACAAGCATGCCTACCATTCCTGCCCTATTGTTTCCTTTCATTATATCCAATTAATATAGTTATTTCATACTCATACTTATATATATGCTTATATATTGTATAGCTATTACATGTTTATGCTTATATATACTGTGTGACAAATAAAAATAAATAAAAAGGAAAAGGAAAGGGAGATTGTCCTGGGGTACTTCTTAAAGAGGAGCCACAGATGTAATCTCTCTCTTCCTGGAAATGAGGGAGAGCACTAGAGCATAGTATCTCTCACTCCTAACCCCTACAGTCAGTTTAGAATGATACTGTGGTCAACATATTGAAAGCTGCTGAAAAATCAGTGAATACTAGGGTGGATCCCCCACCCAATTTTGGCTCTGCCAAAGATTTCATCAACAAGCAATACCAATGCTGACTGTGTGCCATACCCTGGTCTGAAGCCAAACAGGGCCAAAGAATTCATCCCTTCCAACATCCTTTGTAACTGTCCTCCAACCACCTTTTCCACAGCTTTCCTCAAAAGGGAAGATTGGTAACTGGCTGATAATTCTCAGGAAAGGATCCGACAATGACCTCTTGGAGAGGGGGCATACCACCCCCTCTTTCCATGAGGCTAAAACCATCCTATGGTCACTTCCCAGGCCACTTTATTAATCCTGGAAGGACCATGATCTAACAAGTAAGTGGCTAAACTAAAAGATAAAAGACCTTGTCCACTACCTTGGATGTAAAAGAATGAAACTCAGGTCAGATAATATTATAAGATGTGCCTTGGGCAACCCATTATGACTTACCCAGAATCCGGTTCCAAGTGAATCTGAGCAACATTGCAAGAGAGCATGAATATTTCTCACCACAGCCCAGGAGATTATCCCAACCCTACAACAGGTTACTTTAAACGGGACTGCTGGATGGCTATTGGAAGACACAAGTAATAATCCAGTTTGTTAGATCAAGGAATTATATACAAATATGTATAAAACATAAAGTTTACCATGTAATCCATGGTTAAATCCATTTCTCAATCCAGCTTTTCATAGGACTACTGCAAGAATGAAGAGGATAGCAAATTTGTTATCTTGATATTTTGAAAGATGAGTGATATAGAAACCTAAAAAGAAGGGATCTATAGAAAGTTGTATGCAAAACGTCTACCTAATTCTCATTATTCAATGGCTGAACATTGTAAGAAGTACAGTATACATCATCCCTGTACGTATTTCTCTGCATGAATGGAGTACAAGAAAAAGTTGGTGCTGCTATTAGAATTAATTCTCATACATTGAGTAGGGGAGGAAAAGCTGTTGTAGGCACTGCAAAGGCAGGGGACAGATGCAAACCAGATTTCCCATCCAAAAATAGTGTAGATATTGTTTCTACAGAACTTGCTTTTGTTACACAGCAGTCATTCGGACTATTTTCTTATGGCTTCTTCATTTTTCCTCAATACAGCCGATTTATCTGAACTTCTTAGATTCTTGGGAGCTTTACTTAACGTGTTAAGTAAAATCTAACTGCTACTGAGAATGATGCTAGATACCAAGCCTTTCCTCAAATTGGTGTGAACAGTGTTTAACGATGTTGTAGATTTCTAGATTAGGTTAGATGCACATTTATGCCTGCTAACAGTTAAATCCACTGACATTAAAGGGATTTAAATTAAACATAACAAAAGCTAGGTCAACACATTGCTTTGTTACATTATGATTTGTTTCACTTTGCTTAGTACTATGTGAAATATCAGTTATTATATAATACATAAGCCGTGGCTCATGGCTTAGCACATGTGTGAAGTCATCTAAGTAGTGTTTATTAAAATGTCCTTTAAAATCATGATTTTAATGAACCTACCTAAATCCTATTTGTTTCTTTGGATCAACCCAAGTAAAGCTAAAACTGGATTAAACTCTTTGTGAAGGTTGCCTCAGCATGTTTTAGTTACTATAAACCTCCCAATCCTAGGGGTTAACTGAAGAATCAAACAGCTGTGGAGGTTTTTGTGCATTTACTTTTATTTCTAATTCACAAAGATTAAAATAGTAATAGGGCTCTAAGATAGTTTGCTATGTGGATATGGATTGGGTGTTTTTCTGTTTCCATCTATACAGAGGACTCTGCCCTGTATTCCTTCATGTGGCAATGGGCATTGCTTTTGGTATATATATATATATATATAGTGTTCATTTATAATGTTCTGTGTATAAGATACACAGCAAAAGCCAAGTGGGCCTGAGATGTTGTGACATCCACATTTAAAATGTGGCCTCTAGCATATGTCACCTGATTTAATTAAACCTTGATTAAACAGGAGAGTAAGTTCCAGCAGTTGATACAAGAAAAGTCAGGTCTGTTTCCGGTATAAGAAGGTTTTTAAAGCAACACACTATTTTATAATTCAACATTTGATTGGGGCTGTGTTCAAATATCCCAGCTTTAAAGGTTAAGCAGAGACATATGCCCGGCATATGATGCTGTGAATAAATGAGGTAATGTTGATGGCTCCCTAACAACCTAATCTGTTTCAGCACTATTCTTTGGCAAAGTCTGAAGTTGAACATTAACTGGGTATAAATTTCATAGCATGTGAATCAGGTCAAAATGAAATAAGATTTTGTTTGTTTAAAAAGAACACAATCCACCCCACAAAAAATATTTATATTTTAAAACTGTTTTCCAATCTATTACCCATACTTTTGCTATTTCCCTCCCCCCCCTCTCTGCAAAATTACAGTATGTATGGATTGGAAGCTGTAGCAACAGCTACATCTGGGGAGAGAGGAGGTTTTTAAAAAAGTGAAATCGGGGCCTGCAATCATATGATTAAAGCCCCGCCCCGTTTTATGTCCATAAAAATTCTAGTTAGTGGTAGTCTTGCTATAACCACAAGATTCAAATTCAGACCTTAGTTCAGTGATTTGGAAGTCAAAGTTTGCAGTCCTACAGAGTTGCAAGAGAGATATACAAATGGTTGCAATTTTGATTTCAGAAGAATAAGGTTACATCTGCAGGAACAGTAAATACTTTGAAAAGGGAGATGCTTGCCAAATGTTAGAAATAGATATAGAGATTTTGAAGCTAAGTTTTTTTTCCCCAATGTTATTCTGAAAAGAAAGAGAGAAATGTGTATGATTTCTTATGTTTCATTTTGACAGTGCCAAAGAGAAAGAGGGCTCTGAGCCTAGAAGTTAGGGCTAGGTCTCTTTATCCACAGAGAGATCAAATGAAATAGCAGAAATAACCTCAAGACTGATGGATATAAAAAGAGAAATGGGCCAGGCTTTAATTACATAGCCAATAACTTGACTTAACTGTCTCACTCACACATACATGCACATGCACACACATGCACACATGGATGCTCCTGCATAGAAGACATTGTTAGCCCTTCAAGGTAGTCCAGACAGGGTATGATCACAGTACTAGCTCTATTTTTATTATAAGGTTGCATTAGCAGAATCTGACAAGTTGAAAGAACCCCTATCTTCTTTCACTTTTACTCTCCTGAAAACTAAGGAGGGTCTCTTCTTTCACCACTCTTCCTCCATTGCACTCAAATTTCATTTATCAGACCATTGTCTAGGCTTTGGTTCTTTCTCCTGTCTCCCAAGGTCATTTCCACACACCATTGGAGCAGGGGTGGGTTCTACTTACCTTTACTACCGGTTCGCAACGGGAGGTGCAGAAGCTTCTGCGAATGCGCAGATCACCCATGATGACGTTATGGCAGGTGGGCAGAGCCTCTTGCCGGTTTTACTATCGGTTCTATAGAACTGGACCAAACCGGGAGCAACCCACCACTGCATTGTAGGCAGAGGTGGGCTTCAAAAATTTTAGCAAGGGGTTCTCTGCCCATTGCTGGGGTGGGCATGGCCATGGTGGGCATGGCTCAGCCTCCTCCACCATGGCAGGGGGTGTTTTCACCATCCCTGGGCTCCAGAGGCTTTCCTCTTTTCTCGAGCCTCCGGGAGGGCAAAAATGGCCTCCCCAGGCTCCAGAGACCCTTCCAGTCTTCCTGAACTTCCAGTAAGCCTCTTTTTTGACACACACACACCCAAGGCTCCACACATGCCCTGCACTTACCTGCATCCAAAATAGGCCGCGTGAGGACTCCTGGGAGGGGCGGGGTGGGATGGGCAGGGCCAAGCAGGAGTTGGATTTGGGGGTTCTCTGAACTGCACAGAATCTTATCTAGAAGTTCTCCTGAACCCCTGCAAACCACCAGAAGCCCACCCCTGGTTGGAGGTGTGTACTGGCCAATTTTTAGAAAAAGTTGCAACATGGGTCTCCTGGCTGATTCTAATGGTGGTAAAAGAAAGAGTTAACATTTAGCATTTACACTCAAGGAACTCAGAACAAGAAGTCAATAGCTTTGGGACTCGACTCATGATTGGGTAGCATAAAATGATCAGAAGTAGCTTGACACTGGGAATTAAAAGGGATTTCAGAGAAGTTCCTTATAACCTGATGGAGTTGATGTTTATTTGACCCAAAGATAGGGGAGGAAACCCCTGGTGCAGAGAAAATGAAAGGATACAGAATTAATTATGACAGATGCTCACTCAACATTTTTACCAGCTGTTCTGTTGTAAGATGTTGAAACTTCAAGACTGATTTTTTTAAAGCAGTTATGGTTTGCCCAATATAAATATATTTATTATTTAATCAGTTCGTTCAATATAATTACTTTATCACTGAAGCAACTCTAGCAGGGGTACAATAAAAACAGATTTTAACAAATCTAACAAAAAATGAAATCCAAGAATAAGCAAGAAAAAGAAACATGAAATCAAAAATACATTTTAAGGAAGGACTGGTGAATTTTGTTTTTTAATATAATTTTTATTAAAAGAAAATTTTACATAAGATTAAAAAACTACAAAAACATAAATGGAAAAATTGAAAAAAATATGAAAAAATAAAAGGGATGCATTGCTAAATTTTGGAAATATAGATAATGTGTGTGCATTATATAGATAATAATGTGTGTGCCTGCTATTTACCTATTACTAGTAGTACAGCTTACCATAGCATATTGTTTGTGGGTATAATTTACAACATATTAAATTGCAATTAATTCACAGTAGGAATACCTCTAAGAAAATCCCTTATTGTTCATATAATAAAAACTAGATGTCCAGATGACAGTGTTTAGTATTTATTTTCCTATAATGCTAGATTTCTATTCATAGGTTTACCGATTTGGGGATTATATGTCTGTAGTAAGAAAATACAGTAATTTGAACTCCCATCCACCTTTTGAAATGCAGCAAGTTAGTCATAGGCCTGCCATCTCAATGAGAATTAGCTTCACCAGAATCTAGAAAATTTATAGAACGACCCAATGATCAGAATCTATGAAATGAATCTACATCTTATTTCTCTGCTTGTTTGTTTAATAGAGTTAAAAACAATAGGTGGTGTTCAAAATAAGCCACAAAAGTATGGAAAGACCAACACCATATCATCTTCAATTCAGTAGTATTTCAACTTTCTGTTCTGACCTTAAAGGACCTCTGAAAGGACCAGGATTTCACTTTGAAAACTTATCTGAGAAGAGGAAACCCTTCCCAAGGTGGTTGTTCCATAGGAGAGAAACTATCACCAAGAAGGCTCAACCACTCTCTCCCTAGCATAGTCTCTTAGTAGGCCAGGCCTTAGTAGACCTTCTCTCCCTAATCTCTCCAGATGGGCAGATTCAAATTACACTAAGTAGTCTCAGACATTCGCAGTCTTGACCCATGTAGCCCTATAGAACTGACAACCAGCACCTTGAATTGCAGCCAGAAACCAACTGGCAGCCAACACATTCCCATAATAGAGGAACTTGGATTTCAGGTCAGTCAGTTTCCCAATTCACAGCCACACTGTCTTGCTGAAATTAAGCCTAAACCATCTTTCTCTATCCAGATATGAACAATCTCCAAGCACAAAGACAGAAGCTCCCCCAATTCTCCTGCTGAGCCCAAGCTATCAATATATAACTAAGATATTCTGTGCCCTGGCTTTAGCTAGATGTTAAATGGTAGGAGGAGGAAAAAGTATTTAAGGACTCAGTTTGTTCTTCCACCATCTCAGGAAAGGTTTTACTCCAACACAGTAAATCCTGTGTTGCCCCACAACATGGTAACTGGTTCTGAAAGCAGTTGAAAGATCTAGTAAGATCAACAAAGATACAGTCCTACACTAGATCAGTTTACAAGAGCAACTAGTGCAGTTTCTATTCCAGACCTAATCCCAAGTGAAAAGCATTGAGTTAATCCACTTCATTCGGGGCTGTCTGCAACCGCAATCCCATAGTTTTTTTCAGCAAAGTTTCCTAAATAGAGATTATCCACAACAGCCAGGTCAAACACTGACTTTGTGAAGAGGGTGCAATATTTCAAGGCCAACCACAAATCCAGTAATATATGTAGGGAATCTCACTGTTGCTTTTGAATTTCTTAATGGTGATTCTTAGATAGGCATGTTTAATTCATGCCATCTCTCTCTCTCTCTCTCTCTCTCTCTCTCTCTCTCTCTCTCTCTCTCTCTCCCCCTCTCCCTCTCCCCCTCTCTCCCCACCTCCTGTCTAGCAGCATTCTTATCCATTTATGTTATTACAACACACTTTTAAAAATCTCAGGCTTGGAAGGGAAGTCTAATGTTTGCTGTTCTGGGAGAATTTGAAGCCATGCATGCAAAAAGGATAAAGTCACTTTTAAGTCTGCCTGTAGGAAATCCATCTTGGCAACCAGACAACTAGAATTAGTTATTAAAGACCTGTCAAATGAATAAAGACACCTCTGTAGGGAAAACCACAAGAGGCATTTATTTTTTCCAGTGTGAATGGTGGACTAATACCAAATCAGCTTTCACTTTCTACTTTTGCCTTTGCTCCCAGAATAGAGGTCAGACTTAATAAACACAGGTGGAATATTTTTTAAAGAAAACTGTGATGATTTTTATTAAAACCTATTACAAACTGTTATAGATTTGCTGTTTTTAGATGTCTCAATGGAATCTCAATTGCACATATGTAATTGTGGCATAACATTGACTAGAATTTAAGTAAGCCTACATAATCTTGGGATGGAGGGAGGGAGGGATGGATGAGCTATCAAGTCGGAATAAATTTTTGACAACCATATGGATAGACCTTCTCCAGGATGATCTACCTCCAACCTAGTCCTTCAGGTCTTCCAAGTGTACCATTGCTGCTTTAATTGAGTCAATTCACCTTGCTGCTGAATGTCCTCTTCTTTCCCAGCATTATTATTGCTATCACTAACTAACGTGCAATGTGCACGTCACATTACCACATCAATAACCAAAGGCAGTTCTGGCAGTCATGGTTGCTGTCATTAAGCAAGGACCTCATGGATCGTTAAGCAAGTACCTCACATGATAACAACTTCCAGCTTCCTATCAGATTCCCCATTGATTTTGCTTATGGGAACTCAGCAGGCAAAGTTGGAATTTTCAATCACTGATTGTATGGATGACCAGAACTCCGGGGACACATCATAAGTTCCTTTTGCTCAGCACCATTGCAAATTCAAACAGTTGATAAATGAAATGAATGGTCGCAACCAAGGACCCTCTGTAGACTTTCCCAAAGATCTAGATCTCTTCATATCATGATCAAAATATTATAATTTGAGCCTGGTCATTTGTGCACCTCAAGTGAGGAGTCTGGGTTGATTTCTTCAATTATTTATTTACAAGCTTTCTTGGCTGTATTCTCAGACGTCTTCTTCCAACCAAAGTTCAAAATCTTTCTATCCTGTCACAAAGAAAACCATGCTTGCACAATTTTAATCTTTGTGGGTACAGATCAGGGTGGATTCTACTTACCTTTACTACCGGTTCGCAGTGGGATCGCGTGTGCAGAAGCTTCCTGATGACATCGGGGTCAGTGGGCAGAGCCTACCCCCAGTTTTGCTACTGGTTCACAAGAACCGGTCTGAACTGGGGGCAAGCCACCACTGGTACAGATACATCATGGCATATGCATAGACACCTCATGGTATCTATATTTCTGAAACCTTCATTACTATCTTCCAAGTGCTGGTCTGCAGCATATTTCTTGACTGTAGTTTCATAGGGAAAGACTCCTCAAACTCACATCAGATGACAATGGATAGAAAGTAATCAAGGAGAGAAGCAATCTAGAACTAAGAAGAAATTTCCTGACAGTTAGAACAATTAATCAATGGAACAATTTGCCTCCAGAAGTTATGAATGCTCCAACACTGGAAGTTTTTAAGAAGAGATTGGACAACATTTGTTTGAAATGGTATAGGGTTTCCTACCTAAACAGGGGATTGGACTAGAAGACCTTCAACGTCCCTTCCAACTCTGTTACTCTAAGACAATTGTAGAGGATTTTAGTTGGCAGAAGATGACATGCTGAACATTAATTAATTTCATATCACATAGATAAATTCAATCATAATTTCAAGTGAAAAGCTATAGACATTTTAGATCAAGCCAGATTTAGGAATGCAAGAGAATTCTAAAAATCTGGCACTGTGACAAATTAACACTCAGAAGGTATGCAGTAATAAATTCCATTTATGAACTATTCAAAGGGAATAATGAAAAGTCAAATGAAGGGCAAGCCTCCCAGAACACATCCTTTCTTGTCTCAGCCAACATGAAAATAAACACAAAATGATCTCAGAAAGGCCCAGATTATAGCATGCAAACAAAACAAAAAACAATACCACCAATCAACACGTCTGCCCAAACCAATTAGTAGGACAAAATGTTCTATATAAACAGTCAACACACAGTACTTTCTCATGTCATAGCACTGATTATATTACCTAGAGTGGTACTGCAAGAAAACCAAGCTTAGAGAGCACACCTTGTCATCAATTCATTGATGGACATATCTGATTCAACATACCCTGTTAAGACTTCTCAGTAGAGCTTCATTATTTTTCCAACAATACAATACAATAAATGTTGCTTCAATGAGTTCAATAAAAATATGGCCAAACATTGTTATGAATATTATTTATTTATGCAGACTATTTATTAAAGGGAAACCTCTGATCACATTATAAGTCTTTAAATTACAGGTTTACTGACAGTTCTAAAGAATTTACCATTTTATTTTACTTCTGTATTGTAGCATATTCCATAATTTAATTATCTATTGCATAAAAGCACACTTTCTTTTATCTCTCCTGGATCTGACACCATTAAGTTTTACTGGATGGATGTAGGTTTTAATCATTTATGAGAGGGGAAGCAAACTTGTCCCTCTCCACTTTCAACTTAACCTAAATTTCTAACCTAAATCTGCCTTCCAGGATCTATTAATTATTATATTTTTCAGTACCTTCAGTGCCAACATGTACCACAACTCCATCTCATCAATGAGGCTATCTAGACCTAGACAGCGGAAACAGTGCTTCCTGGATTTTAATGTATTATATCATATAAAAGAAATTGGGAAATTCCCTCCCCCCCCAAAGATATCATCAATTTAGAAATTTCAGCTGCATTTGACTCCTTCATACTGTAGCTGTATTATGTAGATAATTTACTGGCTTATCATCATCCATTCAGCTTATTTTTAGAGACAATCTTTTGCAGATTCTTTGGGTCATATTGAATTCAACTTGTAAATACTCTGGGTAAAACTAGGTATTTCATTTAAAAACTAAAGAGGTATATGCAAAAACTTTGGAGTCGTAGGAATTATTAACCTCTCAACTTTTTTTTAATATAAATCCTTCTAGTGTTACCATTTGCTCTACTACAGAAAAGTTTAGGCATCATCACTCTGTACTGCAATCCTGAAGTTAGGATGCCCATACTCCCATTCCACCAATTGTAATGTGATAGGATTTGAAGGTAGATTCTCATCTAATTTGCTTCTTAAATGGGCACTTTAAAATGTGACCTGTAAAGACATCCAATGGAATTCTTACAAGCAGACCATTCAGTCCATGATAACAGAGGAACCCTGTGAAAACAGCGCCCAGTTGGGCTTAAACAATTCCTAGACATCAAAAACCATTTTAAAGAATTTCTGTGGGCTGAATTGTGATAAAAGCAGCTTGTTGCAGGCTTTCAGA
Source organism: Ahaetulla prasina (assembly GCF_028640845.1). Taxonomy (NCBI): domain Eukaryota; kingdom Metazoa; phylum Chordata; class Lepidosauria; order Squamata; family Colubridae; genus Ahaetulla; species Ahaetulla prasina. The sequence goes on from NC_080539.1 coordinate 54,535,911, forward strand.
CAACTGGCCTTGCCCCACACCAAGGGATGCTCCCTTTGAAATTAATTAAGTTCAGTGGCCTCCAGATGTGGTCCAACATCTCCCCCACTGTGCAAAAGTTTGAGAGTCTTCATTTCACTGTAAATAAACAGGCAGAAATCACTCTGTAATAAGAAGGGAACTTGGGCTGTCACTCAACAAGATGGTCTACTTCAGAGGCAGATGATAAGCTTCCTGCTAGCTTGTCTAGCTTAACATTCTCTCACACCCAAACCCATACCCATATACACACATACACCCCCAGAGAGAGATTAACTGATAGCATTTCAAAGGGAGGTCTGTTTTGAAGACAATAATAGAGCAGACAATGTGGTAACTATTCTCTTCTGACTCATGGTTAAGTTGTTTGAAACACTGAAGCATATGTGAAGACATGATATTCTGCCCTCTTTCCAGAAATCACGCACTTCATACTTTATAGTAGCCTTTCCTTACCCAGTTTCCTCCAGATGTTTTGGATAACACCTTCACCTCCAGACAGATTATAACAGCTGAAGTACAGTGCAGCAGGAAGACACTAAATAGAAGAAGACAGCTAAAATTGACTCGAAGAAGGACTGCTTTTCAGGGTTTCAATGAGGAGAGGTGCTATAATCCAGTCAAGAGACCCAAAGATGTTCTAGTGCGCTCATGGTGTGTGTTTCAGGTAGAAAAATCATAATACTCAAGGAAGATCATTTTGTAAGATCTCTGAAGAGAAATTCCCAACAAACACCTCTATCCTTGCGTGGAAATAAAAACAATAATGAATTAGAATGAACAGTAATAAATTAGATAACTAATAACTGTCATGATATCTTGACAATTATTGTTTTAAGTACTTGAAGGGACCATATGGTTGAGATAAATTATTCAAATGATTTAAAGGTGTTGACCTTTAAAGCCCTACATGGCATGAGATTTGGTTATTTGAAAGATTGCCTCTCCCCGATTATATCTGCCTGTCCTACCACATCCAACATAGAGGGCATGCTTTAGCTCCCGACAGCTAGAGCAAGGGTCTCCAACCTTGACAATTTTAAGACTTGTGGACTTCAACTCCCAGAGTTCCTCAGCCAGCTTTGAGGAACTCTGGGAGTTGAAGTCTACAAGTCTTAAAATTGTCAAGGTTGGAGACCCCCGAGCTACAGAGTTTCACTTGGCAGGTCCTCGGCAGTGAACCTTTTCTGCTGTGGTCCTTGCTTTATGAAACATTCCTCTCCCTGAGTTCATCCTTTTCACAAAAACTATTTGTGTCATCAAGCCTAGGGACCCCAGGGAACTAGCGAAATATTGAGATGGATCTAATGTAATTAACACCTTCTCTTCACCTTATTATTTTTTTAGTTTTCAGATTTGTGACTTTTATAATTTTGAAGCTTTAATAAGAGTAATACCTGTTTGTATACATATTGTTTTGTTCTGTGCTACCAGTCGCTTATTGTGAAATGATTGCCTATAAATATGACAGATGAATAAATAAATCTATAAATAAATTAACAGAATAATAGAGCTGGAAGGAACCTTGGAGGTCTTCTACTCCAACTGCCTGCTCAGGCAGGAAACCCTATACAATTTCAGACAAATGGTTGTCCAATGTCTTCTTAAAGGCCTCCAGCGATGGAGCAGACACAACTTCTGGAGACAAGCCATTCCACTGGTTAATTGTTCTCACTGTGAAGAATTGAGGAGGAGAAGGGAAGGGAATATCGGTAAACGTGAGTGGAGTGCTCCGGAGTGCGGGGGGGTTTTCTCTCCCCTGCGGTTGGAAGGAGCACGAGTTATTCTGGAGAGAGGAGAACTTAAAATAAGAAGATTACCGGTTTTGTGGAGCTCTGGAGAGAAGAGGTGATGGAGAAATTTAGGAGGGAAGGTTTGAGGCCCCCCCTCCTTCTGGGGAACAGTGGTGGCGTCCAGCTTCCGCCTTCACTATGAGAATTTTGATGACATCACTTCCCTTGACTTCCTGGTTGACTAACTGTACTCTGGACTCGTTGCTCCTGTGAGTGCCCCCTGGTGGATCCGGAGGAAATTACAAGGATACTGTGCTTGCCTGAGGATTTTGAATTTTTTTTTTTCAAATGGCAAAAGGTCAGAGACCAACTGCTGGAGAGATGGAGAGAATTCTGGAAAAGTTATCTAATATGGACAAGAAATTGGACGATTTGCAAAGAGGCCAAACGGAAATAAGAGTAGAAATTGTGACTATCCAAAAGGATTTAAAGGATACTCAACAAGTCTCAGCAGAAAACAAGCAGAAAGTGGAAGGTCTGGAGGGTGAGATGCGGGCAGTGCAGAAAAGAGAGGAGACGACAGGCAATGCTGTGCTTGGACTACAGATGGATAAAATGTCTTATTTCCTTAGGTTTCAAAATTTGGAAGAAGTGGACCAAGAAGATTTGAGAGATGTTGTGATTAAATTGTTGGGAGAATTTCTTGGGAGAGGTGTTGATTTCATGAATTGGGATGTGGATCGAGTTTATAGAGTTAATTAGCAATATGCACGCATGCAGTTCCCAGAGAGGTTCATGTCAAATTTGTGAGAAGAGAGACGAGAGATGAAATTCTTAGAAAACATAGGAGTGGGGCACTGATTTACAGGGGCAGGAGATAGCCATTCTGAGGCAGATTCCCAGACAGGTACGTGAAAAAGAAAGAAATATTATTTTTGTCAAGCAAATTGTACCAGAAGGAGTGGGCTTCAGATGGCTGATGCCAGAGGGATTGATGATTTTCCGGGAGGGCATTACGAAAAAATCAGTACAATTGTGGAGGCTACGGCCTATGTGGAGGAACACAAAGCCTTCCTGGAATCAGATGACCCAGGAATTGAAGAAGGGAGGTTATAGATCATGGGGCTGAAGCGGCTGTCGCTGTTGCGGCCCTGGAGTTGGGTCAGGCTGAACCCAGAGTTCTGAGATCCAAAACTAGGAAGTGATAAAGATATTTGGGATTGTGTTGGTTTTCCTTACTCTCTTTTGTACGATATTCTGTTTATTCTTGACTCTTCTTTATTACGTATTTAAAATTTGCAAACTTAGCTACTTCGTGTCACCTGCTTGCCTTATGGCTGTTGTATGTGTTAAAAAATTTGAGTAAAATTCTTATTTTAGATAAGAAAAATGAAAATTTACCATACCTGATATGTATTTGTATAAACCTTTTTTGACTAATAAAAACTTTTTGAATAAAAAAAAAAAAAAAAAAAAATTGTTCTCACTGTCAGGAAATTTCTCCCTAGTTCTAGGTTGCTTCTCTCCTTGATTAGTTTCTACCCATTGTTTCTTGTCCTGCCTTCAGGTGCTTTGGAGAATAGATTGACTCCCTATTTGGACCATGAAATCCACAATATAATTTTATATGCCCCAAATAATGGGGTGGTAAAAGAAAGAGTGGGAAAGAGAGAAACGGCATGACATATCTACAAATGCTGTCGATATAATTTACTTGGACTTCAGTAAAGCATTTGATAAAGTAGACCATAACCTACTACTAGATAAAGTAGAAAAATGTGGGTTAGACAGCACCACCACCAGATGGATTCGTAACTGGCTGACCAACCGCACTCAACGTGTAGTCCTCAACGGAACTACATCCACATGGAGGGAAGTATGCAGTGGAGTACCCCAAGGCTCTGTTTTAGGCCCAGTACTCTTCAACATCTTCATCAATGACTTGGACGAAGGGATAGATGGGGAACTCATCAAATTTGCAGATGACACCAAGCCGGCAGGAATAGCCAACACTCCAGAAGATAGGCTCAAGTTACAGAAAGATCTTGACAGACTTGAACATTGGGCGCTATCTAACAAAATGAAATTCAACAGTGAAAAAAGTAAGGTTCTACATTTAGGCCAAAAACAAAATGCACCAGTACCGTATATGTGGTACCTTGCTCAATAGTAGTACCTGTGAGAGGGATCTTGGAGTCCTAGTGGATAACCATTTAGATATGAGCCAGCAGTGTGCAGCAGCTGTTAAAAAGCCAACACAGTTCTGGGCTGCATAAACAGAGGATAGAATCAAGATCACGTGAAGTGTTAGTACCACTTTATAATGCCTTGGTAAGGCCACACTTGGAATATTGCATCCAGTTTTGGTCGCCACGATGTAAAAAGATGTTGAGACTCTAGAAAGAGTGCAGAGAAGAGCAACAAAGATGATTAGGGACTGGAGGATAAAACATATGAAGAACGGTTGCAGGAACTGGGTATGTCTAGTTTAACAAAAAGAAGGACTAGGGGAGACATGATAGCAGTGTTCCAATATCTCAGGGGCTGCCACAGAGAAGTGGGAGTTGGGCTGTTCTCCAGAGCACCTGAGGGTAGAACAAGAAGCAATGGGTGGAAACTGATCAAGGAAAGAAGCAACTTAGAACTAAGGAGAAATTTCCTGACAGTTAGAACAATTAATAAGTGGAACGACTTGCCTTCAGAAGTTGTGAATGCTCCAACACTGGAAATTTTTAAGAAAATGTTGGATAACCATCTGACTGAGATGGTGTAGGGTTTCCTGCCTGGGCAGGGGGTTGGACTAGAAGGCCTCCAAGGTCCCTTCCAACTCTGATGTTATGTTAAACACAGCAAGATTACAAAGAGTCATAATAAGGAATAGAATAGAATTCTTTATTGGCCAAGTGTGATTGGACACACAAGGAATTTGTCTTGGTGCATATGTTCTTGGAGTACATAAAAGAAAAGATACATTCGTCAAGAATCATAAGGTACAACACTTAAGGATAGTCATAGGGAAACAGTCAATATAAATCTTAAGGATACCAGCAACAAGGTTACAGTCATATAGTCATAAGTGGAAGGAGATGGGTGATAGGAACGATGAGAAGATTAATAGTAAACATGAGTGAAGAATATGGTACCATGCAATATAGTGAGCTTTCCCTACTTTGGTCTCTGATACAATTGCCTGCAAAATCTGACCATCAGTATGAGATCCCCTCCTCCACTGATAAGCCAGCAAGGAAATGCACCCTTGTCTATAACATTGGTTGCGAAATTCAGATTCTAGAACAAAAACAGATCGTCTTGCTGGAACTCAGACAGGAAGTTTAGTAGAATTTCTGGAAGTAAATCTTCCCCCACCACAGCCCATAGCAAATATTTTGTGAAAGATGGGAACTAGAAAAATTGTAAGATCAGGGACTAAATAAACCTGTCCAAAGATATTACTTTAAATATTTTTTAAATTTATCTATTAAATTTAAAAATATCTATGAAATTTAAAAATATCTATTAAATTTATTTATCCCTTTGTGGATAAATTATCAACTTTCACTGAAAGGTGAGAATAAAGCAGGGAAGAGGAAAGTAGGCAGGAAAGTCAGAGGATAAATATAATAAACATATCAGTAAACAAGTGCTATTCTTCTGCAAGTAAATTGTGCCCATATAGATCAAAAGATTCTACTGAAAAACTTTTATTCATAAAAACTGTTCTTAAAGCACATAATCACAGAAATACATTTTATAAGAGGGGCGGGGAAGTCAACCTGAAAGCAGATGCATTCCAATAAAAGCATCCCCCAAAAGATGTAAGGCAACAATTAGACCTAAAAAATTAAAAACTCTGAAACTTAATCCAAAAGGACAGTCTAATCAATGAAAAAGAATACCACATGCTTACAATGTAATTGCATTCCAGCCAAGATTTTTCATAGTAACAGCCAGTACTTAAAAGTAATTGCATTCCAATAAAGATCAGTGGTCTAGAGCTACTATGGCTTTAATATTTGACATATGGATCTGATACTGTTTCAGTTAAAAAATTGATGGCCAAATTAAAACTTAAAATGAAATTAAAGTCAGTGGCCCTGTAGGGTAATACAAACCAAACAAGGGGGATCAGAGCTGATCTAAAATTGACAAATTTATATATATATTCATGCATACCTGCCATTTTTCAGAAAAGTCTCAGAGCTGCCCACTATTTCTGCCTAGATATGTTTTTATTTGTTGTTTGTCTGCTTGTTCCTTGTTAAAATGGCTTCTGTTATGAGCTGGTTCATTTCCAAGTTTAGATCTTAAAATTTCATATTCCAAACTATTAATCAAAGCAGGCTCAGAATTACAATTAACCAAATTTAAGATTTCTGGTAGTATGAAACCTTCACCTTTTGAAGAAAACAAACATCCAGTTTCAGACATTGTTATTATCTGGATACTCTTGACCAGGGTTGTCAAACTTGATTTCATTGAGGGCCGCATCAGAGTTGTGTTTGACCTTGGGGTGGGGGGCATGGCCAGGGGGAACCTGGCCAGCTCAATATTACTGGTGTTGGTGGCACCTCTGGTGGCCCGAGTGCTCTGCCAGTGAAAATGGGCTCCCGCTGCAACAGCCTCCTGCACCCTTCTGCCAGGGAAAACGGAGCTCACAAAGACTGCCTGTGACCCTCCCAAGCTCTGTTTCTGCTGGCAGAGGCACCGCAGGCCAGTCCTTCACTGTTTCCAGGATGGCCCCGCGGGTCAGATCTAAGCACCGAGTTTGATACCCCTGTTCTTGACTATATGAATAAGTACCAATTTCTAACTTTCTAATTTGTATAGGAAAATCCAAAGAATATTAACAGCCTGTTTCAAAGAAAAAGCAAGTTTACAATTATGGCATCATAATTGTAAATTAGAACAATTAATAAGTGGAACGACTTGCCTTCAGAAGTTGTGAATGCTCCAACACTGGAAATTTTAAGAAAATGTTGGATAACCATCTGACTGAGATGGTGTAGGGTTTCCTGCCTGGGCAGGGGGTTGGACTAGAAGGCCTCCAAGGTCCCTTCCAACTCTGATGTTATGTTAAACACAGCAAGATTACGAAGAGTCATAATAAAGAATAGAATAGAATTCTTTATTGGCCAAGTGTGATTGGACACACAAGGAATTTGTCTTGGTGCATATGCTCTTGGAGTACATAAAAGAAAAGTTACATTTGTCAAGAATCATAAGGTACAACACTTAAGGATAGTCATAGGGAAACAGTCAATATAAATCTTAAGGATACCAGCAACAAGGTTACAGTCATATAGTCATAAGTGGAAGGAGATGGGTGATAGGAACGATGAGAAGATTAATAGTAAAGATGAGTGAAGAATATGGTACCATGCAATATAGTGAGCTTTCCCTACTTTGGTCTCTGATACAATTGCCTGCAAAATCTGACCATCAGTATGAGATCCCCTCCTCCACTGATAAGCCAGCAAGGAAATGCACCCTTGTCTATGACATTGGTTGCGAAATTCAGATTCTAGAACAAAAACAGATCGTCTTGCTGGAACTCAGACAGAAAGTTTAGTAGAATTTCTGGAAGTAAATCTTCCCCCACCACAGCCCATAGCAAATATTTTATGAACGATGGGAACTAGAAAAATTGTAAGATCAGGGACTAAATAAACCTGTCCAAAGATATTACTTTAAATATTTTTTAAATTTATCTATTAAATTTAAAAATATCTATGAAATTTAAAAATATCTATTAAATTTATTTATCCCTTTGTGGATAAATTATCAACTTTCACTGAAAAGTGGGAATAAAGCAGGGAAGAGGAAAGTAGGCAGGAAAGTCAGAGGATAAATATAATAAACATATCAGTAAACAAGTGCTATTCTTCTGCAAGTAAATTGTGCCCATATAGATCAAAAGATTCTACTGAAAAACTTTTATTCATAAAAACTGTTCTTAAAGCACATAATCACAGAAATACATTTTATAAGAGGGGCGGGGAAGTCAACCTGAAAGCAGATGCATTCCAATAAAAGCATCCCCCAAAAGATGTAAGGCAACAATTAGACCTAAAAAATTAAAAACTCTGAAACTTAATCCAAAAGGACAGTCTAATCAATGAAAAAGAATACCACATGCTTACAATGTAATTGCATTCCAGCCAAGATTTTTCATGGTAACAGCCAGTACTTAAAAGTAATTGCATTCCAATAAAGATCAGTGGTCAAGAGCTACTATGGCTTTAATATTTGACATATGGATCTGATACTGTTTCAGTTAAAAAATTGATGGCCAAATTAAAACTTAAAATGAAATTAAAGTCAGTGGCCCTGTAGGGTAATACAAACCAAACAAGGGGGATCAGAGCTGATCTAAAATTGACAAATTTATATATATATTCATGCATACCTGCCATTTTTCAGAAAAGTCTCAGAGCTGCCCACTATTTCTGCCTAGATATGTTTTTATTTGTTGTTTGTCTGCTTGTTCCTTGTTAAAATGGCTTCTGTTATGAGCTGGTTCATTTCCAAGTTTAGATCTTAAAATTTCATATTCCAAACTATTAATCAAAGCAGGCTCAGAATTACAATTAACCAAATTTAAGATTTCTGGTAGTATGAAACCTTCACCTTTTGAAGAAAACAAACATCCAGTTTCAGACATTGTTATTATCTGGATACTCTTGACCAGGGTTGTCAAACTTGATTTCATTGAGGGCCGCATCAGAGTTGTGTTTGACCTCGGGGTGGGGGGCATGGCCAGGGGGAACCTGGCCAGCTCAACATCACTGGTGTTGGTGGCACCTCTGGTGGCCCGAGTGTTCTGCCAGTGAAAATGGGCTCCCGCTGCAACAGCCTCCTGCACCCTTCTGCCAGGGAAAACAGAGCTCACAAAGGCTGCCTGTGGCCCTCCCAAGCTCTGTTTCTGCTGGCAGAGGACCGCAGGCCAGTCCTTCACTGTTTCCAGGATGGCCCCGCGGGTCAGATCTAAGCACCGAGTTTGATACCCCTGTTCTTGACTATATGAATAAGTACCAATTTCTAACTTTCTAATTTGTATAGAAAAATCCAAAGAATATTAACAGCCTGTTTCAAAGAAAAAGCAAGTTTACAATTATGGCATCATAATTGTAAATTATAAAAAATTTACATAAAAAATAATTGCTACCAACCTGCCTTCCATTTAGGACCTGTACACTACACAAGTCAAAAAGAGGGCTGTGAAAATATTTACAGATCCCTCACATCCTGGACATAAAATGTTTCAACTGCTACCTTCAAAACGACGCCACAGAGCATTGCACACCAGAACAACTAGACACAAGAACAGTTTTTTCCCGAAGGCCATCACTCTGCTAAACAAATAATTCCATCAACTCTGTCAAACTATTTACTGAATCTGCACTACTATTAATCGTCTCATAGTTCTCATCACCAATCTCTTTCCACTTATGACTGTATGACTATAACTTGTTGCTGGCAATCCTTATGATTTATATTGATATATTGACCATCAATTGTGTTGTAAATGTTGTACCTTGATGAACGTATCTTTTCTGTACACTGAGAGCATATGCACCAAGACAAATTCCTTGTGTGTCCAATCACACTTGGCCAATAAAATTCTATTCTATTCTATTCTATTCTATTCTATTTCCACTTATGACTGTATGACTGTAACTTTTTGTTGCTATCATTAAAGGTTAAATTGCAACCTATGACCATCATTTGTGTTGTAAATGTTGTACCTTTGATGTATTTTTTCTTTTTTCTTTTTCTTTTATGTACACTGAGAGCATATGCACCAAAACAAATTCCTTGTGTGTCCAATCACACTTGGCCAATAAAATTCTATTCTATTCTCTAAGAACACAGAGGATCAGATATGAGGCCAATAGCTTTCTGCCACCAGTATTTTTCAGCAACTGATATTATGAAGGTTCCCTTCCTCTGATTTTGAAGGGCAAATATAGTCATCAATTCAAATCAATTGTTTTGATATTTTGGTTTTACAGTCATTAAAGTTGATAGCTAGAGATGTAAAAGTAGTATGTCATGCATTTCAACATGAGCCTCTGGTGGCTCAACAGACTAAGTCTGTCGGTTATTAACACAGCTGCTTGCAATTACTGCACATTCAAGTCCCACCAGGCCCAAGGTTGACTCAGCCTTCCATCCTTTATAAGGTAGGTAAAATGAGGACCCAGATTGTGGGGGGCAATTAAGTTGACTTTGTATATAATATACAAATGGATGAAGACTATTGCTTAAAACATTGTAAGCAGTCCTGAGTCTTCGGAGAAGGGCGGGATATAAATTCAAATTTAAAAAAATGCTGATATGCAGCTATTCTGTCGTGGCTTGGATTGCAATAGGGAATGGAGTCCGTAGTACTTAATTAGAAAAGTTCATAAAAGTTAGTGTATGTTCAAAAAAGTTGCATAAAAATTAACTTACATTTTGGAAGGCTGCCCAAACATGTTACAGCAAAGTTGCATTTTAAGAAACTGCGTAATAGTAAAAGGTTGATTTGAAAGCATTCTATTAGGGCAGGAGTGGCAAACTCAAGGCCCATGGGCCAGAATGTTTGCAGAGTAGGCATAAAAGTTGCATAAATGAAAAAGTACAAAAGTCATATGATTTTGTCCACTATCAAGCTAAACCCAATAGAATACTATCTGAATACATTTGGCACTCATCTAGACTGATTGTAGATTGACTGGCATGTCCTTATTGCTGACCCCCATCGCCATTTTAGCATAAAATGCTACAGCTGCATGAATCCCATAGTTTATATATGTATTATGTACTTCATTTTGCCTTTCTGCAATATTCTCACCCAACATAAACGAACATATTCTGCACAAGAAAGGATCCTATATAGTTATTTCTTATGCAAATTAGTTTCCATCTGTGTGTCTGTTATATTTGATTGCCTCCCATCTTATACTGATAGAATTACACATACGTTTGTTACATTATCTTTCACATATAAACAAATGCACAAAATACCACATAGAACAAAGGAACATCAAATATAATTATTTCTAGGCATCTTGGATTCTATTTTCTTGGATATTCCCAGTAATTCAGCAAAATTGCCTAAAACAAAATTCCTTTAATCAAGCGGTCCATCCTTTCTTGAAGAAGCTTTTCAATCATTATGGCTACATGATGGCTACATTAATTCCATTGTTCTTCCAACGAATTATGTAGATGTAATGAAGCTCCTGAGCCTTTAATAAGGGATTCATTTAATAGGGGGAAAATATTTTGCTAAAATGACAGTAGATTTGAATGGTTGGCTGTATGAAGCCTCCAAACCATCCTTTAGCATTTAATTACTTCTACAGAAAATAGTAAAAGGCCTTTTGTTCATTATGGAATAATTAATAAAGAGCTGGCTGTTGGAGATTGGAAAGGAAGTCATTTATTCTCTAGCTTATTGTCAATTACTGTAATATTTCAAGGTTTGTTCCTCAAAGAATTTAGGAAATGATTCTACATTTCTGCTGAATGTACGTTGAGCAGCTGTATAGATTCCAGATAGTAATATCTGCATGTTTAGACAATTGTTGGATATGCACCCGAATATAATTACCATTAATACAGGCATATTCTCTGTGAGTGCAAGATGGGCAGTACATAAATTTAATAAATAAAATAAAATACAAAGCAATATATGCAATGAAAACAACATTTTCTGGCTGGCCTAGACCAAATCAGAGTTTGGTGTTGCTGCTTTTCAACATATAGATGGAGAGAGAACAGATTTGCTCTACTCATTTCATCCTAATATTATCATCTCTCCTGTCTAATTTCCTAAACTAAATATTGGATGCTGCTCATATTTAAGTAAAAAAGTACAATGGTGGGTTGCCCCAGTTCGCTCCAGTTCTGGAGAGCAGGTAGTAAAAATCTGCTGGTGTTCAGAGAACTGGTAGTAATGGCTGGCTGGCTATGCCCCCGAACCGGTTCCCAGATCATCAGAGGTTTGGTTTTTTTTACTTTTAAAAGCATCTTTTCTGCAGCCAAAAAACAGTTTTTAAAAGTAAAAAAAAACCCTCTGATAATTGAGCGGCTCAGCAGGGATCATCAGAATCTTTTTAAAAGTTTTTTTTAACAACTGTTGTTAAAAAAGGTTTTAAAAGGCTCCTCTGGCGATCCCAGCTGAGTTAAGAGCTTCTGGGCTGCGATTAAGCAACTTCAGCCGGGATCCTCAGAGGAGCCTTTTAAAATATTTTTTTCCTCTGGCCCAACCAATCCCCTTCCCCACTTACCTATTGTAATGTATTTGAATTTCAGGAGGGAAATTTGGGCGGGAAAATGCACGTTGCTGATTGGCTGATGCCTCAGCCAAAATCCTATTTAAAGAGGGTTTTTTTGCCTGTTGGCTTTTGCTGGGATCACAATAAACCAAAGAGCTGTTGTCACTTGTATCGTCTCCTGCCTCTTCATTGCCCGAACTTAACACCTATAATTGCTGTTCCTTTCTGGCTGGCAAAGCCATGCTTTACATCAGTTGCATCAGCTAGCAACTGAATCTGCCTGCCTAAAATCCATGTCCCAGTGACCAACTCAATCTGCCTGCTTTGCTGGCTGAGGAACTCTGGGAATTGAAGTCCACAAACCTTAAAGTTACTAAGGTTGGAGACCCCTGATCTAAAAAATATAAATAAAATAATAAAATAAAATAAAATATTTGTGCAGCTTTCTGAGATTTGGTGTGTTTCTATAGTGTTTCATTCTAACTACACAAACACACAAAATCTCACAAAGCTGTATGTGGCATTTTGTGTGTGTGTGTGTGTGTGTGAGAGAGAGAGAGAGAGAGAGAGAGACTTCGACTGTGCAAGGTCTGTTTGTTATCTGTTGCTATGTATTAAGGAAGAATGTTATGCAGCCAGAAATGATGGGCCTGCCAACTTGAATTAAATCTGATTAACCACAGAAGCTAGTGATATAACTTAGTGGAAGTAGATCATCCTCGTTCTCATGAGCAATAATTTCCAGCTTCCTGGTCAATAGCAGATAGTGAACTATGAGCACCTCAAAGTGATCCAACACCTGATATGTCAGATAAGAGATGTGAATGGGCATTGATCTGTTCTCATAGACAATTGCAAGCTGGTCAATATCATTTATCATAATTATTAGTACTTGTGATCGAATTAAATGAACTCCAAATTCATATTGTGAAGATAATATAATTATGAAAGCAATCAGACTCTGTCCATAGAATCAATGGACTATTGTAGCAGAAAACCATTGTTCTGTCAGGAAAAGGCAGGAGAAGGGCTTTTATGGCCAGGTAAATTCCAAAGCAATAACACAAAAAACTGTTGATTACAAGTATGTCTTCATATCACACGCACATTAGAACATTTTTTAAAAAAATAAAATAAAATCCTATGAAAATATTTTTAATCCAGTTCATTTTTTTTAAAAAAAAACTCTTTACCTTCATTGGTATAATACATTCATGTATTATAGAGTTGGATGTATAGCATTGATGGTTTTTAGTAACAATTGCTGGCAAATATAACAGAATGATATATTAGTTATGGCTGCGTATTGTTGGATATATGATCCACCAAATGGTAAATCCATGGTACTGACTAGAGGAAGGATCATTTACTGTTCTACTTTCCATCTCTGTTTTGCTGCTGTTGTATACATAAAAGGATTAATGCTGGATTTATCAAAAGACACTCCCTTTGGGGCTACTCATGCTAATTATCCAAGTGGACCTGGAGAATTCTCCACCTCTTGATATTTGATAATTTACAGATTACGTATATTGTTGCCTACGGTTCATGCCACTTTCTCCCCGCTTTTACCTGCCTTTTACCCAATTTTCACCATTAATTTATAGTTGTTTGCTGAATAAACAAACATTTAGCTATATTTCTGCCAGCTGAATTGAGTGCTGAGTGTGCTTTCTCTGATCTGAATATAAGGATTGACTATACTAAACTGGAAATTACAGTAATTTTGCAAATCTTATGGGTTTCCCATAACTATATAATTGGCACCTTTAGAAACAAACAGTAGGACTAGAATGGGAACTTTACTTTGATTCAAAGGAGTTTTGCATCTTTTTTAGCCCCACAATCTATAAGCTTCTCTTAAGAATAAAAGTTACAGGTTATATAAGGTGAATCATTTGGAAATTTAAGAGACAATTTGGTTCTTGTGCTCATCCTCATTATATGGTTCTAAAGTGTAGGATATTTAAGGCTGCAGCTTTTTCATTATGAACGGAAGTTTATGTCTCATGTGAAACATACAATTTTCAAATAGTAAAGATCTTCCCTTTATGTGTAATTTATATTGAAGTCTAAAACATACTCAAACAAAGATGAAGAAAAATTCTTACTTCCTGTGTATTATCACCTACAAAATTCCAATTGCTATATTTAGAAAACAAAATACATAGGTCAAATTGTCAAAACAGCCTTGTCAATTCTGGCCCACTTCTGCTGGACTTTTAGTCTAAAGATACCAAGTTGAAAAAAGCTGATATACATAGCTGAACATCTTAATAACTTTAGCACTATCACTATCACTTAGATGAATTTACCACTTCACAGTGCTTTACAGCACTAAGCGGTTTACGTAGTCAGCATAATGCCCCCAACAATCTGGGTCCTCATTTTACCCACCTCAGAAGAATGGAAGGCTGAGTCAACCTTGAGCCAGTGAAACTCGAACTGCGAAATTGCAGGCAGCTGGCAGGCAGCAGAAGTAGCCTGCAATACTGCATTCAAACCATTGAGCCACCATGGCTCTTAAGGTCTGAAAAGTCCCAAATAGTAGAATAAATAAATAAATAATGAAACTACTTAAATTTCCCCAAAATATTTTATACTTGTTGTAAATAGTTTCACTATAAATAGTAAATGTCATAAAAACATTAATTGCCTTGAATTTCTATATCCATTGACACTTTTGCAACTGGAAGTGTACTTCCAGTTCAAAAAGAACATTGTCACATTGACAAATTCCATGAAAATGTTAAAAGGAGAAAAGGAAAGTAAGCACAGTAAATATAATGATGGGACTTCAGATTTTTAAAAAAGAGACTTCACAGGCGTTTTGGTGGGTGGTAAAATGTATATTCTGAGTCTTTATTCTGTTATCCACATTTTTCTACATTTTTTTCTGAAAATTGGTTATTTCTGTATAGAATATATAACATAATTGGCTACTGTTGATGTATAGAATATATAACATAATTGGCTACTGTTTTAATTTGTTGTCATCCAGCTTCTCTTAATTAGACATAAATGGGGATATACCAGAGCAAGGGACCTTGAAGTTTTAAACTTCAAGCTTTAAAGCTCCATACATAACCAAATAACTCCTAAAAGCTTTAACCAAAAACTGTCTACCATTGACCTCACTCCATTCCTAAGAGGACTATAAGGGGCGTGCATAAGTGCACAAAAGTGCCTACCGTTCCTGTCCTATTGTTTCCTTTCAATATATGTTCCTGTATATAATGTTATGACAAAATAAAAAATAAATAAATAAAGTACCTTCAGAAATACTACCGGTTCGGGCCAGTTCACCCAAACAGGTAGTAAAAAAATGCTTTAAAGTAAAAAAAAAAAAAAGTTCCAAAGATCACGCATCGCTCAGCTGATCTTTGGAACTTTTTAGTTTACTTTTTAAGCATTTTTTTACTACTGGTTCTCCAGCACCGTTAGTTTAAAATGCTTTAAAAAGTAAAAAAAAGAGCAGGAAATCCAAAAGCGTGCATTTGTTGTGGACAGTGAGCATGCGTGCGCAGCGTGTGTCTGAAGTGCACTGTGCATGCACACACAGCGTGTGTCTGGCATGCACTGCACATGGGTGTACACAGCGCATGTCTGGTGCACATCGAACATGCGTGGGCAGCGAACTGATGGCGACTGGCGGAGGATTTCACCACATTTCTTTATCCACTATAGTTTTCAGGTTTATATACTCATTGTACTTTAATGAACAACCATACTACGCTTTAATATTAACAAAATGATGTATTATTGCTAAAAATCCCATTTTTCCATAGTTTCAGCTTTTCAAAAAATGTTATATTTCTGGCCAGATAAGCAATTGATGAAGCCTCTTGCACCAAAGTCAACATACTTAATACCCAAAAGCAACCAATTATTTTGGCACCTGAAATAAAAAGAAGACAAAACCCCATGACCACTTCGACCTCCACAATAGTAAAAATACAAACATAATCTTTTAAATAAAGAAATAGTTCTTCCCTTCCATGTTCCCCCACCCACCCACCCATCAAGCAGACTGATGTCATTGGGTCATTCTTTTTAATGAAAGGACTGGCTATGGGATGGCGGAAGCCCACATGAGGCAGAAAAGGTGAAGCAATGTTCTGTAGAAGCCCCCTCATTTGACAATTGTGATACATTTTATTTATTTATTTATTTTATTTATTTAATCAAATTTTTATACCGCCCTCTCTCCCGAAGGACTCAGGGCGGTTTACAGCCCGATAAAAATATAAATATAATACAAGATAAAACACTAATTAAAAAACTTATTTAAATAGGCCAAAATTTAAAATTACAATTAAAATGATAAAACCCCATTAAAATTAAATTTAAGATTAAAATTCTAGTCCAGTCATATCTGTACATACATATCTGTAGAAGGTTTAGAAATTTGTTAGATATCTAAAAATTTGAATGATAAAGAATTTATTCAACAGAACTTATACTTTAATTTTAATTTAGAAACAGCAAGTTCCCAAATTTTTGGATATGAACCATATAAGCCATATATTCAAGATTGAATTATTGCTTTTCCGTCATATAAAAATAAGATTAAAAATAAAAGGAAAAATAACATAAAAGTTGAACTGAAATATTTATGGACACAGATGATTAGATGCCCATCTACTATTTTATGTAGAAGAAAAAGAGGGGAAAAACATGGATTAAATAATGTATTTATTTTTCCAATTTATTTATTCATTTTTCTGTTTGTTTTCCAAACAGAATTCATATTTACCAAAAATATGGGTTTTTTTAAAAAAGCAAAATGCATGCATTTAAAAAGAAATTAATATTAAAGAAAACTGAAGAACTAAACTTATGTGAAGCTGAACAGATGTGGTTGGAAATTCTGCAGGATTGTGAATTGAACAATCAGAAATATTGTATTTATCCATTTCATTTTCTCACACGTTCAGCTATGAATCTTTATAGACTATAGAAATTGTCTTACCACACTTTACAGAAAGCCAAGATGGTACAGCTCTTGAATAGTATAGTCACTTTCGATTTCAAACCTAAGTTCTCACTCTCTGTGTGGTCCTTGAAAATAGTGCCCTCAAACAACGGTAAAGAAAGTAGTGCAGAAGAGGATTTTATTGTGTTTACACAACTTAGTCTATGGGTGTGGCTGTGTAAGGTGTTTTTATTTATTTATTTGGATTTAAAACACAACATTCAAAATACATAATGTACATTCTTCCTTATTTTATTTATTTTTATTTTATTTTTTTTATTTATTATTCACATTTTTATACCGCCCTATCTCCCGAAGGACTCAGGGCGGTTTACAGCCTTATAAAAACATAGAAAACATAAGAATAAATACAAATTAAAAACAACATTAAAAAACTTATTACATTAGGCCAAATTTAAAACTATCGTTAAAATAATACAAAACCCCATTTAAAACTAATTTTAAAACTAAACTCTAGGCCAGCCCCGCACAAATAAATAGATGTGTCTTAAGCTCACGGCGGAAGGTTCGAAGGTCAGGAAGTTGGCGCAGTCCTGTGGGGAACTCGTTCCAGAGGGTGGGGGACCCCACAGAGAAAGCCCTTCCCCTGGGTGTCGCCAGTCGGCACTGCCTGGCAGACGGCACCCTAAGGAGTCCCTCTCTGTGGGAGCGTACGGGTCGGTGGGAGGCAGTCGGTGGCAGCAGGCAGTCCCGTAAATACCCCGGCCCTATGCCATGGAGCGCTTTAAAGATGGTAACCAAAACCTTGAAGCGCACCCGAAAGGCCACAGGTAGCCAGTGCAGTCTGCGCAGGAGAGGTGTCACATGGGAGCCACGAGGGGCTCCCTCTATTACCCGCGCAGCTGCATTCTGAACCAACTGAAGCCTCCGGATGCTCTTCAAGGGGAGCCCCATGTAGAGAGCATTGCAGTAATCCAAGCGAGATGTGACGAGCGCATGAGTGACCGTGCATAGGGCACCCCGGTCTAGGAAGGGGCGCAACTGGCGAACCAGGCGAACCTGGTAAAAAGGTCTCCTGGAGACGGCCGTCAAATGATCTTCAAAAGACAGCCGTCCATCCAGGAGGACGCCCAAGTTGCGCACCCTTTCCATCGGGGCCAGTAACTCGCCCCCAACAGTCAGCCGCAGCTGCAACTGACTGTACCGGGATGCCGGCATCCACAGCCACTCCGTCTTGGAGGGATTGAGTTTGAGCCTGTTTCTCCCCATCCAGACCCGTACGGCTTCCAGGCACTGGGACAGTACTTCGATAGCTTCATTGGGGTGGCCCGGGGTGGAAAAGTACAGCTGAGTATCATCAGCGTACAGATGGTACCTCACCCCAAAGCCACTGATGATCTCACCCAGCGGCTTCATATAGATGTTGAACAGGAGGGGCGAGAGAATCGACCCCTGCGGCACCCCACAAGTGAGGTGCCTCGGGGACGACCTCTGCCCCCCTGTCAACACAGTCTGCGACCGATCGGAGAGATAGGAGGAGAACCACCGATAGACGGTGCCTCCCACTCCCAATCCCTCCAATCGGTGCAGCAGGATACCATGGTCGATGGTATCAAAAGCCACTGAGAGGTCTAATAAGACCAGGGCAGAGGAAAAACCCCTATCCCTGGCCCTCCAGAGATCATCAACCAACGCGACCAAAGCCGTCTCCGTGCTATAACCGGGCCGAAAGCCGGACTGGAACGGGTCCAGATAGACAGTTTCATCCAGGTACCGGGGTGATTGACATGCCACCACACTCTACAACCTTCACCACAAAGCGAAGGTTGGAGACTGGACGATAATTTCCTAAAACAGCCGGATCCAGGGAAGGCTTCTTGAGGAGGGGTCTCACCACCGCCTCTTTCAAGGTGGCAGGGATGACCCCCTCCAACAAGGAAGCATTTATAATTCCCCGGAGCCAGCCTCGTGTCACCTCCTGTGTGGCCAGCACCAACCAGGAGGGGCACGGGTCCAGTAAACATGTGGTGGCATTCAACCTCCCCAGTAACCTGTCCATGTCCTCGGGAGCCACAGGATCAAATCCATCCCAAATAGTCTCGACAAGATGGGTCTCTGACATCTCACCTGGATCCACCCAATTTTGATCCAGACCATCCCGAAGCTGAGCGATTTTATCGTATAGATAACCACTAAACTCCTCAGCACGCCCTTGTAACAGGTCATCCCGCACCCCCTGAAGAAGGGAGCAGGTCACCCGAAACAGGGTGGTCGGTCAGTTATCTGCCAACGCAATGAGGGTGGAAACGTAAGAATGCCTCGCTTCCCTCAGTGCCACTAGGTAGGTCCTACTAAAAGACCTAACTAGTGTCCGATCAGCTTCCGAACGGCTGGATCTCCAGACACTCTCTAGGCGTCTTCTCCAGCGTTTCATTTCCCTCAGCTCCTCAGAGAACCAAGGAGCTGGTTGCGACCTACGCCGGGTCAGAGGCCGCAAAGGCATGACACGGTCTAAAGCCCCAGCCGCGGCCAGTTCCCAAGCCGCGACTAGTTCTTCAGCCGTGCCATGGGCAAGATCCTCAGGGAATGGCCCAAGCTCCATCAGGAACCTCTCTGGGTCCATCAGGCGCCTGGGACGGAACCACCGTATTGGCCCCGTCTCCCTGCGGTGTTGGGTGGCGGTCTGAAAGTCCAGATGAAGTCCACTCAAACTACTTGGATGACTGTTCCCCAGTCATGTGATTTCTTAAAGACCACACAAGGAGCCTTGTAAGAAGTATAGAAGAGCTGAATTAACACAGTCTTCTTAGTACCGGACCCTTTCGTACTATCAGGATAGAGCTGTGTAGAATTTCTCGATATAATTTAATATCCAAATGCTTTCTCACACACACACATCCACATCCTTAATTTCTTACAATAATTCAGTTTTGTAGAGGATGGCAAATTGCCACCCTTATTCATACCAAACAGAGGAACTAGTTCATCTAGCAAATGTTAACAATCAGGCTAATCAACTTTTTTTTTAATTTAAAAAGAAAAAAAAAAAGCCCAGATGGAGGGTGAAACAAAGGCCATGTACAATAAACTAACAAATAAACACAGTTAGAGTGTGAGCCAAGTGTCTTTCATTTCCACATGAAATGAGCTACAAAAAGCAAATGCAATCTGCAGATTTATTTCATTCTAGTTAACGGTGTGGATTAAGCAGATTCAGGTCTATGACAAAATAAACACTCAACACAGCAAAATCCACAAGGTGAATGTTTCCTTAGGGGCCTCTTGTATTCCTGAGTCCACAAGAGCTTCATGTTTCTCCTGAAATGAAAAAGGAAAATAAATCTTTTCCTCTGGTTTTTCCCAGCCATAAACACAATGAGGCAATTTCAATCCGGCTCATCCCTGGAGTGAGGTTGGCCTAAGGTTTCTATAACAGAGATCAATAGAAAAAATAATTGCCCTAAACTTACTCATTTCCTGGTTTGAGGATAAGCCTGACCTCAGTGCTCTGTTGGCCAAGTTATGAGTCCTACCTACCTCCCACATGCTATAATTCCAATTACCCAAAATAAGACAGTGACATGGTAGCATTAGGTGAATCTGAAGGTTGGCAGGCTAACACTCTTTTCCCATTCCTTGCCGGACATTGAGGAGAAACACCTAATGAAAGATCTCCTATCTAAATAGCATTATATACAAAAGCAGACCAAATAGGTAATTGCAAGGATATATTTTCCTTAGCATCATCTGCTTCTTTATATTGAGTGTCCTGCCATCTCTATAATGCATGGTGCCTTGAACACCAAAAAAAAAAAGAAAATATTTCCCAAGAACCTCAATAAAGTTTTATTTTCTTTTTTTTTTCATAAAAAAAGTTTTATTTTTACAATCATATCAAACAGCTCATCCAATGTACAGTTATATACAATTAGTCGGGCTTGCCCAGTCACCACCCCCCTTTTTAACACTCTTCCCTCTTCTACCTTCTTCTACTTTCCAGACCTTCCTCTCCTTCTCTTATCTACATCCTCTCCTCCCTCCACCCTACACCTTCCTTCTCCCTCTTCTACCCCTCTTCCTTCCTCTTCTACCCCTCTTCCTTCCTCTTCTACCCCTCTTCCTTCCTC
Organism: Ahaetulla prasina; assembly: GCF_028640845.1. Lineage (NCBI taxonomy): Eukaryota > Metazoa > Chordata > Lepidosauria > Squamata > Colubridae > Ahaetulla > Ahaetulla prasina. The sequence goes on from NC_080539.1 coordinate 54,556,990, forward strand.
TTCTCTTCTTTCCTACCTCCTACTCTCTCTTTTCTCCCTCCCCACCGTTCTAAAATGGTAACTGGGCAGACCCGACCCTACATTAATTATATTTATACATCTTCAATAATCCCTGTACATTAACCATCACTCCATCCTCTACCCTCAACCCCCCAATTCCCCTCCCCCTTACCCCCCACACCCCACCCCGACTTCCCAGAACAAAATGCAGGGTATCAAAACTAACAATCGTAATCCAAAATAATTCCTAAATTATAATGTCTAGTCACTCCACACATAATCACACTCTCAATTCCCCTCTCCTTCAGAAATAAATCTAATACAAAATATTTCCTAAATTTACTCATATGCTATTCGATATTTTTTTATCTGATATTTATTTTGAATATAATCAATCCATTTTCCATTCTAAAATATATTTTTCTTGTGTATAGTCTTTCAAGTAAGCAGAAATTTTTGCCATTTCTGCCAAATTTGATACTTTGAGTGTCCATTCTTCAATTGTAGGTAATTCTTCTTTCTTCCAATATTGAGCAATCAAAAGTCTTGCGGCTGTTATTAAGTTCAAAATCAATTTAGTCTCTAAAGTTTTATTTTCATCCTCACAATGTCTCCCTTACTACTGTTGATGGACTACTGCCCTGTTCATTTAATACTCAAAGCACATTTGTAAAACTCTCATTTTCAATGGGTCTCTAAATAATGGCTAAAAGTTTGGGTTGGGTTGGGTTGGGTTGGGTTGGGTTGGGTAGGGTTGGTTTGCAGGAAGGTTCTTTCAAAGCATCCTTAGGAAGACATTTCAGGAAGATCAAAACTACATTGAGATTTCAGCTGTATTGTCAGGAAAGCAGACGTCATCATTCTTCAAATCTGGTGTCAAGAACTTGTCTTTTAGCTAACACTTGCATAATGAGGGAAGGAACCATCCTTTCCTACCATTTTATTTTGTTGCTGATTACAATCTATGCAGCAAATTACTTTTAAAAGATTTATGGATGCAAACTTATAGGAGGAAGATGGATAAAACTACCTATTATTATTATAATTTTAATCATTAAACATGAAATTCAGTCAACTGAACATTTTAAAATGTATCACAAATATCACTGACTGGTGTTGATGGTTGATACAGGTTGCTGCCAGCATCCTAGGTGCCAACCAAGTATCTTCTTAAAATGTCTGATGTTCCAAGTAGCACAGTTTTTTGCAGTTCCGCTGGTGTTATTGCAGGAAGTTGCATTATTATTATTATTAATCACACAGTCAGCCAGATGTTCAAACTGGGGTTTGGCATTTTTGTCTACCTATCGAGACCTTACCAAGGACCTGGGATAGGCAAATATGGATGTTTGACTGTTTTACAGATATCATCGCAGGATGGAAGCAGTTGCTGATGCAATTGACTGATGACAAATTTATCAATGCCTTTTATGGTGTTCAAGTGGTGCTCCAGTTGTTTTGGCACTGCACCCAAAGTGCCTTTTACTATCTATACTACCCTTGCTTCCCTTTGCCATAGTCGTTCAATTTCTATTTGTAGGTCTTCGTATTTTGTTATCTTCTCCAATTCTTTCTCTTCTATTCTGCTGTCTCCAGCCACTGCCACATCCATTATCCAGACTTTTTTGTCTTTCTTATCAACAACTATTAAGTGTTATGTGGCAGGTGCCTGTCTGTCTGGATTCTGAAGTCTCAGAGCAATTTAACTTCTTCATTTTCTATGACTTTTTCTATTTTATGGTCCCACCAGTTCTTGTTTACAGGCAAATGATATTTCTTGCAGATCTTCCAATGCACCATTGTTGCTACTTTGTCATGCCACTGCTTGTAATCAGTTTGTGCAATCTTCTTGCAGCAGATTACCAGGTGGTCCACTTCAGCTTCTTTGCATAGGTGGCACTTACTGTCTATTACTGTCTTCTCAATTCTGGCTTTGTATACATTTGTCCTTATGGCTTGGTCTTTTGCAGTCAGAATTAATCCCTTGGTCTCTTTCTTTAACTTTCCTGCTCTTAGCCACTGCTTTCCCTGCTATTTTTTTAATATAGTGGCCATGTAGTGTTTTGTCTTCCCATTCTATTTTTCATTTGGTCTTTTTTTATAGGCCAGTTTGGTCTCTCCAGTAGTCAGCAAGCCTTCCTGGCATACTGACTTCAGTGCATCTTCTTCGTTGTCCTTCAGATATTCTTCCAAAGCCCATTTTTCTTCTTCAACTACTTGCAGCATTCCACGCCCACCTATTTGCCTTGGTAGTAGAGTCTGTCAATGTCACTGCAAGGATGAAGGGCATGATTCATTATCATTATTTTTCTGGTCTTCCTATCTATTGCTTTTAATTCTGTTTGAGTCCAGTTCACTATTCCAGCTGTGTATCTAATGACTGGTATTGCCCAGGTATTGATTGCCTTGATGGTATTTCCTCCATTGAGTCTGGACTTTAAGATCTTTTTCACTCTCTTGATGTATTCTCCTCTAATATTTTTCTTGACTTCAGTATGCTGGATGCTGTCAGCTTGAAAGATACCCAGGTATTTGTAGTAATCATCTTCACCCAGACTCTTAATGTTATTTTCATGAAGCATCTTGATTCCTTCAGTTTTCCTTGTTTGATAGTGAGCGTGGCACATTTGTCCAATCCAAACTCCATTGCAATATCTTGGCTATATACACGAACAGTGTTCAGCAGCGATTCTATTTCAGATGGTGTTTTTCCATACAGCTTCAGATCATCCATCTAAAAGAGGTGGGATAGTCTGGCAGATGTTTTTGATGTTTGATAGCCATGGCCTGAGTTATTCAGTATTGTTGACAGAGGAAACAATGCAATGACAAATAAAAATGGTAATGGTTATACTTAGATTAGATAGATGATGATGATGATGATTTTGAAGCTGTGAAAAAAAGTAATTCAACATATTTAGAACAATGAATGCCATCATTTTATGTGTTCGTGAGAGGCTCCTACTCTTAGTTTAAGCGTGCTTGGAAGTACTCTATCTTGTCCATATACTTTATCCCTCCTGTTTGAACAGGGAAAGAGAGTAGATAGACAGATAAGGGGGAAACTCCTTTTACCTCATTATTAAACTATAACTCATCAGAAATCCTCCTGATTTTACTGAGATAACAATATCAGTTTGTTTGATTAGGGAAAAGACAAGAATTATATTTTGAGGGAACTGTTATGAATTTTTTTGGTGAAAATAGGAAGACTGAATTTGTGATTTATGAGATTAATAATTACAAAAGATAGAATATGAAAAGAAGGAGCTATGAAGTTGCCTTAAAGTGAGAGGATAATATATATATGCATTTATAACTGTTGTAAAGAAGATCAGAAGCCACTCCTTTATATCTTTTTTATTTTTCTTTCATTTCCTTATTTCCTTATCACTATTTTTCTTTTTTTTAATTTTCTTTTCTTTTAATTTACATTGTTTTCTCTTTGTAAAAATCTTCTTTAATAAAAATTAATTTAAAAACTCCCGTTGGATTTAAATATGTTTCTAAGACAGAATTTGGTCTTGAAATTTATTTCGGCCATTGGTAATATGTTAAAAGAATATTAATTAATTTAAGCAATAAGTATCGTTAAACGAGATTCATATAAAATAGAACTATTATGAAAATGAAAGGCAGTTATTTTTACCAGATACGAATAGAATAGAATAGAATGGAATGGAATGGAATGGAATGGACTGGACTGGACTGGACTAGAATAGAATAGAATAGATTTTTTTTATTGGCCATGTGTGATTGGACACACAAGGAATTTGTCTTGATGCATATGCTCTTGGTGTACATAAAAGAAAAGATACGTTCATCAAGAATCACAAGGTACAACACTTAATGATAGTCATAGGGTACAAATAAGCAATCAGGAAACGATCAATATCAATATAAATCATAAGGATAGAAGCAACAAAGTTACAGTCATACAGTCATAAGTGAAGGAGAAGGGTGATGGGAATGATGAGAAGATTAATAGTAGTGTAGACTTAGTAAATAGTTTGACAGTGTTGAGGGAATTATTTGTTTAGCAGAGTGATGGCGTTCAGGAAAAACTGTTCTTGTGTCTAGTTCAATAAACCATGTCAATGATAGACAAACTCTGTTCATTAGAGTCTTGCATTAAGATATAAAGTAACATCTTCATAAGCAATATCCAACAAACACACAGAAAATAAGTAGAATACCAATTAAATAAGCAAAACAAAGGTCATTATATATTTCAAAGAGAGAAGATCTTACAAGAAACAACGAATTCAAACTGCAATAACTAAAGAATCCTACCAGGATAATAGGAGAATTAAAATATTTAGTATATCTTCATTGCCAAAATAATGCTATATTCTGACTTCCCAAATGGAAAAACATGACAAAGCTGCTTTGTAAAACTATGTAAAGTTATAAGACAGCAATATGAGTAATATGTAAATGAGAGAACAGACTTGTACCATGAAAGTTATAATATTGTAACCAATGTCTGGATTCAGGAAATTACAGGTTTAGAATTTGAATGCGCCCACAAGATCTTGCCATCCAGGAAACGGTCTTCTCCCCTACCTCTTACCACATCACATATATCATTTCTACCAACTGAAACTTTTTTTAAAATGCCTAATTGTAGTGTTTCTTTGAATTGCATTATATTTTGGAGGAAGGGATTGGAAGTGAGGAAGGAACGAAGAGTTAACCATTCTTTAACACTTTATAGCTAAAACTGGGATTTTTTAATATATATATATATATATTATACCAATGGAATGTGATCCAGAGCTCAATTGATGTGATCAGTGGTGAAATGGGAAGAGTTAGCCTTCTGAAAAGCTTAAAGTAGATAAGAGCTCGAGTAGATGGTTGGATAGATGATAGAAAGACAGATGTTCAAAAGATGTGGACATGTCTTTAGGGGCATGAATTCCCTCACTTCCAGAAGTTGTGTTCTATGGGGGAGCTAGCTTTTAAATCACAAGCTCTTTGGGTCCACAGGTAAGTACATCTATTGTCAATGTCATATAGGAACTCATCATCATCATCATCACCATTTCAATTTATAAAGCTACCTAATCAAACCATGTCAAGGTGGGATAGAATAAGTTAAAAGCATAATAAAATGATTCAGAAACAAATACAGTAATATTGGGGAATAAACATAACAATCAAATAACAATCATTCGGAAAGATTCAGGAATTTCCCTACGTACGTCTTGCATGCAGTATAAAGCTTTTTAGGCAGATTTGCAAGAGATTCTTTAGAAAATGATTCCAAGTTACATATTTGAAACTCACTTAATGAGGGTGAAGTTTCGTTCTCTGAGTTTATGGGTTAGTTTCCAAACGTTTTGTTACCAGGCTAGGTAACATCTTCAGTGGAGTTTAAGGGATGTCAGTGTCAGGGTTCTTCTGTTTATATGGGCTTCAGGTGTGGTGGGTCAAGTGAGGGCCTTGTGATGGGTCTTGGGACAAGGAGATTACATCAGGTCAGAGTCAAGTGAACTGCTGGTGGGGGGGTTGCGTGGGTTGGTTGAGAGTCAGGGCTGTCTATGGTTGGCTGTGCAGTAGATTTGGACTCTGAGGGGTTCGTAAGCTTTTGTAGGTCAGCATGTCTATTGATGGATTGCTTGTGGAGTGCCAGGCTTCGATTCCTAAGCGTGGCAAGTAGTAGTGTGGCCGATGATTTTTGTGTTGCTCCAATTGAACTGGTGCTATTTGGTGTTGGTGTGAGTAGAGATTAAGGATTTGGGAATGTGGTGTTTGACTGCCAGTCGATGTTCATGGTTTTTAATTGATGGGATATTTGTCCCACGTAGAATTGGTTGCAATGGTTAAAAGAACAGGCTACCCAGAAGCTGGAAGCCGCACATCTTTAAAGCAAGCATAACTTTTCTTTGTCTCACAAAAGAAATGCTGACCTCCAGCTCTCTGAGTTCCCATCTGTTCCTCTCCCCAGTTCCCAGGTCTTGTTCTAGGTTGATAATATTGCTTTCTCTCAAAGAAAATTACAAAATACATAAGGTAGATTTTTTCCCCCTGTAATTCTAGCATTTTGAGTACTTTTAGCGCTAGACAATGTTTCAACTAAGACTTGTCGGGCCGTAACGATATAAAAATCTCTATTCATGATATATAGTCTTAGTCTGAAACAGGAAAATAAAATGTAGGCTGACTGCAGTGCATAGGGAAATCTCCAACAATCTGTGGGTTTAGTTAGGTTTGCTCAGAATCAAATCATTCTGCAGCATACTGAGATTTTCAATGAGGGGGGAGGAGGAATCTTACATTTTGACTCACACCTAAAGATATCTCATGAGAGGCTTCCATCCTTCTGGTAGCTATTCCCCATGACATCTTAAATAAAGGCCAGGCATACCATATTCATATTTCAAATAATTCGTCTGGAGAAATATAGTCTACAATACGTGGATTGAGGTCTGAAAGATCATAGTTCACCTCTTACTGACTTTAATATGTCTCTATGGGATAGTTTCATCCAGACATCCTCCCCGTTCTCATTCTTTCCAGATTGCTTGTGACCAGGGAAAGAATTCAAAATACATAACTGCTCTCTCAATCACTGACAAGAAAGACATTCTACTGATAATGGTCCAACTCTCCTTCAAATTACACAGGTAAATTCTTGATAACGATTGGGATTGTAGTTGAAGAATCCCAGAATACATAAAGTGGGTTTACCTAAGAAGAGAAGTATTATATAAGTAGATGCAAAATTGCCTGATAGAACTACAAGTGTTAACAAACAGGTCAAGCAGCAGCCATTTTTCTTAAAGTTTTTCTAGTTTGCAAACCAGCACAATGCTGATATTTTTCCAGAACGTAAGTTCTGTTCTATGCTCATAAATGACCACAAGTCTACATCACTGTTTCTCAACCTTAGCAACTGGGAGTTGTAGTCCACACATCTTAAAGTTGCCAAGGCTGAAAAAACATTCTGGATCCAGAAATTAGAGGAAGACAAATCCTCCCTAATTTATGGCAGTAAGTTTGGAGAAAAATGAATTCACGTAGCAAATAAATAAGTATAGAGGATTTGTCTTTCTTTGGTTCCTAATATAGATTTTGTTTATAGTTAGAACATTTAGATTTACATTTTCCTTTCACTTTATTTATAATTATGCACAAACATTTTAGACTAAGTTGCTGAACTGGTAGAGTTTATAAGGAGAAATGGAATCGCACGTTCCACTACTGAGCGCCCTCTACAACTGGAAATCTTGCAGATATACTTTCTGACAAGTAAATTGTATGACAGTGGCTGGTCTTTCTCCCTCCCACAAAATAGTCTTCAACAATTATTCTCACAAGCATAAGGGTTGCTGCCACAAGAAAAGTGGCCATGCCCACTCCCGGTTTAGCGAAGGGGTAGTCAGAATATAAGGCAACTGGCATTTGAAACAGAGTTATTTTCAGGTGAGGAGTGGGAGTTGAACATCTAGCTCCTTAGCATCAGAGTGTGTGAATAGAATAGAATAGAATAGAATAGAATAGAATAGAATAGAATAGAATAGAATAGAATAGAATAGAATAGAATAGAATAGAATTTTTTATTGGTCAAGTGTGATTGGACACACCAAGAATTTGTCTTGGTGCATATGCTCTCAGTGTACATAAAAGAAAAGATACCTTCATCAAGGTACAACACTTACAACGCTTAATGATAGTCATAGGCTACAAATTTAACACTTAATGATACAACATTTAATGATAGTCATAGGCTACAATTAAGCAATCAGGAAACAATCAATTACAGTATAAATTGTAAGGATACAAGCAACAAAGTTATAGTCATAAGTGGAAGGAGATGGGTGATTGGAACGATGAGAAGATTAAGGGTCGTTTTGTGGATAGGAGTTGAAACAGTTTATGTCCAGGATGTGAGGGATCTGTAAATATTTTCACAGCCTTCTTTTTTATTTGTGCTGTATACAGGTCCTCAATGAAAGGCAGGTTAGTAGCAAACTGTGTTTTCTGCAGTTCTAATTATCCTCTGAAATCTGTGTCTGTCTTCTCGGGTTGCAGAACCAAACCATACAGTTATAGAGGTGCAGATAACAGACTCAATAATTCCTCTTTAGAACTGGATCAGCAGCTCCTTGGGCAGTTTGAGCTTTCTCAGTTGGCACAGAAAGAACATTCTTTGTTGTCCATTTTTGATGATGTTTTTGATGTTAGCTGTCCGTTTTAGATTTTGCAATAGAACCTAGAAATTTTCAGGTTTCTACTGTTGATACTGTGCTGTCTAGTATTGTGAGAGGTGGAAGTATGGAAGGGTTTCTCCTAAAGTCTACCACCATTTCTACGGTTTTGAGTGTGTTCAATTCCAGATTATTCCAGTCGCACCACGAGGCTAGTTGTTCAACCTCCCATCTGTATGCAGATTCATCATTGTCTCGAATGAGACTAATCACTGTTGTGTCATCTGCGAACTTCAGTAGTCTAACATATATAACATATATAACATATATAACACTATATATGAAATACTAATAATGTGATGGTCATTTCGAAAATCCTTTCTTAGCAAGCACCTAGAAGCCAAGGGGAACATACGTGCCAAATTTCAAGTTTTTAGGCTTTACTATTCTGGAGATTTCGTGATGAAAGAATGGTATTTGGCTTTTATATATATAGATTGTCTACAGGTTATCATTCTCTTAGAGTTAAAGCACTGTTCATACTTACAATTCATGTTGTTTTTTATGTTAAAGGCATGGAATGTAATATGCAGAGGTTAAGAACCTGCCTTTATTGTGTTTTAATATTTTCCAAATACCTCTGTCCCACAATAAGATGCAAGCATGCTGTGAAATCTAAAAAAGAAGCTGTACGTGAGATAATTTAAGTTTGAGACTAGTTCACTAAGGAATATATAAGCCTTTGAAACATAGCTCATAAAATTAAGGGCAAACTCCATAGGGCCTCCTAAATTATGTTATTGTAAAAAGCAGCTTTTTAATATGCAGAGATTTCTGGGTAATTAATATAATTGTCCTTGGCAGAGCAGGAAAGCACGCATTAGACAATGTAGGCTTTTTACAAAGAATAAATGGAGAAACAGAAATATTGAAATAACTCAAGGCCTACATTCATTAGCATTGATGACTGTATATTTAGATTTGCTGCCAATAGCTAACATCTTTGATCCGGTGCAGCCCACTGTCATTGACAAATCTGGGTTTCTGATAAGTGAGTCCCCCTCAGCTGCATGCAGGCTTTAACAGCTGCCCTCGAGTCCTTTCAAAAGTTGATACTAAATTGTAAACATTATGTAATAGAAGAAGAAAAAGGTTGAACACTCAAGAGCCATCTTACCATTTTGATCTCATTGTAATTCTTTGCCTTGGGACAGACCATGGCTTGCTATTCAAAAGACTAAAGTAGCTTTCAACCCAGATGTGTTTATGCCTTCCTGAGAAAAATGGGTGTTTTTTTCCACATGAATATTTGCCAAGTGTCTCTGAATAAGCTGACTGAAAGCAGTGTCACCAATTTCTACATCTTTATTTTACCCGAAGGAAGCAGCCAGTCTTTTAGGAGGAAGGATTAAAACAAAGTCAAGATAGAGCGTGTGACCATGTCATCAAAGCTCTTCCCCATTTTTTAGATCAGTTTCACAACACAGCTTTCAAAACAACCACCAACATCTTTTTTTATATATATATATATTTACATTTATATCCCGCCCTTCTCCGAAGACTCAGGGCGGCTTACAGTGTATAAGGCAATAGTCTCATTCTATTTGTATATTTTACAAAGTCAACTTATTGCCCCCCCAACAATCTGGGTCCTCATTTTACCTACCTTCTAAAGGATGGAAGGCTGAGTCAACCTTGGGCCGGGCTTGAACCTGCAGTAATTGCAGGCTGCTGTGTTCTAATAACAGGCTTCTTACAGCCTGAGCTATCACGGCCCTTTGAGGGAGTTGGGTGATTAAGAAAAATGAAGTGTACATTAAAAAAATAAGTAAGTAAATAAAGTGATGCCTTCAACTACCTTATAATTTTCAGTCCCTGATCCACACAACGGTCACAGGTATTCTGATAGTTGGAGCACAACAAGCTGTACGTATGTGCAAAAGGGGAATGGAAAGTCAATATTAGCTAAATGTCTTGCAGCAGATAGAAGAATTTTCTCAGTAAAGAAAGGTTTAAGTTGTGAAAGAGTCAGGATTTTGATGGCTCCAAGAGAGCAATAATCAATGCAACATAAGAAAACTTGGAGTCAATGAGATCGGTCACAAATACTATTTGTCAAATCTCCTGTACGCAATCAATACTAATTTATACTCTGAAGCAGAACTCCCCATCAAATATTTAATAAAAGAAATGTGCAAAATTTATAAAAAGTGGCCTAACCAAATCTGGCAGGAACTCAATGCAAAGATCCAAGTGCTTTCTCTCCCTCTCCCCCTGCCACTCTCTCTCAGTCTCCTTCCTGCTTACTTGGAAGATATTATTGTTTTACATGGCACATTCCCAAGATACTCAAGCAGGATAGTGAATTATTCATTGACTTTACGGTACTCTTCCCACCATCAGTCATTTTTTTAAAAAAACTTTTAGAATTTCAACGGTTCTACCGCCATCACTCCACCACCTCCATTTCCTTGCAAAATTCTCACTAGGGTTTCTTCTCTCTCCTCTCTCTTTCTCAGTATACATACCCTCCTCATTCAAGATCAGGAGGGGCGAAGACAAAGAGACTCAGGCCAAGCTCAACAAGACTCCTGCTGTGCAATAACGGTCCTTTTCCACCCACAGATGGTCAGGCCCTGACCAAAAAGAATGAGAGCTTTATAAGTCAGGCAGCATGCTGGCCCTCACCACCCTGTCTGCCCTGCCCTCTGCAGGAGTTTTTCATCACTAGCAAGAGAGAACTTCTGTTGTGAGATATTTTGCATGGATTATAATGGATCAAAACCAATATAAAATCATGTGGGGATATATCTTACAAAATTGGAGAATGCTAATGCAAGAATGTTGGTAGGAAGGTGAAGTTTCCCTTTGCAGACTAAGCCATTATGGGAAAAATGCAAATAAACAAATACATTGAGGAATTAGGTAATTTTAGACATCAATCCAAATGATCTTAAAATAGTTCTACCTTAAATCTTAAACTATCTTTTTTCGATTTTTTCCAGAAACAACAGGCAGCCAGTATAATGTCGGCATGAGATCTAACAGGGCTTAATATGTTTTCCTTATGGCAGTAGACCTGTTCTGTCGCCCTCCGCAGTCCGGGACACATAAGCGATGACTTAATTAGCCGGCAACTATCAGCTCTGGCAGCAAACTAGCAAGCGTCTGTCAAGTGTCTCTGTCATCTCTCTTGATGTTGATGAGTCAGCCAGGAAACCAGGAACAAACAGGACTTCAGCTCTAATTCTCCCTCTAAGCAGTTGATTTGCTTGCCACGAAGTGGTATAGCAACCCTTGTTGCTTGTATATCCTGTGGGGTGTGGCTCCATGACTCAGCACTTCCTAGGCCTGCCCCACCCCTGCTTCTGTTGTTCCCGCCTCTCCTGCCTACGAAACCTAGGGTCCAGCCAGGCCTGATTGCCATCAGCCGGGTCTAGAGGCGTGGCCTGGGGAGGGGGAAGAGTCAGGGGACGGAGGCCTCGTTATCTCCTCCACCTGGCCTGCCTCTAGCTCCTAGAACTGAGCCAGGGAAGCCGGTGCTCCAGAGGTAAGTCCTGATGGCCCTTCCCCCTCACTTTCCGAGTCACTTTCTGGCAGGGGGCCCGGCTCGGGGCGCAGACACAACAAGACCATAGTGGCAGATATAAGAATTGCCACTTGTTTCCTGCAGTGGTCCTGATGGATTTGATTTGAAGCCTTATGGAAAATTGAAAGTCCCATTGCCAGGCCTAAGAATTTTTTCAAGGGAGGTTCAAAGCGGCTTTCAACGGCAGCTTTGCCATCTGAGCAGAATTAAGGCTATAGCTCTTCATAATTTAAAGGAAGCCTATATAACCTCTGAGCCACAGTGCCAAATACAACCCATCAAGTAAAGTAGTGGCTTGGTAGACACTTGGCAAACTTTATCACCTGCTCTCCTTTTGTAATCTCAAGCTGTGGCAAAAGCACAGAATCAGATGAGCACTTAGGTTTTCCCTGTATGGCAGCATGGTACCTAGTACTCTTCCAACCACAGATTCTAAGTTTTATTTAGTGCTTCTTTCTCTAAAGTTATATTTACTTCCTATTCCAGTCCTGGCTTCAGGATGAAATGTAATTGACAGTTTGACAATTTGGACCCAAATCCCAGATGTTATGATTACCGTATTTTTCAGAGTATAAGATGCTCCAGACTATAAAATGCTACCTTTTTGGGGAAGGAAAACAAAAAAAAATCTGCCATCATCCATCCCGTATTCATCTGGCCCATTCGCCACGGTCCATTCGCCGCTGCCAATCACCACCAATGGGTGGGTGGGGCTACATTTGGTGTATAAGACGCATCCAAATTTTCATCCTCTTTTAGGGGGGAGTGCATCTTATACTCCAAAACATACGGTACATGTCTCCCTAACAGGCTCTGAGATTTGGAGACGTGTAGAGTCCAAAGAATTAAATCTGGGGCAGGGGTGAAATCCAGCAGGTTCTGACAGGTTCTGGAGAACTGGTAGTGGAAATTTTGAGCAGTTCGGAGAACCGGCAAATACCACCCCTGGCTGGCCCCAGAGTGGTGTGGGAATAGGGATTTTGCAGTATCCTTCCCCTGCCACGCCCACCAAGCCACACTCGCCCACCAAGCCATACCACGCCCACCAAGCCATGCCCACAGAACCAACAGTACAAAAAAAATGGATTTCACCACTGATCTGGGACTATGCATGAGTCGGGAAGTGTGAATCAGTTCACTCATAAATGGGTCCAAACAAAATTATTCTTCATATTTAGCCATCATGTCAGTAAACTCCAAACTTATATGAAAGGAGACAATTCATGGCACAGCATAAGGATAAGTGTTGGGGTCACCATTACACCATACTTGTTAACAATTAACTGGAACCTATCTATTCGTATGTCATGTGGGCAAACTCAGGTACATATGAACAATGAAAGTAACTAGTGGTCACAAATGCATTTTTATAAAAGACTAAAATGAAATGTCTCAAACAGAAGCTCTAGTAACGAATACAAGCATTTTCCCATACTATTTGGCTTATAGAGTTTCAGAGAAACAAAATATGATCGTGCTGATAGATAGTAATAAAAATAAAGCATGTATATTTATGACATTATCAGAAATATATCAAATCAATGCCTCAAATGTGTTTCTTGTTTGTGTGCCATCCAGACAAACCTTCAGTGAGGTGGGCAGTAGTATAAATTTGATTAATAAGTAAATAAATAAAATATTTATGTTTTACAAATTTAATTTACAGCTTGATCCAATCATAAAAATTATGACATCTGGTCTTAATATAAAATAATGGATGAAATATCTTGATATTTTCTGAATGACTTGGATTTCAACTGCTTCCAAGGTTTCTGTATTACCAGTCAGTGGATTCCCAAAGTAAGTACACTCACAAAAATGTAATAGCTTTACCATTCTGGTATTCTCTTTTCCCTAAATAAGAGAGCTACTCAAAAATGTAACATTTCTATCCCACAGGAAATTCCAAGTGAAGTCATTTCATGGAACAAAAAGTTTTTACTCAAAAACGTTCTTTCACTGTCTTCAATCAATGTTAAACATTTGGGTTTGTTCAGTCATCTTTATTTTATTTAATTGCTAGGACAGTGGCAGAATGAGGACATGCTGAAGCACCGCAATATGTTATATGATCTATCTACCAATTCTTTTTCTTTCTTTCCTAGACCACTTTTCCCAGGATGCTAATAGCTTTTTATGTGCCACTGAAGAACTCAGGAAGGCATTGTGGGAAATTTACTCTCGCAGAATCAAGTAAACATGAATATATTGTCTAAGAATGGTTTTTCAGTTATTGTTAGTAGATACAGGAGCAGTATACCTGCCTGTAGAAAATAATATTAGAAATATTCTGGCTCAAGATCTACCTAAGATAACTGAGCTTTGCTCTCTGTCTTCACTCAGGACTCTTGAGCCGTCTTTAACCAGTTAACTACGCAGTTCGGTAATTGCAGAGGCATTATTTGTTCGGCACAATTATGATTTCAATTATAACTTCAGAAAATTAGTTAGTATGAAGTGAAACAGTAATTGGAAATTTGCTTTCCAGTCTAGTTATTTGTATGAAAAAAATCTCCTGTGGTATCCCCGGGGTGATCTGCCTTGGAATTTTCACTCTCTTTTCTCTTTAGTCTCTCAGTCTAAATTTTCACTTTTAAAAAAATGGATTCAAATTGAACTGAAATTGAATTCAATCAGAAACATAATAGGATGAAACTGAAAGAAAAAGGGTCCATTTGTCCCGAGAGCCTGTAAACCAATAAATGAAACAAGTTCTCAGATGTTACATCTAAATTCACCATTAGAGTGTCATAGATGTGGCAGTAGCATTTTAGTAGTTAGGAAACAATTCTCTAAACCACTCTAAACAAATGGATAATTGAATGAAACCATCACTGTCTTCTTCAGAATCAAAGTCATTATATACATTTTGTGGTTGCAAGCAACCTTCCAAATTTGTGCTCTGGAGATTTGTTGGAAGGACATCTTCCAGAATTTCCAACCAGCATTATTACCGACCATGTACATGGCACCAGGTTTCCCAAAGGGCTAAATTAGTAGTGCACATGTGAAGGACATGTCACTATTTGTTTTGACTAGTAAACGTGAGAAACACTAAAGAGAAGGAAGTAATTCTTTTAAAACAAAATCATCCAATCCCATTTACTAACTGACCACTAATAAGCTACTGGATTCAGAGGACATGAATTTTTGCCCTGGACTAAAGTCATATGGGTATTGTTGGTGTTATAAAAGTGGCCTTAGATATTCCAGCTCTGTACTACTAATATTGGTCTTTGATGAGAGGCAAATACCAGCACAGGAGATCCAAACAAAGCACCTATTATATCCATATGGACTTAACTAGATCCATATGTGCACCTTTTGTGCCCAGAAGGAAACTTGTTTTCACATCATGTCACTATGCAGAATGTAAAATGATCATGCTGCATATATGTTTGAAGAAGATGATACCAGTACAAACTGCAGAGGATGCTCCTGGGAATTGCAACACCTTCTGGGATAGAACACTATTGACGAGCTTAAACAATCCTTACTATGAATGCAAACATTGAACATTTTCTGGCAAACACATGACTTTTCTCTGTCTCTCTTTCTACAATCTCCAGCAATTTAAAGTGGTTGGCCAATACAAATATCCAATTAATGAAAGGGGATTTTACCATTAACGACAGACTTTAGAGTTTTAGACATTTAAGATGGCTAGTTTTGGCACAACACACATTTCTCCACACATCTTCAGTACAACTTTCATCTAAGCCCCAAGCTAAATCTAGTGAACATAAGTAAGTGCCTTAACGTCATGTCCACACACAGTTTGGAAGTAGTGTTAACTTCAGAAATAGGATATAGAAAATAAGAGAGATCGCATTTGGTTTTAGTTTAAATTTAAGTCCTTGTTCGAGATGTTTTTGTTGTGCTGGAACCTATTACGTCACACTGCTTTGCGTTATACAAAGCTGTGGCAAAGCATGTCAAAAATGCACTTTGAAGAGTAGTGTAACTTCATATCCAAAACAATTATTGGCATATGGCAAAGAGCAGTACAGAAGAAGCAGGTATTTCAAATTACAAGTTCTGCAGGGAGTTGACTCTTTTCAAAGGTCCAATTAGCTGTCAAATTATCTCCCACACAATGTATACAAATATTCCTAACCAAACTTCACTGGAAAATGGATTTGCAATGCTTCTATTTACTTAATAGTTGACACAAGGATAAAGACATGCATACAAATTTAAAATAAAAACACATGGGGATATATTTTTTGTGAAAAAATGAATAAGAAACAGATGCATTCTTTAATCAGATTTCTTCACCTACTACTTTCTCTTTTAAAACATTCTACCCGCCATTTATCTCTTTCTCCCATCTATGCTAAAATGACAGAAGTAGGATGCATTCCAAGTGT
Organism: Ahaetulla prasina; assembly: GCF_028640845.1. NCBI lineage: Eukaryota > Metazoa > Chordata > Lepidosauria > Squamata > Colubridae > Ahaetulla > Ahaetulla prasina. Next base: position 54,573,105 of record NC_080539.1, read on the forward strand.
CTTGCAAAAGTAAGTTACAATAAAGTAATCTTCAGCTGCATGTGTAACATGCAAACTACACTAGGTTAAATGACTGTACATCATATAGCAATGTACAGGAATTATACATTTCAGTGAAAGAGAAATGGTTGATTTTTAAATTAAGTGTTAACAAATACTTAATGTATTCCTTCTTACATAAGTGATAATACTTGATTGGGGAGTACACTCAGTCTTCCATATAGCCACTTACTTCAATATACTGTTAGTACAGGAGGCAGACAGATATCTCTCTAGATATCATTAAATTGTTCTGAAAGTCACTGGGATCTCTTTTTTTAAATCTTGAGAATGTGTTTTTCTACATCAGTTTCATAATGTCTCTTACTGTCTCCCATAGCATCTCAATTCCCTTTTACATAAATCAAGTGTATTGAGCACATTTTTCTATTTTAATTATATGCCTCCATTTCAGGGCTCACCAGGGCAGTTTTCTTTAATTATCTAAACATAATCTGTATATTTGACAGCAGTAATTCATGGTCTGTTATACAATCTGCAACTGGAAGAATCTTGATTGATTGATTGATTGATGACAGTTCTCCATCGTCTGTTTCATAATATGTAGTTGATCTGATTCAGATGTTTTCCATCCATAAATATCTGTGCAAAGTACGCATTTATGTTGCTTCAAATAAATATTATCAATGAGCAAAGAATTATCTTCGTAAAACTTTGTTAACTTATTGCCTACATTGTTTCTATCCAATCCAAAACTTCCTGTGATTCAAGAAGCTTCCATTTATCCAACTTTATATCCCAGTTTTCCATTAGTAAGATTACATACGTTCTAGACATTAAATTTAACTCCTAATGTAATTTGCCATAAAATTCCTCAGTGCATCCATGGAAGGGACATAGACCTATATAACATTAATTGATAGATAGGAACTTGAAGTGAGTTGAAAGAAAGGGAACAGGTTGATGCAAGTCAATGCTTGATCTATCTGTAATAAGACCATATCTCTATCTACAATTTTATGGTGGATGGTGGGTAGAATTGGCATGTATTATTGAAATTTGCCTAGCCACATTTTGAGTCCTGCACCAGCCCCAACACTAGCACCAGGGAAGAAAGTTGGAATCGATCCATTGTGATACTTTATCAATAGCCAGAGTCATTGTTCTGATTGTGGTTGGATGTGAATACTGCTGTATTCAGATAAATCAGGGGTCTGCAAACTTGGCTCTTTTAAGACTTGTGGACTTCAATTCCCAGAGTTCCTCAGCCAGCAAAGCAAAGCTGGCTGAGGAACTCTGGGAGTTGAAGTCCACAAGTCTTAAAAGAGCCAAGTTTGCAGACCCCTGAGATAAGCCAAAGGAACAAGACAGAGGCCCTTGGATGTATCAGCTTTCCTATTGCTCCTTAGGATCTTTTTCTGAGTGCTTGGATCTGGTGATGGCCTGATAGCGCAAATGCCTTGACTGTTAATACTGGGCAATTTCAGTCTGTAGATCAGTAGGCATGGGTCAGGAATTCAAAGCTCTATAATAATCATAGACTTTTTCAGCTACAAGTGTGGGTGGATGAGTTACACATTAGGCCATATATTTGTATACAAGTACTAGCTGCTTGATTTGGATGCACAGGAAATTACAACCTGCTCTTTGTTGTGGTCAGATTAGTTCCTGATCAAGATGTACCTGACTGCCAATCATTTCCTATATAGCACATCACAAATGGTCTACCCTAGATGTGTTACGGATCCAGATAGTTTGTAGTGTGTACTTGGGAATCCCCATAACAATCTTGAGAAGAAAACAGATGAGGACTTCTCTAGGAAGAAGTAGTATCTTGAGGCCTTGACAAAATCACCTCTGAGCAATATTTTTATGCCAGTCCTAGTCCTGGTTCTCTGAAGGTCTCTCAGAAATGACATGGTAGGATTGACACTTGGACTTGCTGTAAGTGAGACTGATTTTGACCAAGCATGGGTACAAGCATACTTTTCAATTATACTCTGCAGTAATAACTTGCGAATATACAGTAACAACAAACCTTGGTTTACACCTAAACTTAAGCAGCTACGACATTCCAAAGAGGAAGCCTACAGAAAAGGTGATAAAATGCTGTACAATCAGGCCAGAAATGCACTAACAAGGGAGATCAGAGCAGCAAAAAGAAGCTACTCTGAAAGCTAAAGAATCAGTTTTCAGCAAATGAACCAGCAAACATGTGGAAAACTCTTAAAAATATCACGGGCTATGGCAAACCTCCTTACCAGGTTGAAGGTAATCAACAACTGGCAATGACCTGAATGAGTTTTACTGCAGGTTTGAAAGGAAACTACAGCCACAACCCCCATCTCAGACACACCAACAACAGCCAAGCTCCTACAACTGACCCCATCCCATTGGGTTCACAACCGCTAGTAATCACAGAAAAGGAAGTGCAAGACCTATTTCACAGACAAAAGCCAGGAAAAGCTCCAGGCCCAGACAAGATAACTCCTTCTTACTTAAAAGTCTGTGCTGACCAATTGGCCCCCATCTTCACTCATATCTTCAATAAATCACTAGAGATGTGCTATGTTCCTTCTTGCTTCAAACACTCTACCATCATCCCAGTGCCGAAGAAGCCCACCATCAAGGAACTGAATGACTACAGACCAATTGCTTTAACATCTGTAGTCATGAAAATCTTTGAAAGGCTAGTGCTTTCCTACTTGAAAACCATCACGGATCCGCTGTTAGACCCCTTGCAATTTGCATACCGAGCAAATAGATCAACAGATGATGCTGTTAATATGGCTCTGCACTACATCCTACAACATCTTGAATCTCCAAAGACTTATGCAAGGTCCTCTTTGTAGACTTTAGTTCAGCATTCAATACCATCATTCCAGACACTCTTCTAACTAAGCTAAACCAGCTACAGGTACCTGAACAGACTTGTAAGTGGATCACAAGCTTCCTAACAAACAGGAAGCAGCAGGTGAAGCTAAGCAAGATCACATCAAATACCTGTACAATTAGCACAGGGGCCCCCCAAGGCTGTGTGCTCTCCCCACTTCTCTTCTCTCTGTATACCAATGACTGCATCTCCAATGATCCATCTGTTAAGCTACTGAAGTTCGCAGATGACACAACAGTGATTGGTCTCATTCGAGACAATGACGAATCCGCATATAGACGAGAGGTCGAACGACTAGCCTTGTGGTGCAACCAAAACAATCTGGAACTGAACACACTCAAAACCGTAGAAATGGTGGTAGACTTTAGGAGAAACCCTTCCATACTTCCACCTCTCACAATACTAGACAACACAGTATCAAAAGTAGAAACCTTCAAATTTCTAGGTTCTATCATATCGCAAGATCTAAAATGAACAGCTAACATCAAAAACATCACTAAAAAAAGGACAACAAAGAACATTCTTTCTGCGCCAACTCAATAAGCTCAGCTCAGTGAGCTACCGATTCAGTTTTACAGAGGAATTATTGAGTCTGTCATTTGCACCTCTATAACTGTCTGGTTCGGTTCTGCAACCCAACAAGAAAAACACAGACTTCAGAGGATAATTAGAACTGCAGAAAAAATAATTGCTACCAACCTGCCTTCCATTGAGGACCTGTATACTGCACGAATCAAGAAGAGGGCCATGAAAATATTTACAGACCCCTCGCATCCTGGACATAAACTGTTTCAAATCCTACCCTCAAAACGACGCTATAGAGCACTGCACACCAGAACAACTAGACACAAGAACAATTTTTTCCCGAAGGCCATCACTCTGCTAAACAAATAATTCCATCAACACTGTGAATCTATTTACTGAATCTGCACTACTATTAATCATCTCATAGTTCCCATCACCAATCTCTTTCCACTTATGACTGTATGTCTATAACTTGTTGCTGGCAATCCTTATGATTTATATTGATATATTGACCATCAATTGTGTTGTAAATGTTGTACCTTGATGAAGGTATCTTTTCTTTTATGTACACTGAGAGCATATGCACCAAGACAAATTCCTTGTGTGTCCAATCACACTTGGCCAATAAAATTCTATTCTATTCTATTCTATAAGAAAAAGCAAATATTCTTACTTTTCTTTTCTCGTTGCATCAGCAATACTTTTCCAGGTGGCCAATGCCCTTTTTGGCAAGAGTCACCTTTTTGAGATTCTAACAGGTTACCTTGACCAATTTGTTTGATGTTTTGCCCATAAAGTTACTTACATTCACTACAGACTAGACTCATTTGGGCAGGGTTTTGTGTGGTCACTGGGGCACCATATTGCCCTATTAAATAGCAGCCTTAAAAGAGATTATTGTTCATCCCCTCCTGAGGATTCAGTGGTATTAGACATTACCACCCAGTCTACAGTCTTCCCTTTTTGATGAGGTTGATAATTTGGGATCAACTACAAAGTGCCTAGAGAAAGTGGCTTATTGGGACCCTTACCAGTCAGAGTTCAAGCCCAAGCATGTGACAGAGACAACATTCACCACTCTTGTTGGTGACCTCTGCCAGAACCTGAATAGGGATAGTCCACCTGCCCTGATCTTCTTGCCAGCTTCAACCTCTTGGCAGCTTTTAGTATCATAAGGTATGCCGTCCCTTTGGCACGTGGGAATGATTTTGGGTGATAGGGGAAAGATTGCCAACCAGGAGACAAGAAGCAGCTTAGCCCACAAAAGGAATTTGGGTGTGGCAAATGTCTTTGGGTTAAGCTACCTCTTGTACAATTATTCTCCTAATGAAGACTGTTCTTGCTGTCTCCCAAAATTGTTCCCACACACTATTCCAACAACTTGCCATGTTATCCTTCTGCACTGGCAGTGAGGATATTATTTTTAAAATACTGAAACATTGCAGAATAAACACTGAAATCTAACAAAGTAAAACTTCAGATAAAGGGCCCATGTTCACCCAATCGGGAAGTCATTCTGGCAAAACAAGGATTGATAACCTGACACCCTCCAGATGTTGTTGAAAAATGCTCAGTAAGATCTCAAAATTCTGTCCTCAAACCTATGAAGTATTTCTTCAGTTTTGTGTTTTAATCTTTCTTTTTTTTCTTTTCCCAGTGCAATTAATTGTTCCTTCTAGTAACAATGGACCGGCAATACAGAACATGTGAAAAGGTTATATGGGTATCCCCTACAGCAAAGGTATTTATTTCATGACAGCATATTGGCAATGGATAAGTATGAATCTATCCAAATACCCTGCGCACCAGGCCTTCAAATTAAGTGCAGAATCTTTACTAGTCCCTAACCCAAAATATAAAAAACTATTTTATATATAGCCTTAAGTCTACAATGTACAAATGTACAAATGAGGAATGTACAAATGAGGAATATAAATCTTTTGACTGAACCAGAACACCCCATGATCCTATATTACATCAGTGGTAATTTTTAAACCATGTATTATGCCTTTATTGAATTTCATTAAGATGACATATGTATAACCATTGTTGGCACCTACTGTACATCTGCACCAACAAAAATAATGAGGCATCTTTATATGGCCAAACACTAAACCAATTCAAATTCCATTGAAGGGCCTCCCTCATTAACTGAAGTAGATATAATATATGGCAGTCCAAACTGGCATGCAGATTGCAAACAGGAGTGGGTAGTAGATTTAGATTTAGATTTAGATTTATTAGATTTTTATACTGCCCTTCTCCCGAAGGACTCAGGGCGGTTCACAGCCAGAATAAAACAATAATTATGTACACAATAAAACAATAATTAAAAACTTATTGAATATAAGGCCAAAATTAAAACCATTTAAAACCATAAAAACCCCATAAAATTTACATCAAAATATTAAAAACTACTAAAAATTTCTATGCCAGTCCCGCGCGAATAAACAGGTAAGTCTTCAACTCGCGGCGGAAGGTCCGAAGGTCAGGCAATTGACAGAGTCCTGGAGGAAGTTCATTCCAGAGGGTGGAGCCCCCACAGAGAAGGCCCTTCCCCTGGGGGCCGCCAGCCAACATTGCTTGGCGGACGGCACCCTGAGGAGTCCCTCTCTGTGAGAGCACACGGGTCGGTGGGAGGCAATCGGTAGCAGTAGGCGGTCCCGTAAGTAACCCAGTCCTAAGCCATGGAGCGCTTTAAAGGTAGTAACCAAAACCTTGAAGTGCACCCGAAAGACCACAGGTAGCCAGTGCAGCCTGCGCATAAGTGGTGTTACATGGGAGCCACGAACGGCTCCCTCTATCACCCGCGCAGCTGCATTCTGAACCAACTGGAGCCTCTGGGTGCTCTTCAAGGGGAGCCCCATGTAGAGAGCATTGCAGTAATCCAAGCGAGAGGTAACAAGAGCATGAGTGACCATGCATAGGGCATCCCGGTCAAGGAAGGGGCGCAACTGGCGAATCAGGCGGACCTGATAAAAAGCTCTCCTGGAGACGGTCATCAAGTGATCTTCAAAAGATAACTGCCCATCCAGGAGAACGCCCAAGTTGCGCACCCTCTCCATCGGGGCCAATAACTCGCCCCAACAGTCAGCCGCGGCTGCAGCTGACTATATTGGGGTGCCGGCATCCACAGCCACTCCGTCTTGGAGGGATTGAGCTTGAGCCTGTTTCTCCCCATCCAGACCCGTACGGCTTCCAGACACCGGGACAGTACTTCAACAGCTTCGTTGGGGTGGCCTGGGGTGGAAAAATACAACTGCGTATCATCAGCGTACAGTTGGTAACTCACCCCAAAACCACTGATGATCTCATCCAGCGGCTTCATATAGATGTTGAACAGGAGAGGCGAGAGAATCGACCCCTGCGGCACCCCACATATGAGGCGCCTCGCGGTCGATCTCTGCCCCCCTGCCAACACCGTCTGCGACCGGTCAGAGAGATAGGAGGAGAACCACCGATAAATGGTGCCTCCCACTCCCAAACTCCCCAGCCGGTGCAGCAGGATACCATGGTCGATGGTATCGAAAGCCACTGAGAGGTCTAATAGGACCAGGGCAGAGGAATAACCCCTGTCCCTGGCCCTCCAGAGATCATCCACCAACGCGACCAAAGCCGTCTCCGTACTGTATCTGGGCCGAAAGCCAGACTGGAATGGGTCTAGATATACAGTTTCATCCAGGTATTGGGGTAATTGACGTGCCACCACACTCTCTACAACCTTCACCACAAAGCGAAGGTTGGAGACCGGATGATAATTTCCTAAAACAGCTGGGTCCAGGGAAGGCTTCTTGAGGAGAGGTCTCACCACCGCCTCTTTCAAGGCAGCAGGGAAAACCCCTTCCAACAAAGAAGCATCAATAATCCCCCGGGGCCAGCCTCGTGTCACCTCCTGCGTGGCCAGCACCAGCCAGGAGGGGCACGGGTCCAGTAACCATGTGGTGGCATTCAACCTCCCCAACACCTGTCCATGTCCTCAGGAGTCACAGGGTCAAATCCATCCCAAACAGTCTCAACAAGACAAGTCTCCGACCTCACACCTGGATCTACCCAATTTTGATCCAACCCATCCCGAAGCTGAACGATTTTATCGTATAGATAACCACTAAACTCCTTGGTACGCCCTTGTAAGGGGTCCTCCCGCACCTCCTGTTGAAGGAGAGAGCGGGTCACCCGAAACAGGGCGGCCGGGTGGTTATCTACCGAAGCAATGAGGGAGGAAACGTAAAGATGCTTCGCTTCCCTCAATGCCACTAGGTAGGTCCTACTATATGACCTAACTAGTGTCCGGTCAGCTTCTGAACGGCTGGATCTCCAGGCACTCTCTAGGCGTCTTCTCCGGCGTTTCATCTCCCTCAGCTCCTCGGAGAACCAAGGAGCTGGTTGAGACCTACACCAGGTTAGAGGCCGCAAAGGCACGACACGGTCTAGAGCCCCAGCCGCGGCCAGTTCCCAGGCCGTGACTAGTTCTTCAGCCGTGCCGTGGGCCAGACCCTCAGGGAACGGCCCAAGCTCTGTCAGGAACCTCTCTGGGTCCATCAGGCGCCTGGGACGGAACCAACGTATTGGTCCCGTCTCCCTGCGGTATTGAGTGGCGGTCCGAAAGTCCAGACAAAGGAGAGAATGATCTGACCATGACAAAGGCTCGGTGACTAGATCTCCTAAATCCAGATCATTCAACCACTGTCCAGAGATAAAAATCAGATCCAGTGTGCCTCCCCCAATGTGAGTAGGGCCATCAACTACTTGCGTCAGGTCCAAGGCCATCATGGAGGCCATGAACTCCCGAGCCGTCATCGATGACAAGCCGGTCGATGGCAAGTTGAAGTCCCCCATGACCATAAGTCTGGGGGTCTCAACCAACATCCCAGCAAGCACCTCCAACAGCTCGGGCAAGGCTGTTGTCACGCAGCAAGGAGCCAGGTACGTGATCAACAAGCCCATCTGAACCCTATGACCCCACTTCACAAAGAGGGATTCACAGCCGGCTATCTGAGGTACAGTGGTCTCCTTCGGTTCTAGACTTTCCTTAATAACAACCGCCACCCCCCCACCCCTACCTTGGGCCCTCAGTTGATGGAATGCTCGGAAACCCGGTGGGCACATTTCAACAAGGGGAACCCCCCCTTCCGTGCCCAGCCAGGTTTCCGTAATGCCCATAAGGTCCGCGGACCCCCCCTGTATAAGATCACAAATTAGGGGGGCTTTGTTAACCACGGACCGTGCATTGCACAACATCAACTGAAGGCCCAAGCTCTGAGGATCCTGGCCACCCGGGGAATGGGAGAAGTCTGAGGGGCTGGGGCGCGTGATCGCTTTCAGGCAGCGAGCACGTTCCCCCAGGGATGGATACAGCCCCTCACTTCCGCCATATCTGCCTCTCCCACTTACCGTGCAGATGGAACCACCCTCACAAATAGGAACATAATCCTCCCCCGTTGCCATCGGACCTGTTGGAAAAACGCCACGAGCACATGCAGGAACTGCCCCCCCCCCCGGCAGGGTACAGTTGGTGCTGACATTATGGTACAAAAACAAGTATAATATTCCTTTGGTTGAAGTTTAGTTGCTGGTAAACATTTCTAAACATCAGCTAAAAAAAATTGGGAGCCTTAATAAAACATGAAGAATTGTCCGTTGAACATTCTGCACACCTTGCTCACACCATGCTTTTCTGTTTTGTTTTGTTTTTTGTCTTCATTATAATTTAAAATTATAATCAATTTCAAAACCAGGTCACCATGATCTCCTGTTGATATAAGATCATTTCTGACATGTAAGTTAAAAAAGGAACTTTGAAAAGGAAGGAACAAGGGTTATATATATGGGCAAATAGTTTGGATAGGCCCATTAAAATGACAAACTTGTAAATTTTACTTTGCTGGTTAAAGCTCCTGAGAAGTTGTCAATCTGAGATCAATAATTTCTTTGAAATGTTGAAATGCTCTAGGTCTGACGATTGTGGGAAAGTATCAGATTTTAATAAATCAGAACTTTGTAAGAGCAATATGTTATTCTTTTATCACTATCCAAAACAATGTTGTTTTTCATTTGGATCTGATATCCTTATCTCATCTGTCAATTTCTGGAAATAAAAGGAATTTGGCCAAATGATAACAATAAAGACCTACTTATACAAACAAAGCAAGTCTTGTTTTTCTGTCTTGTAGCATCCCAATTATTCTGGATGGAAGAGAACTCCCAGAGAGGGAAAAAGCCAATGATTTATCTAGTCAATGTTATGATTGTGAAGATATAGCAATACCAATAGCACTTAGACTTATATACCGCTTCATAGTGCTTTTACAGCCCTGTCTAAGCAGTTTATAGAGTCAGCATATTGCCCCCAACAATCTGGGTACTCATTTTACTCACCTTGGAAGGATGGAAGGCTGAGTCAACTTTGAGCCTGGTCAGATTTCAACTGCCAAATTGCAGGCAGCCAGCAGTCAGCAGAAATAGCCTGCAATACTGCATTCTAACCACTGTGTCGCTGCAGCTCTTGATACACTGGAAATCCTTTAGAAAATATGTGAAGAAGATTTCTTCAATAAGAATGAAATTACCCCCAAATAGGGATCACACTTTATTCTATAATAAGTTATTATTATAACAATAACAAAGGAAGAAATTCCATGCTTTTCCCAAAAACTTTGTGAAGCACTATGTAGAAGATGTTCCACATATTTGGTTTCAATCTCAATACCAAATATCTGTGCACAGCCTGACTATGCGTAGCCTTCACTGCATCACCAATAAAGATGCAGAACTAGGTTCTCTTTCCCACTTTGCTTGTCAAATACTATAATCTATCCTAAAGCATAAGCTGTCACCCAGATAACTAACCAAAATGACTTGCCTTTATACATAGTGCTTATGTGTACATTAATGCAAACATGAAGATTGGCAAAAGTGCAATTAAGGAGACAATCGTCTTTATTTCTAACAATTCTTAGAGTGATATCCTTTGTAAGATCTTACTTTCAGGAACATCTTATATTTCATCACGAGAGCAAGTGACATGGTGTTTTTTTTAAAAAAAAGGAAAAGAAGAAATGAATGAAAAAATCCATCAAAGGTGCTTGTTTTGTTTCTTTTAAATTTTGTCATATTTAAAGGGCAGTATCCCTCCAATTTACAAATACATTTCTTTAATGCAAACTGCTCTCTTTTTAGTCCTTTTGTCTCTAGTAGTGTGTGAAAGGACCAGGGTGACGTGAAAGGGATGTTTCACAGCAGCTTAGTCACTGAGTAAAACAAAGTTTATTTTTATTTTACTTTCTTTCAAATTAAACTTTAGCATCTTCTTGAAGCTCAAAAGGCAGCAGAAGGGCTGGCAGAACTAATTTTCCTACAGTCCTCAATATTCTGATGAAACATTTTATACGTGAGAAAACCGCCGATACGTCAGACATCCAGTTCCCATGAGACAATATAGCAGACATTGCAGGAATTAAATTTAACAAAACTTAAATGTTCTCTTGAAGGTCACCAAAAGTTATTCCAAATGACTTTTTCTTTCTAAGTTTATTATGCATCCTTTCCCTTACTTCCCAATCTTATGCTTTCTTTTTCATACACAGAAGGCATCATTTTTATGTTTGACCATCCATTTTACTCCAAAAATAATTAGATACCCCCCAAAATTCTATAAACTTCAGTCCGGTTTACAAAAAGTCTATGCAAACTGTCATTCAACGTCATGAATTCATTAATTTGGTTCTGAAGCCTAAAGCAGTAACCAATCACCAAGGCACCAGGCTAGAAAACAAGAGACCATGAGTTCAAGTCCTGCCTTAGCCATGAAAGCTAGCTAGGTGACCTTGGGCCAATCACTCTTTCTCAGCCCAACTCACTTCACAGGTTTGTGGTTGTCAGAAAAATAAGAGGCGAAAGGAGGATTCATGTTCTCCGCATTGAGTTATTTGTAAAAATAAAAAGGCAGGATATAAATAAATAAAATATTCAAAATTCCGACAGCACAATCAGTAGACATCATATTCATGTCTGCTCAGAAATAAGTTCTGAGTACTTCCATGTGAATTACCAGATAACTCTCTACTGAATTGCTGCTTTAGCATCTTTTTACATATAGTTTTCATTCTTTATTCATTAAAGGCTGTAGGTAGATTTTGATGGGTATGATCATTAATGTAGCATATTTATATCATATCTAGATATAATGCTATATCATTAATATAGCAACCCTCCATTCATAATCAATTAATAGCACTGAAAGACTGAACTACAAATGTTTGAGGGTTCTGTTCAATAGCCTCCAGCTGCCTGTTGAACAGAACCCCCAAACATTTGTAGTTTAAGCAACCAACCTCCAATTGCCCTTTGAACAGAATCTCCAAACATTCGTAGATCAAAACCTCCAACTATCATCAATAACTAGGTACGCACGCCCCTTATTTCGTCTTCACCAAACACTGCAGACCTTAAATGCAAATTGATAAATGCAAGAAGCATTGTAAACAAATTACCTGAATTTATCCTCATGTTAAAAAATGGTACATTTGATATTATATTTGTATGTGAAACATGGCTGAACTCATCCATCTCTGACTCCATTATTTCAGACAAAGAGTACCATGTTTTTAGATCAGATCGTGAAATCCGCAGAGGTGATGGAGTAGCTATCTTTCATAAAAAGTCACTGAATCTAAAAAATGTTCAAGTTGCACAAAATCTAGCTATCTCAGAAACTATTGTATGTGACCTATCCCTTAACACCACACTTCGATTCCTACTATGCTACAGAGCCCCTGACTACGACATCGCACATGCGAACAGGTTAATATCATTACTAACTTGGGCTACCTCTTGTCCATATCCTCTCATCTTCCTGGGTGACCTCAATCTACCTCTTATTTACTGGATAACAAAAACTGTCTACTATTGACCTCACCCCATTCCTAAGAGGTCTATAAGGGGCGTGCATAAGAGCACAAACGTGCCTACCGTTCCTGTCCTACTGTTTCCTTTCATTATATCCAATTTATATAGTTATTACATGCTTATACTCATATATATGCTTATATGTTATATAGTTGCTTCATGCTTATGCTTATGTATGCTGTTATGACAAATAAAAAAAATAAAATAAAAAAAATAAAAAATACAGGACAATATCTGATGGACCAGTGACCATCAACTATTGTTGCCATTTGCTGAGCAGTATAAAAGCAGTTAGCACATAATCATGGCAACACCTCCGAGATGAATCTTGAACAAAGCTATAATGTCTGGAGCAGCTATTATTATTATTATTATACTTGCCCACAATCAGCCAGATCTTTAGACTGGATTTTGTATTTCTAGCCACCTATCAAGTCCTTCCCAAGGACCTGGGATAGGTAGATGTCAACCATGACCTGGATGGCTGAGAATCTCCATAGACATTTGTTGTTTTATAATGATAAAGACATTGCTGCTGGAGATAAGCTGTTCAAATAAAGCTGCTTTTTGCAATTGATTGATGATGGTTTTGTTAATGCAGATGGCATTCAAATGTTTTCAGACCTATCACTATTGGTACTATCCTTGCTTTCTTTTGCCATAGTCATTCTATTTTTATTTGCAGGACTTTGTATTTTGTAATTTTCTCAAGTTCTTTCTCTTCTATATTTCTGTCTCCAAGTACTACAACATCCAGTATCCATACTTTTCTTTCTTTCTTATCACCAGCAGTTAAATCTGGGATGTTATTCTGGCAGGTATTTGTCCATTTGAATTTTAAAATCCTAGAACACTTTGGTTTTTTCATTTTCTACTACTTTGTCTATTTTGTGATTGCCACCAGTTCTTACTTGCACGCAAATGATATTTTTTTGCAGAACATCCCATGCACCATTGTTGCTAATTTGTCATGCCATTGCCGGTGTGACCTTCTTGCAGTTGTTAAGTAGGTGGTCCAGTGTTTCTTCAGTTTTTCTGAAGAGGCAGCATTTGCTTTCAGTGACTATCTCCTCAATTCTGGTTTTGAATTTATTTGTTCTTAATACTTGGTCTTGTGCAGCCATAATTAACCCTTCTGTCTCTTTCTTCAACTTTTCTGCTCTTAGCCATTACCAGGTCTGGTTATCTGCTTTGCCTGCTAGAGATTTTGTGTATTTAACCATGTAATACTTTGCCTTGCTATGTCTCTTTTCTACTCTTCATTTGGATTTTTGTAGGCCAGTTTTATCTCTCCAGTAGCAGTGTTCCAATATCTCAGGGGTTGCCATAAAGAAGAGGGAGTCAAACTATTCTCCAAAGCACCTGAGGGTAGAACAAGAAGCAATGGGTGAAAACTAATCAAGGAGAGAAGCAACTTAGAACTAAGGAGAAATTTCCTGACAACAATTAATAAGTGGAACAACTTGTCTGAAGAAGTTGTGAATGCTCCAACACTGGAAATTTTTAAGAAGATGTTGGATAACCATTTGTCTGAAGTGGTGTAGGGTTTCCTGCCAGGGCAGGGGGTTAGACTAGAAGACCTCCAAGGTCCCTTCCAACTCTGTTATTCTAATTCTAATTTAAAAAGTACTCAGTTTCATGTTATATTGGTTTCAGTGCATCTTCTTCAGTGTCTCACAGATATTCTTCCAATACCCTCTTTTCTTTTTCAAAATTCCATGCCTGCCTATTTCCCTTTGTAAGTAGAGTCTGTTGACAGTGCTACATAGATGATGGGCATGATTCATTATCATTTTTCTGGTCTTTTTATCTAGTTCTCTTGAGTTCAGTTACTTTTCTAGCTGTATATCTCATGATTGGAATTGCCCAGGTGTTAACAGCCGTGATGATATTTCTTCCACTGAGTAAGCATTTTATGATCTTCTTCACTCTTGTGATGTATTCACTTCTAAGCTGTGTGAAAATATCTTCAGGGTCTGAAGTAATGATGCCAGACTAATCCACAGAAAATATAGAGTGCATTGTGAGAAAAGAACAAGTCCTATTTATGGAAAGTAAGAAAAAATGGTGAGGGTGGAAAGAAGACAAATTAATTGTTCAGAGTAGCACAAGCCTCCCTCTCACTGCTCCCAGGCTGTACCTACAAAAGATGCATGCAGCCTATCAATTTAAATCCCTAAAATGTTATGATAAATCTCATTTGATCCAGCTGACATATAGTTGGGAATACTGTCAAATATCTACTTGGAAGTCTATTTCCAGTAAATTATCCAAGCAATAGCAAAACATGTGCAATTTATAAAGAATTTATAAAAGCTACTGCATGGCTCTTAATCAATTTATTCATGCCATGTGGCAGTAAATTAGAATATAATTTAATGTTTAAAGTTTCTGAGAACCAGATTCCTTCAAACATATATATGCATGCACAGAGAGAGCAACCAATGAACCATGCATTCACCATATTGGAATGATTCTAAAAAAGAAGTGAATACAAATTAAAGTTGAGAAAAAAGGAAGGCTAGTCATGGATGGTTTTATATCCATTTACTTATGAACCATATTTGCCTGTTGAATATATAAAAACATGGGAGGGGGAGAAATAGGGTTTCCCCAGACAGGGAAGTAGCCCTTTACATTCTTGCAAGCATTCTGTGTCTTGATTACATAGTCTCAGCCACATTAGGAAAAGCATACCTTTTTCAGGTGCTATATGTTCTAAGGCAAACCCCAATGAGCTTTCTTACCATAGAAAGATCATCACATTGCTCAAAAATTTTGTCTCATGCCTGCATCTCACCACCACACTGATCCACTGACTGACCTTCCATTGCTGAAGGAAGCATCTAGAATCATCTTGCATGAAGCAGCCCTTAACCTATTTTAGATCATTGATCTGATAGGGAACTTCTTATAATATCAAAAGAGATTAAGGTTAAAATCCGGAGGATACAAAGAAAATGAATGCTTTTGAAAGAGCCTCTCAAAATATATGAGTCCAAATCATTAATGCACACTTGCAGTGCTTGGGCAAATGATAAATGATACAAGTGACCAAGCCCTTAGGTCAGGAAGAGTGTTTCTTGTCACTCAAATATTTCCCTGTAGAGCAACTGCAGGAGAGGTGCTGACAGGCTCGGAAGGGAGTCCTGCCCAGTCCTTTGTATGCAGAAATATGTTGACTTTGACATGAGCCTTCAAGTGGGTGGGCTCAAAGTGAGGAACCTAATTGTGTGGAGAGATCTAAAGGCTTCATCATAGTTTTGGCAGACTTCCTCCTTATTTTCCCTGGGGACAAGAAAGAATGCATTAACATTCTCTACAGCTGCCAACAACACTCTCCCTTGTGAACTTTTCACCAGGCAGATTTGCACATTTCTCATTTCCAGACCTTTAAAGAAAAAAAGGGAGAGGAAACAGAATAGATTCATTAAATTTGCAGGTGTTCTTCTAAAAGTGAAAACAGAAATTATGTTGTCTCCCCCTTGTTGTCAGTATGAATATTAATCCATCTCACTGCGTTCTGTCTATTCATTCTACTATCTGTTCTGAGATACACATCATGATAATAGGAATTTCTAGTCGAAGGAACTATTATGTGGCGTTTCCTTCAGAGTTCTATGAATGAAGAACTTTTTAAGGTCAATCTTAATATGGAGACAATCCACTTGGAATCCACTTTGCTATTTTGGAGAACAGATGACGACTTCAAAGGAGACAGTCCCTACCCATTTAAATGTGAGTATACTCAATTATGGAAAGTTTGAATGTCAGAAAAATTATTTCAGCACTATTTTTTTTAAAAACTCTATTTAAAAAAAGAATTTTCAATTTTTGAGACCAATATGTTATAATGCTTAGCGTTAGTCTAGACTAAGAACTTTCCTAGTTAAATCCAAGTTCAGACTAACCCATTGGGCAACTTTGGGGTAGTCATCCTTTCTCAGTGAATGAAGGGCACTCCTCATTTAAGCCATTTTATGTTCTAGAACATAAGAACATATATAGAACAATAAAATACACTACCATGTTTTATGTGGTCCTTAGTTATCTCTGAGCTTGTTTGTTTTCTTGTTTTCATTACCAAACTAGGTAACATCATCTTCTATTGATAAGACCTTATATTTTTCCCCATGATAAATCATAGAAAAGCAGAAATCTGATCTTCCCAGTTCTGTTTTTTAAATTGGGAATGAGTTGAAATATGCTACAGCACCAACACTGAAGTTGTGGCTCCCTGATCCTGAGTTAAAGACTCCTTCTCTTATAATATATTGACTATGTATCATTGGCAGATGTCAAATAGAGAGAAGCTTTATGCTGTGTGACAGAGGCACATAGTGACATAGTGACAGGAACACAGTGCCGCAAGGGAGAGGAATTTGTCAACAGCTCTGTTCCAGATCTTGAGTGACAAATCTACTATTTCATTTTCCTTACCTTCCCCCAGGATTGCAGCCTTGAGAGAGAGAAAGGCTGTAGTAATACAAACAGAGATAGCTCTTTCTCTCCCACACTGAACTATATTTATTTGTTAAAGGTTGCCAGCAAACAAGCTCCCACAAAGAAAAATTCCCAAGCCACTGGAAGTATTAGGAACTGCGCTTCTACAAATAATCATAGCTTTTCTGTGACTGATGAGAGATATTGTTCCTGGGATTCATTCATTATGCTGGCTGAATCTAATTGTATTCTCTGCCGAGTTTCCCTCCTACATCTTTACTGATCATTTTTCACTCCAGGGTGAAATTCAAGCCTATCTGAGCACTAAGACGGATCTTTAATGCATCAGAAATTCTCCCTTGAAAAAATACTTGTGATTGAGGACGGTTATCATGAGGAATTCCTTTTTGAATCATGAATTGAAGATTATCATTATCTAGGTATCCATCAAATGTAAACCAACTTTGTTGGATAGTATAGTTTGTTTGGATAGTATAGTTTGGACAGTATAGTTGGAGCAAGCTAAATTCTGTGCATTAAAGCATGTCAGAAAATGTTCTCTTAGAATCAAGCACATGGTTGCAACACAAGCAGAAAAGAGCGCAAACAGAATAAATGCAAGTTAGGGCTCTATTAGTCTGAAAGCCCAATGAAGCCACATCAGAGGTGGGTTTCAGCAGATTCTGGAGAACTGGTAGCGGAAATTTTGAGTAGTTCGGAGAACTGGTAATAAAAATTCTGACTGGCCCCACCCCCATCTATTCTCTGCCTCCCAAGTCCCAGCTGATTGGGAGGAAATGGGGATTTTGCAGCATCCTTCCCCTGGAGTGGGGTGGGAATGGAGTTTTTGCAGTATCCTTCCCCTGGAGTGGGGAGGGAATGGAGATTTTACAGTATCCTTCTCCTGCCACGCCCACCAAGCCATGCCACGCCTACAAGCCACGCCCACAGAACCGATAGCAAAAAAAATTTGAAACCCACCACTGAACCACATGTATACATATTCAAAAATGTTCTGCATTATAGCTTTTAGTTCCATTTAGAGACAGGTAAATCACTATATTCTGACTATGTGCCTGCAAATAGGTGGAGTATAAGGACTATTTCCTTATTTGTAGCATTAGAATACCTTAATTTTGCCACTCAAGTGCCATTTTATCAATGAAACCAAGCTAGTATAAGAAGTACAATAGAAATTGGTGAGAACACAGAAGGCTCTACCTCACCCGTATTAGCAGTAATTGTTACTTGCCCAAACCAGAAACAAAAGTACAATCCTTAATCTTAATTAAGATTAAGACTTAACTGGGCAAGAATATCACATTGTTATTCTAACTATGGCTTAATAAGCATTCTCATATCTTGGAGGCTGATGCAAATATCTGTCAGTGTATGGTTAGCCAATGCTTACAAGAGCTTTTATTTAAATAGGATAGTAGCCAAGAGATATCTCAAAAATTGCTGCCTAGATTTTTGGCTGATGAATCATGGTCTGCTCCCATTTGTTGCCAGGTTTCTTTTCAATGGCCATCAAGACCTTCTAGAACATAAAAATAGATGTTAAGACCAGCTGCCTCATTAAACAGAAAGTGAATTCCCTCATTAAACTATCCTTATTTATATAGGAAATGATTGAGTGATGGAGACGCTAATAGGGCCTCCTCCCACTTTACATATCCAAAAGGTTTGGTTTCATTTGACATTAATATCAGGGTATTTATAATAATAAATACACACTGCTAGTCCATGTGGACATGCTCACTCAACAAGTGTTGAATTTAAAAAGAAGTAACTGCCTATTTTCTCACATTATACAAATAAAGGGCCATGCACACTATACAAAGAAGTGATTCAACATAATTCAGCAATTATTTTTAATGTGTTGGACTGCTGGTTTACTTCTTATGTTATTTCAGACAGCCTGACCAAGTAATTTAACCATGTTTTCTCAGAGTAAAAAAAAGGAACATTTTATTTGTTTATTCTGGAGACAAATTTCAGCGATTTGACATAATTTTGATCGATTAAATAATGGCTTTCTTCCTGATTTATGGGCAATTTCAGGCTTCCATCATCACATGAAAAAGGTGAACGGCTGTCAGCCATGTGCTTGTTATGTGATGGGCAGATTGTCAGGCCAAAGTTATATGGTAACAGTGGGAACCTGTGAGCTTCCAGTTGTTGATAGAGTCTAGCTCCCATCAAGCATCTCTAGCATAGCCTAATGGCTTTGATAAGAGGGAACTGTGGTCTAACTATATTCGGAAAGGTAAATTTCCCTACTCTCTTGTCTTGGCAACTAATGATAGGAACTTCATAGTGAAATTCCTATCAAATTCCTAACAAACAGGAAGCAGTAGGTGAAGCTAAGCAGAATTACATCAGATACGTGTACAGTTAGCACAGGAGAAGCCCCAAGGCTGTGTGCTCGCCCCACTTCTCTTCTCTCTGTATACCAATGATTGCATCTCTAACAATCCATCTGTTAAACTACTGAAGTTCGCAGATGACACAACAGTGATCGGTGTCATTCAAGACAATGATGAATCCGCTTACAGACGGGAGGTTGAATGAAAAAAGTAAGGTTCTACATTTAGGCAAAAAAACCAAAATGCACAGGTACCGGATATGTGGTAGCTTGCTCAATAGTAGTAACTGTGAGAGGGATCTTGGAGTCCTAGTGGACACCATTTAACTATGAGCCAGCAGAGTGCAGCAGCTGCCAAAAAAGCCAACACAGTTTTGGGCTGCATAAAGAGAGGGATAGAATCAAGATCACGTGAAGTGTTAATACCATTTTATAAAGCCTTGGTAAGGCCACACTTGGAATATTGCATTCAGTTTTGGTCGCCACGATGTAAAAAGGATGTTGAGACTCTAGAAAGAGTGCAGAGAAGAGCAACAAAGATGATTAGGGGACTGGAGGCTAAAACATATGAACGGTTGCAGGAACTCGGTATGTCTAGTTTAATGAAAAGAAGAACTAGGGGAGACATGATAGCAGTGTTCCAATATCTCAGGGAATTGCCACAAAGAAGAGGAAGTCAAACTATTCTCCAAAGCACCTGAGGGTAGAACAAGAAGCAACGGGCGGAAACTAATCAAGGAGAGAAGCAACTTAGAACTAAAGAGAAATTACCTGACAGTTAGAACAATCAATAAGTGGAACAACCTGCCTGCATAAGTTGTGAATGCTCCAACACTAGAAATTTTTAAGAAAATGTTGGATAGCCATTTGTCTGAAATGGTGTAGGGTTTCCTGCCTGGGCAGGGGTTGGACTAGAAGACCACCAAGGTCCCTTCCAACTCTGTTATTATGTTATGTTATGTTATGACTAAGCTCATGGTGCGACCGGAACAGTCTGGAACTGAACACACTCAAAAGTGTAGAAATGGTGGTAGACTTTAGGAGAAACCCTTCCATACTTCCACCTCTCACAATACTAGACAACACAGTATCAACAGTAGAGACCTTCAAATTTCTAGGTTCTACCATATTGCAAGATCTAAAATGGACAGCTAACATCAAAAACATCATCAAAAAAGGAAAACAAAGAATGTTCTTTCTGCGCCAACTCAGAAAGCTCAAACTGCCCAAGGAGCTGTTGATCCAGTTCTACAGAGGAATTATTGAGTCTGTCATCTGCACCTCTATAACTGTATGGTTTGGTTCTGCAACCCAACAAGAAAGACACAGACTTCAGAGGATAATTAGAACTGCAGAAAAAATAATTGCTACCAACCTGCCTTCCATTGAGGACCTGTATACTGCACGAATCAAAAAGAGAGCTGTGAAAATATTAACAAATCCCTCACATCCTGGATATAAACTGTTTCAACTCCTACCCTCAAAACGACGCTATAGAGCACTGCATACCAGAACAACTAGATCCAAGAACAGTTTTTTCCCAAAGGCCATCACTCTGCTAAACAAATAATTCCCTCAACACTGTCACACTATTGACTAAATCTGCACTACAATTAATCTTCTCATTGTTCCAATCACCCATCTCCTTCCACTTATGAGTGTAACTTTGTTGCTTGTATCCTTACGATTTATACTGTAATTGATTGTTTCCTGATGGCTTAATTGTAGCCTATGACTATCATTAAGTGTTGTATCATTTAGTGTTAAATCTGTAGCCTATGACTATCATTAAGCGTTGTAAGTGTCGTACCTTGATGAAGGTATCTTTTCTTTTATGTACACTGAGAGCATATGCACCAAGACAATTTCCTTGTGTGTCCAATCATACTTGGCCAATAAAATCTATTCTATTCTATTCTAAATGGTCAGGCAACAAGGTAAATGACTGAACAAGTTGTGGGAAGCCAACATCAAATACAGGTCATTTGCCATTGTTTTAAACTGTAAAGTAATGTCTGTTAGAGAATCTATGACATTTACTTTAATGTATTAATTTCTCCCAAGGATAAATGTG
Source organism: Ahaetulla prasina (assembly GCF_028640845.1). Lineage (NCBI taxonomy): Eukaryota > Metazoa > Chordata > Lepidosauria > Squamata > Colubridae > Ahaetulla > Ahaetulla prasina. Next base: position 54,594,312 of record NC_080539.1, read on the forward strand.
CTCCCTGTCTCCCATCCAAAGTGACATTTAAATATCTGGAGGACAAAATATCGATAGATGGATGGATAGTTAGATGACAGGCAGGCAGGCAGGCAGACCATAGGTAATTCTGAGAATTATCAACAGATATCTCATCTCTGGCTAATCCCCTAAATGTATAGCTATACTGAACAGTGACCATTTATATTCTTATTTTCTAGGACTTTGTATAATTCCATTTTATAATTGTCCAAGTCAGCATCATCTCATTATCTTTTATATAATACATTCCATCTTTTAATTACACACTATTTAAAGGAATAACCAGACCTTTTTATGACTCTGAAAGTCCTCAAGAAAGAATATCCATTTTAATATTCATGTATGCAATAACATGCATGCATCTTAGATTCAGTATGAAAAAATAAAAAGTAAAGATGTTTTAAATAAATCTCTAAGTATAACTAAATACAGAAGACAATGTAGTGTATGCAATATTGAGCTTCCTAATCTTAGAATTATTTAATATAAACACAGTAATCTTAATCTGCAATTTACAGAGAACATTCTTCTACTTGAGTGATAATCAGATGATAGTACTGTATTTGTAAGCATCCTCCACCCCTAAACTCATCATTTCAAATTCATCTTCAATATATCAAGCTATAATAAGGATGATATTGACCATTAGCTGTGATAGACAAGCAACCTGAGTTGAATAGGTCACCAATTCAAGGTTTTTCTCTACACATTTCTATTTAAATAGTACTAATTTTTCTTACATTTCTTAGCATTTATGGTTACAGGTACTTTTGATGTAATTCTGTGATCCTTTTGCCTTCAGTTTGAGACAATGCATGGTAGCCACACTCAAATTATTATTTTTTTACAGGAAAAATAAAGCTGGTTTGCAGATTTATTTTGGGTATGATAACTGGTACAATAACCCGTGAAGCATTCACGTAACATTACAAACATACTGAAGTTAAAAGAAAAGCTTGTTCATTTCCTCTGCCAATGGATTCAGTTAGGTCCTCAGCCAGCTCTGGGAGTCTTAAAAGAGCCAAGTTTGCAGACCCCTGAGCTAGGTCATTTGTAGTGAACCTGCCAACATACAGGAGCCTCATCTTTTGCCTTACTATGCCAGGTATAGAAATCTTGTCAGTGGTTCCCCCTTGCCACCAATCACTTGTAACAACTATTTCTGTTTTTTAAAACCGTGAATGTTCAATTCAGATGCTTATTTAATGTGCTACCTAGCTTTGCCCTTGGGGAAAAGAAAATCAGCTTTGCAAAATGCAGTTACATATTTAACTTTCAAATTAACTTGGCCTTTCCTGTCAGGGCCAGGTGGATCTGAATATCAATGTAGCATTGCCATCTAGTGGCCTTTTCCTCCTAAAGTGCGGCTTTGAAGGTAATTGTCAGTTAATGATGGAAAAGCATTAAAGTATGTAGGAGGAAATATCTAGTAGCAGATTTTTCTGACTAACAATTTTTATTAAAAGATATCAACTTTTATCAACTCACCTCATCAGGTGCATAGAGTGGCTAAACAATTGTGTTGTAAATGTTGTACCTTGATGAACATATCTTTTCTTTTATGTATACTGAGAGCATATGCACCAAGACAAATTCCTTGTGTGTCCAATCACACTTGGCCAATATAATTCTATTCTATTCTATTCTATTCTATTCTATTCTATTCTATTCTATTCTATTCTATTCTAAACTGGGACGCAGCAAGGAGAAGACTCAAGATGTTATATTGTGTATAATTTCACAATTATAATGTATTAAAAAACTACTGTGATTGTTGAGGCTTTCTGAGATTGCCTGAAACCTTTTAATGTACAACAATCCGTCTCTCAATTATGCTGTTAAAAATCTCATTTTTCTAAAATGAAAAGTTTGCAGTAGAAGGTCTTGAGAGGTTGAAATGTCCTAATCTTACTTTGATCTTGTTTTGAATGCTGATGTAACTGACATCAATTTGATCCTCACCAACAGCATCATCAGAGGTCCCAAAAATTTCACACACAATTAGAGACCCCTTCAGATGCTTTTCTTTTATTGTGTGTTTTGTAGAGAGCCGATATAGTATATTCTAAGTGCTGGACCAGGTTCTAGTGTTCCTTTAGGTATGGAACTGGTCAGGTAATTACAAGTCAATCACTCTCTCTCTTAGCTGTAGACTGAATTCACTTAGTGACTAGGGATTGGGAATTACAACTCCATTAATAAGCACAGTGAACACTAAGCAGAAAATAATATGTATGCAAAGGGCTTATATCACTTCCATTTAGTTGTTAAGCGAATCACCATGTTCATTAAGTGAAACATTGCATGACTGCAACTTACTATTTTATTTCCACATTCTCCATTAATTTTGCTGATCACTAGCTGGTTGCAAAAGTGCAATTATGTGACCAAAATGCTGTGACAGTTTCAAATGCAAAGATTGATCATAAAGCTGGGTTTTTTTGCAACCATAGTAACTTAAATTGCTAAACAAGGCAGTCAGTAGCAATAGCATTTAGACTTATATACAACTTTGTAGAGCTGTACAGCACTCTCTAAGTGGATTACAGAGTCAGCATATTGCCCCAACAATCTGGGTTCTTATTATATGGACCTCAAAAGAATGGAAGGCTGAGTCAATCTTGAGTCAATGAAGAATGAATTTCTGGCAGTGAGCTGAATTAGCCACTTCTAACCACTGTGCTTCCATGGCAATAACCAATTACTACTTATATCTACAAGCTACAGTATTATAGATTACATCCCATAAATATCAGTGAAGAGTCTTCATCTCTTAGTGAATTGATTTGGAATAATAGTAATAATTGTAATGATTTTGGCAATGAAATTTCCCAAGATTATGTGTTTAAAAGTAGAAGTCATCTTTTATAAGTTAATAAATGGTTTAGTGGTTAAAGACACTGAGCTTGTCAGATGGAAAACTGACAGCCAAGGTTCAAGACCTGAGTGTTGCACAACAGAGTGAGCTCCCATACCTTGTCCCAGCTCCTGCCCACCTAGCAGTTCAAATCATGTAAATGCAAGTAGATAAATAGGTACCACTTCAGTGGGAAGGTAACAGTGTTCCAGGCATCTCAGCGTATAATCATACTGGCCACATGACCATGGAAATGTCTTCAGACACCACTAGTTCCCTTGCCAAAGAAATGGAGTTGAGCATCTAGAGTTGGACATGATTGGATAGAGAAAAGCTTTACCTTTAACATATTAATATTTTGAATTACATGAAAATGTAAGCCTTTCCTGCTTATCTACTCCTTTGGGCATCTAATTTTGGCAGACTAGATGGAAATCTAGATTGGAAATAAAATGCAGGATCAATATAATCATTGGTACAATCCAAACAAATTCTTATTACTTTATAGATACAAACTTTCTTACATACTAGACAAGAGAGACTGTGTTAGATATTAATGGGCCAAGGAAAGATTTGTTCCCGAGATTTCCAGCCACTGCTATTTTTGCATCCTGGTGGACTTGAACCACGAGACAAGTTTTAAAGTCTATTGTGGTTCATGAGGATTTGGAGACAGATTTTTCATATGTATTCCTGGAATAAAATCCTGGCTCCATTGGAGTTAGTGGCAAAAGTCCCGTGGTTTTCAACACAGAGCTGCATTTCTTATGCCCTTCTGCTTCTTCCTGTGAGCAGAAACCCTGTGATGGTTTATCTTAACATGTACTAGTTTCTCATTTAATTTTTTATTGAAACCGAGATCATTTCATTTGCCTGCTATGGAAAAATAACAGCAATGAAGTTATAAAATATATTGTATCATATTTTATAATGCTGAACAGAGGTTGATGTGGTCAAGTCATGTAGCTTAAAAATACGATATTGAGGCCAAGGCTAAATGGGTGGCCTTGCACGAAACCCTAGATTTCTCTATGTTGTTTAGTTTTCCTTTTGTAGAAGATAGAAAAGAAGACTGATTAGTTCAATAATTTACAAATAGGATTTCTCCAAGACACTGACATTGGCTGAATCAAAAGTTTGGACATCATCTAGATGTCATCTATTTTGTCGTTTAACCTCACCACACTCTCAATCCCCCACAAAGCAAAGCAAAGAAGGAGAAAAAAAGCTGGAAAAAAAGCAGGCTTAACCACTGTGATGACTGGCCATGTCCCTCTGCAACTCTCAGAGGCTATACATTTGTTGGCCCACCTACCGCAAAAGATTGAACATGTCTCTGTGCAATTTAACCAATTGCTAAACTTGAGACATCTTGCTTCCATTAGAACCATTGTATCTTTTGAGTCTTTTCATCAAGTGGTCAGCCTGACAATTAATAAGTTCTCTGTCATAATGTACATCTAAACTTAAATAACCTCCCAAAAAACCCCATAGTTGCCCCTGATTAGTGCCTAGATGAGACATTACCTGAAAATTACAGGGTTGTGGGTTAAACCCAGAAGGTGAGATAGAATCCCAGAAGGCATTGGCAGTTAGTTTTATTTTATTTTATTTATTTATTTATTTTGTCAAGCATGTATAAGATAACGGATATAAGTATGAACATGATTATGAATTCAGGAAATGGGTACAAATAAATGGGAACAGTAAGACAGGGATGGTAGGCACTTATTTGTGCGCTTATGCATGCTTCTTAATGACCTCTTAGGAATGGGGTGAGGTTAACAGTAGACAGTCTAAGGTTAAAGTTATGGAGGTTTGGGGATGAAACCACAAAGTCAGGTAATGCATTCCAGGCATTGAACACTCTGTTGCTGAAGTCGTATTTTCTGCAATTGAGTTTGGTGTGGTTTAACATTTAAAAATTAATATTTAAAAATATAAATTTTAAAAAATATAGATATATTGTTCATCTACTCATTAGGAGTCAAGCTTGATTCCAGGAAGACTTTATTTTTTCAGCATAGTTTTCAAGGAAATGATATGTAAGAATGAAGGAAGACAAAAATTAAGATTGAGAGGCCAGCTTGAGAAGAAAAGCATTTATAGTATTATGTTTTTTATTTTGTTCATTCATTCCCCCTACACCCATACACACCCACATACTACCCCATTCTGAACCAGAATGCTCGATAAATTATTTCTAGCTGCTGGAGACAGAATATATAACTACAACAGCTTCCTTCCTACCTTCCTCACTCCCCAGTTTTATCCAATATCTTCATTAGAATTCCTCCCATTGCACCTAAACATTGGAGGAGAGGGGCTGAGAGTGTTTGTAACAACCTCTGCATTATTGCCCAAATTTTTCTAAGTATTTTTTAAAAAGAGTTTATTATAGCAGCTGAGTTTGGGGACCCAATAGATTACCAGATTCCAGATCTGTGCTCAATGAACTGGCCCTAATAGCACATCTGCAGATAACTGTAACAACATTCATGGCTCATGAATTAATTTCTCCACAAGGACAGATGAGTTTTGCAAATAATCACCAAGGATCATTTTATTTACCTTCCTCCTCCTCCTTCTGGCTAATGCAGTAATTCTATGGCAAGAAAACCAATCTACTTTGACATTTTATTTCATATTCATTATGTGCATATTTGTCTCACCTACCCATTCTGCTAATGAGGACTTATTACTAGAGCTACTATTGTAGTACATTTTCTGCCAGTCAAAGCTGGCTCGTGATCAGAATATATTTAAAAGAACGGTCATCCAAAATCAAGGTGAAGAAACTTCTGTTTTAAAGCCTGCTGACCATGGCACTGCTATAAAGACTATGGATAGTTACCGCCCGACTCTTCTTTCTGATGCATACTTGTTTTTTAATAATATATTTCTCATGTTTACTTTAAGTAAAGTCTTCATTTTCTGGTGACATTTCCCCCATTTTGCAAAATAACTGCCAACATATGTTCCTACAAGACACAGAGCACACACAGAAATTTAAACCACCAAAGTCTGGATCCAACTTTATAACAAGTTGCCAAAATTCTCCAGCTTCTCTAAAACTGCTTAAGAAAGAGCTAAAAGTGGAAATAGATTAAGTACTGTTTATACAGCTTTTCAATCTATTTAGTATTTAAAGCTACTGCTGAAACAAAATGTCTATGAAGTTTAATTACTCAAAAAGCATTATTGGTTGATTGATTCCATATTACATTATGGAGACTTTATAGCCATTTTATTTTAATTTCAAAATTCTTGGAAAATACTCCAATTTGAACAGGAAACCCAGGACTGAATCCACAGTGAATCTCTCAATTTCTCTAAAAAGGAAGCTTTTCTTATATGCTCCACATATAAACTGCTAACCCTAAAAATTACATTGTTATGCCCATGTTCTCTTCAATCTCTGGAAAAACTTTGAGCCCCTAATATTGATAATTGTTTTAGTCCAAAATTGACTAAATTTCAGGTTTGGCCTTCATGTTTCTAATATTAATCCTCCATTTTGTAAAATTATGAAAGTAATTTTATCAAGTAGTGATTAAAAAGTAATAAAAGGACTAAAATGAATGTTAGAAATGATGAATTGATAGGTGCAATTTTTTATGAGTGCATATGAAACTAAGACACAATAGATAAGTGAAAGTTGTATATTACACACCAATGAATGATAATAATGAAAAAAATTAACGACTAATTTGCTGAAAATTGTGCAACATTTTGAATGAACATCAAAGGAAAAAAATAAGTCTGATAGGTGACATGAATGGATGGGAGGATGGGTGGAAACAAGAGGGTACAGGATTTCCTTCTCAAATTGATTGAGCCAGTCAGAGAGTCAATAATGAATGAGAGTTATGAATATTTCATGAGTATCTGGTTAGAAGAAATATTGTGGGTTTCTGGTTTAAACAAAAGCCTATTCATATATACATATGGCAAAATAATGAATATAAACCTTAATGTCTGATTGATTTGATTACTTACGATGAAAGATTAAGAGAATTAGTGAGGGATACTCAAAGGTTTCTGAATGAGGTTGTGATTTTTTTTAATACTGCCAACAGTAATTCTTGGGGGAAAATAAATAGGAAAATGAAGGGTAAATGAAGGGTAAAAATAAGTGAAGGTGGATAACTGTAAGAATAGAAAGTGTGACTGTGCTATATGAAAAAATATTTGAAAATATTCTATAATTTCCAAAAGAATGAAAGGATGTACCAAAAAAATTCCTTCTCACCCTTATGAATGGTATGTGTCTTCCTCAATCTTGGGTCTTATACCAGAGGTATAAGGTATGAGATTCTGCATAGGTTCTTAGCTATTCCTAGCACTGAACTTTTATGGACAGAGAGCTCTGATGTCTATGGAGATTCTCAGTCATCCGGATCATAGGCATCCCAAAGGTGCTTTTCAAAAGACAACTGGACTTTCTGGTTCATCTTTAAAGATGTTTCACTTCTCATTCAAGAAGTTTGTTCTCAACTGGAGAAGCTTCTTGGATGAGAAGCGAAACGTCTTTTAAAAAAAAAAACAAGAAAGTCCAGTTGCCTCTTGAAAACACACTTTTGGGAGAGAGCTCTGATGTTTTTCCCGGAATCTGTTGGAATCACTCTCCCAGCTTAGGAACCAGAACCCCAGGTGCTCCTAACAATAATGGGACCACTTTGGTCTTAACTTATGTGTGTATCTTCACATACCATAATGGAATCCAGTTTCAGAGACAACACTCAATAACTTTAGACAACTTCTGGAGCTCCAGGTGCTTTGCCAAAGCCAATTGATGGCACCTGCTGGTAGCTACTAAAGGTAGCCCTTGACTTACCTTCCATCACTTACCAACTATTCGAAGTTACGATGGCCTTGAAAAGGTTACATGCAACATGTCCTCAAAGTTATGGCTGCTACACCACTCCCACACTCACGTGATTGCATTTGGGGTTCTTGACAAACAGCTTGCATGTGCAACTGATTGCAGCATTTTAAAGTGTTGTGAACATGTTTTGTGACTTTTTTGTTGTTTTCCTGTAAAAAATACCCATTGGATAATCTGGATTCAGATTTATGACCATGTCGTTTGCTTAACAATAGCGTTGAGCTGCTTAACAACCTTTGTAAAAACAGTCCTAACATTGAATCTGGTCATGTGGTGACTCAACTTACAGACAAAATTACTTACTCAACTTACAGACAAAATTACTTACAACCAAAATTTGAGGATCAATTGAAGTTGCAAATCTGTACAGTGCTATTTTGAATTTCTCACAGTACCATACAACATCTGCTACAGAATGGCACCACTGCAGCCAGATATCTCTATGAGTAGGAAATAAAAGTGACGGCTGGAATATCAGAAAGCAGTTTAACAAATGTACAATAAAGAGGAAGCTTGGAAGGAGGGTACTATGGAGATACATATCTCCTAAACCAAAGCCAGTTTTATTACCTTCAAAGAAACCAGTTGTTTTAAATATATCAGTTGTCCATTTACATTTTAAACAAATACATTTGTCCTGGTTCTGCCAATATTCAAATCAGCAAATGGTTGATTCATTTATCTGCAACCTTAAGGACGTTTTGTAGAGTCAGAAAAGTGACCTAGAGAGAGTGTGTCAGTAGCATGAGAACTGAGCTCTCTACAATTTGAATATGGATTTATGGAATAATTCTTTCTGTTTCTCACCTTCACATCCTCAGTTGAACCTTTAGAATTTCCACTAATATAGCAGAACCCCTAAGCATAATCTTTGAAAAAGCTTTCATGACCAGTTCCCTTCCCAAACTTTGGTCACTAGCCACGGTCATCCCTGTCTTCAAAAAAGGAGACCCCAGCCTAGTTGAAAATTACAGACCAATCTCCCTATGCTGCATCGCCTGCAAAGTAATGGAATTTATCATCAACCAATCCATTACCTTCCACTTAGAAATACACAACTTACTCTCTAATAAACAATTTGGTTTCAGAAAAAAATTATCATGCAACTTACAACTTCTCCACTGTAAAAACTTATGGACAACAAATCTTGATCTAGGCAAAACAATTGATGCAATCTACATAGACTTCTGCAAAGCTTTTGACTCAGTAGTACATGATAAACTTCTCCTAAAATTAAAATCCTATGGCATTTCAGGACCCCTACACAATTGGATATCTGCTTTTCTGTCTAACAGACAAGTGGTTAAAATTGGTAATGCTCTATCAAATCCTGTTCCTGTCAAGAGTAGCGTTCCTCAAGGTAGCGTTCTTGGACCAACTCTCTTTATACTATACATAAATGATCTTTGTGACCATATCTCAAGTAACTGTGTTCTCTTTGCTGACGATGTCAAACTGTTTAGAATAGAATGGAATGGAATAGAATTTTATTGGCCAAGTGTGATTGGACACACAAGGAATTTGTCTTGGTGCATATGCTCTCAGTGCTTAATACCACCGACAACACATCTACCATTCAAAAAGACCTTGATCATCTAACCGCTTGGTCTACTACAACTACAAATCTCAACCAGCAAATGCTCAGTCTTACATATTGGAAAAAAGAACCTAAACACTAAGTACATGCTTGATGGACATTACCTTACAGATGACCCCCACCCTGTCAAAGACCTTGGAGTTTTCATATCTAATGATCTAAGTGCCAAAGCCCACTGCAACTGCATAGCAAAAAAGGCTCTAAGAGTTGTTAACCTAATCTTATGTAGCTTCTTTTCCAAAAACACCATGTCGTGTCCCACTCCCCCTCCGACGACCGGGTCTAGGAAATCCGTATCAAGCGTGGCAACGAAGCCTCTGCAGCTTTGCCAAATTCCTTCGAGGTTTCTCAGGGCAGGCAGGAGTCCAAGTTGTGACTTCAGCAAACTAGATGAGACTTTGCTTGATTCAAGGTTGGAATTCCAAAAACAGGTCCTTTATATAGGCTGTGGGGTGTGGCTCCATGACTCAGCATTTATCCAGGCCTGCCCCACCCTTCCTTCTGCTGGCGTCACCTCTCAGATCTCCAGAAGCGAGGATCCTCCCACTCTGAATTGTCTTCAGCTGTCTCTACTGTCGGCATCTGGGAAAGGGAGGGGTCAGAGGTAGCAGGTCCAGGTAATTGCACCACTTGGCTGACTTCCTGCTCTGATGGCTGTGTTGAAGGAACACACACAGTATGAGTGAGCTGTATTGGGTTTCTGTTTTCACTCCTTGACTCCTCTCCGGGCATGGGGCCAGGGCCGGGGGCTGGAGGCATCAAAGGCCGTTCATCTTCATTATCAGACTCGGAGTCTGATAACAGGCCCGGGAGGAGATGGGAGGGGCCCGGCTGAGGAGGACGAGGCACAACACACCACACTACTGACCAGAGCATATAACACTTTTGCTAGGCCAATTCTTGATTACAGCTCGCCTGTCTGAAACCCATACCACATTTCTGACATCAATACAGTTGAGCATGTCCAGAGGTATTTTACGAGAAGAGTTCTCCACTCCTCCATAACCAACAAAATACCTTATCCCACCAGACTTGAAATCCTGGGTTTAGAAAACTTGGAACTCTGTCGCCTTCGACAGGACCTGGGTTTAGCTCACAGAATCATCTATTATAATGTCCTTCCTGTTAAAGACTACTTCAGTTTCAACTGCAATAATACAAGAGCTACCAATAGATTTAAACTTAATGTCAGCCGCTCCAATTTGGATTGCCAAAAATATGACTTCTGTAACAGAATTATCTGTGCTTGGAATGCATTACCTGACCCTGTGGTCTCTTCTCATAACCCCAAAAGCTTTAACCAAAATCTATCCACTGTTGACCTCACCCCATTCCTAAGAGGACTTTAAGGGGCGTGCATAAGAGCACAAACGTGCCTACTGTTCCTGTCCTATTGTTCTATATATATGTTTTCTGAGGTTTTGGAAGTGTCTTGGCGGCGTTGGTCTCATTCGTCATCTTCAGGCTTCAGCTTCATGCTTGAAGCTGAAGCTGAAGCTGAAGCCTGAAGATGACGAATGAGACTTTGTCAAAACGTCGCCAAGACACTTCCAATATATATATATATATATATATATATATATATATATATATATATATATATATGCTTAAACGTCCTTGTTTCTCCTCATATATATGTTTATATATTATATAATCTTTTTGTGTGATGCTTGTGTATATTGTTATCACAAAATTAAATAAATAAATAAATAAATAAATAAATAAATAAAATGCCACAAGCCTTTCTATGCTTGATATTTCAATTCGTGAGCCACCATTTCAATTTCCTAAATGCCCCGAAAGTGAACTTTTATTTATTTATTAAACTTATATGCCGCCCATCTCACTACTGACATTATATTTGGTGCTCTAAAACATTTGAGAGAATTGAAATAAAATGCTAGTCAGCACAGGCATATTGCTATTAACTCCATCAGAGAAGCCAAAGGGCTGAGGCCCATCAAAACCTTTCAAAGTGCATATTTACCGCTTTTCTAATCCCTTCTCCTCTAAGCTGTAGGTAATTGAAAATTAATAATTAATTATATCTCTTGGACTTGTCAGAATAGAATAGAATAGAATAGAATTTTTATTGGCCAAGTGTGATTGGACACACAAGGAATTTGTCTTGGTGCATATGCTCTTAGTGTACATAAAAGAAAAGATACGTTCACCAAGGTACAACATTTACAACACAATTGATGGTCAATATATCAATATAAATCATAAGGATTGCCAACAACAAAGTTACAGTCATACAGTCATAAGTGGAAAGAGATTGGTGATGGGAACTATGAGAAGATTAATAGTAGTGCAGATTTAGTAAATAGTTTGACAGTGTTGAGGGAATTATTTGTTTAGCAGAGTGATGGCCTTCGGGAAAAAACTGTTCTTGTGTCTAGTTGTTCAGGCAGCTTAATAAAATAATAAAATAAATAAATAAAATAATTATGCTAAACAGCAGCAAAGAAAGAAACTGTTCAGTGGAGAGGGATGAGAGAAAAATGATTCAAAAGAAGAAAAAGAGCACTATTTTTCTCTTCTCCCCCCCACCCCGCAAAATGCACGCGCACACACATACATACACTCCAAGGGAATTAGCTTCTTAATCATAAACAGGGAGGCCCGAAGCAAGAAACCAAAATGAAGGTGACCTTTCCATAGTCCTCTCCTTTGATACATACACCAGGCAGAACCGATCAATGACGACAGTTTCAACTATATAAACACCTAAGGGCTGGATGTCATATTTGACATGGTCCGGTCTTCTCCTAGACACAGAACAGGGACAGAAAAGCTGTTTCATACATTTAGGAACACGCTCTGCAATTAAAATGAAAATATTTGCTTATCAGTTATGGCATTGTAATGTCAAACACACAGTGGCTGCTTGATGTTTTACTTTTACCTCCCAGTAACAAGAAAATTAGCCGGTTTTGTTTAGTTGTCTTCTGAATGTATCAATGTGAAAGGTTAGGCTTAAGTGAAAGAGAAGATAAGCTGCCTGACACGTCCAAGAGAGCTGAGGAAAGATCTCCATGTCCTACTTGTTTAGACAATACCATCGGTGCTGATTTAGGCAAATGCTATATGGGGAACATTCACTACTGGCTTAAAATATCCAAACCGCACAGAGTCTCTTTAAGAGTGAGATGGGCAGTCACTAAATTTGATTAAATAAATAAAAATTAACAGACTATTCATTAAAAAATCAAACTAACACCACATAAGCGATCTTTACAACTAAAACAGCAAAATAATAATAAATTGTTAATCCATATTCCTATTTACTTGAGTTACTTTAGTTCAAGGAGAAAATAGTGAAGAACAACATGTTAGAGATCTGGAAAACTATTAATATGCCAAATAAGATGAAAAATCCAGATGTATCACCAAAACAGAACTTCCCATTATATGCCAACTCCAGTTTCCTTCAGTGATATGCGCTATTTCCTTCAAATCTTGTTGAACATACCTTCATTTGGAGATCAGCACATTTTCAGGTACATTGATATTACTGTATAGTTTCATATGATCGCTGGGCTGTCATTAGTTGTCAGAATAGTAGAATCTTCTGACGTATGGTGGTATTTTGTATGGAAAAATGAGAACCATCATTTGCTTGCCAAATTCTTATCCTCTTGACAGAAGGTTGAGTCTGACCCATGGCTAAGAGAAACAATCATTAGCTTTTTCAAGGATGTGTTCCTGAATGTTAAAAAAAGAAAATCATCAAGACCTTGGTTTTTTAAAGTTTTCCCTTGGCCCAGAAAATATAATTATAAGGCAGATTTTAACCCTAACCGTAACCCTAACCCTAATCCTTTCCTGGGGAAAATGACCGAAGAAAAAGATGATCTTGCAACTCCAAATGCACCTGGATGAAACTGACTTTCTGGACCCATTTCAATCATGGTTTTCTCCAGTGACTTACCCGCAACTGAGCTCTGAGATAGGCTGATCATTGTTAAATAAGGAGGAAAAATTTTAAAAGTATAGTCATGTTTTTAAAATTACAGTGTTCTATTGATTCTAAATAAAAGCAAATCTTGAAAAATAGGTTCCACGATTTACTTGGCCTTAGAAACCATTCTGTAAAATGCCAGCATGTGTCCCTCTCACCCTTGACCTAAGACATGACACCAGTATTCATTTCCATGATATTCATAAAGGAAATTAAATCTAGAAAATACCATTTAAAAGCTGTAGCATTATTAAGCTCTCCCTTAAGGCACAGCTCCTCCTGCCTACATATGAACTATTGAACTCATCTAAAATTTATGGGAAGACGATTGCATAAATCCATTCCCATAATGCTAATAAAATTGGGCTCACCTGTTAGGATGAGCATATTAAGAACCTAATATGATACTTTATGCTTATAAACTTTGGCTTTGCCAGTTTGCATCTAGATTTGCACATGGAGAAACCATCACTGCTCCAGGTGTGGCCTAGTATTGTTGAAATACCTTTTCTTATCACTTCCAAAGTGATCACATGTAAATAAGGTTGTGTGAAAAAGGCATAACACAGCAGGAATTTTATCCTGCAAAATGAACAGTACAATTGTGTTCTTGGACAGTTTCCTCTATTTTTAGCAAGGCTTGTTTTGCAAGAGAAGTTATTAGCAGAATGACAGCCCAATTTTTTTTTTCTAGCAGTGGTGCCTTATTAAAAGGCCGATGCTTATTCATTTAAAAGCCAGAAAGTAGAGATGAATTCATAATGAATGCACAGAGGCCATTGGTCCCATTCAACTTGGGAGCTTCTTTCCAAATGCTACAATTATAATTTCATTAACTTCCAACAATAACCAACTTTGTACCTATTGGCATCATAAGCTCCTGCCCATTTATTGGGCGGAATAGGGCATGAATAGCCCTCAGTATCTATACAAAGTGGCTGGGTATGGTTTCAACAAAGGATGAGGTATCATTAATAATCTGATAACGCTCAGCTGCATATATCAGTCCCAACTTGACCAAGTAAGGTTTTCCAAGAAGTCCATAAGCGAAGTGCCTCATCAGTTCCCTTGGTATTTTTGCAAAACTGTTTCAGTGTATAAAACCCATTTACAAGCCTGAAGATCAGTTTCAAAGTTGCCAAAAACATGCTTCCTTTTAGCTCTCTGCCCCAAAGAAAATGTATTATTTAATTGTAGGTAGAACCACTTTCATGATGAGAGAATACTCAAATCCATGTCAATCCCGCAGTTGAGAGACTGATTCCATTTCTTGCACATATCCTACTAAAGAAACCATACAGCAAGCCTTTGTTGTGACCCAGGCCCAAGTAGGTAGTAGGAAACTCAGTCAGTGAAAAAACAAACAAACTTTATTTGAACAGCTGAGAATTACTTCATTCCCAGTGTAGTTCAACTAAATTAAAGCAAATTCCTCCCAACACAAATTCCTCAGTCCTATCGCAAACCTTGGTCCAATTAGGCAAACTGCCAAAGGCCTTTCTTGGCAAACGTTCAGAAGTCACAGATACAAAAATAAATGCAAGAAGACGAAGCTACCAGCGTTGTTTTCCGGCAAAACCCAAACGCTGTTGCTGGTCTGTTTTAAGCCTTATGGGAGGGGCCAATCATCTCTTGGCCCTACTCCTGAGTCATCCTCTTTGCTTGAGCTGCTCTTGCCTTCTGGCAGTTCTTCTCATGCGTGCATTAGGAACAGGCTCCTCCTGTTCATCTGCCTCACTACTATCAGTCTCTGAAGGCTCTGGAGTCCGCACCTCACTCCCCAATGGCTCTGACCCCACCTCAGCCTCACTGTTGCCAGGTGCGCAGGCTGCTGGCGGACCACAACAGCCTTTTCTTTCCTATACCACAGACCAGTGGTGGAATGTCAACAAAGTAAATTTGCAATTTTCTTTACTTCTAAATATATACTTTACCTTTTTTATTTCTTATCCCTTTTCCTGCCATTTCTTTATGAAGTTAAAGTCTCCACAGTTCTCCATTATCAACTTATCAGTCCGCAGCATTCCTGGTAAGCAGATTAGCCTGCGAGTAGAGATGGAACCATTAGCAATGTTCTCAAATCCATTTCATTAATGGGTTAATCCATTTCATCGCAGTTGAGAGTACCATTATATTTTTTGAAACAATTGAAGAAAATTCATGCAATTTTCTAGTTGTAGGCATTTTCCGTCCAATTTTTTAAAAATCTGTATTTTAATATGCTCTTTCTCTTTCTCCAAGGAATTTTACTCCTGGCCATAACAGGCTATTCTGATGAGAAAAGAATTGATACATTATAACCACTCTGTGTTTTGTAAATGATTTGTGTGAGGTTAGCCAACATTTTAGTGGTTCATCTTCTCCTCCTTTTCAGTGAACTAGGCCAGAATAATTTTCTACAAACATGTTGTGGCCTACAATATTGTCAAACTTAGATTTGTTCATATTTGTGTGCGTGTGTCCTGAGTTTAAAAGTTACTAATTATGCCAAATGATATGGTTAGTCTTCAGTTTTTAGGAGCACCACAAACAGGGTCCTAATTTCCTATTCTTACTGTTATGTTTAAAGAAAGAAAAAAATCCAGTGGGACTGGAACCAAAATAAGCATGTTTTTTAAAGCATCTTCTTTTTCTTGACATTTCCATTGCTCTCGGGCTGCATATTTATTCCTTTAAAATATGAAAGAAGATGCTATACGTATGAATATCTGCTTAGAATATCAGTTTTTATGCTTTGGTGAAATAGTAACAAATATCAATACAGAACCAATGTGGCATTGTAGACAAAGGTGTTGGAAGTAAAAGTTTGGGAAGATGGGCTTGTTCATTTTCTGGATCAATCACTACCTCTTGTATTAACCGGGGTCGGGTTCCAAATCCCATCGCTACTGGTTTGCCCATGTGCGCACACGCACAGCACTTCTGCACATGCACAGAAGCATCTGGGCAGGTGGGTGGAACCTCCCTCCGCCACAGCTACTGGTTCACCTGATACGGTGTGAACCGGTAGCAACCAACCACCATTACTAACCCATTTTTCAAGACTCTTATAAAGATAAGATGAAGAATGAACTGATCCAGTGGTACAAACACACACACACATTACTTTGATCTTTCCATTCTTCTGTACCACATGGCTGAAGCATCAAATTCTTCTTACCAAAAAGAAAGTGTCCCATAAAACCTTATGGGATGCTTGTAAGGTCACTTGCGCATCGCCTATGTTTCCATTGGTCAATACCTGAGAAGCACTTTGCTGCCAATGCCTGATCATCTTCACATCTATGGATGTTAAAATGTAGAGCACATGCCTATAGTAGATGAGGTAGGTGAAAGCAGATAGGAGGCAGACAATGGGCAACAGACCACCAACTTGTTCTGAAGAATTGCAGTGTTTCAGGATAGAAGCCAGCTCCACTGGAATTAAACATACATCATCACAAAACCAGTAATACATAGATCTCTGGTGTCCATGATATTTAGTCACATTAATTAGCTAATTCTAAACTGTTATAAATACAGGGGTGAAATCCAGCAGGTTCTAACAGGTTCTGGAGAACCAGTAGCGGAAATTTTGAGTAGTTCGAAGAACCGGCAAAAACCACCTCTGGCTGGCCTCAGAGTGGGGTAGGAATGTTTTGCAATATCTTTCCCCTGGAGTGCAGTCAAAATAGATTTTGCAATATCCTTCCCCTGCCATGCCCACCAAGCTACGCCCACAAAGAGAAAAAATTTGGATTTCACCCCTGCATAAATACACTATGCGGACATGCCTAAATCAACCATTTTAGGCTGTGAACAGGACAATCTGCCTAGATAGCTTTCTGCTCTATGTATCTGCATAACAATCTTATACTGAATTTTATCAATGTCATAAGGCAAGATTTGTGATATAATGAGCCTTCACGGCTCACTTCCGTGTCTAGTCATCTAATTTCTAACTGTTTTGATTTAAAGTTCTCCTGAAGCTAATGAAATTATCCAGAAAACTATCCAGAGATAGTTCTTGCAACTACAGCTACCATTTTTAGAACTGAATTGGGAATAGGATGCAATTATTATACCTCTGTGTTTTCTTGAATGGGTTAAAATTCCTCCTTTTTTCTAAAAGCTTCCTTTTAAAATCTTCTTTTCACCACGTTCACCCACAAACTGCAAACTGCAATGTTACATATTTTCTTTCGGACAGATTTTTTAAAAAAATTTCTACTTAAAATGATTCTTAGAAGAAAAGTGATAGCAATAGCTATAGCACTTATATACCACTGCACAGTGCTTTACAAGCCCTCTCTAAGCGTTTTAAAGAGTCAGCATATTGCCCCCAACAATCTAGGTCCTATTTTACAGACCTCGGAAGGATGGAGAGCTGAATCAACCTTGAGATGGTCAGGATCAAATTCCTGTCTGTGGAATAACCACTAACACCTTTGAAAATAACACCTACTAAAAGTTAATTATACAATTCTATTTCCAAAACTTCAAAACAAACAATTTGATTTAAAAAAAAAAAAGAGTATGTAATCTGCAGACCTACTCAAAGACAAGTCAGTTTCTCCCTCTAGTGGAAAGATAGAAACTTTCCACTAATTTCAATTTAATTTTAAGATAATTTCAAGACACTAGGCTTGAAATCTTGGGATTAGACAATTTAGAACTACACCGCCTTCGGTCTGACCTAAACGTAGTTCACAAAATTATCTGCTACAATGTCCTACCTGTCAATGACTACTTCAGCTTCAGCCATAATAATACACGAGCACACAAGATACAAACTTAAGGTAAACCACTTCAAATTTGATTGCAGAAAATATGACTTCAGCAACAGAGTGGTCAATGCCTGGAATGCACTACCTGACTCTGTGGTTAACCCCCATAACTTTAACCTTAGACTGTGTACAGTTGACCTCACCTAGGGGTGAAATCTAAAAAATTTTGCTACCTGTTCTGTGGGTGTGGCTTGGTGGGTGGGTGTGTCCTGTGACTGAGTGGGCATGGCCAACTCAATGTCCCTCAGTCACAACCCCCCCCCCACCAAGCCACCAAGCCACACCCACAGAACTCAGTAGGAATTTTTTTAAAATTTCTATTCTGCCTTTTCCCTTTTTGCGAGATGCCTGCAGCTGCAGCCTCTCGCCACCCACTCACCTCCTGTTCTCTCTTCACCTTAGGCCGGAGGCCAGGGATGCGCCATTCCCCAAGGCCCCAGAGCCGCCACCTGCCTCAATGGGGTCGGGGAATACACCATTCCCCAACTCCGGCCTTTCTCCAGAGCTGCTGCCCACTCACCGCCCGCTCACCCTTCGCCTTTGGTCAGGAGCCGGGGCCCAGGGACGCCCCATTCCCTGAGGCCCCGAAGTCGCCACTTGCTCGCCGCCTGCCTCAACCGGGTCGGGGAATACACCATTCCCCGACACCAGCCTTGTCCCAGAGCCGCTGCCCGCTCTTCCTTCGCCACGTGGCATATACTTAGTTTCCTCCAGCGGCTGGCTGCCAGGAAAGGCAAGCGTCCAAAAGTTACCGGAGTTGCTCTCCTTGAATATGCCACCTTGTTCTATGCGCCGGCTGCGCAAGTGCACACCCAACCTGCCGCTGATAAATAAATGAAATAAACGGTGTGCGCTTGCGCAGCCGGTGCATGGAACAAGCAGTAATGGCAGCAGCATATTCAAGGAGAGTGACTTCACCCCATTCCTATTAGGTCAGTAAGGGGTATGTATAAGTGCACAAATAAGTGTGTACTGTCCCTGTCCTAATGTCCCTTTTTATTTGTATTCTTATCCTGTATTCATAATTAGATGTGAAATATGAATATTTATATGAATAAATAAATAAAAATAAATAAATAAAAACTTTTCAAACCTATAGCAATTACTGACGGATAATTCAGTCTGCATTTAAAAAGCAAAGACTTTTTGTCATGAAATGTAGCAAAGAAGCAACGTATGTTTTCCTGTGTGATGAGTGAAAAAAAGCTGTTGATTTGTACAAAGGCCTATTAATCTATAAAGGCCCTTTCTTCATCACTCCAAATCCCAAACTTTCTGGCTTTTTTATGTTTTTTTATGTAGAATTTTTATTAAGTAGATTTTAATTACAGTATAATCTTTACTTCTACATGAAAGGGAGGAGCAGGAGCAGGAAGAGGAAGAGGAGGAGGAGGAGGAGGAAGAAGAAGAAGAAGAGGAAGAAGGAGGAGGAGGAGGAGGAGGAGGAGGAGGAGGAGGAGGAGGAGGAGAAGGAGGAGAAGGAGAAGAAGAAAGTAATAAAGAAAGATAAATCTATAAAAAGTAATTTTGAGCTTTCATCACAGCAAATACAAATTATTACTCTTTACCATTTTCTTAATTTACAGTCAACAATCTCCTCATCCTATATCCCATCTCTTATCTATAAACAAATTCATACAATATCATCTTTTCAGTCCCAGTGTCAGCAGAAAAGCTATTAAGGGTCACCAGAAATAACAGCATATCTTATTTGAACCTTTATCTTTCTGATGAAAACCTAAATTAATCAGAGAAGAATTGGCAAAGAAAGGTCATATTTGCCAGTGGTTTGCCTGTGCTCAGTGGACAGAGAGATTGTAATTTTATAATCATGTGCTGATAGAGATATTTATCTACTGTTATAGAAGCGATTTTCATATTCTCTATTGTTTTAAAATAATGTTTTGTATATTGTCAACTTTAGTTGTTTTCAGAACATTGTGAGTTCACTTGGTGTGTGTATAAGGAAAGATTAGTAAGGAAAAAAATAATAACCATAAATAAATAAATTAAAATCAGTTCCTTAATGTTATTACATGCTATTACACTTGGTAAGTTACATTTTATTAAATATATACTTAGTTCATGCAATTTAGAGAATTCTCATTAAGAACTACAAATTAGTCCTCTGTACTTACAATCATAATTGAGACCAGAAAATTCATTAAGTGGGGACGAAATTAACTGAGACATCTCATCACCCTACCCAGTTTTATGAACTTTTTGCAGCAGTCATTAAGTGAATCCTCATGATCATTGAGTGAGACATCACGTAACTGTGACCTGTGATCTTCCCTGCTGGCTTGTCCATTGACTTTGCTTGTCCTGAATCCAGATTGGAAGGTCACAAATGGTGATCACATGACTGCAGAACGCTGCAAACATCCTAAATGTGAATTGGTTGCCAAGTGCCCAGATCACAATTACAGAACTGCAGAGAAGCTGCAACAGTCATAAGTGTGAAGATTGGTAGTAAGTCACGTTTTCAGCACCATAACTTCAAATGGTCACTAAACAAAGGAAATTGAAGACTACCTGTATGACGATGTTGGGAAGCACTCAGCTTGGCAGGCAGGAGGGATCAAGTATTGAGCTAGCCTGGAATCACCGCACAACCACAAAAGAGCTAGAGCTGACCCTCCACCCCCAGGTTTCTAGGAGAAGGGAATAGGAGGAGGAAGTTTTGGTGGGAAGAGGGGGAAACAGAGGGAGTATGAGAGGAGGAAGGAGGGTTTTGTTTTCGGGGGGGGAGGGGAAGGCCAGATCCTATCCTTCCTAGGCTGGGGAAAAAGGAGGCTTGAGAAGATAGGAAAAGAGGCTTAAGGGGGAAATGAAGAAAGAGACCTGGAGAAAGAGAGAGGAAGTGAAGATAATGAGGAGGATAGGAGAGGCTTATGTGGGGCAAGCCTGAGTGAGAGAAGATAGGAGAGGAAAGGCTTCGGTGGGGCAAGCAGAGAAATCCACGAAGGAGCAGAGGCGGTGGAAGGAGAGCTCAGCAGGCAAGTCAAGTGAGGAAGAGAGAGGAGAGTGAGAGAAAGGAAGAAGGGCCAACCAGCCACATGAATACCATCTCATCACGTGACCTGCTGGCTGGGAAAAGACTGACCATCACCCCACCACGTGACTTGCCTGCTTAGAGGAAACTGACCACCACGAGATTACATGACCCAATAGACCCACTCAGGCGAGTAGAAGTGCCTGAGTGAGGGACCAATGTAGACTGGTAGCCATACCAAGAAAGCCAGGAGAACCCGGACTCCAGCGGCTTTCGGGGGGTAGCAATACGTAATTGTTCCCAAGAATTGACTTCCAGACTGGGAAGATTCCTGTATTACTGACAGAACATAATAAAATAGTTAGTTTGAAATCTGCATGTGTGGGCCTGTTAATTCGTGCATGAAAGCAGATCTTGGAAATCAGAAGAATTATACACATATGTAAGACTTATATTATTCATATTTTATGAATAATATTTTAAAAAAGTAAATGTACAAATTTGCAGACTATTAAAGATGAATAAATGATCTCTGCAACTGATGAGTATTAAGTTTCAGTTGATTTCAGTTGCTTCCTTACCAGACCTCTTTTGCTATTCTGATAAAAATTATGATAATGCTCTATACTTAAACATTAATGTTTTAAAACAAGCAGAAGGAAATACTTATCTACTCAGAGTAAAACTAAATGATGGAATTCATTGCAAGCCACTGTGCTAATGGCTGCCAGATAGGATGCCTTTAAAAAGGAACATGTCAGATTTATAGTGGATCAGGCTATTACGGTAGTAGTTTCTAATATGGATTTACTATTTCCTGAATATTAGCTGACTGTTGTGTTCTGCCTATGATTACCAGCTGGTGACAGCAGAGAGCTAAGAAAAGAAAAATTGTATTGAGTGATAGGGAAGTCATTGCACAAAATCGGTTGATTCCTGGTTATTTCATGACCATGCCTTTATAAAAGTTCCTAATGCTCAAGTTTGTAGGCAGTAAAAAGTTGTAGGCTTCTACAAACTTCTGTCATCCTTTTCAATCTTCCCGAAAGAAACAAAGTTGGTTGATTTGAATTTTTCTTCTGCACATTAGAGTAAGAGACCAAAAGAGAAGGAAAATCTCAAATATTACAATGATCATTGTGGAGATGCTGCATGAAGTAACAATTGTAATTTCACGGGACCATGCAGAAACATTGGGGGTAAAAGAAGGCAGCAGCTGTTCCAGGTAGCCATTTTGGGCATCGTTTGTTGCGTTTTCAACCTCCAAACACATCATGTTTTCAGGCAGCGATCCCCGCAACCTTGAAGGCTCTCAAACAGAGCGTTTGGAGGCTGAAAACGTGACACGCAGAGCCCAAAACACAAGCCATTGTCGGTGGCAATCTCTGCAGCCAGGAAGAGGACGCATGGAGGCCGAAGGGTGGGGGCCAGTGGGTGGGTGGGGCTATATTCCGAGTATAAGATGCACCCAAATTTTCAGCCTCTTTTAGGACGGAAAAAAGTGCATCTTATACTTCTAAAAATACAGTACACGCATTTCAAATATTTTGGTATTATCTGAATAAAATGCAATTGTTTATTCTGGATATGAAATAAGAATTTGGGATTGGGGAGAAAGGTAATATTGGGGATGATGTGTGTCTATAATTAAATGGTGCCTGAAGAGCAATGGAAGATTTAAAAGGGAGAGACTGGCTCCTTGCATAGCTGTTGTGGTGTATGGCAGGTGTTACACGCTGCACTTGAAGTATTAAGAACATGGACATGCAGAGTAGACAGAGGAACCAATGTGCTTTGCCCTGCTCACCCTGAAGATCTCTCTGTGATACCTATCCAGGATGTGAAGATTTGTTTTGGAATTGAAATATTTCTTGATTCATGCACATCTATTTAGCCTTCCCATACAACTTAAAGCATATTATGTATATTTCAATCATTTGATCGAACTTGATCAAATAAATATTCCTTAATACTTAGATAAGAGGTATAACAACTTGCTTAAGTTTTGAATATTAGTTAGGAAATACTATTTGACATTATACTTATTTTTATCCCACTTTTATTATTTTTATAAACAACTCAAGTATTATTGTTATAAACAATTCAAGGCTGTAAACGTATCTAGTATTTTAAGTAAATATTTAGAAAAAAATAAATCACTTTTTTGATCCTGCTCCATCCAACAATTCACAAGGGAATATGTTCCCCCCACATAGGAATTTTACTTCCCCTTCCTCCATCTTGCAGCCCCTCATGCATCCTAAAGAAGAAATCCCCCAATCCTCAACTGCAGTTCTGAAGAGAAGTTTCAGGAGAAACTCATATATCAATCTCCATCTCATAGTCGTGTGTGTTATAAGATCCATGTTGATACTACAGCATGTTTATATTCGAGATCCTTTTTTTATGCCTGAGAATAGAGGAATGCCTCTCTGTAAGAGTAGATAAGTGAAAATATGTAACCAATGTCAATTTTCTTTTTAAAAAAGGAATGGATTTTTTTCCTAATATGTAACATTTGCTTTCATGCAATGCATAAATTAATCAATTACCCCAGCTATTGAGGTTAATTCTGGAGGTTTTCAAGAAACAATTGGACAACCATTTATTGAAGATGGTATGAAGATCTTGCTCTGGGCAGGGGTTGAACTAGAAGGCCTTCCAAGTTCCTTTCCAACCCTATGAGTCTATAAATTAGCACTGACATGCGTAAAACAAATTAAGTTTTATATAATAAAATATTTGGCCTAAAATACACACATCATCTTTTAAAATTATTGAAGAGCAGACTACTATCAGTTAATGTAGCATTAGCATATTGGCACAGAGCTTTCAGCAGTGGGTTCCCATGTTCACATTTGACATATAAAGAAGATAGCTTTTTGTAAAAAAACGACCTAATAAGAATCTTCATACAGCTAAGCAGTTCTTGGCCTCACCAGTGCCTAAACAGGATACCATTTCAAAATCCTGTGTACTTGCCTTTGGTGCAATCTTGGAAGAAAGGTTGAACATAAATGTAACAAAAATATTTTTAAATAGACTATGTAAAATAAAAAAGAAACCCCTTCAAAGCCTAATTATTTATCTTGGTTAAATCAAGACAATCACAGATAACGATTTTTCCCAAATCTTTGGCTGTATTGCAATGGTTGTTTCAATTTGTAGTATCCAGCTAAACATTTCCTATTCATGGGTTAACAATATATTTTTACCAATATGTGTATTTTAACAGTATTTATCCAACATAACAAAATAAACTGCAATTTGTTATATTTTTTACAAAACATTTTATAAATATTTTTACAAAATGTATACAAAGCAATTTCAAGTGAGACATACTATACAAATGAAAGTTTTTAAGCAAATGAAGTTCATATTACATTGACAAAAAGTGACACATCCTCTTTCGGTAAAGTCAGTCTGTAAGGCCTCCCAAATCTAACAGATCAGTTATGCTGACCTTGTTGAATCAGATTTTTTTATAGTTGCCAGCTAAAAATGTTTTAACTTTAGACAATGTGGAAAGACATCAGGTAGTCAAGAGACCAAATCTACAAAGCAGGTAAGCACAAATAAATGGCCTTCACTGGATTCAGGACCATGGGCTGCATAACAAATTCACACTTTGTTTCTTTACAATGAACAAAAATATTTTTACTGCATTACCATTTAAAATATTCAGAACTCTAAAACCAAGTTCAGTTTAATAAATAAAATACATTAGCTATCCCAGGTTAATTCAGCTGAACTTTGTTCAGTGGGTTCCCAGCACAAAATCCTGGGATAAATATAGGTATGATTTAATCCACATTGATGAAGTGCATTTCAGATGTCTTGGCTAAGACGTTATCTAAAATTAAACTCTCACCTAAGATTCAAAACATATACACTTTATTTTGGTATTTAGGTTCAGAATATTCTGTACATACAATGGGAACTTTACACTAGCAGGTAAAACCAAAATAAGAAGTTGTACAAATGTGAATATTTTTGTTTTACATTTCCAATCCAATACTAGTTAAACTAATTTATGTGACTGGTGCAATATACACCCTGCTTTCCAAATTACCTCATTATGGTTACAGTTCAATTATGTTTCCTTCACAAAACCTTGAGGGAAAACCACCTTCTACTCTCTTTATATTACTTAAAAGAAACAAATAATTAAAGCTATCCTCGCAAAAAATAAATTTGTGAAAATTATAGTTATTTAAATTATGGTTGCCATGAAGTGTACAAAATCATAAACCCGTGACTTTAAAATCATATACTTTTTTTTTTTTAAAAAGGAAGCAATAAAATTAAACTCCATGTTTCTATTCCTATTATATGTGGATTGTACATTAACTGTTGTTACTCTTTTGCTGAATTAAATGATATTTTATTAATCCATGGCAATGTGGTCACAATATAAGGATGGTAGTGTGTTCTGTGTTGAATAATATAACAGAATACAGTTTTGTATTACATTATTTGGAATAAAGAAAGGAAAACATGACTCTTTCTAAAAATTCTGGCAATCTGACTGACAACCAGTTTGTCATTGCTATGTAGCAAAACTACATGGGGCTTTACTACAGCTGAATGCAAAAGAAAGACCCCCATCAGATCAGGATCAGAGAGTCCTCAATAAATTTTAAATATTTCTGCAAAAAGAAGCTGCAGACAAAGTGTCTTATAAATCACAGTTCTCTTTCCTTTTCAGCAGGCATAATTGTAAGAAACAGTATTAAAGAAAGCTTGTATACTTTTTTTCCTTAAGCCTGGCAACCTAAAAGGAGAAATTTGTAGATTTAAATAATAAAGAAATTTACATTATCAATATGATCACCAGCCAAATGCAAACCATGCATGAGGTTCCTTTGGCTCTAGATTATGAGATATATGCTTTTACATGTAATTTTGTTAAATGTATAGAAATCTAACTTTGGTTTGTACGTGTTTTCATAATATGACCACTGCCGCAAATGGATTAACATTCTGAACAATTAGAATCAGAAACAACCAAAATAACACTGTTCTTTAATTTGTTCAGATTAAGGCTAGTACTCCTTAAACTATAAACATCTACTATAACAACACAATTTTTAAGTAAAAATGCTTGTCATACTTGGTTTAGAAAAACATTATACCATCTCAGAAATATTTAGTTGATTTTATCCAATTATAAAATACAAAAGCTTTTGCTGAAGAATCAATGTGTCAATCAAAAATGTGTTTTTGTGTATATGTGTATGGTCTGTGCATGACTACTTTATAGCCTCTTTTTAAAAGTTCCAATCTACTAGCTTTTCTAAACTTTATGTTTATCGTTCCATACCAACTTAAACTCTACAATGTCATTCCTCTGAATTATATTGGTTTCTGCTTACGGAGCAGCTGAATAGCACTTGAAGTATAAAGCTATGTAAACTCTACTTATAATTTTTCAGTTTACAATTTTTTCTCTATTTCTTGTAAACCTGACGAAGACATTTCTGCAAAGAGGTAAACTGTAGAATTTTTAACCACAGAGATTTAAATCTTGACAGGAGATATAGAGAGCAATTTTCTTATTAAATATAAATTATGGACGGTATTTAATACACCTCTTAGTAGACTGTGATTGTCAATACTACATTGTGTAGGGTTTCGTAAATTAATGTTTCATTAAGCTGCAACATTAAAACTGTTTATACAAGCAATGTAATCCAGTGGTTAGCGTGTAAGACTTTGCCACTGATCATGCTGGGAATTTTCTGTTCCATATTTTATTAACCACAGTTTTGTCATGTTGCCAACTCTGGATTATACAACCCTAATTGTAGCTATTGAAAATCACAGTTCATGAATCTGGTTTAGTTATTAATTATAGGTTCAACCTCAGGCAACACATTAAACTATAGTCTAAAACAGAAACAAAAGCTTCAGATCTTACCTGTGCAGTTGAGTTGGAAGAAGAGAGGGAAGGGAAAGGCTCACTGAGAATCATTCTTGAAATGGTAAAGAACATGGTTGAGAATACATTCAATCACAGCCAATGAATAGGCCTTACCAAACAGCTTTCTCTTAAGGTTTTACATTACTGGATACTTCACTGTAACCACAATGAATATTGCTCTCAAACAAAGAACAGAACCTACTTTAGAAAGTACACATCAGGCTGTACTTGTGGTATCTTTCACATTTGTTTCTAAGGGAGATTTGTCCACAGTACTGTAACTATTAACACTCTAAGATACTATTTACAGCAGCTTCTAAAAGAGAGTCAGTTTCTACAATGCTTTCACTGTGGTCTGGAATAAACTTCTCCAGGCAGTTTTCCTGCGGAGCAATATGTGAACAGTTAGGATACTCTAACTCTAGAGAGCTACTAGCAGCTGCCTCACTTTGTGGCTGCCTTTCAGTCTTTTTCAGTTCTAATATATTTTTGAATGTAGTTTCTAAACTCTTATTGACAAGCAAATCCTTTTGGGGTTTTCCAGAACCTTTCCAGTTGTCTTGTGGCAAATCCACATTCTTTGGAGAACTCCGAGGAGTTTTATCTTGCAGGGAATGATTACATGCTGTTTCTGAATGAGAATCAACTGTATTCCAACAGGTTTTATTATGCGTACCACGATCTGCATTTGATAAGATTTTAGATGAATGATCTTTAGAAGCTAAAGAATTTTCATTCAACTTGTCAAGACCTTTAAGAGCGATTTTTTGTTCAGAAGGAGCCGTATGTTGGCTTTCGGGAGAGCAGCTTTCGGAAGAGCATTTCTCAAATGTTAAAGCTTTTGCAAGATCTGCTTTTTTAACAGAAATGTTTTCTTGTGGTGGACTCACAATATTGTTAGGCACTACATGATGTTTGTTGCACATTAAAGACTCTGCTGTGCTTGACTTGTCTCTCATTTGGGTATTAGCAGTCTGGTTTGGAAAAGTTAATGATTTGCTAGTTTGATGATCACTTTCATGAAGCTGTGTGTCATCAGCACTCTTGTCAAACTGTGTGGATGAGCAACAAAAGTCCGCCAGAAAACCATCTGAAAATTGGAAGAAAAGTATTTTAATATTACACTGTTGTACAATAGCAAGACATAAGAAATATTCTTCAATGTTTTCAGACTTGGGATACCGATATTTTGCCCAAAGTGGAATTTTTGGGACCAACTTCTTTATTTTTTTTTTATCATGGATCTGTAGGACACAAATACTACGGTAAGCCCCATTTACATTAAGCCACAACCAAGACGTAAAAAATAAGTGATCTGCTAAATAAAATATACAATGAGTATGGTTTTAGGTTTTGGATTGTAGCTTAAGTGGAATTCTGGTTAGTTTAGTGTTCAGCGTGAATCACAATGAAAAGTGTTGCAACAGAATAACCTTTAAAAAGAAGTCAGAGTGGGAAGAAAAGACTTACGAAATCTGTTTGGTCTAGTGGTTAAGGCACCAGACTGTAAGCTGGAGACTATAACTTCTAGTCCTATTTTAGGCATGAAGCCAACTGCTGACTCTTTCTCAGTCCAACTTACCTCACAGGGTGGTTGTTATGGGGAAAATAGGAGGGGGAAGATGCATTGGATATGTTTGCTGTCTTGTGTTATTTATAAAAAAAATAAAGGTGGGATAAAAATAAATAAATAACATTAAGTTAAAATTACCTGACCTATTTATTATTGCTGGACTTATTAACTGTTGCTTCACTGAAATCTAACAAATGCCTTCTGTACCTACATGCACATTTTTATAAAATAAACTAATATTTAAGAATTTCAAAATATTCAAATTTCATGTTGAAATTTGTTCTCAGTCGCCTTCATTAATCTTTGTACCTTACAACATTTCTGTTCAGAATTAGCAGAATATTTTTCTAAGTATACAGGTAAGAAATATACTTGCAAACATAGTTCCTTTTAAAACAAATTACATCATATTTTATAAGTGAAAGTGATTTAAATATTGGCATTTTGCAAAACAAATTTTTGAATACATAAATGCAGATATATCAAAATCACATATTGTATCTGCATCCTTCCAAAAAACATATTGTTTGGGGAAGTGAAGAAGAGACAAACAAGTGGTGGGAGAGAGAAGAATTAAGATTAATAGCACAATAATATAGGCTACTGCATTACACTATTATTTAGTTATTAGGGTGATTAAGGATGGGTCCTTAATTATGGGTCTTAGCCACATATCCATCAAGAATTATACTGAGACTATGTTGTATTCAATTGGCAAGTAAATCAAAATGAAAAAGCAGTGAAATAAACAAAAGAAGTCTCATATCTAGAAGGAGTCTTAGTTTCTTACCAGGATCAACTATTGCAAGACGTTTATCCCGGGACAGAGATTGTCTTTCTTCCTGGTTAAACATCCTGTCAATCATTACCATTTCTGCTGAAGGATTTATCCTCTGGAAAAGAAAACAAGCAAACAAAATCAGCTACCATATTACAAACAAAAAATGTTATGTTCCTGTTTTCTAGCCTATTGTTGAAATTATATGGGAACCATTTTAATATCATATCAAATAAGTTGTATTGTGTTGTATTGTATTGTATTGTATTGTATACAATACAATACAGTACAGTACAATACAATACAATACAATACATAAAAACAGAACTCTGTTGGGATGCAGAAGAGCCTTCTCTGCTGCAGTGCTTGCCCTTTGGAACATTTTACCCTCTAAGGTAAGATCTTCCTCCACCTTCCTATCCTTCCACAAGAACCTAAAAACCTGTCTCTGTTTAATGGCCTAGGTCCAAATAGGAGTTAGCTCAATGCTAGAGGTGACTGCTGGATTGATGGCAGACTCCGACTCTTCCTCCCCCTCATTCTATGCTCTCTACCCATCCATCTTTTTTTTTATCATACAGTAGTATTTCTTTTTTTTTTTTTTTTTTTTTTTTTCCCAAAAAGTTTTTATTGGTCAAAAAAGGTTTATACAAATACATATCAGGAATGGTAAATTTTCATTTTTCTTATACAAAATAAGAATTTTACTCAAAATTTTAAACACATACAACAGCCATATGGCAAGCAGGTGATACGAAGTGGCTAAGTTTATCAATCTTACATACGCAATAAAGAAGGGTCAAGAATAATCAGAATATCATACAAAGGAGAATAAGGAAAACCAACACAATACCAAATATCATTGTCACTTCCTAGTTTTGGATCTCAGAACTCTGGGTTCAGCCTGACCCAACTCCAGGGCCGCAACAGCGGCAGCTGCCTCCGCCCCATGGTCTATAACCTCCCCTTCTTCAACTCCTGGGTCATCTAATTCCAGGAGGGCTTTGTGTTCCTCCACGTAGGCCGCAGCCTCCGCAATTGTACTAATTTTTTTCGTAATGCCCTCCCGGAAAATCATCAATCCCTCTGGCATCAGCCATCTGAAGCCTACTCCCTTCTGGTACAATTTGCTTGACAAAAAGTAATATTTCTTTCTCATTTCACGTACCTGTCTGGGAATCTGCCTCAGAATGGCTATCTCCCTGCCCCTATAAGTCAGTGCCCCACTCCTATGTTTTCTAAGAATTTCATCTCGTCTCTCTTCTCACAAATTTGACATGAACCTCTCTAGGAACTGCATGCGTGCGTGCATATTTTGAATTAACTCTATAAACTCGATCCACATCCCAATTCATAAAGTCAACACCTCTCCCAAGAAATTCTCCCAACAGTTTAGTCACAACATCTCTCAAGTCTTCTTGGTCCACTTCTTCCAGATTTTGAAACCTAAGGAAATAAGACATTTTATCCATCTGTAGTCCAAGCACAGCATTGCCTGTCGTCTCCTCTCTTTTCTGCACTGCCCGCATCTCACCCTCCAGACCTTCCACTTTCTGCTTGTTTTCTGCTGAGACTTGTTGAGTGTCCTTTAAATCCTTTTGGATAGTCACAATTTCTGCTCTTATTTCATCCAGTTTCTTGTCCATATTAGATAACTTTTCCAAAATTCTCTCCATTTCTCCAGCAGTTAGTCTCTGACCTTTGCCATTTAAAAAATTTTAAAATCCTCAGGCAAGCACAGTATCCTTGTAATTTCCTCCGGATCCACCAGGGGGCACTCACAGGAGCAACGAGTCCAGAGTACAGTTAGTCAACCAGGAAGCCGAAGGGAAGTGATGTCATCAAGATTCTCATAGTGAAGGCGGAAGCTGGACGCCACCATTGTTCCCCAGAGGGAGGGGGGGCCTCAAACCCTCCCTCCTAAATTTCTCCATCACCTCTTCTCTCCAGAGCTCCACAAAACCGTAATCTTGTTATTTTAAGTTCTCCTCTCTCCAAAGTGATTCGTGCTCCTTCCAGTCGCAGGGAGAGAAACCCCCGCACTCGGAGCACTCCACTCACATTGCCGATATCTCCTTCCTTCTCCCTTCCTCAATTCTTCTCCGTTCCCTGTTCGCCACCAGGCTGCTGCAATTATAAATCCAAAGCCCCGGTGTCACCGGGCACAGCGGCCCAGGCGACGACCAAAATAATGGCCGCGGCCTGAGGCCTCCGAACCCCTCCGAGCCTAGGACGCGCCAGCATCGGTCCCCCCAGTCCTGTATATCGGCTGGGAGACCCCTGGCGAGCCGTCCGTGCGGCAGGTGTCCTTTTCGGAACACCTGGCCCCTAAGGGCCTCGGAGGCGGCCGGATTCGGACACTGGAGGCAGGAGAGGCACCTCCAGATGTCCGTTGCCGCCGGATACCGGAAGTCGTCTCCAGTAGTATTTCTCATTATGGTCTCTTTCGTTGTTTATTTTAGTGTTCTATTATCTTACTTCTGTTCTATTCATTTTTTTAATTTCTTCCCTTTTATTGTTGTTAAGTTGCCTAGAGTAACCCGGCGGCGAGACAGTAGACATATAAATGTAACAAATAAATAGCATAACAGTTCCAGTGACTGTTGCACCCAGTGCTCCTCCAATGGTCCCAGGATTGCCTTTCAGACACTTGGCAACTGGCTCGCATTTACAATCAGCTGCAGCGTCCCACAGTCAATTTCCAGGAAAATGGATTTTCTGAACAGCCACATGGTTCACTTAACAATCACGTGAGTTTTTAACCATCATGGTGATTTGCTTTACAACCATCATAAAAATGGTCATAAAATCATGTAGTGATCCACTTAACAACTGCAGTGACTTACGACCAAAGGAGGGAGCAAGGAAATGTGGCAATGGTCAGAGGATGTGCAAGAGCACAATACAAATTGGGAAGGGTGCAAGCAGCCAACGTGGAAAGACTTCAGAGGGGCTGGGGACGATGCACGGGTGGGCGAGACTTTCCCAACTGACTTTCCAGGGAAGCCACCAGGGAAGGTTGCAAATGGGAATCATGTGATTGAATGAGGTTGCCACTGTTTGTAGGGTGAACTGGTTGCCAAGTTTCCTGACTGCGCTAGCATGACGGCAGGAGTGCTGAGTCTGCTGGAACTCCGAGGATTAGTCATAATCACCATTCATTCAACACTACTGTAACTTTGAACAGTTGCTGAACAAATGGCTGTAGGTCAAGGACTAACTGTAGTTCAACATGGTTAACTGTAGCAAATGAGGACTATGTTCTACAACTAAGAATTTCACACCTTTGTAGTAACCTCAATTAAAAACTGGGTCCCCATGCTGCTTACAAATGAAAGACACTTTGAAGCTATCTTATATCTTGGAAATTAATCAACTTTGCTTCCCTCGACCTATTATATTTACATGTCAGTATTAATCATATGGTTAATGTTACAACCACGGTAGTTTGACCTGAAAAAACATATATAATTATTTTTCATTTGTCTTACCATTGCATCTTCCAAAAGAAGACATCTGTATTTATTTAGCATTGACTGTGTTCTTTTCAGAAGCTGTGTTGCTGCAGATTCAAATTCATTATCCACTGAAAAGGCAATAAAATATATTTAGATAGTAATTTTAAACCCTAAAATATTTATAATAAACCTTTTCTTCCATTTTCCATTATATGTATAACATATAACTTATAAGCACCCCATCACCACCACCACTATACATACACACATCTTTTTAAAAATAGTAGAAAGGGAAAAATACCTTTCCTTAAATCCTCTTCAGTTGGCGGTGATCCCTGGCACACATGATATGAAAGAAGTCTCTGGACTGCATCCCTTAAAGATCTGAACTGACTTTTGTCAGGAGTTACAGCCTGTGCCTGGTCCTTCTGTAATTGTTGTAGAATGCTAGTGGAAAGAAGGTAGCCATCAGTCAGTTTACAATGACATCTGGAAGAATTTTGGAAAATTTGTGAACGGCAAAATTTTTAAAAAGCTAAAATGTATAATTGAAAGGAAAATAACTTACAAGGCTCCTTTGGTTAATTGTTTAGCAGCAGGTCTCTTTTGTCCTACTATATGACCATCCACCTAAGTCCAAAATACATTTCTGTTACATTAGGATAAACTTTTATTAAAAGAAACTATATCTTGTAGTTGTAAATGTTTTGTACATCTAAAAATGTTGTAAAAAATCTACTGAACTACTTTCTTTTATAAACTTCATTAATATGAATTTGAACTTTTTATGTGTCACGTATAAAAATAAATAAAATGGTTTATATGTTATTGAAGATAGCAATTACAATCTTAGACACATTTGCCTTTTTAAATTTTTCAAAAATAATCCTGCTTATCCAATAGGATATGCCTGTAAAATCAAGCATGAAATCAGGGTGTTCTTTTTATAGTGTGATCCAAGGATTACTAAAATATTTAAAATATTTACAGTCCTAAGATGGCGCCGACGAAGGCTGCCTCGGTGAAATGCTCTCTAATTGTTTCTTTATTTCTAATTGTTCTCTGTGACTCACTACGGATTTCCTACTCACGAGACCATCTGCTAAAAATCAAGGAACATTTCTTTAAGGAGCAGCTTTCTTTAATCTCACCCCCGCCTGTCTTTACAAACACGGAGGAGATTCTAACACAGGAGGAGGCAATTCCCACGGAGCCATGGATTACTAAAAAAACCAAACGACGGAAACGAGGTAAAAGATCTGGGATCTTAATCAAGCTAAGAACTCGCACTAAAACTCCTCTGCCTTCAATTTTCCTAACAAATATACGCTCACTTGCAAATAAGATGGATGAAATACTCCTCTTAAACAAATACTATTCTGATTTTCGCAATTCAGCAGTCCTATGCTTCTCTGAAACCTGGTTAAATGAATCAATTGAAAATAGCAGCCTGAACATTCCAGGATTTCAAATTGAACGATCAGACAGGATTCCAGAAACATCTGGTAAAAAGAAAGGAGGAGGCTTATGCCTATATATTAATTCAACCTGGTGTCAAGATTTTAACATAATTTACAAATTCTGTGACAACAATTTAGAGACTCTAATTATCAACTGCAAACCTTACTATTCGCCTCGTGAATTTTCCTCATTTCTTCTAATTGCTGTTTATGTCCCACCACAAGCCTGTGTAAACAAGGCATTACGAACTCTAGCTGACCAAATCATGGAGGCTGAAGCCAAACACCCTGATTCACTGGCCATTGTTTTGGGAGATCTAAACAAGGCAAACTTAAGGAAAGAACTACCAAAATACTTTCAGCATGTCAATTGTCCCACCAGAGGCAAGAATACTCTAGACCACTGCTACACAACACTAAAAGATGCCTATCGGTCTTTACCACGTGCAGCTGTAGGACACTCTGATCATTGCATGATTCACCTTGTACCTGCTTACAGGCAAAGACTTAAAGCCATAAAACCAATAATTAAATCAGTGAAAACCTGGACGGAGGAATCAGAATTAAAGCTACAGGCATGTTTTGACTGCACTGATTGGAATATTTTTAAAGATACCTCTGCAGACCTGGATGAACTCACAGATACTGTAACATCATATGTCAGCTTCTGTGAAGACCTATGTGTACCTACAAGGAACTTGCGAATACACAGTAATAACAAACCTTGGTTTACACCTAAACTTAAGCAGCTACGACATTCCAAGAGAAGCCTACAGAAAAGGTGATAAAATGCTGTACAATCAGGCCAGAAATGCACTAACAAGGGAGATAAGAGCAGCAAAAGAGCCTACTCTGAAAAGCTAAAGAATCAATTTTCAGCAAATGAACCAGCAAACATGTGGAAAACTCTTAAAAATATCACCGGCTATGGCAAACCTCCTTCCCAGGCTGAAGGTAATCAACAACTGGCAGATGACCTGAATGAGTTTTACTGCAGGTTTGAAAGGAAACTACAGCCACCTATCTCCACAACCCCATCTCAGACACACCAACAACAGCCAAGCCTCCTACAACTGACCCCATTTCATTGGGTTCACAACCCCTAGTGATCACAGAAAAGGAAGTGCAGCACCTATTTCACAGACAAAAGCCAGGAATAGCTCCAGGCCCAGACAAGATAACTCCTTCTTGCTTAAAAGTCTGTGCTGACCAATTGGCCCCATCTTCACCCATATTTTCAATAAATCACTAGAGATGTGCTATGTTCCTTCTTGCTTCAAACGCTCTACCATCATCCCAGTGCCAAGAAGCCCACCATCAAGGAACTGAATGACTACAGACCAGTTGCTCTAACATCTGTAGTCATGAAAACCTTTGAAAGGCTAGTGCTTTCCTACCTGAAAACCATCACGAATCCGCTCTTAGACCCCTTGCAATTTGCATACCGAGCAAATAGATCAACAGATGATGCTGTTAATATGGCTCTGCACTACATCCTACAACATCTTGAGTCTCCAAAGACCTATGCAAGGGTCCTTTTGTAGACTTTAGTTCAGCATTCAATACCATCATTCCAGACATTCTTCTAACTAAGCTAAACCAGCTACAGGTACCGGAACAGACTTGTAAGTGGATCACAAGCTTCCTAACAAACAGGAAGCAGCAGGTGAAGCTAAGCAAGATCACATCAAATACCTGTACAATTAGCACAGGGCCCCCAAGGCTGTGTGCTCTCCCACTTCTCTTCTCTCTGTATACCAATGACTGCATCTCCAATGATCCATTTGTTAAGCTACTGAAGTTCGCAGATGACACAACAGTGATTGGTCTCATTCGAGACAATGACGAATCCATATAGACGAGAGGTCGAACGACTAGCCTTGTGGTGCAACCAAAACAATCTGGAACTGAACACACTCAAAACCGTAGAAATGGTGGTAGACTTTAGGAAAACCCTTCCATACTTCCACCTCTCACAATACTTGACAACACAGTATCAACAGTAGAAACCTTCAAATTTCTGGGTTCTATCATATCGCAAGATCTCAAATGGACAGCTAACATCAAAACATCATTAAAAAGGACAACAAAGAATGTTCTTTCTGCGCCAACTCAGTAAGCTCAAACTGCCCAAGGAGCTGCTGATCCAATTCTACAGAGGAATTATTGAGTCTGTCATTTGCACCTCTATAACTGTCTGGTTCGGTTCTGCAACCCAACAAGAAAAACACAGACTTCAGAGGATAATTAGAACTGCAGAAAAATAATTGCTACCAACTTGCCTTCCATTGAGGACCTGTATACTGCACGAATCAAGAAGAGGGCCGTGAAAATATTTGCAGATCCCTCGCATCCTGGACATAAACTGTTTCAACTCCTACCCTCATAGAGCACTGCACACCAGAACAACTAGACACAAGAACAGTTTTTTCCCGAAGGCCATCACTCTGCTAAACAAATAATTCCCTCAACACTGTCAGACTATTTACTGAATCTGCACTACTATTAATCGTTTCATAGTTCCCATCACCAATCTCTTTCCACTTATGACTGTATGACTATAACTTGTTGCTGGCAATCCTTATGATTTATATTGATATATTGATCATCAATTGTGTTGTAAATGTTGTACCTTGATGAACGTATCTTTTCTTTTATGTACACTGAGAGCATATGCACCAAGACAAATTCCTTGTGTGTCCAATCACACTTGGCCAATAAAATTCTATTCTATTCTATTCTATTCTAAAATTTATAATGGCAAATGCCACCAAATATCTAAATTATTGTTTAGTTTCATACAATTTCTCTAAATAGATTTTCCAATACACTATCATAGATTTCCTCACAAATTTCCCTTTTCCAGATTATTGAATTCAACCAAATGACAGCAAATATGCTAATACAGTATTCCATGACACAATCTTTTATTGTTCCTTTAAGAAAGATTATGCCAATAAACAACCTCTTTCATTTTTTATAAACATAAAGCACAAAGTAAGTTCTGTTGATAAACAAATAAATGGTAAGCTGTTTGAAATAGTCAGGATTATGTATTACGGTACTATTTAGTTTCATATAATATTTAAAGTGATTGAGATACATTGATAAGAGATTTACAAATGTATTACTACAGATTTCTTCACAAATCTCCCTTCTCAAAATTATTTTAAGTGGCAAAATGGGAAATTATTTACAGAAGAAAAGCAGGTGATTTCCCCCCTCCCTACCTGCACATTTGTTTGACCAAGCGATGACCCTGCTGTTTTTTCCTGGTGTGGTAACACTGTTCCTATAGGCTGTTGTATGATTTTGGCTCCAGCATCTTGTCCTGTAAATATATTCACTGTGAAGATTCTTGACATTACACAAAGCAAACACATTTGAATCTTCCACCTAAATATACACCACTAAAAGATATTAAATACATTTGTCACCAGGAATGTGTTTATGTTACTATTCTAGACTAGCGGTCCCCAAACTTTCTGGCTTGGTGGTCCAGCATGGGGATGAGGAAATGGTTCTATAAAATACAATTAGTCCTTGACTTACGACCACAACTAAGCCCAGTATTTTAGTTGTAAGTTGTTGTCTTGTCTCTCTTCCCACCATTCTTGAGAAGATTGGCCTCTCTTGCCCCATCCCTCCAGGAACTCTGCTGTAGGCCAGAATGCCTCAGCCATCTAGCAGCAGGAGAGTACAGAAAAAGAGGCAGAAGGGGAGGTGGAGTTAAGAGAATAATCCATCTGGAGTTGTTAAATTGCCACAAGCAATTCAAATCCAACCCCCCTCGCCCCCCCCCATTCTGTTAACTCTTATCCAGCACTAATTTAGTAGTGACCATTAGTTGACTAGATTCTTGTGAATAGACTTGAGCGGTAAATATTGTGAACTACTACTTAACATATGACTCTGATCCTTTGTACCTGACAGAAAGCTAGGATTGTAGTCATTGAGCAGGCAGCCTATAGGTGTCTCCTTTAATGACACAATGATTTATGACCTAACTCCCAGACTCAGTTGTAAGTCAAGGACTACCTGTATAATAGTTATAATTCTATATATAGTTATTTAATGTAGACCTATATAATTATATATAAAAAGACCTATTATATATTATACATAATTTATGTGTATGTGTGTTCATTTACAATTCACTTATATAGCTATAGTATTTTTAACCTATATTTTGTATGCCATCCCACATTTCATTGTATTTATCCATACAAAATTTATATCTATATGCAATAATTTACATCTATATGAAATAAGCAAGCAAGCAATTCACTGAATAAATAGGGCCATAGATTTATCCTTCAAATGTTGCAATATGATGAATCTCTTTCCCTTCAAAACTAGGAGCAGGTTACAACTATCTTGTGGAGCTTATAATAAGGAATGGGCAAAACATTCCATGCATAGAACAACCACTTTGGGATGGTCCATCCCCAGAACAAAGTACATCATTCATTTCTGGACATGAACTCCTAACATGGGGATTGACTTTCTCTTGGAATGTTTTACCAATAAAGGAGAATATTTGGAGCTCAGGGTTGAAATGATGGGTTCTTGGTGCTCTCTGAGCTTGCTCAGTTCTAAATCAAATCCTTTGTATATTTAATAGTGGCAAGTTCTAACACTGTGTTCACATATCAAATAGCTGGTATTTTATAAAATATTGCCATATGTTTATAAAGTTACTGAATCACTGATACTAGCCAAAGAAACTTGACAAATGCACTTTTAGATTTTAATTTATAATTAAATATAAAATAAAAATATAATTATAATTTAATTTATATCTTTCTATTGTATATCAATAGTACACATACTAATATCTACTTACAATCCAAATTTTTCAACTAATATGTAAGATCACATTAGAATGAAGTAATTCATTCATGAGAGATTAGAAAGAAATTAAAATCTAATAAACTAGATTACCTAAAAGATTTGTTGACTGTGGTTGTCTCAAGTTGTCCTGTGATTTTGATGATGCAACTGAAGATGCCAGGTTGGTTGCTTTTTTTTGAATCTGCAAAGATACAACATAGTCATGTCACACATATAATTAAAAAAATAAATATTTAAAAAGAAATAGTCCACATAAAAAATACGAAGTAGCTGAGTTCCACATCATTTACCTAGTTTTAACCAGAGTTATTGGATGTACCACAATAGCTTCATTTAGG
The DNA here is from genome assembly GCF_028640845.1 of Ahaetulla prasina. NCBI lineage: Eukaryota > Metazoa > Chordata > Lepidosauria > Squamata > Colubridae > Ahaetulla > Ahaetulla prasina. The sequence continues at coordinate 54,633,784 of NC_080539.1, forward strand.
CATTATACTAAACCATAAACCAGGAACACTTAACATATGTCTCATAGTGAGAGATGTATAGCCAATAATGTAGTTACATCACTGGGGATGGGACTGGGGTAAGGTAAAAATGTTTTCAGACTTTTTTGGAAGGGCTTCAAATCATTGTGTGTGATTAATTTTGAATGCTAGACTTCCAAAGTATTTCAGATGTAATTAGAATTAAGGCTATTGATTCAGGTATTAGTTAACTGAAGACTGACACCTTCATTCATAGAATTGAACTGATATTCAACTTACATCCTAAATAGAACTGAATGATATTCAACTTACATCCTAAATCTTTATAACTGAATTGGAGCAAAGTATGGATCAAATCCTTATTTCTCATCTATCATATTTTATATGTTTTATTCATTCTCCATATACAAATTACTACAAATGACATTTAATTGTTAGCTTCAGTAGTTAGTTCAGCTATCAGAGTTTATGACTAAGCTATTACTTAGCATAATGAAAGCAAGCCACAGTAAGCCTGGAATCATCTACCCCCTCTATAACTTCTTTATTGAGTATGTGAGAGTAAATTGGAAATATCCATTTAAATTCAATTTTAACTTAAAATATTATTATGCTGAAATCCCAAACTGTGGTTAATCTTGCCTTTGATTAATGAGAATAAAGCAGTTCATAAACTGTAATTTCATTCTTATCACATGAAGTTCAGTTTTACATGAAAACAAAACTAAGCCAGTAATGAACCTTATTTCTATGAAACCACATTTTAATTAAAATAATAATTCCATGTAAATTGGGGGGGGGGAGTTGGTATTATCGTGTCAATAAAACAGCAGTTATTTCAAAATACTGCTTAATATTTAGAAGCACAGGCTGCATGATCATACCCAATTCTGCATCATTAAAGAAACTAAATTTATGGAATATTTTTGATCTTGTGAATCATACCTGTCCAAATGAAAATGGTGGCTGGGTTATTGATGTGTGACTAAAAGTGCTGACAGGTTTTGATGAAGAAACTGGAAGTCGATGTGATACACTGACTGACAATTGAGTTCTATTTTGCTGTGTAAGTTGATCTCCAGCAAAGCTTCCACTTGAAGCTACAGACTGAACTGATGAGCCAATGTTTGGATGTACCGTAGCAGAGGAACTCACAACAGTAAAACGATTACTTGAAGATATATTCGAACCAGTTGCCTGTCCAGGAGATGCTGCTGAAAATCCTGTTCTGCCTTGAGAAAGGTTTCCTTGGTTTGGAGATAAATGTAATACGGCGGAAGAGGATTGTTGTAATGGAATCTGACCACCAACAATTTGAGAAGTTCCATGGTTGACTATAACTTGGTTTCCAGAAGGAGCAAATGTCTGACCAGAAACTAACTGTACAGCATTCTGATTATTCAGCATTTGTCCTGAATATGCTTGGTTACTTCTGAGCATATTCGTAGAGTTTCTATTTAACATAATATGCTCAGTGGATACTTGGCTGGGAACAAGTTGTGAAGACTGATTCTGAAGCAGCTGTCCATTTACAGTCTGGACATGATGAACTGGACTAGGATTTACAGACAGACTTGTGGGTATAAGAAACTGATTCTGAGACGTGTGAGGTTGTCCCATTGGAGAATGGATAACAATGCTACCACTGGCATTACTTACTGTTTGGGGAGTAACTGGTTTTCTTGAATTTTGTTGACTAACAATATTAACAGACATATGTGGACCAACTACTGAATTCTGAGGGGAATTTGATGAAGCAAAGGGAATCCCTTGTTGTACATGATGCTGCTGTATTCCTAAACTATTTACATTGTAAGTGGCTTGCTGTCCCATCTGAATTGGTTTGGGTTGAATATTGATGGGAATTTTGTTAGAATTTGGAGCAAGACCCCTCTGTATAATAATGTTGTGTACAGGCAAAGATGCCTGAAAATTTGTACTATTAAATGGAACAGTTACAGGTTGTGCTACTGGGCTTGAATTTGAATTGCCAAACAATGAGTTGCCATTAGGAGTTTGTCTATGAACCAAAAGTCCACCACTCATATTTGCAGGTGCTTGTTGTCCGCCACCCTTCAATATAATATGAGATCCTTCAAGATTATTTATGGCCATCATAGAAGGTTGATTACTAAATGAACCAATTAGTTGTATTTGTCCAGAATTACCAATCTGACTGTTTGACAAATGCTGACTGGGAACACTGATCCCCACATGTTGCATAAAGCCATGTTGCACACCAACTGTATTGCTTGTAAAAGATGCTCCAACTGGTGGCTGTACTACTTGAGTAACTCCAATAGGTTGCAGCGTTTGACCTGAGTAATTAGAAACATTAGAAGCCTGAGTAAAAGATGCTGATGAGGAAGGATGAAGCTGTGTTTGTGCAAACTGTTGATTGGAGCCTATGTTGGCATCCAAATAAGCCTCTTCTGCCAAAGTCTGCTCAGTAATATTAGCTTCTTGCAAAGATTTCTGGAGGATATCAAAAGGCTGATCTTCACTAAGATCAGGCAATGGAGATGATTCAAGTTCATCATCAAGAAACTGAAGAGTACTTGGCAACTGTAGTCCATCATTAGACCCTTCTCCAAGCTGACCACCAACACCTTTGATTGATGACTTAGGGTCAGAGCTCTGAAAGGAAAAAGAATACAATAAAATTTCTTCAATCTTTTTTTAAAAGTGCTCAATGTATAGCATAGTTCACTATAATGTATAGCACAGTTCACTATAATTATTTTCCTTTTCTCAGGTTTATTATTAGAACAAGAAACATTACTGTTGTGCAACACTGTGAAATAATCCTAACATTTTTTCACCAAGGTTTTCAGACAGCATTGATGGTATGCTGGGTGATACCTCTGTGGGTATCATTTAATTCCCACAGCAGTCCTGTGAAGGATTAGTTAGAAGTAGCCTGAGACTTCTGAATCCACAAACAAGAAACTCTAATGCAAATCCAACAAGTCTGCTTTTAATTACCCCATTTCACAACAGGATAAAGATACTAGTATGCAAAACGTATAAACTGATGGCAAGAGCTTAATGTAAATGAGTGGAACATTCTCTTCTTTCTTAACCCTCTATTCGATCATTTGAATGTTGCAGCACATTTACAACTACAGTTTGTAGTTATTTAAGGCACTGGCAGCATATTATCTACTTTATATGAACATTAAAAAGCAACTTTTTCTTTAAAGAAAAATGTAAAGTTGATTAGGGAGCAAGTCAGATCAGACTGAAATAGTGTAGAGCTGATCAAACTATTCCCAGAAGTCCAGGTCTAAAACATCCTAATAATATGCACACTATGAATACTATATATATGTATATATATCAGCAGTAACAAAGACACTCTATAATGTTAAACTTTTATCTAATAGCAAATCTACCATGACATTAAACATTAGGTCTTTGCCATGTCATGAAATCACACTTTGGATCTGAAGGAAATAACTACTCCAGAGTACGTACAGGAATTTTATGGCAACTCCTTAAAGCAGCTTGGTCTTCTCCAAGGACCACTCAGCTGCCCTCTGCAACTGCAGCATAAGCTCTGGAAAATATATGTTTTGTTTAGGTGCTATGTGGGTGCCTAAATGCAGTCTGAAACACCTTTGAAGTGTAAAAGCACTTTACAGCCCTGCTACACATCATTTCAACCTGTACTATTTAGCTAGCATGTCCAGAGATTAGAAGGTCACCACAATCTTTATTCTTTGTTAGAATCTGCTATGTCTGAATTACAAAACTAGAAGTGATAAAGAAAAAAACAATATATTATGAGTTCAACTGAGTTACAAATCCTGCTATTACAGATCAGGGTATATTAACAGGTAATTAGGGTATATTAAAAGGTAATTCTGGCTCACTTCTATCTGTCTCATAATTCTTTCTAATAGACAGAGAGGAAGTAGCTGAAATTTTAGTAACACATTTACCACTTTTCTTGGTAAAATTTTCTTGTACTGTAGCTTGCTCTAACTAGATAACCTGCTCAGTTTCTGAATTCCAACCATTTGCATATGGGCTGAATAGAATTCACAAAACTAAATACTTTGGGAAAGGAATAGCTTCCAAACGCAATTCATTTCAGGTGTACAAATATTGTGAAATCAAAATCTATACATTAATATCACTAATATACTACTAATAAAAATAGTAGTATATATACGGACAACATAGGTATTTGATCTTATAAGATAATCAGTTACTATTTTTATTCCATTCAATTACATATAATATAAATAAAGCAAATAACATTGTATATATTTTTTTCTTTATACTTACACTGGTATTGGCAAAAATGGAATTTGAGTTGGCTGCAGAATATCCTATGTTACTCAAGTCTTCGCTGTTCTGTGACAACACAAATAAATAGTCTTAAACTGAGAGCAATACATTTAGAGTACAACTTTCCTCATTATATAATAAGAGTCTGACCCTTAAGTGCTAAAATCCAACATTAAATTTTTCCTCCCATTACCTTTCCATCAACAATTGTGGTTATTCTTTCCAACTTCAGGAAACTATTGTAGCCTCAGAAAGATTCAAAGAGAGTTCTCTGCCACATAAACTTGAAAAGTACTAAAATGTAGACTACCTCTTTTACATCACCATTCATTGGGCGCATAAGATTTCTTTTAAATGGAAAAATGCAGAACTGCAAACCCCACATTTCTAGTTTGCTGTGATAATCCTTGCATGTCATTGAATTGGCTTTAAGATTCTGTGGGCACACTTCTAGCAATCCTGAAAAATGGTTAACAAAATTAAATGTATAATAAGATAACATAAATAAATAACTTACAGATTTACTACCCCCTCCGTGTAGAAAGTAATTCAGTGCCTGGGGATCTCTAAAATATATATAAACAAAAAAAGTGAGATGGGTCATTTTATACATTAAAGCATTTTAAAATATAAAATTTGCTAAAATTTAAATTGTTTCAATAGGTAGCAGTACATGGTATTTATCCTATAGACTTGGAAGGCTAGCAGTTTTGGACCAGGTTAACATTTGGATGCTACCAAGGAATAACAGGCTTGTAAGCTAAACTGGGAAATCAAGTAACATCCCAGAAAACTTTCATATTGTTACCACCACCATCATCCCCAAAATGCATGGTTGTTGATTTTATAACCACCCAGAGATGAAGGTGACCTGAGGACATATTTATATTTGAGAAATAAATTGGCTTATAAACAGAAACTATTTGCTTACATTTATCTTTTTCATCTCTTGGTTTATGTTGATATTTCATACGACCAAGAGAATTTTTATACAGTATTTGTATAAATAATACAGCAAATAATATAGTAGTATATAGTACTGTATATAGTGCTGTAGTATACAGCAAATATAATCAGTAGTAAAAACTACTATCTTATATGGTGAATTTTTTCAAGTGAATTTTTTACCCAAATATATTTCATTGGTTGCCAGTATTCTATAAATGAAATCTGCTAGAGCAAAAAAGTTACAACCTCCAAATCATTAACCAAATTCAGGTGACTATCTATTGCCTGCTAGATACTCAAAAAGAAGATTGATTCACTAGGTGGCTATTATTTAAACTCACATGCAAACAATTTGAGGAGATTGTCAACGTATTTCCTTGTATTTGTTTTTCTGTTCCATGAAATTCTGCATGACGTAAACAATTCCCAACAATCTTCTATCCAATATCTGCATAATTTTTTATAAAGCTATTATATTATACTTTAAATCATGCCCTAAGTTTAAAAGAACTTAGATTTCACTTTTTCTTTTTATATTTAAAACAGATGAAAATAAAAAAACTGGGATGCAAATATGTAAATATATATGAAAATATTTTCCAATATGAAAGTGACTTTTCTTAAATAATATTAAATTAGAAGAAGGGCTTGTTTTGCATTGTTTGTTTTACATGATCTAAGAATAGAAACAAATGAATGGGTGGCAATATATACAAATGCAGATTTTGCTGATAAAAATCATAGAAGCCTGAAAAATTAGTTGTTACTTGAAGAGCTTCCCTAGTAAATGTTTATGTTTAATGTCTAAACAGGATTGACTCATTCTATTTTCCTATGCTATCAGTTCCCTTGCCTTCTCTCTATACAGTTTTGTTCCGTGCCTTTTCTGCTGTAGCTATCTTTTTTATATTTTTACTGTCTTCTTTCCTTTTTTTCTCCTCCTTTTTCTCTTTTTTGGTTATTTGTGCATATCAGAGTAGTCTGTGAACTTATTCCTGACTTTTTGAAAAGTAATTTCTTATAGTTATTCATAAAAACATTCATGTGTGCATATACAAGCAAGTTGTACGCACATCTTTATGGGGGTGCAAGAAATTTCCAGGATTTTCAGTGAAGTTGGCAAACCTAGCTTCGACAGACAGCACGAGATGTTTACCTCTGTGTATTTTCTTTTTCTACTTTTCTTTTGATGGATGGGTTTGATCTTAAATTTAGGGTTATCTTTTATGGAAATTGAATAATTTTGATTAAATATGATTTACGTATGCATTATTGATGATAGATTATGATTTCATATGTAAATTATAAATAACTCGAGCCACTTCAGGAAATTAAAATTGAAAAAGTTGAAAATCTGTGAGGAAATAAAAATAAACAACTGATACAAATTTTATTTCCTTTTCATCATATGTGAGAGAAAGAACACTGGTCTGCAGAAAGAACACTGGTCTTATAATAAAATGAGCTCTTTTCACCAGTTCTGCTTCTGCAGCTTAATGTGCCCCTAAAAAACTATTTTAAAAACTCGTCTGGAGCGGTGAAGAATGGCAAGAAGAACTAGAAGCTACAGGAAATAAAGGGAAATTTTAAAAAATCAACCATTCCTAATTCCTTTTGAAAATTTTAAAATTAGATTCCTGGGGGGGAAATCATTTATTTATTGTGAAATAAAATTATGCTTCAGAGGATAAAGTTTTAGCTGAAGTTGCTTATCAAACTTGCTTTTCTTTTCAAATGAATTCTGAATATTTTTCAAGGACATATGTCTAAAATAAAATCTTACCCAATAAGATCAAAGAGACAGGCTTCATCATCATCATCATCCATGACAACTAAGAAGAAAATAAAGTATTCATATTGTATCATAAAACACACTTCAAATTATCTTTTTATGAAAGACTGTTTTATGTAAGAAATTACAAAATATATTTACCATGAAAGTGCTTTTACCATGTCAATTTATTGTACTGGAAAGTGACTAGGTAGTAGGCTACATCCAGTAATATGGAATCTAATTTTCCTTATTAAGAGTTACTCTTGCCCTCCTCCATACCTCTGAAGAACTATTTAGATATTTTCAAAAAATCCTCCCAATCCCTCAGATATTTAAGGTGTGCTGATGAATGCAATGAGTTAGAATTAGAATACAGCCTACTTGTACCACTAATCTGCATCTGTAATACACGCTAGGTATAGGTATATTTCTGGACCGCAGCCTAAAAACAGAAATGAAGACCCAAATACCAATTTGTATTGGTACTATGTTTCAGTTTTTCTTCCCCAAAGTATTGTCATGGAAAAAAGTCAAAATATAATGTGGCTACCATCCCCAAAATATTTACCTGTTTGTCTTGTATCGAGTCAGTGTGGACCTAAATTGAATGATTTTCCACACATTGATCTTTTTGTGTGTGTTCCATTTGTTTGTTTAGCCTGTGAATGGTTTGTTTTTACTGCATTTTAATTAATTTACAACTTTATACTGTTAATTGATTTTTGTCACACACAATATTATAAATAATGCAGTGTTGGGTGTATGTAAGTATTTCCAGTTTTACAAGATGAATTGTTTGTGCTATTTGGTCCACCAGATAGGTTTATTAGATGGCTCACAACAAATAATTCCCAAATCTTATTCTTCTAACTCAAGAGATTTGCTAAATTCAGATGTATTACATTATTTCCTAACGTATTTTTCTATTTCATCCAAATGAATTAACAGTACTTTCTGCTGATTCATGCGCATTGTGCCATATGTCCATGACTGATCCTAAATCACCTGAAGTGCATCCAGATGCTTTGTTCAGAGAATTCTACAACTGTCTCCTACTTGCATGCTAACATGTATCTTCCAATCAAGAATCTTATAGCTTCAACTTTGATCACTGCTGCTATTTTTTTTCTGATGAAATCTTTCCAATAGATAGGAATTATGGAGTATAAGAGTAGACAGTGACAAGGTGGAGCATGTCTTTTAAAGATACAAAAGCTCTCTGAGTTAGACATATCAACATGTGGTTCAGAGACTATGATTTTCAAAAATATCCTCTGTGAAGCTGAAATCTTATATTTCAGATTCTCTTTATATGCTTTTAGATATTGTGATATATTATGGATATAAGCAGGTAGAGAACTTAACCAATAAAACATTTCATCTTCATATCTCATGTACTGACTTTATTACCTAAAGTGCTCTTAAAGGCATAGGAAAGCCAGAGCAAAGAGATATCTAATCTACCTTCCTGCACAGAAACTCAATTATCTCATGTGCCTGGATTTTGTAACAATTAGGATTTTGTTCTGGAATATAATGGCTGCATAACACATAAATGATTTAAGGAAGAACTGCACCTCATAGTTTTAATTAGTCGTTTTCCTGCCATCACCTTTGCAAGGCAAAGTAAAATGCTGCAAAAGAACACAGTGTAAATGTAACTTGTTCCTTCTGTTCTATCCACCCCATTCCATATTTTTTTTTATTTATTCTATCTTTTTTCATATACAACTCAAGGTGGCAAACATCCCAATACTCCTTCCTTCTTCTACTTTTCCCTCAACAACTCTGAGGGGGCTAAGAGAAAGTAACTGGTTTTTCATTCCTAAAGCAAGACTAGAACTCCGTTTCTAGGTCAGCAACTTAACCACTACACCAAACTGGCTTTTTCTTTCTTTCCTCAAATTTATTTTATCTCTGTAGGTTTTTTTATAAAACCTACAGATAAAATAAATTAGGGATGTTTAATCTGATTGACTGTATTCTCTATATAGTCACATTTTATTTGAAACCATGAAATTGTTTCTTTAGCATATTGTAAACTCAACCAAATTTTATTAAAGGAAACTGGTTTTTAAAAAACCATAGCTTAGTAGAATCCAATCTTTTTCTAGACAATAATTCCATACCTCTATATTTATATGCCAAATTATTTTTTGAAGTACAAGACTGTTACTATATTCTATGTTACTTACAGCAGTTTGAAATTGTTTTCATATATTCATTGTTTTGATAAAATGTTAAACCAATGGGCATTGCATTCGATTCAGAATCCCAATAGCTTACTGCATAGTAATATTTCAAGGATAAATTAGTATTATTACAAACATGTCTATAATTTGTCTTTCCTTTGTTATGAAGAATATGTGTAAGTTTTATTAATATGTATATTTTCAAGCATTGCTTAAATATAAAATAAAGTATCAAATATTACTATTTTCTTATTTGGCTAGATAAATGGAAGGAGACATGAACATAAATGACACAACAAACGTCTATGGAGTAAGAATGTGTGATTCTCTATATACACCAAGTTTGTGTTCCTTTAATCAAATGAAAGGTACAGAAACCACTCCCTAATCAGATTTCCACTTATTGGATTGTTCATATACTATAATACAATGTTTTTTGCCCCTCAGAAGTTGCAGAATGTCCATGTATAATCGGTCCTACTACATATTAAATGTGTTTCTATATGTTTTGGTAATTTCCACTGGAATGCAGGAAATTGGAAACATATTGTTTCCTTTTACACATTAATTTTAATCCTGATAATTTATTTGTGAGAAGTTGTCAAGTTATTCATTAGTTTGCATTTATACTTCTGGTCTCTCAAACAGTGTGGCAGTGTATCTATAGCTTCTCTAGATTGTGGGCTTAAAGCTAGATCGGCCTTATGTTTCCCAGTATATTCCTACAAAGATTGTCCAGCTCACATACTGGAATAGGAACATATAGAAAGTAAGTTGAACAGATTAGTTAACAGTTAACAACTGCCACATTATTCTTTATATTCAAAATAAAAATTCAAAATATCTACACATGCTCATTATCAATTATCTACAAATGCTCATACATATACTAAATCTTTCATACCATCCTTTGTTTTGCAACAAAATAAAATAAATGTGATCATTTATCAGTTAAAAAGTAAGAATTAAAAATAGAACAATCTTTTATTCTACTTGAAACAAAACAATTTAAATTGTTAGAAACAGAAATGATTACGTTATAGAAGTATAGATGCCTACTTCCCATTATACCAAATTTCAAATTTGCCAGTTTACTGGTAGGGGGGTCCATCTATGAAAAAGTGACTGCTGTAAACTAAGATTTATGACTAACAGACTAGGGCTGCACAGTATAGAACCTTAGATCTGATATCAAAAGGTAGCTGTCTCCTACACATCAAAGAACTTATTTAAATTTGAATATGAAGCACTACTGGGTAGCCCAACTGCAGAGTGTCAAAACAAGATGTTTTCAGTTTTTAATTTTGTAATTTCTTTAATACAAATTATACTATTCAGAAACAAATCTAAAATTAGACAACTGCTTGAAAATGGGTTTTTTCCTGTTGTGCTATTATTCTAATAAAGTTTGACCTTCCCAAAGAATTGATAAAGTAAGTTCTTCAAAAGTTTTTTGTTTTATCAAAATGACATAATAAAAGATTGTGAATGTCTAAACTGTGAACACCACCTGTGCTACATATGAATGATTGAGAATATGGGTAAATACTTTACATGTATCTGAATAAGAAGCAGCACTCCTAAGATTGGCAGAACAAATAAGCACTATCTCAATAGAGATAGAATCAATGTCATCCTTTGAACATAAACACTGTGTCCTGGGATTTCTATGTGGTAAGATCTGCTGCTGGAAATAATGATAAATATATCCAGAAGCTCATCTTTTCAGTGTTTGAAAAATATGTATAAATCTAGGCCTAACAAAACATATTTAACTAAAATGTAGTATATGCCAGGTATATGCCCAATGAAAATATGATTTTTCACAATGTCTCCTTTCAAAGTTAGTTTCTTTGATGCCATTCAAATTACTTGCCAAATAACAAATCCTTTTCTTTCATGAGACTTAATGAAGTCAGACATTTTATTGAATGTACAGTATAATTTACTAAACTATTAAATATTTTAAATGGGTGGGGGAGGGGGATTATACAGAAAATGTACATTAATTCCTAGAAGGAAAGCTACTAAACAATATATCTGATTTTTTAAATTTAATCTTTTTCATTGGTTTCTTGATATATTTTACACCAGATATATTAAGAGAACTAACTAAACCAATGTGTAGACAAACCCCTTTTAAACAATTGCCTAGATGCAATGGTAACTGCACTATCCAGTTTAGAATGACAAAAAGCAATGAAACATGTAGCCTAATGATAAACGCTAACACTTAGAACTTTGCTGAAGAGCTACTATTTTTATTTATTTATTGCATCAGTTATTTACTAGAAAACATAATAATAAACCAAGTCCAAATCATCTTTCTTTCATTGAGGATATCAATGGCTCTACAAATAGATGGAATTAACTTCATTGTTGTCACATTAAATTTATCAAGCCAATTGTTTCCTAATATTGTTTCTTACATTTATTCAAAAAGTTTTAATTAATTCTGAAAAATTAGATCAAATAAAGACTTAATAGTAGGAAATTACTGGAAAATGCAATATATCTACTAGTTTGCCCATTGTTTCCTCTGAAATTTAGTATCTAAAAAAATAAACAAAAAACCAGTTATATTAAAACCTGCCTCCACTTCAATTAAGTATTCTGAGATTACAGAATTTAAGACTACTTATACTTTAAATAAATATGTTTTACTCTTTTAGGAAGCCTTCAAAACAGAAATCTAATGACAGTGGAAGATAGGAAAAACTGTAGTCCTTTTATTATGCTCCCTTACTTGGTTTTCTGGAATAAGACCTCACTGACACATGTAAAATTATGTAATTATAAAAAAATTTGAAAGGCCATCCAATTTGCCAAGGTCCTCCATTTTTAATCCACAGATCACACGCTGCTTTTCTTTAAAGTTATTTGCATCACATAGATGTTTTCCTCCATGTGATTCATACATTCGAAGCTGGACTATTTCAAGGGTTTACATCCCAATCTGGTAGGGAACACAGGATGATAATTTCTATTAAAAAAGCAACATTTAACAGGGGTAATAATTGCCATTTGTCCCCATAACCACTAGTATTCTTCATAAGAAAGTAGTTTATAAATGAAAATAAAGACGTAAGAACTTTTTAAAACGAATGCTAGTTGTCCTACACAAGAAATCGGGCTTGTAATTGTTAAAAGTATTAAAATACGTGGCACCCTCAACCTCCGTACAATTTTTTCTCCAGACAAATTAATGAGTCGCAAAAGATATTTCACCCCTTTGGAAATCATTTCATAAAGGTGAAGAAGTTCCCCGTTTCCATTTTTGTTCTACTTTGAGAGAGGGAAAGCAACTCCACGAAGTAGAGGAAGACGACGCCCCAGCCGAAGGGGAAAGCCTCGTATTAAAAGCATTTCAAAATGGCGGCGGCAGGGAACGAAAGAGAAGAAACTGCGCCACAAATCCTGGCCGATGGCCAGGCAGCGCCATCTTCCCTTCTCCCTGACCCTCCAGCCGCCGAGGCACGAGACCGGCACGGAGAAAAGGGACTCTTGTGCGGAAAAATTGGCTCCGTCGACTGAGCTTTGGAAATGCATGTTCAATTCGGAAATTCTCCTAGATTATACAATTTAGGGAGGGTGAAATTAAGCCCTATAAAAACACAAAGGCCTGAGTTTCCTTCGTCCTTCTCTCAGCAAAAATCGACCATTTCTGCAAATCTACTGTACATGCATTCCCTATTAAGAGTATTGTCCACTCAACTACTTCATTTCGAATAAAAAGGGGGGGAAAAGCATCAAAAATGATCCATCGGATTTTCAATCCATTTTTTATATATTTCTCTCCCTCCCCTCCAGGTCTTTAACCAAAACCAATTCACTATCATTTTTTGAAAAGTTAATCCCATGCTAGATACAGATAACAAGAGTCTTCGAAAGGCAAAAACGAAAGCATTGTTACAGATGTAGAATATTTATTATACTTGCAGCTTAAAAAAAAACACATAAATTTACAACCGAAAAGGATTTTAAATCCTACCGACCCAGAATTACATACACCGAAACAAATCACCATTTCCATTCCTTGAAACAATGACGCAAAGACAAGAAATCGGAGGAAACTGGAGACAAAAAAAATAGTAATAATAAGAAACGAAATTAAGAAGGGGAAAAAAAGAATCCCCGTCAAAAAGCGCAACCCATGCTAGAAAGGCGGTGAAAATGAGTACGAGATGGCAAGAGATGGTCGCTGAAAACAAATCCAACCGGGGAGGCAAAAGAAAAGAAAAATCCTCGGCAGCCTCCCGCCCAGGAGCGAGAAGACGGAGCGTCTCCATTTTCCTGAGGAGGAGGAAGAAAAAGTGTTCCACAGACCAGAGAGCTTTAGAGAAAAGCAAAGAAACGAGGGGGGAAAAAAAGAGGGAGGAGATTTGAAAAGATTATTTTTCTTTCTCCCTCTCCCTCACACACACACATACACACTTGATTCCCCTCTTCCTCACAGACACACACCCTCAGTCACACTGGCAGACACATACACACACACACTTTCTCTCCCCCTCTCGACGGCCAAGGGGGTGGCCAGGAGAAAAAAAAAAGCCCAAACAAAACAATAACTAATTTTAAACCGGCTCAATCAGTGAGTCATTAAGAGGGGCTTTTCTTCCTCCTCTCTACATTTGCATGGCCTCCGTGAGAGAGGGGCAGCCCCCCCCCCATCCTCTCCCGCCGCCCACCTTGCAGCTATCAGCCTAGCCCTGAAACCTTATCTGTCCTCTCTCTCTCTCCCCCCCCTTCTCTCTCTCTTCGCTCGCTCTCCCTCCTTGTTTGCCTCTCCCCCTTTAAGAATCACATTTTGGAGGTGCCCTCAGTAGCCACCACCACAGCCTCTTCCTGCAAAAGAAATAAATATTTCATTTCCATGTGAATTAACATCTGCCCACCAAGCACCACCCGCGCAAAATCGCCCTCCTCCTCCTCCTCCTTTCCTCTCCTCCTCCTCCTCCTCTTCTTCTTTTCTCTTCTCCTTCTTCTTCCTCCCTATGTCCCCCCCTTCTCTCTCTCTCTCTCCTCTCCTCTCTCTCCAGATATATATTTATATACCTAGCCCCAGAGCCAATAGCTCTCTGGGCTGAAACCTAATATCCTGGTTTTGGCAACTCCTGGTTGTTAATTTGCTCCTCTTTCTTTTCTGTCTGTCTGGAGATAGATTTTCCCCCCTCTCTTTTCCCTCCCCGAAGGAAGGGAGGAAGGAGGTTGTGTGTTTTTTTTTTCCTTGAAATTTTTATCACAAAATTATAATACACTCAAAGGGAAACTCACCGTCATGAAAAAGCAGTGCCTTGTCAACGGGGTTTCTTCGCCATCACATCAGGGGCTGGCAGTGTAAGAGAGAGCGAGAGAGCGAGAAAGGGAGGGGGGAAGAGAGGGAGCGAGCGAGCGAGAGAGCAAGGAAGAGAGAGCGAGGATAGCGAGAGCCCAGTGCGGGAGTTCCAGCTACTAGGCGAGGAGAGAGGCTCAGAGGCTGCGGGGACGCCGCTACCGCGTTCACATACATTATTAGGAGCGGCGGTACTGAACTATCGCTCGCTGCTGCTGCTGTTGCTGCTGCTGCTGTGCCTGCCTGCTTGCTTTAACGCTGGGCAAAGAAGACACTTTCGAAAGATTGGGCTTGCTTTGAAAAAAAAAAGAAGCTGAGTTTGAGGCTTCGAAGGTATAATCTGTTGACCCTTCGCAGGAAAGGAAAAACTTTTACTTTTAGTTAATCGGGAAATGACTGAATGTCCTCGTCTAATTGGAACCAACGTTGCGATTTATCAACCCCTTTGGTCGGTTGCTGCATTTTTATTTTGAGAAAACAAGAAAAGCACTGCTTTAACTTAAATTCTCCCCTTTCCTTCCCTCCCTCAAATGACGTAAACAAAGGAAGTGGAAAAGGTTTGGGATTATTTAAACGGAACTGCATGTTAGAGGTAAAAAAAACCGAAAGCTGCCCATGCACAGTCCTACTAACTTTATTCGGTCCTGAATTCTTTCTCATTTATTATTGCTATGCTTGTTAACATGCTGTCAAAATAGAGTTGCAGGTTGCAGCACAGCAAATTTAAGTTTAGGATATATAAGGCATCTTTTTTGGTCCCCCAGGCCCCCAAAATAATGTGTGAAAGTATGGTACAGCAACTCAAAATAAGTAAATAAGATACCTAGCTACCATTAACAATCTGCAGATATCATCTCAAGACCTCTCATGATCTTTGAAGATTATAAAGGATAGATGTAGTGAAGTAGACCTAATTTTTCCTGTCTTCAAAAGAGGAAAAAATAATTTCAGGAGCTAAATAACTAAGGCAGGATACTTGATGTTGATACATACCAAGGAACAAACTATTGAATAGTCAGTTTGTCAGGATTTAGAAAATAGGCATTGCTTGGCAAGAACCACAATGGACAATGGACAATTTGGAATGAGCTGCCTCCGGGGTTGCGCCAACTCCCCGACCTCCGGACCTTCAAACGTGAACTTAAGACTTTATTATTTCATTGTGCAGGACTGGCCTAAGGGTAATTTTAAATCGAAATTTTAAATGGGTTTTACGTCGGTCTATGACCGTTTTAGTTTCATTTGGCCTATTAAATATTTGGTTTTAATTCTATTTTAAATTTGCTATTTGTATTTTGTGCTTTTAAATATGGCTGTAAACCGCCCTGAGTCCTTCGGGAGAAGGGCGGTATAGAAATTAAATTATAAATAAAAATAAATAAATAAAAATAAGTAATGGCAAACCAAATTAATATTTTCTGAGAGAATACCAGTTTAACTGATCACAGGAGTATGGACACAGCATCCCAACTTCAGCAAAGCATTCAATGATGTATTTCATGAAATTCTACCTGTTTACAGGAAGCATTAAGATTCAGTAGGTTCTTGTTAAACATTGAACAAAAGCCATATGCTAAAAGGATCTTGATGGATCACAAACTGAGCATTTTGCAAGAAAATAATTTTATTTGGCTATCAGGAAAAAATTGCTAATAGTAAGAGCAGTTCACCAAGACCATCCAAGACTGATAGACTTTCCATTTGAATTATTTAAAAAGAGGCTATATGAGTATGTGGTGGCCACCTGTGGTGGCCCAAGCACTCTGCCAGCGAAAAAGGGCTCCTGAGCTCTGTTTTTGGCTGCAACTGCCTCCTACAGCTCTCTGCCTGCAAAAATGGGGCTCGGAGGGGTCGCGTGCATCCCCCCCCCAGCTCTGTTTTCACTGGAAGAGGGCTCCGTTTTCACTGGAAGAGGCACCGCAGGCCAGTCCTACGCTGTTTCCAGGGGGCCCCCGTGGGCCAGATCTAAGCACCCCATGGGCCAGGGGTCCCCAACCTTGGCAACTTTAAGACTTGTGGACTTCAACTCCCAGAGTTCTTCAGCCAGCAAATTCTGGGAGTTGAAGTCCACAAGTCAAAGTTGCTAACGTTGGAAACCGCTGCCATGGGCTGCATCTGGCCCACGGGCCTTGAGTTTAATACCCCTGCTCTATTTTCTTTTGTGTGCCATTCAGCAAAATGAACTTTCTTAAAGGGAAAATTGCTAATTTCATAACTGTTGGGGAAATTTTAATCCCCCATCCTCGGTACTATTGCTTCCACTATTTTTAGAAAGAAGTTTAAGCTATGCTTTTCTTCAAGTATCTGTATACATATGCTTGAAAACATAGACATAGCTTAAGAGTGTGATATCTGAGTGCTGAGAAATAATTTATTGAGGGAAGGGAAGGATACTGCAAAATCTTCATGCCCTCCCCACTCCAGGGGGAAGGATACTGCAAAATCTCCATTCCCACCCCACTCTGGGGCCAGCCAGAGGTGGTATTTGCCGGTTCTCTGAACTGCTCAAAATTTCCACTACCGGTTCTCCAGAACCTGTCAGAACCTGCTGGATTTCACCCGGTATAAACCATCATGACTAAGTCCTAAATTAAGTGTACTTCATAATTTACAGAGCTTTCCTGAATTTGATGTATTCTAAGATCGCTGATGTGTTTTCATTTCTTTTAGATAACTGATATATTTGTTTCTGTCTCTGCTCTGCTCCGCTTATTTGAAACTACATCATCCAGTTCAGTCATAGAAATATGTAACTGGGGTCAGGCATCTGATAGTTGCTTTCATGTTACCCTTTCACCTTCAAAACTTATAGGGCAGTGACGGTTAACCTTTTCAACATCAAGTGCCAAAACTGGAGCACACACACACGTTCTCGTGAATCTGCCCCTGGCCACGCGCTGGAGCACCAGAACCTGGAAGAGAACAGCTGGCCAGTGCACATGTGCACGGCAGCCAGCTGCACTTCCAGGTTCCGTCGCACACATGCATGTGCCGGAACCCAGAAGAGCAGCTGGCGCAGAGAGGGCCTTTCAGATGTAATAGCGGAATGGTGACAAGGCATCAGAGTACTTGAGACAAAACTTTTGCACTTTATTAACTGACCTACTTTGTTTCTCAAAAAGAGTTTCTCGTATGCAAGTCAAAGGAAGAACTGAAGAAACCAGACTGACCTTTAGTTCCACGAAGAATCAGTTGGTAATGGATAATATTTAATTTGTTTGCTAAATCCCAGATGTCATAGATGAAAGTTTATTTTGGGCAAAGCAAGTCAGAGTCCTAATCTGTGAATCTTTGGGGGTCGGGAGGGAGGGCTTGCTTATGGACATCCAAACAGAATGCCCAGATAATCTTTCTCCATTTTAAATAAATATGTGCTGAATCCCAAGAATCTATTCAAAGATGTAATAAGTAATTACAGTAGTTTACAGTAGTTGAACTGACTATATTGATTTTGAAATTCTGTGTTTTCAGTTGTCTTTTTTTGGTTACCCTACCAACTTTACTTAGATGCAAAATTGCATTATTATTTTGATACCCCCTTGTATGACAGAATTGGTAGAATTCTGTATTTCTGGTTTGTTTTCCTGGAACTGGGACAGAATGAGTCCTGGGTAGAACATTTAGGAACTCCTCACCCAGACAGTCTAGAGGAAAGCAGGAGGTTAAGCTTAATGGTGGCAACATGCTATAATTATTTCTGATTGGGGGGATTCTGGGGAAAAAGATCTTGTAAGCAAAATTTTACATTTTAGAATAGAAACCTGTGGAATTATGTCATTGTTTTTGTTTGTTTGTTTGTTTACATTCTCAATAGTGGCTATTTCCCACATAGCTTTTTAACTTCATTCCCAGATTGTCAGCTTTTCTTGTACACAATCAAGTAAATCTATCCCAAAACATGTATTGAAAAATATAGGTGAGAGACATTAGAAATGTATTTCATTTCATTATGATTGGGAGTGATCTTACTCCATGACATGTGGTAACTTAAGCACTAGGCACAGATTTTATTTTCTTTGCATTCTTCCATTAGTCAGCCGGAAAGGGAAGAGGTGAAGTAGAGCACTGATTGGATTATGTTGCCTTTACATTTCAAGGTCAGTCTAATTGCCAGTCAATTTTAAACTGCTTTATGAGAGACAGGGAGGTAGGAAAACTATAGCATGGAAATCTCCTTCTAGGGAATGCTAGAGTTTTTACTATGCTGAAAAGGTACTACAGTCAGACAACTGCATGTCATCTTCAACTGCTATTTTTTCCTGCTATTTCAGGAAATTTGTGCAGGGTGAAATGGAATTCTCTCTAACTCTTTCTTCTTGCCTTATACATTATTGTCTAGAACTGAGGTTCTGAATTGGCAACTAGCTATGAATTTAAGCTATTTACTTTAGTGAAAAATGTCCAGAAAGATAAGGAGAGAAAAAAGTAAACGTTTCATTTCCCTCCATCTCTTTCAAATCCTACATATATAAATTCAACTGTAAGCTGATCTGAAGGATCTGAAATAAAAATCTCCTAATCTGAGGGAATGCCACAAAGAAGAGAGGGTCAACCTATTCACCAGAGTACCAAAAGGCAAGACAAGAAACGATGGAAACTAATCAAAGAGAGAAGCAACTTAGAGTTAAAGAGAAATTTCCTAACAGTGAGAACAATTAACCAGTGGCATGGCTTGCCTTAAGAAGCTGTGGGTGCTTCATCACTGGAGGTTTTTAAGAAGAGACTGGACAGCCATTTATCTGGAATGGCATAAAGTCTCCTGCCTGAACAGTGGGTTGGACTAGAAGACCTCCAAGGTCCCTTCCAACTCTAAATTGTATCTAAGTACATGATAAACTTCTCCTAAAACTAAAATCCTAAGGTATTTCAGGATCCCTCCACAATTGGATATCTGCTTTCCTATCAAACAGACAACAAGTGGTCAAAATTGGCAATGCTCTATCAAATCCTGTTCCTGTCAAAAGTGGTGTTCCCCAAGGCAGCGTTCTTGGACCAATGCTCTTCATATTATACATCAACGATCTCTGCAACCATATCACAAGTAATTGTGTTCTCTTTGCTGACGATGTCAAACTATTTAACACCAACAACAACACAGCTACCCTTCAAAAAGACCTTGACTTTGTATCCGAATGGTCTAAAACTTGGCAACTCCAAATCTCAACCAGCAAATGCTCAGTCTTACACATTGGAAAAAAGAACCAAAACACTAAGTACAAGCTTGATGGACATTACCTTACAGATGACCCCCACCCTGTTAAAGACCTTGGAGTTTTCATATCAAATGATCTAAGTGCCAAAGCCCACTGCAACTACATCACAAAAAAGGCTCTAAGAGTTGTAAACCTAATCTTACATAGCTTCTTTTCCAAAAACACTACACTACTAACCAGAGCATATAAAACATTTGCTAGACCAAGTCTTGAATACAGCTCGCCTGTTTGGAACCCATACCACATTTCTGATATCAACACAATTGAACGTGTCCAGAAATATTTCACAAGAAGAATTCTCCACTCCTCCGAATACAGCAAAATACCTTATGCCACCAGACTTGAAATCCTGGGTTTAGAAAATTTAGAACTCCGCTGCCTTCGACAGGACCTGTGTTTAACTCACTGAATAATCTATTGCAATGCTCTTCCTGTTGAAAACTTCTTCAGCTTCAATCATAACAATACAAGAGCAAACAATAGATTTAAACTTAATGTTAACCGCTTCAATCTTGATTGCACAAAATATGACTTCTGTAACAGAGTTATTAATGCTTGGATACATTACCTGACTCTGTGGTCTCTTCTCAAAATCCCAAAATCTTCAACCAAAAACTATCTACTATTGACCTCACCCCTTTCCTAAGAGGTCTATAAGGGGCGTGCATAAGAGCACAAACGTGCCTACCGTTCCCTGTCCTATTGTTCCTTTTCATTATATCCAATTAATATAGTTATTACATACTTATGCTCATATATATGCTTATATATTATATAGTTATTTCATGTTAATACTTATATATACTGTTATGACAAAAATAAATAAAATAAAAAAATAAATTGCTGTCTAGATCAGGGGTGTCAAATTCAATTTCATTGAGGGCTGCATCAGGGTTGTGTTTGACCTCAGAGGGCTGTGTGTGTGTGTGTGGCCGGTGGTGGGCGTGTCCATGGTGGGTGTGTCCATGGTGAGCGTTTGACACAAGCTCAAGATGTATTTTTTTTCCTTCTTTCTTTCCATAGTTCTTTACTATAACCATTTTGTAACTTTTCTATCAGATATTACGGGCAAACATTTATTACTTATTATTCATACTCCACTAAACTTTTTATTTCTAAATTTATACACCATTGTTTAATAGTAAATTGCTTTTTCAGGTAGAAAAGCTATTTATACTATTGTATTTTTATTCTTCAATTAATAATAAAAATACAATAGCATAAATAACATGATAATACAAGATCTAACAACAGAGGTAAATTTCCAAGATAGTAAATAGAAATGGCTGTCAGTCATAGATTGTTGATTGTAGATTAAACGGACTTGAGGCCAGTCCTTTGATTTTTCCAGGCTGGCCCCACAGGCCAGATTTAAGCACCCCACAGGCCGGATCCGGCCCATGGGCCTTGAGTTGGACAACCCTGATGTAGATGAACTTTTATGTTTTAATGCTCAACTTCTAGGAATGGGATACTGGGGGAAACAGGTTTAATTAAGACAGACTTCCCCTTCTTACCATACTGCTTACAGAAGTATATTATTTTCTAAACTGAAAGACTTTAAAGTAATAATAAGAATAGCTCAAGGATTTATGGTTGATGGATTATGGAATGGACATTATGGACATTATGGAATGTCAAATCATATTTTTTTGTAAAACTAGTGAAAAGTGAACATTGAAGAGGGGAAGAATTTGGCTTTTTCAGGTTCTCCTACCTCTTTCCCACCTACCTCTTCTTTCCTTCGTTCCTTTCTATCTTGCTTACTTTCCCTCTTTGTTCTGCTGCTTCCTCCTTCCCCTTCTCCCCTTTTTCCCTCCCTCTTCCTGCCTTTCCTTCCTTCCTCTTCCACCTTCCCTCCCTCTTCCTTCCATTTCTTCATTTCTCCCTTTATCCTTCCTTCCCTTCCCAGCAGAGAGCTGCTGGTTGGTGGGGGAGGGAATAAGGGATTGCAGGAAAGGCCATGAATTTGCTCGGGAATGTTGAAAATGAGGATCATGTGACTACAGCAGCATGGCAGTGGCAGGGCTGAAGCAGCAACAGCCCAGCAGTGGTAAAGCAACCACAACTTTTCCAAATTTCTTATCCTCAGAAGCAATGGGTCATAGCATTCTGTAAGTTAGCTTATTTGAAGTACCTTGGCTGAAAAGATTTTGCCATGTGATACACCATTGCCACCAGTTAAAAGTTACAGAGAGTTTTAATAGCATATAGATTATTTATCAAGGTTCTAAGAAGTTTGTTCATTAAATGAATACTCTCCTGTTTACTAGGAGGAAAATCTGATAGAAGGGATAGTAGGATGATCCCTACCAATGTGCATGTGATCACTGGGCAGTTTGTAGGTTAGGTTTTTTTATACAGATTGATAGTCCTATGGCACATACACACACAAAAAGAGAGAAAGGGTTGAATACCCAGGAAGATAAAGATGAAAGGAGCATCTAAGTTCTCCAAGGTTGCTGTGAGGTTATGAAGAAAAAATAATCAGTTTTTTCTCTACTCATAGGTGATGCTGGGTAGGGATGGAAAGATGCCAGGGAGTCCATGAAATTTGCCTTGAAACTGTCCCTCATGAAACATATGAGGGTTGGAATCATGAATCTTTGACTCATTTATTTGCTTGTTTGTTTATATCCTGCCTTGATTTTTTTATAAATGACTCAAGGCAGCAAACATATCTAAAATTCTTTTTTCCTCCTATTTTCCCTACAGCAACAATCCAGTAAGATGAGTCGGGTTGAGAAAGTCACTGGCCCAGAGTCATGGCTAAGGCAGGACTAGAATTCATGCTCTCCCAGTTTCTAGCCTGGTCCTTAACCACTAGACCAAATTGGCTCGCTCTTAGGCCTGGGGCAGTGCAATTTATGTTGATATATTGTTTTGCTAGCGGAAGATTGGAAGATGTGGAGACACCTGGCCATAGAATTGCCAAGAGCAGGACTCGACTGAATGGATAACATCATCATTGTTTTGCTCACTCAAGGATGAAAGGGATGCATAGATTTATGTGGTCATGAGGAATTATCTTGTGGACAAATGTCATAATAGAGAAATTAATGAAGCAAGTCCAAGCTAAAAAAAATAGGCAGACCCAAAGGACTTCTGTGGAATACAATGTACCTTTATTTTATATTAGTAAGAACAGAATGCAATTTTCATATATGCATTGAACAGTTTAGAAGCGAAATGGATTAAAAGAATGTAGACATTTGGGATTATTTTATTTCCTTTATTATTATAAAATCTTGCCTCATAAGCAAAAGTTTGCTTCTCTTGTCATTTTTCTCATTCTTTCATATTATCTGTTAGGAGAAAATAAATACTGCTGTTGTTAAGAAGATTTCTCAGGGAGTAACTTTTCACACAGTAAAAACAATGGTGCATAGGCCATTCTCTGCCTGTACCTTCAGCTAATCCTTGTTAAAAACTACCATACTTTCTCTGTTTTTTGCTCAAAGAGATATCAAAGAAACTTTGGAACCAAGGACAGCACATCTGCATCACAAATGAAACAAACCCATTTTCACCACTATTTTATCAAAAGCATTCAGAACATTACATAATTTGAAATCAAAGTATCACATTTAATATTGTATAAAATCGTTCTAATAGTAATTATTAACTTAAGTCTTATTATTTCTCATTGGGACTACTGCAATGTGTTGATGTGTGTACATTACATTTGTGCTTTAGCCCTGCACTGGTTTCCTATTAGCTTCTGATTGTAAATCAAGATTCTAGTTTTATAATTAAAGCCTACATGTTTTGACACCAGAGTACATACATTTCAAACCACTTTCTCTGCCTAGTTTCTACCCTCCTATCTTGAATACTTTGGGGGACTTCCTTATGATTCTCCACTTTTGTGAAGTAAAAGTTGGAGGTTTATAGTTATATTTTCTCTAACTGCCTATACTTTGGAAAAGTTCCCCTCCCCCAATTGTACTTGGTTTCTACAAACTTTTAAAAACAATTCTTTTGGAAAGTCTTGGAGGGATAAATTGGGACCATCAGATTGAGTGACTGGCAGCTGCAGGCTAAAATTTCAGAAGGCGGAGAAGATATGTGTAGCTGTTACCATTGCCATGATCTCCAGTTTTTGCTTTTTTTAACCAAAAAGATCTACACTTTAATTTGGCAACTAATGTATAGCTGGATACATGTAACTTATTAAGCCATGGCTTAACATATTGTCTGAACCAGTGGTGAAATCCTAATTTTTTTACTACCGGTTCTGTGGGCATGGTTTGGTGGGTGTGGCAGGGGAAGGATACTGAAAAATCCCCATTCCCTCCATACTCCTGGGGAAGGATATTGCAAAATCTCCATTCCCACCCCACTCTGGGGCCAGCCAGAAGTGGTATTTGCCAGTTCTCCAAACTACTCAAAATTTCCGCTACTGGTTCTCCAGAACCTGTTGGATTTCACCCCTGGTCTGAACCCCACTACTTGCAGCTGATTCAATAAGCCAGTTTAACAAGGTGGTCAGGTAGATAAAAAGGCAAATTTGATTCAACTATGTATTAGTATGCAGATGGCATCTGTCAGAAACATCTTCAACAGCTCACCTGAAGCAAAAGAAAGCAATTCCCCTTTTTGTTTTGTGTGTGTGTATTTTTCCAAACTAGCAACTGAAGATCACTCCTTTCTTTGGATTATTCGAACAGAATAGTTATTATTTAATTATTATTAAAATATTAATAGTTAATATTTTCCACTAGGGACTGAAGCACTTCTTCCTCCAATTTTAATAAGACCTTGATTAAATAATCCAGGAATAGAAAACTAGCAATATACCTGCATAAATATAAATTTATAAATTAAATAAACTAGAATAGCAAAAAAATTTCAGATTAACCCCAAAAATGTGAGCCTATCTTTTACATGCAAAAGTAACATAAGTTCTATACAAAACATGCAGAATTTTCAAGGCTGGCAAAGCCAGTATGAAATGAATAAGCAAAGCTTTACATTAACATGGATTTCTATTGTAGATCAGAATTCTACAATGAGCAGCAATTATTCAAGCTTTTCCAGAACAATTTTCGCATATTGTTGATTGAACCCAGTTGCATTCCAAGTCTGCATTTTTCTCCAATTCTAGAAGCCCAAGAAAAACTTGGATGAAAATGACACGTATTTCTTCCAAGTCCACCATTCCTAAAAAGAAAAAGGAAAATTTATAAGTGTTAGTGTGTGAATGTGGTGAAAGCAAGGATTGCTTGTCAAGATAGAAAGGTACGGAGAGAAAGTATAGTAATAAATATTGGTGGAAATTACGCTTACAATTCTAATTCCTTTCTTCAATGCCTTGAATATTTATGGCTTGCTGTATCTTACTCCTTTTCACAATTTGCATGTTGCTTACCCAAAAAATGGAACCTGATGGGTATGTGATATACATGCATAGGTAGTCCTTGACTTACAACAATTCATTTAGTGACCGTTCAAAGTTACAATGCACTGAAAAAAGTGAGTTATGACCATTTTTCAGAGTTATGACCTTTGCAGAATCCCCATGGTCGCATGATCAAAATTTGGATGCTTGGCGACTGACTCATATTTATGACCATTGCTGTGTCCCAAGATCATGTGATCCTCTTTTGTTACCTTCTGACAAGCAAAGTCAATGGGGAAGTCGGATTCACAACAACCCGGTTACTAACTTAAAAACTGCAGTGATTCACTTAACAACTGCGGCAAGAAAGGTTGTAAAATGGGGCAAAACTCACTTAACAAATGTCTCAACAGAAATTTTGGGCTCAGTTGTGGTCATAAGTAAAGTACCTGTACATCTAAACTACCGTTTTGCAATTTATGTCAGAAAAATCGTTCTCTGCGGGTCAGTAGGAAGACGGAATCGTTAACTATTTGGACCAAAACTGAGTTCAAACTCACCGCGCTACCTTTCACCTGAAAGACGGTTGGTTGGTCTCATTGACGTTAATATTGCCTCTTAAAGGAAAAGAGGCCCCGCTTTACACATTTTTCTCGCCAGCCTTTGAATTGGGGACCCTTTAAGAGGCGGATAAGACACGCCCACGTCCTCCGGGAGATTACTTCACAAATCCTAGGCGAGGGTCACGGAAGGAGCCAATCGGTCTTCGTCTTAGTACGAGGTGATTGAAGCCGCTGCAGAGAGAGAGAAAAAGATGGAGGCTTTTTCGGAGGGCGCGGCGCCGGTGGAGGGCGATCGGATGCCGCTCGCTGCCGGCCTCTCCGCCCTGGTTCCCGACAGGCTGCATCAGCGAGAAGCGGAACGGCGAGAGGAGGCGGAGAAGAGGCGGCGAGAGCGGGAGGCGCAGTCGGTATTAGAAGAGCAGAGCGATTTTTTCACCGCCTCCTTTGCCCGCGAGCGGGAGACCATCGAAGCGCTGCTGCGGTCGGAGCCGGCTCAGGATGCCGAAGCCGCTGCCGAAGCCGTGTCCGAGGCGGCTCGGCGGCTGCAGGATCTGCAGCGGCTGCTGACGGATTCGGTGCGCTTCTTGGCTCCGTATGAGGTGCGGCAGGCCCAGGCGGCGCTGAGCAAGCTGCAGGGCGAGCTGTCGGAGAGGCGCCTCCAGCTGAAGCCGAAGAAGCGGTTCGCCTTCACCAAAGCCCTCAAAAAGGACCCGGCCTCGGCTCCGTCCAAGACTCCCGCTCGGCATCCTCCCCCGGAAAGCTCCGCCGAAGACCAGAAGGAAGCGGTGACCTCCGCGTCGCTGGACCGAAGTTGCGGCTTCAGCCGGGCCGAGGGACGAACCCTCGAGCTCGGCCCGACCGACTTGCTGCAGCAGGACGTGGTGCTGTCCCAGCTCAGACGCTGCCGGGTGCTGTTGCGCGGCAACCCCAACACGCTGCTGGTGCGCGACTGTCACGACTGCACGGTCCTCTGCGGACCCGTCTCGACCTCGGCGCGGGTGGATGGGTGCAGCGGTTGCCTCGTGGCCCTCGCCTGCCAGCAGCTCCGGACCCACCGCGTTACGGAGACCAGCTTCTACGTGCAAGTGACTAGCCGAGCGATGCTGGAGGACTGCAGCGCCGTGCGCTTCGCCCCCTACTCGTGGGACTACGCGGGCATGGATGCCGATTTCAAGACCGCTGCGCTTGACAGAAGCAGGAACAACTGGGACCAGGTGGACGACTTTAATTGGCTGGCCAAGGATCAGGCCTCCCCGAATTGGTGTGTGATCCCGGAAAAAGAGCGGATCACGGATTGGAATTGAGTTAAACAGCCTTGCATTTGTAGAGGACTTTTCGAAGGGCAGAATTAAAACTGCAGCAAATAGTCCTGAATGACGTTTGGAATCTGTTTTAAGGAGTCTGATTGGGTTGCCAAAACAGTTGTCCCTATAGCATTTCAATGTTTACTTGCTATCTGATTATGTGTCCTGCTGCTAATGTTTAGTGTTGTGTGTGCTGGGGTTCTTTCTGCAGATCTGCAATTGTACCTGTAAGATTATGTTTTTGTCCTCTTATGAAGAAAACTGCTGGGGCTGAAGATTTTAACTTCTTCTAAAACGTTACCCAGTTAGTAACTTGCTCACTTAAATGCTGAATAAAATTACTATTAATTTAGACATTGGCTATTTTTATCTCTGAGATGTGATTTGTGATATATGTGGATTAAAAAGATAGTTTTCCTGAAGAGTGATAGGAGGTATTTAAGCTTAGGAATGGTAAAGGCACTATATATTTTTTTGACAGTTGTATAAGAAATAATTTAGAGATACATGGTTTCAGAACTACTTTTAGCATTTTCATTTGTTAAAATAATTTAAATTATGCTTTGTATTGGAAGCAAATTCTTTCTGGGATACACCTTCATCTACTAGTACCAAGCCAGAGAATTCTACAAAATTTGCAAAGCATTTTGAAGGTTATTCAGAAACTATGTCAGTTAACATTAGTTCACTTTTACAAAACATCATGCAGATTGTTGAGTTTGCAAAAATGCTTAATTTTAGATCCCATGGGGTATGTGCTTTTCGTTTTGCGTGCCTATACAAATTCTAAAGATAAGGTATCTAAAAGGCCACACCCAAAAAATATAAAGGCCCTGGGAATTATCTTACCATGGATAAGCACTTTAAGTGGCAGAAAGTTTAGTAGGTGCTTAAGTGTCCTTCTGAAATTAATAAACTACAAAAAGATAAAGTCCAGTTTGCATTACACAAACTGCTACATTTTGTATAAATTATTTATTTTCACAATAATATGATGTAACATTTTATATAACTTTATGTACATTTCAAAAATATTTCACAATCTGAATATTTTAAGATTTTTGTTTTATTTCCACGTCATTTTTACAATACCTTTCTCAGTTATTTGGACTGTTATTTATTAACAGTTTTGTTACTGCATCCATTATCTTTTCTTAATATTATACTAAAGTAAATCAAAATATATAGAACCTGCAAAGTATTCTAAAGATAGAACTGTTCAAAGCTTCTGCAAGAAGTGCTGAACATTGCACAGGAGTTCATATAAAACCCTCGGCTTTGAAATACCAAAGCAACTGTATTGTTGGCAAGCTTTGTGGAACTGCTTCAAAGATTGTTTTTATCTGTCTCACTACTCATGAAAATAGCCGCAAGAGTCTTACAGTTTGATCATTTGGAAAGAAGTGTTGAATATGTTCCTTAACAGATTAAAATTCAGTTGCTGTACTATAGAATATTAGTTGCCTGCATTTTTGTGTCTAATAAAGGGGATAACTGATGTCTTGAAGTTATAGAGGTAGTCCTCGACTTAGAACCACAGTTGTGCCCAGAATTTTGGTTGTATGTGATTGCTGTCATTCAGCAAAGTACGCACTTTGCTCAGCGATCACAATCCAAGCTCTCCCCATTGCACTCATTAAACAATTTTGTGGGGGTGCTCAGGGTGGGGGAAGCACTGGGAGGCCCAGTGCTCATCAGCATCTGGAAACCTGCCTAGGGTTGGGAGGCATTGGCCAGCTAGGCTACCAGCATACAGACTCTATTCCCTGCCTTACCATACTGGTCCACTTATCTTTCCATCACTTCACTTATCCTGCACATGAGTTCCATTCTTATGATGGCTCAGAAGGGTTCTTCTCCAAACCATCATGAGAATGATGGCATTTGCTAACAATTTCTGCTTCTGAAAAGAAAATACAAATCCAGCATTCTGAAAGGCTCTGAACCTCAGTATTTCAGAATGCTGAGACTTGGCATTTAGTGTTTTATCCTCCAGAATCTACTTCTTTCACTAATATCCTCCTCTCCAGAGGAGAAAATGCTAGTCAAGCTGGCATCTGCTCAGAGCCTTTTAGAATATCAACTGTGTTAATGTTTTGTCAGACTTGGAAGTCTTCTTATTTAACACAGGAGCGGAATCCCCTCCCTGCACTAAGCAGAAAAGAAACCCCTCTGCACACTGAAGGAACAAGTCTAAATCAGTTGTCTCCTTTTTTCCCAGAAATCTTAAATGGCAATTGCAAGGTCACAGGGGATAACTGTGACCTTGGCAACTCATAAATGTGAACAGGTTGCCAAACTCCTGAAATGCGGTCATGTGAGCTGGGGGGAAGGTGGATCTGCCTAATGACCGGGTGGGCGGGGCTAGGTAGTCATGTGACTAGGTGGGCATGGCCTACTCAATGTCATCTTGCCAACCTCTACTCGCCCCTCCCCTCCCAGCCACTCCATGCCTCTCCGCCTGGGCTCCTTAGGGCCCCAACAGGAAGAGTTATTGGAGCTTAAGCAGCCATCAGGAGAAAGAGTTGGCAAAACAGCTCAGTTCAGATTGGATCTGACTGAGAAGGAGGCCCAGCAGAAGCACCTCACTGAGGACTAGGAGCATAGGCTTTCCAAACAGATGGAAGACCTGCAGGAGTGCAAGGCCAGGTACTGGCGCCTGGAGGCTCAGTGGGCTGAGATGGTCAGCCAGTTCTAGGCCATGATGCAGTCCCACTGGAACAAGGCCCTCCGGCTCTTCACCACCAGCGACACTTCCCTCCAGCGTTCACTCAAAGCCCCGCACCAGGAGGTCAAAGCAGACCGCAAGTCAGAATTTCTGCCCCCCTCCAACCCTCACAAAAAGACCCCGAAGGGGGAGACTCTCTGCAGCAACACAAATGTTCATCGCACATATCTGTCCCAGGGGGCTGTAGTTTGAGGACCCCTGATTTAGGGCAATATAAAAAATGCAAATAATTTTTTTGTGGACCACCAAAATTTTCTCATGGATCACCAGTTGGTGACCAGTCTAGGCAGTGTCCAAAAATCGGATACAATTGAACAGAAGAATACAAATAAACCTAGATCTACTCATTGATATTTTATCAACCACTATGACATCTTATCAGGGAAATCTATCAATATGGGTTGCTTTGTAACCTAATTAGGTTTCTGCTCCAGTTTCTTTGCACTTTTAAGATGAAATGCTGCAATTGCCATATTTTCTGAGAAAATGACCTGTTTGTCACATTGTGTTTTCTTTAATTTTTTACACACAATTTAACAGTAGAGTACTTGGCTGTATAAAGTGTGCCTAGCCCAACAATATTATGTGTTACCTTTTGGTGATGCGTACCTATTCCTCTTCCCTTATATTTTTATCATCTTTCTGTGGAGATTCAGATCAAATAATGCAAGATTCATTTTTCAGTAACTCATTTCACAAAGATTAGGTATTTGTTGTTTAAAGTGAGACTTTCATCTTCCCTTTAATTTTGTGTATGTTAAGCATACTTGGCTATATTGCAAAGATTTGAAGTATCTTGGTGATAACTAGTTCATTATTGCAAAAATAAGGACAAGATGAACAAGTTCAACAAAGACACAGTAGGTTTTCTACAATCCCTGCACAGCTCACATTTAAAAAATGAACCAAGCATATCCCTAGTACTAACTAATATTCAATAAGAGCTAAATATAGTGCATGCAAGTCCACAAATTTACAACATCTATTATTAGAATTCTATTCCACTATTTGTCCATCAGTTCAAAATAGCAGCACTCTTTTACCCCCTTTTTCCTCCCAACAACTTGGTCAGGTTGATTGGATTGAGAAAGTGATTGCTCCAAAACCACTGAAGTTCAATGACTAACTGTGGACTTGAACTTGGGTCTCCCCATTGCCATTCCAATACCACACTGGCTCACCTCTTGCCATACAGTACTGTTAGTTCCATTAGAATGCCCTACTAACATTTTCTAGTACAATAAAAGACTATTTTCTAACTTAAATAGCAATGATGGAGTTAGATTCCCCTTAACAGTGAGATAATTGCACCCTTTTCCATTGTATATGAAGTTCCTTTCTCAGCAAGACCATTGTTGGCTGTTTGTGATTAATCTGTAAACTGCTCTATTTTGGGCTCAAATGTCTTGACAGTTTGACATAGCTTCTGTGATGATTTAGTAAAGTTGTCACCATTAAACTGGTAATTCTTGTTTTTATCTTTAAAATGCTTCGATTGAAAATCATTGAAAACATGACCTAATTCCATCCCCAAAATGCCTAAGTCCCAGAGCATGTCATTCAAGGTGAGTGATATAAGGATAAGTAGTATCATTCACTGGCTCATTTTTAGGTCAGTGTATAAAAAGCATTTGGTATAGATTTCAAAACTAATTTCTTGAGGAGAAGGAAGTGTAGGAACAGAGAAACTTCTTATATCTTTGTTTTCAGTTATATCATGTGAAAGCACAAACCCACTGAATAGTAAAATGAAAAGTTTTTTTTCTTGGCTTATCTGTGGACAGAGATTTCTTAAATTGGATTACACTAATTAGTATTGGAATGACGTAGTATAGATCCAGCTTTAATTATTTGAAATTGAAACAGTTTCTCCTTTGTATAGAAGGGAGGACCACAAATAGTTGCATATCTTATTTACCAATAATCTTTTATTAATGTGATTTTTTCAAAAAACAAATCTTGATTTGAAAAATGTATCTGCACTTTTTCAATTTTGGGCTGAGGAAGATGGAAGAACTAAATAAAGTCCTGACCAGAGGGATGCCCCTTTGAATCTTCAAGGCCTGAGTGGTGGCGTATCTTTCCAATTCTACTCTTAACCCTTTTCAAAGAAGGGGTGGTTTGAGAAGCTTGGTACCACCAGCGTTGTGAAAAAGATGGCGGTGATGAAAATCAAGTTTAACCAGAAGAAAAGAGTAAAACTAGCACAAGGATTATGGCTCATGAATTGGTTTTCAGTGTTTGCTGGAATTGTTGTTTTTTCTATGGGACTTTTCCTGAAAATTGAACTCAGGAAGCGAAGTGAAATGATGGACAATTCTGAAAGCCACTTTGTGCCCAACTCTTTCATACTGGTAGGTCTACTTGCCTCTGTATCCAATGCTCTTGCTGGCAAGATATGCTACGATTCCCTGGATCCTGCTAAATTTGAAAAGTGGAAATTTTTCTTGAAATTCTATTTAATCATATGTGTAATTTTTAATGTCTTCATTTTTTTAATTGCTTTTATTTGCTTTCTGATGAGGGGTTCTCTTGACAGTACACTAGCAGAAGGGTTAAAAAATAGTATGAAATTCTACCGTGACACAGATACTCCAGGAAGATGCTTCATGAAGAAGACAATTGATATGCTCCAGATTGAGTTCAAATGTTGTGGAAATAATGGTTACAGAGACTGGTTTGAGATTCAGTGGATCAGCAACCGATACTTAGATTTTGGTTCCAAGGAAGTGAAAGAGTAAGTAGTTGAAAGAAAATTAATTTTGTTGTATGGTTTTTGCCTTTAAATCTTGTCTTTAAATGTCATTCAGATTATTTTTTGGAAGTACTATTGTGAATGGCAAACTAAGATCAGCAATGAAGAGTAATATAAATTATTATTTAAATTGATTTTAATTAAGGAAGCCACCATTTCAGACTTTCAGATGTATAACTTAACTGATTAGTTTTCTTTTCCCAGTAATAATAATACCATAATATTATAACTTTAACAATGAATTATTTTAGTATTTCACTACTCCTTTATAATTTATGGTTCATCCATTTACTATATTGTTGTTTAGCTATCATGCCTGCTTTTCCCCTAAAAACAAAGTAATTGAATAAATACATCAGAATTCAGTTAAAAAAACCCACATGCCACTCACTTTTATTTGATACGGATTATGCAGGGAAACCTCTTCTTTGAAGATTGACATTTATCTTGACCTCTGTTAAATCACTCTGTAGCTATTCTTGGCTTTCTCCTCTAGGTGGATAAATGGATTTATAGAGCTCTACATATGTACACATGCTCAATACATACTTCTTTTGCCCTTGAATGTATAAAATTGAATCCACATTCACATTTCTAAAGTATCTTAACTGTGAACTGCATCAGTGGTTTTGTTTGCACTGAATTCAGTGGGATTTGTGATTAAATAGATATATAAGAAATACATAGAATTTCACTGTTAGTGAAATTATAGGCAGCATTATAGGCAGCTTGAGGAAGTTTGTTGTGATTAATGCAAATCCCATTAGTTCCAATAGCACTTAAATACGTAGATGGAGATCCAGTACTGAAGTTCTGAATTTAATAGATAAATCCTCACTGAAATATACTTAAATACATTTAACAATCTATTCTGTTAAATAACAGAGTTAGAATAACAAAGTTAGGAGGGACCTTGGAGATCTTCATGTCCAACTCCTTACTCAGGCAGGAAACCCTACACCATTTCAAACAAATGGTTATCCAATCTCTTCTTAAAAACTTCCAGTGTTGGAGCATCCACAGCTTCTAGAAGCAAGTCATTTCACTATTAATTGTTCTGTCAGGAAATTTCTCCTTATTTCTAGGTTGCATCTCTCCTTGATTAGCTTTCATCTGTTGTATGTCATTGTATATTGTATATCTGAATACCTTTTCATAATTTCTTCTTTAGTAACAAATATGAATTATTAAAGGTGCAAGCAAAATAAAACCTTTTGGTTTTGCTTGTGGCAATTTTTCACTCAAATATTGTAGTCCAATTAAATAAATAGCAATTTTATTTGTATTTTGATATTTTATGCTGAACAAATATATGAATGGGAACCATTCAAATTATGTCTTGATATAAATAACTACATGGAAAAGTATAATGAGATGTCCACTATGCTGGCATTATCTGAAGATTTAGAGCTTGAGTTTAATCCATCCACAGGAGGACAGTACGTGAGAAATAAAACGAGATTACATTGTCAGACAGATGTGTAATACTGTACTATTTTTAAAAATGGTGATATAATTTCAGGTATAAAAGTAGTCTCACTATCTAAATTGAATTCCCAGGAGTTTTTAGTTTGGATTCATACAGTACTTGCATTATCAAGTACAGAATGTATTTGAATGTCCCAGGGACATTATCCAGTTCTTACTGAAATCAGCAGGAGACTGAGTGGAGATAAGGATATCTAATTAGTGTATAATACTTTGGAGATTATAAATAGTCAGGATTATCTTCAGGAAAAGGGGTCTTTTAATCACTTTCAGAATCCTCAGGTGATAATAATTTACA
The DNA here is from genome assembly GCF_028640845.1 of Ahaetulla prasina. Lineage (NCBI taxonomy): Eukaryota > Metazoa > Chordata > Lepidosauria > Squamata > Colubridae > Ahaetulla > Ahaetulla prasina. Next base: position 54,668,016 of record NC_080539.1, read on the forward strand.
ATTCAACAGACAAGCACTTGCCACATAACACCTTAACAATTGTTGATAAGAAAGACAAAAGAGTAGGAATAGTGGACATTGCAATAGTTGGAGATAGTAGAAGAGAAGAGAAAGAACTGGAGAAAAATCACAAAATACAAAGACCTGCCAATAAAAGTAGAATGACTGTGACAAAAGAAAGCAAGGATAGTACTAGTAATAGGTGCCTTGGGTGCAACTCCAAAACACTTGGAGCACCACTTGAACAGCATTTGGTATTGACAAAATTGCAGTTAGTCAATTGCAAAAAGCAGCTTTATTTGGAACAGCTAATATCCTGCCACAATACCTTCAATATCTCTGGAAGCACTCAATAAGTTGATAACATTGCCAAATCCAGTCTAAACATCTTGCAACCAGTATAATAGTAATTTATTAAACTTGCATGCTATCATCTTTCTACAACCCCGAGTGTCTCACAACAATGTAAAACATTACAATACAATCAATAAAATATAAAAAAGAACAAGAAAAAATGGCAAGCACATTGAACTAAGGGACCTAATTCTCCCTTTGTAATGGTCAAGGTGAAGACCCAGATTAGAGACATGCCTTTAAAGATGTAAACAGGATTGCTGCTGGCCATGATCCATACAACATAATTCAAGAGGCTGTCCCTTGTAAATGGAATTGTATTTTGTTTCATTAGTACTCAATTTGTTTGATATTTCACATATCACTCATGAAACAGGAAATGATTATGTCATGCCCAAGTACAATTCCATTTCTCTAATGTAACACTTGCCTTATTTAGGCATTATGCCTAAAAGTGAAGAAATATGAGATCATCTCTCCTTCAGATTCTGATTTGTGTCCCATTTTTCAAAGCAGCCAATGAACTAAATGCTATCCGTCAATACTATTCGATTTTGGGTTTGCAAAATTATGCAGAAAAAGTGTAAAAGGTAATAAGCAAAAGAAGCATGAGAAGATAAAAACAAACTTAAAACTAGTTTACACTAACACTATTCAGTAGAAGATCCACCCTTGTTTCCATCATGTCCATACATCTATTCATACATTACCTTTTGTTCTTGACAGTTCTCTTTTTGAGTGTCTCATAAATTCCATCCATCCAACTCTAAGACTTTGCTGGTCCTTCTAACTACTCATTTACTCTTTATATAGTTATTTTGTAATTTGATTATCATTCATTCTCTCTATATGATCAAACCACAGTAATTTTTTATTCACACCTGATTCACTCATTCTCTAGTTCTTTTTTTATCCAATTTTCTTCTACGAAGCTTTCCTGAATGTTCAGATACTCCAAAGACATTTAAGAGATCTTCATTCTGTTTTAGAAATTCTAGACAGAAACCTGAAACATTATCGCTGCTCTTTTTGCTTATTTTCTTGCAGACATTTCATTATCTTATCCAAACTAGATAACATAATCAGTGCTAGAAGTACTGAGCTACAAACATTCTCCTTTATCAGTAAGATAGAAACTTCTCTGTGGCTCTTTCCAGCATGTATATTTTTCACCTAATTGAGCCATTGCAGTTTCATTTGAATTTCCTTCCACCAGCAGGCAGAGATATTATCAAAGAAGTTGACTTGATTCAGAATTTAACTGATGAGCTGTTTGCATTTACTCCAATAATTACTTATGTACCCAAAGTATTTCCCAATGTTTAATGGTATTTTAAACTGGACAAAACATCTAAACCTGTTAATATCCTTTAGTTAAAGGCTTTTCAATAGTGGGCATACCTGAAATAATCACTCTTCCAATTTTGAACAAAACTCTAATGATTTCATCAGATTAATAAAGAATTAACATTATAAAAATTATCTGATCATGATACTGTTTGTTCCTACATGACATATAAAATAGTTATTATTTTTTTTGTATATCAACAATTACATCCCAGCCTTGTTTAAAATGAACAAATACCAAATACCTTTACTGCCTTGTGTTTTTCTCTGACGTTTTATTAATTACTTCTATCTAGTCCACCTAGAATCCTGAGACAGCTCAGTAGTGTTGGAAGAACTAGTTAGTAGTTGGAGAAGAAATCCCGATCTATAGACCAGACTTAGGGAGTATAAATCTCCTGGAAAATGACAATGGGAAACTACTTTCTAGATTGTTGCCAAGCAAAAGCATGGACACATCTGTATAACTCACAAGATAGTTATCTTCTCCAATCAACAGAAATGTAGTACAAATAATTGTATAATTTTTACAGGTAGTCCTCAACTTACAATCACAATTGAGCCCAAAATTTATGTTGCTGAACAAGAAAGTTAAATGAGTTTTGGCCAGTTTTATGACCTTTTTTGCCACAGTTATTAAGTGAATCGCTGCAGCTGTTCAGTTAGTAACACAGTTGTGAAGTGAATCTGGCCTTCCCATCGACTTTGCTTGTCAAAAGGTCTCAAAAGGGGATCACATGACCAGACACAGCAATAGTCATAAATATGAGCTGGTTGCCAAGCATCTGAATTTTGATCATGTGACCAGGGGCATGCTGCAATGGTCGTTAGTGTGAAAAGTAAGATATAAGTGACTTTATTCAATGCTGTTGTAACCTCAAACAGACACTAAATAAAAGATTGTAAGTCGAGGACTACTGTATATCATTCTTTGATGATTACTAAAATCTTTCCTTAACTCCCCTCCTTTGATAATCTACATTTCAGTATTTATTATTCAACAGTATGCTCCCATTGCCTCCCACTCCCATTACTGTCCATAAAGCAGTACAGAACTATAGCATTAAACAATGTTCATTCCCATTTTCAACAGTGATATTCTTTGTCAGAACATTTTTGGATTCTCAGGAACAATTTGGAGGAGGAGGAGGAGGAGGAGACATTTTTTGACAGTTCTTTAGCTCCAAGTCTTCAAGTTTGAGTTGGTTATTAATCAATAGCATTTGAATTTGAATAAAAATTTATCTTGAAGCAAAATATTCTTCAACATTGGGGATCAATATGATGGGACTGGCAAGTAGCCCTTAATTCTTGTATTAATATGCAATCAACAATTTTTCACAGTAAATTGAGCATTTTCTTTTAATTATTTAAAAAAAAACTACCTTTTTTTAAAAAAATGTATTTTTGTGTGAAGTTTACATTCTGCCTTTCATGCAGGTCTCTTCTCTTCCATTTTCCACCACAGCACTAAAACCCTGTGAGGCAAGCCAAAGAGAAAGCAATTTGCTCAAAGTAATCCTGTGAGGATTTGACCCTGGCCTTCTTGGTCCTAGTCTAACATCTTAATATTTCATTCCCTTTTAACACAAATTAATTCCTCATTAGCATATAAATGTGCCAAACAGTTCCCCGTTTTTTCATTTGAAGCTTGCTGGCAACATACATCCAAAAGCAGAAGGCTGTTCTCAATGAAGCTCAAAAAACAACAACCAGGTGTTTTAAATGAGAAAGATCATATCCAGATGTTCTGAGAAAAATGCAAACTAATTCACATGCTGCAAATGAAACCAGTGGAGGTAATGTTGCTCCATCCTTCTTAGTGGCTGTTCCTAAGTACAGATTTGTTCTTATTCATTTACAGTCGCATTAAAAGTAACGTGGATGGCAAATACTTGGTGGACAGCGTTCCCTTCAGCTGCTGCAATCCAAGTTCTCCACGACCATGCATCCAGTACCAGGTTTCTAATAATTCAGCTCACTACAGTTATGACTACCAAACAGAAGAACTCAATCTATGGACTCGTGGCTGCAGAGAGGCTCTGCTTAATTACTACAGTGGCATAATGATCTCCATGGGAGTGGTTGTCCTCTTTGTCTGGCTTTTTGAGGTAATGCAATTGGCAAGCTAATTTTTTTTGGATTTTCAGAATCATAATGAATATTTCTCACATCAAATATCATTTTTGGTGGAAAATATTGCAGAGTTATACAGGTACCAGCCTTGATTAGATTTATTGTGTAGAATAATTGCCATTTTGTAGAAAATGTTGCAGGGTTATACAGGTATCAGCCTTGTTTAGATTTTTTTGAGGGAAAGATAGTTTTCAGAAGGGATTCTCTCCTTCCCCCATCTATACTATACTACATGGACATCAGGTTTGACACAGTTGCCGTGTTAAATCCGATTATGTTATGCTACGTAACAGGAGTGGGGAAGAATTTCCTTTAGTGTGGTAAAGATGAGATAATTTAATTGGGTCGAAAATACTTTATTGATCCTAATCCCGTCTCCTCTACAATATTAGAAGTGTTTTAGATTTATGCAGGCCATTCTCTCTCCTTCCTTCCTTTCTTTCCTCAGTCAGAATTCATCTGCCTTGCTTTGGTCCTATAGGATGAAAGCTGAAGTGGACCTTTTTCTTATGAAAAAAACCTGATGTATGTTGGGATATCTTGGAATATACATAGATCCATACCTTCTTCTAGGGCTCCATTTGCCAACTTGATGACATAGCCCCAGTTCCCATTTTTCCCTCAACTCTCCATTTTTGACTGGGCCTCGTGTTACTTATGTGGATATTAAACAAAAATATGCATTTCTGAATAGTTAGGATATTCATTTTCAACTTAAATAATATTTATTATTTAAGTTTCTTGGGAAGCTCATTCAGCCAATGGCTCTGGCCAGTGTACAAAAGTTAAAAACAGAGAAAACAATACTTTAACACTACAAATAACAGGTGGTCATATTGGGAGAGAAAAGGAACTGTTAACACATCTTCCATAGTGGATACCCTGTGGAAAAAGCCAGGTCTTCAAATTTTCTTGAAAGCCCTAAGATAATAACTTTTGTGGAAGAGATGCTACTCCATAATAAAGAAGAATAACCTTATGACCTCTGGGCAATATAAGATGGTGCTGCTTAATAGAGAGGACCCAAAGCACAGCAACCCTCTCAAAATGGATGATTAGGCAAAAGCAACTGGAGAAAGATGGTCTCACAAATGTCTGACACAGTACAAGATGTCATGTGCCTGAATGAGAAGACTGAGATCTAAGAGGCTTTAAAGTCAATAAAGTATTTTTAATAAAGTGTGTGTGTGTGTGTGTGTGTGTGTGTGTGTATAACATAATTGTAATTATTCTGATATTATTAATAAGTTCCAACCTCATTGTATTAATCAGTGAATATAAATATTACCTTAAGGAGTAACAAAAGACAAAGTATTCGTTCTAATTGATATGGATGGTTTGGGATTTGAATGTTATGAAATATTTTAAATAGACTTAAAACCATGTATATGCCAAGGTATAGTCACAAGTACTACAAATTGTGACTCTTGAAAATTTATTTTTTCCTGATTGCTCTCTAAAAAACAAATACAGATCCCTAACATGTCAGTGGCTTTTTTTCTACTGTTAACAACTTATTTAAAATTGTCCCTTTATTGACTAATAGGTTAAACACATTTGTAAACAGCAAGAGTCTAGATTTATCTCTAAAAAACGACATTGCAGATTTAGTTAGAAGGTATTAACTGTAAGATACTATGCTAAAACTTACTAACCTCTACTTAACTTGCTATCTCCAGATGCCATTAAAAGATTTGCCAAAGTAGATTACAAATTGATTTAAAAAAAAATCAGCAGAATTGGACTATTCAAAATTACAATGGCAAGCTGAATTTAGGATCAGAACATCTGATAAATTGTCTACCAATTTAACTGTCTTCAGGATTTGTAAAACATGAAAAATTTATGTAGAGTCTTATATGTCTGCCTTTGCAACAGGGTTCCCAAGTTTCTATATATATGTTTTTCTTTTTATTTCTTTTATGATTTTGATTTGATTTTTATGATTGATTTTTACTTAAACTCTGTGTTTGTTTATTCTAGTTCAAAACGATTGTTTTATTAGAATAAAGAAAAAAATAAAGGCCATAATACATTTATATTTTATCTGTAGATGCATTGTTCTAGAATGTTTTCACTTATAGCTGACCCTTGAGAAAGTTTGCAGTATGATCTAAGAAAATTGATTTCAAAGCTATGTATTCTCACAACCAGGGAAACAGTTGCAGTCAAAGCTTTCTTCTCTAAATTCCCTAAATCACTTATTGCATAGCTACCATAACTCTGTTAGGAAAATCTAGGAATATTAAAAATGAAAGATAATGAAAGATCCATGCACACTCCTAAAATATATGCTTTTTTTGAAGCATATATATATCTACACGAAAATGAAATACCCTCTGACCATCCAGATTATTCCAAGAGTTTTTCTTGGGAAACCTAAGTAATTACTATATGCTTCCTTATTATGGGATGCAAGTCTATTTTTCCTGCCTCAATTTGAAGCACTGATTCTTGTTTTACATACTTAAGTAGTTTTAATCTTGACTGCCTTCAAGGTAGCTGATTCCCTATGAGTTTCATATCAAATGTTTATGAAAAAAGCAGAAGTTATCCACAAAGAAAGAAACATGTAGATGTAATAACTTTCCATTTACAAGAAAGAGTTTAACAGAAGAAAAATTTACAATTACAAAATGAAATTTCAAATTAGTTGGAGAAGCCAGCTGTTGTATCTTCACTAAGGCGTGATAATAGTAACATTCCTTGTTATATCTTTATTAGTGTAAGATAGTAGCAATTTGGTATAAAACTTATCTGTTTTACCGGGGAATCAATGGAAGTTAGGATGCTTAGGGAGTTTACAAGTTGCCAGTTAATCCCGATAATGAACATTGTAAGCTTTGTGTTGCAAAGCTAAATGGTTATACATCCTCCAGGTTTTGATATAGCACCCTTTTAGCCTGGTCAGTCAGCAGAAAATACAATAAGGTAGTGGTCTTTAATTTATTTCCTCTAGTTGGGTCCATAACCAGGCATAATCATTAAAATCTATGGTAGTAGCCCCAGTTGGAAGAAGGTAAGTTTCAACCAGTATGATTATGGTGGTATAGGGCACAATAATCAGTACAGTAGTCCTCGTTTAACTATCATTCTTTCGGTAGCTGTTTGAAATTGTGATGGCTGAACGAGTGGAACTTAACACCAGTCCTTGAAATTCCAGATGTTGCAGTGTCCCCATAGTCACAATTGAGAAGCTTGGCAACTGACATACAATTATGAAAGTTGCAACATCCTGTGGTCACATGATAACCATTTGCAACCTTTACTGCTGGCTTCTGAAAAGCAAAGCCTGCATGACGTGACCAGGTCACATTGCATTTAACAGCTGCCTGGGATTTTCTTAATGGATGCCATTGGAAGTGTCAGAGCTGCAGTTGTAAATCTGTACTATCATGTGACATCACACTTTATGATAGCATCACGTAGTGACAGAAATGCCGATTCCAGTTACCACCATTAAGCAAGGACTACCTGTATGTACTGTTCAAGTTATAAATGGGTAATTTTAAACTTAAGCTAATATCACATATTCCCAATTTTTCTTCTGTGTGTAGATTTGGTAACTTTTGATTGCTCATTTATAATTAAGATTGAGCCAACCTTTAGTCAAGTTGACTGACAGTTATTTTGTATCTCACTTAGATATTAATAATGATAGGGCTGCGTCTGTTGCATACCTCTCTGGAAAACATCACCAATCCAGAAGATCCTGAATGTGAAAGTGAAGGATGGGTCCTGGAGAAGAGCCTGAAAGATACTTTCAAATCCACCCTGGAAAATTTGAAAAATATCGGTAAGGGAAACCAAGTGAATACTGAAAGTGAAGATGAAGGTGCAAAAACCCAAGCTGTTGCAACCGTCAGCTGAGTTTCCCGGCTAACATGACTGTACCTAAAGACTGAAAATTGTGAATTCTAACTTTTGAAAAATGAGCCATCACAGCTACAGTACATGTTTATTAATAACACTTAACATTTGCACTTAACAGCAAGAACATTACAAAGCATCTTGATATAACCAATATTATATGTATATATTAAGATGACTACCTTTATTGGAAATGGTTAACTATTATCTTAAAGCAAGTATATAGGCATTAGGGTCTTTCATATTAAAATTCAAGCATTGATTTCTATTTTGGTATTCTGGCACTGTGCATTTTGTTTTGGATCACTGGAACTGGAAACCAAAGAGGAAATGTAATTATTTTTATATTTTAAGTTTACAAATATTTGGAAAAATATGTATGCTGGATTATGCATACTTACAATAGGACAACAAAAATACTGATTGAAAAATTGGAAAGGTATATAGAAAAGTGCATTTTAACTTTCCTTTTTTTTTTTTGACAAAAACAGATATTTAAAATTGCAATTGAAGAACTGTATTCAGTCATGTTTATTGACTATATAGCAATAATAAAGTTAGTTGCGCTGAATTTTTATGCACTGGACGGAAATGGATAATTTTATAGAAGCAAGATTACAGTACATAGTTTTGTAAACCAGTATAACTTTTAACCTAAATTGCTGACATTTGTTCACCTGTAAATCTGGTGCAAAAACTAAGCTGTCTTTTAAAAAGGAATTATGAAGCCCTATTTGTAACTCTCATCAAAATAAAGAGTTACCACATTCAGTAAATGGGGTTAAGGATTTTTCCTGGCACTGAGAAGCAACTAAAAAGATTTGCACATTAATTTAGTGAATTAGATGTTATGTAGAAAGACTTGGAGTTGCCTGTTACAGTAATATACAGAAGATTACTGTTTCAATGCATTTTAATACAAAATGTATTCACTAAGATTGTCTAGTGTTGTATTATTCTGCAGGTATATTTTAAAGTTTATAAGATGGAGTGAAGCATGGGAATTAAATAAATATCTTCGTCTTATATGAAGTACTCACACAGGCACTACATAAACACATCTTTGCCAGGTGAGCCTTTCCCAAGAGAAAGCAGAGAAGTCTGCCTATTAGCCAGGAACCAACCCAAGAGTCTTGTAGCCTTTGATTAGAGAAATGAAGGAAGAGTTAATGTTATTATGATCAATAAAAAGCAGAATAAAATTGTTCAAAGAGACAAATGGTAGCAGTTACCGACAGGAGGTGCTTGTTGACAAAGCCTCTTCTGAGGTCTAAGTTAAATTTTATTAAATATCAATAGTCCACCTTGGCAGATCTGTTTTCACTGGTGCTCTTCTCCTCAGTTTTGGGCCCTGGGTTCCATTTATTTGGAAGAGGCAGCAGCTAAAACTAGGACCTTTGCCTGACTGATGGCATTGTAACAGTGCAGAAAATAGAAAATCAGCAAGTGGTTGGTAGTTCTCTCCTAATCATGAAGCTCCAGCCATGAAGAGAATAGCAAAACTTTTGAAATAAAAAAACTTGATACTGAAGGTGATATGAAATGGAAAAAGGTTGAAAGCTTGTATGATCAAGGAAGGGAGTTTAGCAATAAAAAAAAAAGTAGGGGAGGAAAGCTGGAGAAGCTGGAAATGCCACAAGGAATTATACTGTAGTACTCCCAATAAGTGGTGATGATGTTCAGGCAAGGATTTTAATAACAGCAATTATGTCAAGTGTTGAAGCTAAAGAACTATCACTGTTTGATAATTGCTTGAATATGAAGAGTGGGAAAAACTTTATATCTTTCTTAAATTCTGCATATGCTATCTTTCTTCTGAAGTGGTCATTTTGCTTGTATTTTTTGTAATGACATTTTGGGGGTTTCCTCAAATAATATCCAAATCCTACAATATATGCTGGTATATTTTAAAGTATTAGGACAGTCCTCTAAGTCTTTGCTGAGTTTTGTGATTGATCCATGATGATAAGTTTTCTAAACCAGAGATGAAAAGTAGGGAAATGGGAATCTATTTTCTACATTTGCAAGACTCAGTATGAACATAATATGCTAACAGAAGCCTTAGTTTTTGTATAATCCTGATTTAGCATGGATCTAGTTCAGTGGTAGTCAACCTGGTCCCTACCGCCCACTAGTGGGCGTTCCAGCTTTCATGGTGGGCAGTAAGGGTTTTGTCCGATACTGAAGCACTTTCCTTTTTTTTTTATTTAATTGACTTTTTAAAAAATTTTCATAGCATTATTTAAAAACATTTTCATTAGATTTTCATAAAATTCCCCGTGACAATTTAAATTTCTGAAAATATACTATTTGTATTGCCCGTGCATAAGTGTAGTTCACATTATGTAAATGAAAGTAAATGGCGCTATAGTGCAACCGCAAATAAAAGAGCCTCATCCCAGAATAGCTCTCGCATCTCCCCCACACCACCCAGATGTAACACACAATCAGAGCTGGTAGCTGGCGCCCCTCCCAATCCACAATGCGCGAGGCATGCGCAGATGACGATACACGGCGCATTACTGAGAAACCGGTGGGCAGTTACAAAATTTTACTACTAACAGAGATACAAAAGTGGGCGGTAGGTATAAAAATGTTGACTACCCCGATCTAGTTAGATCAATATGAGTCAACTATTCAAATAAAGCAATTACTAAAAGGTTTAATTAGGAAGGTTTCAGAAATCTCTTTGAGGCTATTTCACTGTGCTAATTCTTTGTATGTTATACAAATGTTCTGTAAATATTCCAGAATTTTATTGTATTGCATTAAAATTTACCTCAAGTCTAAACATATTCAACTCAAACTATCATTTCTTATTGATGGAGGTTTTATCTAGTTTCATTTTTCATTCAATACTTTCATTTATTGCCATACCAGAAATGTAAGTTTATTTCCAGTTTCCAATGATCACAACTGATCAAGGATATTCATTGTAATCAGTAAACAGAGTAGAATCAGCTTTGTGTCGCACACAACAATTATGTATATTTTTTTTATGAGAATTTATTCTTGTTCTCTTTTTTCTTGAAGTAGCATAATCTCAGTTATTATGTTGCTTTCTTTGAATAAAGAGAAGTAAAAGAGTGGAAATATATTCCATTTGATTTAGTTAAATGTTTTTCAGTAAGGTGCCCTTGTGTGAAAATTATTTATTTGAAAGGAAGAGAAAAATTGATCAACAATATTTCTAAAAATCATAAAACTATTGTAGAAGATGGGAATTCCAATTTATCAGGGTCTTTTGACACAATCATATTCTATTAATCAGCTGTAATAACTGTCCTGTCAAATAAAAGAGGTTATAGATATGATTTTCCAAATGTGGGGGTACTGTAGGTACTATTGCAAAAAATTGTAAGATTTTTGATTACCACTATCCTTTTCTAAAAAAGAATTTGGGGTACTTTTCAATTACAATTTCTTAATATATGAAATAGTGAAAAAATATGGTAGAGCAACAAAAGCAGAAAGGCTCTCAACTATTCACTTAGGCAGCCCAACTTTTTTCAAACATCCATATCAACTTCAAAGATTATGCCAAATTGCTGAAAGTACGAACGATTTGTGATTGTAAAAAGCACATCCTATGAGGAGTTTGTACAATAGTTTATTGTATGCTAATATTTCTCCTGTTAAGATATGTAGCTTAAATTTCTGCTTAAATTTAGAAATCTGTACTAAAGAAAGCAAGTAAACATTTTCTTTTTCTAAGATATCAGCGCTGATGAAACATTCCAGGAGTGGAAAATATACACGGCTTTGTCAAAGCTAATTATTCCTAAGTAACCTTAATACAATTTACAAGATTAACCTTCACACATTCTTCTGTTCTGGGCACCTAATGCTTGACAACAGTTGCTTCCTTATGCATACACTGCTTAGCTGGAGCAAGAGAAGACTACAGAAGCATCTTTATTCTAATGGTATTCTCTTGCTGAATGAATAAGCCAGAATATAAGTGATAAAGCAATTTTAAAAAAGTATTCCAGAAATACTAAAATACAAACTTTTCTCATGTTACAGTTACGAGGGATTTAGATGTTCTCTTCTTTCTTTCTTTCTTTTTTTTGGTCCCAACTCCTGGCAACTACCTGGAGAAGTCCCTGCAGTTTTCTTGGCAACATTTTGGAAGTGGTTTACCATTGCCTGCTTCCTAGTGCTGAAAGATTATCCTACAAAATAATATTTCCATACCTGAGTCATATTGAAGAAATTATAGAAAAAAAATAAGACTGGGAATAATGTGGGAAAATGTAAAAAATATTATTAAATCATCAAATTACTGAAGTTATTATTTTTATATATGTATAAATCATGTGATACAGTATAATATAGTCACAAACACTACTTAAAAGTAACTTCTGAGGTACTAATTTTATTAATGTTGAATTGTTTCAGCTCAACCCTGAGAAGCATAGTAGAATGATGTGGCTGACTGCAATATTTAAAACTTTTTTTTTAAATGGGAACCAGGGATGCTATGTATCCAAGGCATTTTTAACAAGTTAGCAATTAAAGTCTTCAACAGAACAGTCTCTTTAAAAAGTGAGCAAGATTCAAGCATTAATTAAATATCAACAACACCTAAAGCATTTATTCTTATATTTTATACATATGATACAGTTTAATTTTTACAAGTTGTTCACAGATATGAAAGTCATTCATTACAGGTATGAATTCCCTGATAGTGAAAGCTTGTTATATAAATATTTCTATAATTAACATAAATACATGCTGAAAGAAAAACAAACAAGAAAATGGGCAATTGAAGGAGCAACCTTGCCAAAAACCAGGATAAATTACACACTTTATGTGTCATGACCTTAAAACCATCAACCTATTTAATCTTCATTTCATCTGTAGTACCTGGAGGGGGCATGTCTCCCAATATTTAATTTGTACAATTCTCTTTTTTTAAAAGCGGAACTTTTTTTATTCTTGTTTCAGATTTATCTATGCAGTCACTGGAGGGGTGGGGGACAACTCCACAGAATCGAATGCATTGTTACTGTGTATATCTTAAAACAAATTTTATATTAAGTAAATTGTGTTAGAAGAGAATTAGCAAATTAAATGTATCAGTCACACCAACTATCTACAACCTAAAGGAAGAAGGAAAACGAAGACTATTGTCTCAACACATAGAGGAAAAAGAGGCTTGGTTACTACTAATGCATTAGGAAGACTGTAATCAGGCTGCTCAATTTCACCCTAATAAAAGGCAGCTAAATTCATCTAATTTTTTATGTGTCTGATATATTAATAGCAACTATTCTGACAAGACAGCATGAAGTGATGCATCATGTTGGTTAAAAAAATTAATTTACAATAACATGAAAATGCATGTTAAAAGGATGGCTTTTCAGCAGCGTACTGGTGATAAAATTTCCCTACTTTATCAGTATTAGGTTATGATTATGGAATAAAGCAATTTTTTAAAAAAATTCTATTTTAAAGGATAGATGACAACTCTCCAGAAAGTACAGTATTTAGAAAATTCACTGCCTTCAGGCACCCATGTGCAAAATCTGTGCAGTTTTCAATATACTTATAAAGTATACTATTGACAAACTTCTCTACTGAATGCCAGCCAAGTGCAAATTCATGTGTTTGTTGATGCCTGCGAAGGAAATTAGTTAACTATTAAGTTTTGCAACTGGACCCCCACAGATACCGGGTTCTTCTATTTCATCATAAGAATTGTAAAAAGGCTAATATATCCAGATTCTTGAAAACTGGAATAAATATTTAAAAAATTCTTATTCTCAGCTTCTTCAATTTGAGATCAAATCAAGATTTACATGACTCCTCCAAGGGATGAAGTTTCTATCTTACATTCTAAAGAAAAAAATGTAATATCACAGTCTTACCAATCATATCGTGGAAAACAGTCCTTGCTTACTATGTCAATATCACAATCCACACAAAATACTCCTAAAGTGTGCATGACTTCAAGAAGATAATTAAATTAGTTTCCCTTATGAAGTTGTTCTCTTTTAGTTAAAAGAACTAATGCCGAGGAGCCATGCAAGATTGCAGATTACAAAGTCATTTTCAATATGAGTGTTATTTAGCACTCTTGTAAATAAATCCATTGCTACATTTTTTGCACCTGTTTTCAGCTATATAGAATATAGAACAGTTTAAGTACTAAAATGCAAAATGGCTCAGATTTACTACAAAAAGGAGACCACAGTGCTTCAGCATTGTGCTTGATCAAGATGCTATTTTAGCCAAATTTTTCCTCCTCCATCAGTTATCAAAGGAAGTTTTAGTAGATGCCTAGTATAACTTTGTACAAATTCACTCAGCCAAGTTAGAGAAATCAAAAAAGATTGTGAGGGAAGCTCAGTGCAAATAATACTATTAATTAAATATGTTACACGGTAAAGTTATATGGTTATGGTAACCAATAAATGTATAAAACAAAAATGGAAAAAAATTAATTCCTCTCTTTATTATTTTCCATCCTGTTTCCTATTTCTTTTTGCTTGACGTATTATGATGGATTACAAAAAAATTATTCAGTTCTAGAATGCAGAAAATAAGTTATAAATGCTGCCAGTCAATGCCTACTAAAGTTTGATTTGCTTCTTGTGCGTGTCCTATTTCCTCTGTGATACTGTGTTGTTGCCAGAGTTTTTGAATCTTTTTAAATCTTTCTCTGCACAGATGTAAAGGATTCCCACGCCTAGGGAAGAAAAAGAAACATATAAATTAAGAATATCAAACAATATTATGAAATTTGATATGTATGAATTTTCTCCAAATAGTCCATATACACATTGAAATACTGTAGTTCAATGGCTAGAAATGTTTATAATAACCTAGTTGCATATGGATTTTACTCTTATCTGAGATTGCTAATGTGTGAAGAGAGTCAGGTAAACTAAATAAAGCTTCTATGAAGCTTCCCACTACTCAAATACTTCAATTTATGTATTAACCAATGTGCCTTGGCTTTGGATATATGTCCATTTTATAAAACCAGAAGATGATTCACTCTGAAATAATTACCTCATAGATATTCAATTCAACTTCTTTAAAACTTTTATAATTATTACCATTAGCTTTATCCTACTTTTTAAAATATTTTGTTTCTTTTAAGTCTGCAATTATATACTGGCCATACTGGATATGGAATGAATACAATGGCCATTTGAACTATTGCAACAAAAGTAGTCTATTTATGCAGTTCATTTCTTCATTTTTGGAAAAATTCTCAAAGCAGGATGAATGAGATTTGCATGTAGTATCAGTCTTCATATCAAAAGAAAATGTTGAAAAACTTACTTGAGTCCTTGATCAGTCTCTCCATAGTCATCTAAATAGGGAGGAGCATAGAAACAACCTTTTGTTTTTCCAGCTAGAAATAGCACGTGACATTCACGTACTCTGCAAAGAAAGACAGAATAAAGATCGTATGCAATTTCCTAATATTGTTCAATAAATTATTCCATCAATTTCTAGAGACTAGCATTCATCACATCAGAGAAACAGGAGTAATGAGATTTTTTTTGGGACTATCTCTCCTTGATTATTTTTACTCATCCTATCAGACTCTTCAGGGGGTGTCCAATGTGCCCTGTCAATTAAATAGGGACATTTTATGAGATCCAAGATATAAACCATTTCCATAGTGGTGCATCTCCTTTGGAACAGCAGTCCTCTGGAAATCAGATTGGCCCCAACACTGCCATTTGCAAGGCCTTAAAGACATGCTTAAATTCCTGAGCATGAGAGTCTACAAGATGGTTATGTTATTTGCTGTTTTTGCTTTTAGATGTTATTAGGTGTCATAATAAGATGAACAGCCTTGTAAATTACATAAAGAAATAAACTGATTTTGCTGCTGAATCTTTTTTCATTATTTGCTCTTTTCTTACAGTGTGACAATTTAGCAAAAATTGACCAAATGCAAATTTAAAACCATATGATTACCTGAGAAAGATTCCAACTCCAGAGCCACATGTATATGTATGTGCAGTACATGCTCCTACATCTTCTCCCTCTAGTTCTGTTTGACAACAGTAACTCTGAGAACACAACATAGTTCCACAGACAAGGCATAATGTTGGTGCTCTGCTTTTATCACCACCTGACTTTGGACACCTTTGAAAGAAACAAAACATTTGGTTAATATAATGAAACATTTGTTATCATGACATACTAAACATACATTCTCCAGTTAAAAGACTGTGGCTTAGATTCAAAGTATTGGAAGTGAAAACACTCTGCTACAACAGAGATTACTCCACATTTTCTCCCTCATGTAGCCTCATTGTGTTACCCCACCCACAAAATTTGTTTCTGGTTGTGATATTGAATGCTGAATATGGAAAAGAGAACAGAACAGCAGACTGGAGAAAAGTAGTAGGAATGAGAGGATCAGGAAACATCTTATGCTTTCTGCTTGACTTACGAAAAATTAGATGCTTGATTGATTAGGCAGCTGTAATCTTCTGGAAGTTCTATTAATTTATTAGACTCTCGTGGATAGCTGAAATCATATAAATGCAAAGTATGTCATAAAATTGAAACTGCGTATGAAGTTCAGTATATAAATAGTTTGATCTATTACAGAAAACGGAATTAACTATTAGCTATATGGTAGCTTTACCTGAGAAAATCTTTAAAAGTATGACAATATTACCTATAAGTTAGTAGGATAATATAGTAACTTTTATAACAAACAAACAGTTCTGTTATATAGAACAGATACATTCTCCCATGCCCCATCTGGACCACAGTTCATATTGCAAAAGTTGAGACGCTGTTTTCAAACACTGTCACTAGTTTGATAGTAAATAGATATGTTTTAAGCTCGCGCGGAAGGTCGAAGGTCCAGCTGGCGAAGTCCTGGGGGCAGTTCATTCCAGAGGGTGGGAGCCCCACAGAGAAGGCCCTTCCTGGGCGCCGCCAGACGACATTGCCTCGCTGACGGCACCCTGAGGAGTCCCTCTGTGAGAGCGCACGGGTCGGTGAGAGGTATTCGTAGCAGCAGGCGGTCCCAGATAACCCGCCCTATGCCATGGAGCGCTTTAAAGGTGGTCACCAAAACCTTGAAGCGCACCCGAAGGCCACAGGCAGCCAGTGCAGTCTGCGCAGGATGGGTGTTATACGGAGCCACGAGGGCTCCATCTATCACCCGCAGCCGCATTCTGACTAACTGCAGCCTCCGGATGCCCTTCAAGGGGAGCCCCATGTAGAGAGCATTGCAGTAATCCAGGCGAGGCGTCACGAGTGCGTGGGTGACCGTGCATAGGGCATCCCGGTCCAGAAAGGCGCAACTGGCGACCAGGCGAACCTGGTAGAACGCTCTCCTGGAGACGGCCGTCAAATGATCTTCTAGAGACAGCCGCTCATCCAGGAGGACGCCTGTTGCGAACCCTTCCATCGGGGCCACTGACTCGCCACCGATGGTCAGCCGCGGATTTAGCTGACTGTACCGGGATGCCGCATCCACAGCCACTCTGTCTTGGCGGGATTGAGCTTGAGCCTGTTTCTCCCCATCCAGACCCGTCGGCCTCCAGACACCGGGACAGCACTTGATAACCGTTGGGGTGGTCCGGTGTAGAAAAGTACAGCTGGGTGTCATCCGCATACAGCTGGTACTTCACACGAAACCACTGATGATCTCACCCAGCGGCTTCATGTAGATGTTAAACAGTAGGGCGAGAGGATCGACCCCGCGGCACCCCACAAGTGAGGCGCCCGGGCCGACCTCTGCCCCTGTCAACACCGACTGCGACGGTCGGAGAGATAGGAGGAGAACCACCGATAAACGGTGCCTCCCACTCCCAATCCTCCAACCGCGCAGCAGGATACCATGGTCGATGGTATCGAAAGCCGCTGAGAGGTCTAATAGGACCAGGGCAGAGGAACAACCTATCCCTGGCCCTCCAGAGATCATCCACCAACGCGACCAAAGCCGTCTCCGTGCTGTAACCGGGCCGGAAACCGGACTGGAACGGGTCTAGATAGACAGTTTCATCCAGGTGTAAGGAAACTGATATGCCACCATATTTCTACAACCTTCGCCGCGAAGGTTGGAGACCGGACGATAATTACCTAAAACAGCCGGGTCCAGGAAGGCTTCTTAAGGAGGGCCTCACCACCGCCTCTTTCAAGGCGGCCGGAAGACGCCCTCCACCAAAGAAGCGATCGTAATCGCCTGAGCCAGCCTCGTGTCACCTCCCGAGTGGCCAGCACCAGCCAGGAGGGGCACGGGTCCAGTAAACACGTGGTGGCATTCAGCCTGCAACAACCTGTCCATGTCCTCGGAGCCACAGGGTCAAACTCATCCCAAACAATATCGCCAAGACCACCTCGAGCATCTCACCAGCGTCACGCAATCTTGGTCCAGACCATCCCAAGCTGAACGATTTTATCGATAGATAACGTTAAACTCTCAGCACGCCCCTGCAGCGGGTCATCCCGCTCCCCTGATGTAGGAGGGAGCGAGTCACCCGAACAGGGCGGCTGGGCGGTTATCTGCCGATGCAATGAGGGAGGAGGCGAGCTACGCCTCGCTTCTCAATGCCACTAGGTAAGTCCTAGTATAGGACTTCACTAGTGTCCGATCAGCTTCGAGCGGCTGAACCTCCAGGAACTCTCTAGGCGCCTTCTCCGCGCTTCATCCCTCTCAGCTCCTCGGAGAACCAAGGAGCCGGTTGGGACCCGCGCCGGGTCAGAGGCCGCAAAGGCACGACACGGTCTAAGGCCCCGCGCGGCCCGTTCCCAGGCCGCAACAAGTTCCTCAACCGAGCCGTGAGCCAGACCCTCAGGAAATGGCCCAAGCTCCGTCCGGAACCCATCCGGGTCCATCAGGCGCCTGGGACGGAACCAAGCATATCGGCTCCGTCTCCCTGCGGTGGTGATTGGCGGTCAGAAAGTCCAGGCGAAGTAGAGAGTGATCTGACCATGACAAAGGTATAGTGTCTACTTCGTTTATGTCCAATTCTCTCAACCACTGACCAGAGTAAAACGTCAGGTACAGAGTGCCACCCCCAATGTGAGTAGGGCCATCAACTACTTGGGTCAGGCCCAAGGCCGTCATGGAAGCCATGAACTCCCGAGCTGCCGCCGATGACGAGCCGGAAGATGGCAAGTTAAAGTCCCCCATGACTAAAAGTCTGGGGGTCTCAACTGCCACCCCAGCAAGCACCTCCAGGAGCTCGGGCAGGGCAGCTGCCACGCAGCAAGGAGCCAGGTGCGACCAGCAAGCCCATCTGACATCTATGACCCCATCTCACAAAGAGGGATTCACACCCGCAATCTGAGGTACAGTGGTCTCCTCGGCTCCAGACTCTCTCTAATCACAACACCCCACCACCCCTACCCTGGCCCCTCGGCTGATGGAATGCCCGGAAACCCGGCGGGCACATTTGAACAAGGGGCACGCCCCCTTCTGTGCCCAACCAGGTCTCTGTAACGCCCATAAGGTCCGCGGCACCCCCCTGGATAAGATCGTAAATCAGGGGGGCCTTATTGACCACGGACCGTGCGTTGCACAACATCAGCCGAAGACCAGGGCTCTGAGGGTCCTGACCATCCGAGGCAGGAGAAGTTTGAGGGCTCGGGGCGCGATCGCCTGCAAACATCGAGCACGCGTCCCCATAACACGATATGAGCCCCCACTTCCGCCATATCTGCCCCTCCCCCTTACCGTGGAAATAGCACCACCCTCAACCGATGGAACACAAACACCCCCCGTGACCCTCGGACCTATTAACTTACCGCCACGAGCATGCGCAGGAACTGGATCCCCACCCGACGGGTTTCCCCCAACACCCGCCCTTTCCCTCCCACCCCTTAAGAATGCCCTATCTAAAAACCCCCAAAGGCTCTTCCTCTTCGCATGCCCCCTCTGTGGGTCCCAAAACCCGTCATAGAGGCCGGCCTCGGTTCGTATGCGGGCCATTCCTGCAGTCGAGGCACCTGCAGCGCAAGAGTTCTTAGCAGCGTAACAATTTAGCAAAAATTGTTAAAAAAAGTTAAAAAAAGTGTAACAACACTTGTGCAGTGTGACAATTTAGCAAAAATTGACCAAATGCAAATTTAAAACCATATGATTACCTGAGAAAGATTCCAACTCCAGAGCCACATGTATATGTATGTGCAGTACATGCTCCTACATCTTCTCCCTCTAGTTCTGTTTGACAACAGTAACTCTGAGAACACAACATAGTTCCACAGACAAGGCATAATGTTGGTGCTCTGCTTTTATCACCACCTGACTTTGGACACCTTTGAAAGAAACAAAACATTTGGTTAATATAATGAAACATTTGTTATCATGACATACTAAATATACATTCTCCAGTTAAAAGACTGTGGCTTAGATTCAAAGTATTGGAAGTGAAAACACTCTGCTACAACAGAGATTACTCCACATTTTCTCCCTCATGTAGCCTCATTGTGTTACCCCACCCACAAAATTTGTTTCTGGTTGTGATATTGAATGCTGAATGTGGAAAAGAGAACAGAACAGCAGACTGGAGAAAAGTAGTAGGAACGAGAGGATCAGGAAACATCTTATGCTTTCTGCTTGACTTACGAAAAATTAGATGCTTGATTGATTAGGCAGCTGTAATCTTCTGGAAGTTCTATTAATTTATTAGACTCTCGTGGATAGCTGAAATCATATAAATGCAAAGTATGTCATAAAAATTCGAAACTGCGTATGAAGTTCAGTATATAAATAGTTTGATCTATTACAGAAAACGGAATTAACTATTAGCTATATGGTAGCTTTACCTGAGAAAAATCTTTTAAAAGTATGACAATATTACCTATAAGTTAGTAGGATAATATAGTAACTTTTTATAACAAACAAACAGTTCTGTTATATAGAACAGATACATTCTCCCATGCCCCATCTGGACCACAGTTCATATTGCAAAAGTTGAGATGCTGTTTTCAAACACTGTCACTAGTTTGATAAGTAAGTATGATACTGTGTTTCCCTGAAAATAAGACCCTGTCTTATATTTTTTGAACCCCAAAAGAAGCACTTGGCCTTATTTTTGGGGAGGTCTTATTATTTTGGGGCACGTGGAGCAAGACGGGGCTCCTCTTGCCGTCTTACCGGATTTCCAGCTCTGTCTCCCTAACCCTAACCAGAAGAAATGGCGGGGACCAGCTGCGCATGCGTTTAAATATTTTCAGGGAGGGCTTATTTTCAGGGAGGAATTATTTTTGAGGGCTCGGGGCGCGATCGCCTGCAAACATCGAGCACGCGTCCCCATAACACGATATGAGCCCCCACTTCCGCCATATCTGCCCCGAGCCCTTACCATGGAAATAGCACCACCCTCAACCGATGGAACACAAACACCCCCCGTGACCCTCGGACCTATTAACTTACCGTCACGAGCATGCGCAGGAACTGGATCCCCACCCGACGGGTTTCCCCCAACACCCGCCCTTTCCCTCCCACCCCTTAAGAATGCCCTATCTAAAAACCCCCAAAGGCTCTTCCTCTTCGCATGCCACCTCTGTGGGTCCCAAAACCCGTCATAGAGGCCGGCCCTCGGTAACGAAGCGGGCCATTCCTGCGAGTCGAGGGCACCTCGCAGGCGCAAGAGTTCTTGTGCAGCGTAACAATTTAGCAAAAATTGTTAAAAAAAGTTAAAAAAAGTGTAACAACACTTGTGCAGTGTGACAATTTAGCAAAAATTGACCAAATGCAAATTTAAAACCATATGATTACCTGAGAAAGATTCCAACTCCAGAGCCACATGTATATGTATGTGCAGTACATGCTCCTACATCTTCTCCCTCTAGTTCTGTTTGACAACAGTAACTCTGAGAACACAACATAGTTCCACAGACAAGGCATAATGTTGGTGCTCTGCTTTTATCACCACCTGACTTTGGACACCTTTGAAAGAAACAAAACATTTGGTTAATATAATGAAACATTTGTTATCATGACATACTAAACATACATTCTCCAGTTAAAAGACTGTGGCTTAGATTCAAAGTATTGGAAGTGAAAACACTCTGCTACAACAGAGATTACTCCACATTTTCTCCCTCATGTAGCCTCATTGTGTTACCCCACCCACAAAATTTGTTTCTGGTTGTGATATTGAATGCTGAATATGGAAAAGAGAACAGAACAGCAGACTGGAGAAAAGTAGTAGGAATGAGAGGATCAGGAAACATCTTATGCTTTCTGCTTGACTTACGAAAAATTAGATGCTTGATTGATTAGGCAGCTGTAATCTTCTGGAAGTTCTATTAATTTATTAGACTCTCGTGGATAGCTGAAATCATATAAATGCAAAGTATGTCATAAAAATTCGAAACTGCGTATGAAGTTCAGTATATAAATAGTTTGATCTATTACAGAAAACGGAATTAACTATTAGCTATATGGTAGCTTTACCTGAGAAAAATCTTTAAAAAGTATGACAATATTACCTATAAGTTAGTAGGATAATATAGTAACTTTTTATAACAAACAAACAGTTCTGTTATATAGAACAGATACATTCTCCCATGCCCCATCTGGACCACAGTTCATATTGCAAAAGTTGAGACGCTGTTTTCAAACACTGTCACTAGTTTGATAGTAAGTATGATACTGTGTTTCCCTGAAAATAAGACCCTGTCTTATATTTTTTGAACCCCAAAAGAAGCACTTGGCCTTATTTTTGGGGAGGTCTTATTATTTTGGGGCACGTGGAGCAAGACGGGGCTCCTCTTGCCGTCTTACCGGATTTCCAGCTCTGTCTCCCTAACCCTAACCAGAAGAAATGGCGGGGACCAGCTGCGCATGCGTTTAAATATTTTCAGGGAGGGCTTATTTTCAGGGAGGAATTATTTTTGAGGGGGGCTTATTTTAGTGCATGTGCTCAAAAGCCCGACTGGCCTTATTATCAGGGGATGTCTTATTTTTGGGAAAACAGGATAGTTACACCATAATATAATGAAAGAGTAACAAAAGATGCAGAGAGAAGTATCGTTTAGTTTTTCAGTTGTTCGGTGTTTAGATGTTTAGCATATTTGGAATAAATATTGTATTACTCTTGTAATATATTCATTAAATATCTTTCTTCCAATATTTAGAAATATATAAATGCAGCACTTGTTTATCTGTCTCTCCCTCTCAGTCTGTCTCTCTCGCTCTCTGAGTCCAAAATTTCTGTTGTTAAGTGAGACTTTTGTTAAGTGAATTTTCTTCTATTTTAAGTGTCATAGTTGCTAAGTGAATCATTGCAGGTGTTAAGTTAGGAACACGGTTCTCAAGTTACTCTAGCTTCCCCATTGGCTTTGCTTGTCAGAAGCTTGCAAAATGGATTACATGAGCCCAGGTCACTGTAACCCTCATAAATATGAGTAAATTGCCAGGCTTCTGAATTTTGATCACATGACCATCAGGATGCTGAAATGGACATAAATGTGAAAAGTTGTCACAAGTCACTTTTTTCAGTGCTGTTGTAACTTCGAACAGTCACTAAATGAGTTCTTGTAAGTCAAGGACTACCTGTACTGCTTAGTTTCAATAACTACAAGCTTTGTGTTCCTATTTTTCAACTGTCACTGAAACTTCAGTAGTTAAGAAACCCTCACCTTATGGCTTGTCGCTGACCTTGAAGGCATCTTTTTACTTCACTGTTATTACACCAGCTTTAAAAAAAAGGGTGAAAAAAACATTTTTATTTCCCCTGAAATAATTGAAGAATCATTTATTTTGCTTTCCTTAATCACATGCATATAGGTAGCCAATTATGAATATAATCCAGTATAATACAAAATATTCTTAAAAGGGGAATTTATTTTATTTCAGTGAAAATAACATAGTAGAATCATTTATTTATTGATTGGATTTGTGTAAACGTATAGTTATGTTCTTTGTCACCATCCAGATCCTCTCCAAATCATCAAATGGTGAATACTGATGATGAGGAAGTTGAAGTCCCCAAGTCTTAAAGCTGCCAAGTCTGAAGACCTCTGACCTAGCACATCAGTTCACAAGAATTTCTTTATCCTTAATTCTTTCCCCAATTAATTGCACTGCTGTTGCTTGATTTTCCCTCTTAAAAGTCTACTTCATAAACACCATGCAAGATTTGTATTTTTAAATAGACATTTGTACATTTAAATGGATAACATATTGTTCCTACCTTTCTATTAATGTATTTGTAATTTTGCTGTTCTCTTGAAAAAGGCAAATTAGGTTGCTTGGCAAGGAGAGATAGCTACATAAGTATTCAAACTGGTTTGCCCCATTGGCTGTACATAAAAAAAAAGTATATTTATAATTAGCTACAATTAATATTGATATATTTGCAAAGAATTCTATTGTTACATGCTAAATAACACACAATAATTATATGCATAAATCACAGCAAAGAAGTACTAGTGGAAACACATAGTATACTTCAGTTTCCCTACTTCCTCATTAAATTAAGGCAGAAAACGTATTCACACTCACATCTTTCATATTCTATTTATTTACCAGTATATTTATTTAAATATACTATTTATTTACTATTTATTTTATCCTGTTTTGATTATTTTTATAAACATCTCAAGATGGCAAACATAATCCTTCCTCCTCCTAGTTTCCCACAACAACAACCCTGTGAGTTGTGCTGAGAATGTATCACTGGTCCAAAGCAGGCCATTATGTCTATATCGGTTTTCAAGTAAATTACATGTTTTAATAGTTTTATTACCCTAAGTAGACACTTGAACACCTGAAAATTAGTTTCAGAAGGCTGGATGGACATTGAGGCAGGGAAATTGGTTGTTTGCATTTCTTCATCTGAGTAGTGTGAAACTATTCTATTCAGAAAGCATTATCAGGATTCAAACTGATGGCCCTACACACACTGGGGGGTCCACACTGGACTTGATTTATATCTCTGGACAGTGGTTCAATGATCTGGTATTAGGGGATTTAGTGACGACACCGGTGTCATGGACAGATCATTTTCTCCTCCGCCTAGACTTTCAGACCGCCGCTCACCACCGCAGGGAGACGGAACCAATGCGTTGGTTCCGTCCCAGGCACCTGATGGACCCCGAGAGGTTCCTGACGGAGCTTGGGCCGTTTCCTGATGACCTTGCCCACGGCACGACTGAAGAACTAGTTGCGGCCTGGGAGCAGGCTGCGGCTGGGGCTTTGGACCGTGTCGTGCCTTTGCGGCCTCTGACCCGGCGTAGATCTCAATTGGCTCCTTGGTTCTCTGAGGAGCTGAGAGAGATGAAACGCCGGAGAAGACGCCTAGAGAGAACTTGGAGGTCCAGCCGTTCCGAGGCTGATCGGACACTAGTTAGGTCTTTTTCGAAAGCCTACCTAGTGGCAATGAGGGTTGCGAAACGTTCCTATGTTTCCACCCTCATTGCGTCGGCAGATAACCGCCCGGCTGCCCTGTTTCGGGTGACCCGTTTCCTTCTACACCAGGGGGGACGGGATGACCCCTTGCAGGGACGTGCTGAGGAGTTTAGTGGTTATCTATACGATAAAATCGCTCAGCTTCGGGATAGTTTGGACCAAGATTGTGAGGATCCGGATGGGATGACTGAGACACATCTTGTTGATGTTGTTTGGGATGAGTTTGATTCTGTGGCTCCCGAGGACGTGGACAGGCTGCTGGGGAGGTTACATGCCACTACATGTTTACTGGACCCGTGTCCCTCCTGGCTGGTGCTGGCCACTCAGGAGGTGACACGAGGCTGGCTCCGGGGAATTATAAATGCTTCTTTGTTGGAAGGGGTTTTCCCTGCTGCCTTGAAAGAGGCGGTGGTGAGAGCCCTCCTCAAGAAGCCTTCCCTGGACCCAGCTATTTTGGGTAACTACCGTCCAGTCTCCAACCTTCGCTTTGTGGCGAAGGTTGTAGAGAGTGTGGTGGCATGGCAGCTTCCCCAGTACCTGGATGAAGCTGTCTATCTAGACCCGTTTCAGTCCGGCTTCCGGTCCGGGTACAGCACAGAGACAGCTTTGGTCGCGTTGGTGGATGACCTCTGGAGGGCCAGGGATAGGGGTTGTTCCTCTGCCCTGGTCCTGTTGGATCTTTCATCGGCTTTTGATACCATCGACCATGGTATCCTGCTGCGCCGGTTGGAGAGTTTGGGAGTGGGAGGCACCGTTTACCGGTGGTTCTCCTCCTATCTCTCTGACCGGTCGCAGACGGTGTTGACAGGGGGGCAGAGATCGACCGCGAGGCGCCTTACTTGTGGGGTGCCTCTGGGGTCGATTCTCTCACCTCTCCTGTTCAATATCTACATGAAGCCGTTCTGCGAGGTTATCAGTGGCTTCGGGGTGAGGTACCAACTGTACGTTGATACGCAGCTGTACTTTTCCACCCCAGGCCACCCCAACAAAGCTATCAAAGTGCTGTCCCGGTGTCTGGGAGCCGTACGGGTCTGGATGGGGAGGAACAGGCTCGAGCTTAATCCCTCCAAGACGAGTGGCTGTGGATGCCGGCACCCCGGTACAGTCAGCTGCTACCGCAGCTGTCTGTTGGGGGCGAGTCACTGGCCCCAACAGAGAGGGTACGCAACTTGGGCGTTCTCCTGGATGGTCGGCTGTCGTTTGAAGATCATTTGGCGGCCGTCTCCAGGAGAGCCTTTTACCAGGTTCGCCTGGTCCGCCAGTTGCGCCCCTTTCTGGACCGGGATGCCTTATGCACGGCCACTCATGCTCTCGTCACTTCCCGTCTGGATTATTGCAATGCTCTCTACATGGGGCTACCCCTGAAGTGCACTCGGAGACTCCAGTTAGTCCAGAATGCAGCTGCGCGGGTGATCGAGGGAGCTCCTCGTTGCTCCCGGGTAACACCGCTCCTGCGCAGTCTGCACTGGCTACCTGTGGTCTTTCGGGTGCGCTTCAAGGTTTTGGTTACCACCTTCAAAGCGCTCCATGGCTTAGGGCCCGGGTACTTACGGGACCGCCTGCTGTTACCTTATGCCTCCCATCGACCCGTACGCTCTCACAGAGAGGGTCTCCTCAGGGTGCCGTCTGCCAAGCAATGCCGGCTGGCGGCCCCCAGGGGAAGGGCCTTCTCTGTTGGAGCACCTACTCTCTGGAACGACCTTCCCCCAGGTTTGCACCAAATATCTGACCTTCGGACCTTTCGCCGGGAATTAAAAACTCACTTATTTATTCAAGCGGGACTGGACTGATTTTTTAAATTTTAAATTTTTAAATTTTTTAATCCTTTGTAATTTTATATGGGGTATTTTAGGTTAGGTCAATCTGACAGTTTTAATTCGGCCACTATTGAATAGGTATTTTAAATTGATATTTTAACTTTGTATATTTACTGTTTTTATCTTTGGCTGTACACCGCCCTAAGTCCTTCGGGAGAAGGGCGGTATAAAAATTTAAATAAATAAAATAAATAAATAAACCAATATAGCCAACTAAAAATTACCTTTCAATTCTGGTGGTATGGGAACTCCATTTAAATAGTGGAAGAACATAGCAGAGCACCTCAGAAAAGGCATGATTCCAGTTTTTATACTTTTCCATAGGTGCCATCCAGAAGAAATTTCTTTCAAGGCACTAGAAATAAAATCATTTTGCTTTTCACCAAAGAAAATTTCAGGTTTAAAAATTAAGCATTTAACTTACATTTTACTCTAGCAGCTAAAAGGGAAATATGGGATATTTTTTTAAAAATTGTTGAGCCTGTTTTTAAAAACTACTTTGTTATCTTACAAAGTCAAAACCCTACATGGGTAAGAAATGTATATATACATGAAATAATTTATATACAACAGAACTACAGAATGGTGAAAGTGGAGTATTGTTATCATATGCAATCATGATGAAAGGAAAGCATATGGATATAAATGTTTCTTTGATGCAGAAATGCAAATAGAAGCTTCTGCCTAAGCTTTTTAATCAAGGTAGCTAGATTAGCAAAGTGGTACTTCATGACTTCTAAGCGCCACCTGAATTATATCTTAGTATCAAGGTACAACATTAAATAAGGATAAGTAATATGATAAAGCAGGGGTATTTTACAGATTAACAGAGTTGGAAGGGACCTTGTAGGTCATCTAGTCCAACCCTCCCCCCCAAGCAGGAGACCCTATACCATTTCTGATAAATGGCAGTCCAATTTTTTCTTGAAAGTCTCAAGTGATGAAGCTCCCATAATTTCCGAAGGCAAGCTACTCCATTGGTTGATAGCTCCCACTGTCAGAAAGTTCCTCCTCATTTCTAGGTTGAATCTCTCCATGGTCAGTTTCCATCCATTATTCCTTGTCTGGCCTTCAAGAGCTTTGGAAAACAGCTTGACCCTCTCCTCTCTGTGGCAGCCCCTCAAGTATTGGAAGACGGCTATCATGTCTCCCCGGTCCTTCTCTCCACTAGACTAGCCATGCCCAGTTCATGTAAACATTCTTCATGTTTTAGTCTCCAGTCCCCTAATCATCCTGGTTGCTCTCCTCTGCACTTTTTCTCGAGTCTCAACCTCTTTTTTATAGTGTGATGACCAAAACTGGACGCAATACTCCAGGTGTGATCTTACTAGGGCTTTATAGAGTGGTATTAGAACCTCACTTGATCTTGATTGTATCCTTCTGTTAATGCAATTTATGATTGCATTGGCTTTTTTAGCTGCCGCTGCACATATTTAGCTGATTGTTGATTCCAAGGTCCCTCTCACAGTCACTGCTATTAAGCCTGGTTTCCCACAGTTTATATATGTGCTTTTGGTTTTTCTTACTTAAGTGTAAGACTTTACTTTTCTCTACACTGAATTTCATTTTGTTAGATAGGGGCCAGTGTTCAAGCCTGTCAAGATCGATCTGGATCTTGAGCCTATCTTCTAGAGTGTTAGCTATTCCTGCCAGCTTAGTATCATCTGCAAATTTTGTAAGTTCCCTTCTATTCCTTCATCTAAGTTGTTTATGAAGATATTAAAGAGTGCTGGGCCTAAGACAGAACCTTGTGGCACCGCACAGCTTACTTCTCTCCATGTAGACTTAGACCCATTAAGGACTATTCGTTGAGTACGGTCAGCCAGTTGCGAATCCATCTGGTAATGAAGCTATCTATCCCACTTTTTCTAGAGTCTCAACATCTTTTTATAGTGTGGTGACCAAAACTGGACGCAATACTCTAGGTGTGATCTTACTAGGGCTTTATAGAGTGGTATTAGAACCTCACTTGATCTTGATTGTATCCTTCTGTTAATGCAATTTATGACTGCATTGGCTTTTTTAGCTGCCGCTGCACATATTTAGCTGATTGTTGATTCCAAGGTCCCTCTCACAGTCACTGCTATTAAGCCTGGTTTCCCACAGTTTATATATGTGCTTTTGGTTTTTCTTACTTAAGTGTAAGACTTTACTTTTCTCTATGTTGAATTTCATTTTGTTAGAGTGGGCCCAGTGTTCAAGTCTGTCAAGATCCATCTGGATCTTGAGCCTATCTTCTAGGCTGTTAGCTATTTCTGCCAGTTTAGTATCATCTGCAAATTTGGTGAGTTCCCCATCTATTCCCTCATCTAAGTTGTTTATGAAGATATTGAAGAGTACTGGGCCTAAGACAGAACCTTGTGACACCCCATTGCTTACTTCTCTCCATGGAGACTTAGAGCCATTAAGGACTACTCGTTGAGTACGGTTTGTCAGCCAGTTGCAAATCCATCTGGTGGGGAAGCTATCTATCCCATTTTTTTCTAGAGTCTCAACATCTTTTTATAGTGTGGTGACCAAAACTGGA
This sequence comes from Ahaetulla prasina, assembly GCF_028640845.1. Classification (NCBI taxonomy): domain Eukaryota; kingdom Metazoa; phylum Chordata; class Lepidosauria; order Squamata; family Colubridae; genus Ahaetulla; species Ahaetulla prasina. The sequence goes on from NC_080539.1 coordinate 54,697,423, forward strand.
CGCAATACTCCAGGTGTGATCTTACTAGGGCTTTATAGAGTGGTATTAGAACCTCACTTGATCTTGATTGTATCCTTCTGTTAATGCAATTTATGATTGCATTGGCTTTTTTAGCTGCCGCTGCACATATTTAGCTGATTGTTAATTCCAAGGTCCCTCTCACAGTCACTGCTATTAAGCCTGGTTTCCCACAGTTTATATATGTGCTTTTGATTTTTCTTCCTTACGTATAAGACTTTACATTTCTCTCGACTGAATTTCATTTTGTTAGATAGGGCCCAGTGTTCAAATCAGTTGAAATCCATATGGATCTTGAGCCTATCTTCTGGGTATTGGCTATTCTTGCCAGCTGGGTGTCATCTGCAAATTTGATGAGTTCATCTTCTGTTCCCTTATCTAAATCATTTATGAAGATATTGAAGAGTACTGGGCCTAAGACAGAACCTTGTGGCACCGCACAGCTTACTTCTCTCCATGTAGACTTAGACCCATTAAGGACTATTCGTTGAGTACGGTCAGCCAGTTGCGAATCCATCTGGTAATGAAGCTATCTATCCCACTTTTTTCTACCTTACAAAGAAATAGGTTGTGGTCTACTTTGTCAAATGCCTTGCTGTATTTCGCTGGTCTAATAATTTAGTCACTATGTTGAAGAATGAAATAAGATTGGTTTGGCATGACCTGTTTTTAACAAACCCATGCTGACTGCTAGTTATTACTTTACTCATTTCTAGGTGTTGGTAGATCAGGTTTTTTTTATTATCTTTTCCAGTATCTTCCCGGGTGTTAGGCCGATTGTTCTGTAGTCTCCTGAGTCTGGTTTTTTTCCTTTTTTGAAGATGGGAAGTACATCAGCTCTTTTCCAGACCTCTGGTAGTTCCCCGGTGTTCCAGGATTTTTGAAAGATGTGGTGCAATAGTTCTGAGATGACATCTGCCAGCTCCTTTAGAACTCTCCTTTAGATGTAATCGATCAGCTCTTGGTGATTTGTATTCATCAAGATCAGACAGGTGTACTATTTTTTTTGCTTATTTTAACTTTTATTTCCAGTATGCTTTTTACAGTTATGTTTCTGGTAGGTTGGACTGTTGTTTCCTTTGCATGAAGATTGATGCAAATAATGAGTTAAGCAGCTCTGCTTTCTCTCTATTGCCTCTATTGCCGTCTTCTCTCTTTAGTGGACCAACTGTTTCCTTGATTTTTTTCTTGTTATTTATGGAAGAAACTTTTTTTGTTATCTTTGACTTTTGGTGCAAGTCTTTGTTCATTGTGAGCCTTTGCTTTCCTGACTTCGTCTTTACAGATTCTGGCTGTCTGCTGATATCCTGCCTTGGTTATGTGTCCCTCTTACCATTTTTGTACTTGTCCTTTTTGTCTTTTGATTTGTCTGAGAGATCTTTGTGTAGCCATGCTGGTTTCTTCTTGGATTTCTTGTTTTTCTTTCTCAGCGGTATTGCGCTGGTCTGGGCTTTTATGATCGTATTTTTCAGTTTCTCAAGATTCTTGAGTTGTTTTCCCCTTTAGGATTTTCATCCAAGGAATCTTTCCCAAGCTCTCTCTGAGTTTATTAAAATCAGCTCTTTTAAAATCATTTTGTTCTACTGCCTGTGTTTGCATTATGGTGAATTCTAGTATGACACGGTCACTTTCACCCAAGGTTCCTGAAGTTTCAACTCCCTCAATCACTTCTCTGTTTGTAAGTATTAAGTACAGTATGGCTGTCCCTCTAGTTGTGTCAAACACAAGGCCTGCGGGTGGGATCTGGCCCATGGGGCCATCCTGGAAAATGTAAGAGACCGGCTCGTGTCTCTTCAGCCCACTCTATCCAATGCGAAGAGGAAACATCAGGCCAGTGTGACTTTGGCCTAGTTTACCAAGTGTGAAGAGGAAACATGCCAGCAGTTTGGGGAGTGGCGTCAAGCTGGCCATGCCCACCCAGTTGGCTACACCCACCCAGTCAGCCATGCCCCCCGAGATCAACCACAGCCCGGATGCGGCCCTCAATGAAATTGAGTTTGACATCCCTGTGTTAAAGCATCATATAAACTATGAAAAAACTTAATACGTATCAAATATGGACATTCAATTCCCATATTTTTTGACAAAACATTGTGCATCATATCCCTCCAACGATAAGGAGACAATCATTTGTTATCTTCTAAAGTTAATCTTCTAAAGAACTAGTCTGCTTTCTATCCCATAAATATCTCACTTGAATGCTGTGGAACTGAGGAAGATTCAATTTGCTGGTGTTCTTTTATAGATATACTAAGTCCAAACCTAATTAGTTGTTGTTTTTTTGAGATCAGTCAAATTTGGCTAGGTACAGCCACCTGCTGAACATATATTCAACCATTTAGGTAACTGAGTAGTAAAAACATAATCTAGAATAAATTTATATAGGTAAATTTATTTTCCCAAATAAAATGGGTAAGTAGGCTAGGTTTCTTATAATTTGTATATGAATACTTAGAATGTGAGCTAGTGATTCTACTTTAAGTACAAATACACAGGCAGCATAATCTTGTCTCTCTGCTTTATTTGATTAGTTTAGAATCACAGGCATCAATGTAAAGGGGGCAAAATAAGAAGAAATATTTCTCTCTCTGCCAGCTTCTTTCCATACAGAACTTGTATTAAAAATGATTGCCAATGGGAAAGATTGAGAATCTAAACAATCAGATAACAATCTTCTGGGCTCGCTAGTCATTTCCATTTTACTAGTTTTGAAATAAAGGTACTAATTCCTAATCTCCTTTTATAGTTCCACAGCAGAGCAATGTTATTGTTACACTGAAAACAGTAGGCAGCTGATTCATTATAATATAAAAAAATAGCATTTTTATTTGGATAAATTTTTTTCCTACCACATAAATGCTTAAACTAGTTTTTAAAGACACTTGGAAACACTGACTGCTCTAAAATAGATCAGCCATTTGGTCAGCTAAATTTGGTTCTATAAGAACCAAATTTACAGCATGGTTATTCAACACTACCTTCCAGTAATATCAAATATGGTCAAACAGTCTTAAAAGTCCAAATAATCTAGAACTAAAATACCTGCAACACTGCTAAACTGTAAGAATCTGCTTGCATTTTTAAAAATAATCTGAGAATCATAAGACAAGGGAAAGAAAACAATACATAGAAAAATCTAGGACTCAAGCAATGAGTTTTACCTGCCCACACACTGCCCAATATGTTTATGCAAAGCAAGAACAGCAGCTTCTTCAACAGTAGAGTTTCCTTGGTCCATACCATTTTCTTCTGAAAAAGCAAACACAAAATGTAAACTAGCATTGTACAAAATGCTCTATTTTGATAGAACTATTCTAACTAAACTCAAAACCATTTTATTTTGAATTTGAACAGTGTTTCCAGTTTAAACTCCTCAAATATCAGAAAAGCATTGGAAAACTTTTAGAAAGGTTGAAATGAACATTCAAAAATCAAATAGCTTACCTACCCCTATTCTAAACCAATTTTATCAGTAGAATTTACACAATCAATGAAACTTGATATATTTATATCTGTCCTATTTCATATGGTGTGATTTCAATACACAATGATTACAGCTTCTGTCAATTCCTATTCCCATTGCTTTCCTTATATAGTTTACCTTGCCCATTAAATTGACAATAGGTTTCTCCAGTAACACTCAAAAAGCCATTTACTTTTGATTCAAGTACATTTGCTGAAATACTTTGAAAACAGAAAGCTACATTACACTGTATTATTTATACTTTGCAAAAAATTTAAATTTAGAATTTAAATAATTTATGCAACAATTTCCATTTGTAAACAATTGCAAATATTTTACAACAGAGATATATGGGATGAAAACATGCAAATAAAAAGAAAAGTAAACCTCAGCCCTCAATTTTCATATACCTATATATCATTGCATTGATATATAACAAAGTATTTTCTTTGTTCAAAATATTCAGTTGCCTTAAAATAAAACCTAAGCCAGACTTCCATGTACATTTCCCATTAAAGTCACTGTAATCCTAATTTTCCTACACAAAATTCAGCACAGCCTAGACGGTATGCTTTACCTGTGGATGAGGTAAGTATTATTTGTACAATATGTGCCATAGTGACAAGGTGGAAGATATGAATATCTCCTGTACCAAGACTGACTCCTGAAAAGTCCTGACAGTGTACAGCAGGGAAAGAGAATACCAAGCATACCTGCAGATAAAGGAGAAAATGATAGGTGACAAAAGGGGAAAATAAGTATGTGTTTGCAAGATAAACCTCCTTAGCATTAAGCTTAATAGGAACAGTTTTGAACGGCTACTACAAAAAAAGAAAATTTGATACTCCAGAAGTTCTGGACCATATATAAAAGGTGATCTACCTTGAAAAATTTTTGTGAGCTGTCTGCTTAATAAAATAATTTGCTAAACCAATTTATATTTAGCAAAACATCTTGCTAGTACTATTTTCTGCAGCAGTACTATTAGGATTTTTAATCACTTACCAATAAATGAAACATGTCGATATCAAGAATGCATGGAAGATTTCCACTTTTTTCATAAGGCACCAGTGCTGGATGTTTAAAATAATAAAAAAAGTTAATAACTTTAACTTTACTTTACTTGACCAAGTGTGGTTAGACACACAAGGAATTTGGTACAGAAGCATTCAATGTGCTTATAAAACAACAGAAGCCAAATAACCGATTAGGTCATTTATCTAGGTTTTAAAATTTCATGAGCTTCAGAATATATTTGATAGATTTTTTAAAACAGGGTTACAAAATTACTAATTTATAGGATAAAAGCCCACAACTTAGAAACAGAAAATAATTATATCCATTATTTTCATTCTCAGATTTGGAGTCTGACACTTCCAGTGAGAACTGTTAGCTAGCAAAGGTAGGAAAAACTTTTACTGAAGATGCTAGAAGATGGTTACTGACAGATCCACTTAACCACCATGTTACTAACTTAAAAACTGCAGTGATTCACTTAACAACTGTGGCAAGAAAAGTAATCATATGGGGTAAAATTCACTTAAAACTGTCTCACTTAGCAAAAGTAATTTTGGGCTCCATTGTAAGTTGAGGATTACCTGAACATAGGGCAAACCAACATTTTAAGTTTTTTGTTACGCTTTGGGAAGAATAACTTTTAAAACTCACCTCTCTTCTAGGGCAAGCAGAATCACTCTTATTAGCAACAATCATAATTATATTTTAGTAAAACACATTATTTAAAGCACATTTTGCCCCAAATTGAAGACTCTATATAGAGCATAACCCACTGCCAGAGTTCTGTTAAATCTGATATATATATCCTGTTTGCTGCATTCCATGTTGATAAATGACAAAACTCATATGGAAATGTACTCTTAATGCACACAAAATGTTTGTCAAAAACAATCTATACAAAAGACCCCCAAAATAAGACCCAGTCTTTTGGGCTCCAAAATAAGCACCAGATCTTATTTTCAAGGGATGTCTTACCCGCTTACCTTAGGACCACCACATCCAGGCCTCCCATACCCAAATATCTGTTGCGCTGCTGTTCAACTGTTCTGTGGCCACAAGCAGCCTCCTGCCACAAGCGGCAGCAACTGTGCAACATGCCACATGGCCTCCTGTGGCCGACAGCACTGGCATGACAGGTGTCGGGGCGTAGGAAGCCTGGCTGCAGCAGTCCTAAGATAAATGGGTGCGGGGCGCATGGGGCAGCTCCACGCCCTCACCCTAGCTTGATTTTTATGCATGCACCTCACCCCACCTCATATAACCAGACGGTGTGCTGTGCTTAACTAGGGCTTATTTTTGGGGTAGGACGTATATAGATGTGAAAATCAGGCTAGGGCTTGTTTTCAGGATAGGTCATATTTTTGGGGAAACATGGTATCAGTTGATGTCTCATATAATATTTAACAGTACTCAAGCTATTTCATGTACTCAAAGTCTGTCTTTATAACTGAAATTAAATAAATCATCATAACATTGAACTTACATGGTAAAAGCATACAAAAGTGACCCTGTACTGCTAATAGTGAAGAAACTGTCCACTGTGCAGCCGCAAATCGTGTTAATGAAGTAAGACAGTCATCCTAAATAGAACATAATAACAATGATACACAAATAGCCAAATTCATTCCTTCACATTGTTATAATGAAAATTAAAATTTGTGGATTGTTAATAATTAGTAACTTAATTAATTAATAATTAAAAGAACAAGAAGGCACCAGGCTAGATATCAGGAAACTGAGTTCTAGTCCTGCCTTAGCCATGAGACCAGGTAGGGTGACCTCAGACAGTCATGCTCTTACCCAATCCATCTCAGACAGTTGTTTTTGTGGGGAAAATAGGAGGAGAAAGGTGTGCTGGATAAGTTCACTACCTTGAGTTATTTGTAAAATAATAAGGGAAGGATGGATGGATAGATTGATGCATGCATGTATACATAAATTTATTATTATTGGCCATATTGAAATTCTAGAGTAATTAATATACAGGGCCTTTGATATGAGGAAACAATGCCACAGTGTTCCTCACAACTTACTGTTTATGTTATAAAATGCTATTTTCTAACATTACAGAAGAATCATAAGTGTTATAACCTCACCACATACTGTATCCCTATCCCTCAATAATTTAGGCTAAGTTGTTACTCTTACCTGTCTGCAAGATAATTGACCAAATAATGGCTTTTCTTCATCAGCTAAAATTTGTTCTGCAGAATATAAAAACCATAATTAAATGAGAGGAACACAGAATCTAAACTTGATCACCCTCCAGTGATTTCCAACATTTTAATGAATAAATATTACCTATTGCTTGGATTGTAAATGCACAACTGCCCCAGCACATTATAGGTACACGTGGATCTTCTTCATTGGGATGAACTTTCAGACCAACTTTATATGTTGCAGTACCAAATGTTTTCAGCATTTCTTTGATGCTTTCAGAATATGGATTCCTTAATTAATTGAAAATAGACACCATTACCTACAACAATTTTGACATGATATTTAGAAGCTAAACTTCATTTGCTTTCCCAAAATGGCAAGGAATAAAATTTTCACTGGGATGAGTTGACACACCCTTTGTTACTGAGAATATTGCAGGAACAACCAATGAATTAGTCCTGGACCAAATAAGATTGAATGACAATGATCAGCAAGCAAAATTTAACGTATGTTGATGTTGAGCATATGATGGGAATGGATGATAGTTTAGAAAAACTGATTATACCCGTGTCATGGCAGCTCATCCTGTCTCAGACAAGCAAGATTGAGAAGGAAGTAAAAGAAAGGGAAGGCAAAGAATAAGGTGCATGGATGAAATCAAAGAGACAGAAGAGACAATCACAGGCCAACATAACAAATATTTGTCCATAGAGTCACCAACAGCTGAATCTGATCTAGTGGCAACTGTCAGTGACTAAATGAAGAAATGTTTAACATTAATTAGTCTCTTATTTCATTGATCCCATCCATGGTAATGTTTCCATTGACACTCCCAATTATATATCATGGCTTTTAACATTCAAAAAGGGGAATAAATATTCTACTGATTTGGTGACGTATTTACAGATATGCAAGAACTAATTTCATGTCATTATTTCAAGTAATCTTGGTTATGTTTTAAATAGCAATATAATCAAAAATACTTTTATAGCAGCTTATGAATATACATTTATTCTAAAATGCTTTCTGGCTTACAAATCTATTGTGATGGGGTTTCCCAACATTGAGAGCAAATGGGAGTATGGGAGAGAATGAAAGAAAAACATTATATGAAAATACCAATGTGGCTTTCAATAATAGAAGCATTGACACACCCACATATGATTAATATGGAATATATTGTGAGATATAAGGACATCTTAACAGAGAAGGGAGAACTAAAACAGAAACAAGAACTAGAAAAACAAGGGATTGAGACAGATCGGTATATGCGACTGCAAATACAATCAAGATATGACTTGAGATGGTATGGTTTCAATTTGGGAAAATCAGAACTGGATGAGATATTGACAGGAACAGATGAAAAAATGATTACGAAATTGTATAATTACGTATTGCAAATTAGATTAGAAGATGAAGACAGAAAAGAGACAATGATAACATGGGCAAAAAACTGTGGTTATACAATAAAATTAGAGAAATAGCAACAACTATGGGAAAGGAATTATAAATTAACAATGGCAACTGCATATAAAGAAAACATATATAAAATGTTTTATAGATTACTTATGTCATCAGAAAGGTTAGCAAAAATGTTTAAAGATAAATCAGCTAAATGTTGGAAATGTTTGCAATTGCCGGGATCATATTATCATATGTGGTGGTCATGTACGGAAGCAAAAGATTATTGGGTCAGAATACAGGCATGGTTAGAGGAAATGATACACCAGCATATAGAATTAAAACCAGAGACTTTTTTTATTGGGTATTTTACTGGAGAGGTATAGTAAAGAAGATACATATTTAATTATATGCATAATAACAGTGGCAAGAATTGTATTTGCACAAAATTGGAAGGCAGAAAAAATCCCATCAGAAGGTGAAGTAATGAAGATTTTAGAATATACAGAAATGAATAGACTAACATTAAGAATAAAAGACAAAGAGGAATCTGTGTATTTCAAGACATGGGGATGATTTTATGTATGGTTAGAAAAGAAATATGAATAAAAGATGATAGATTAATAAACTAGACAGTGTAAAACTAAATGAGAGAGAAGACAAAAAAGGAATAGAAACCCAGATGACACCTGTGTAAATGGAAAGTGGGGAAGGGGGGGGAAGGAAAAAAATGTTATTACATAAATGTACAACTATGATGATATACGTGAAATTGGTAAAATAGAAAAGAAATTGAAAAGAAAGTATATATTAATAGAAAATTGGGGTTGCTCGGATACCAATAGGGAAAATTTTGAATTGAAAATGAATACAACAATGGAGAGAGAATGGAAAGAGGAGTAGAGGGTAAGATAGGAGGGAGAAAGAGAGAGAGGAACAGAAGAAAGGGAAAAGGAGAGGAAAAAAGGGAGGAAAAAAAGGAGTAGGAGAGAAGGTTAGAAAGGGGGAAAGAAGGGAGGAGTAGGGGAAAGGAGGGGGAAGTAGGGAAGAGGAAGCAGAGGAAGAAAGGAGAAAGTAGAAAAGGATAGAAGAAGGGAGGGAAGGGAAAGGGAGACGGATTGTTGTAAAACAAGGGAGAAGAAAGGGAGAAGAGCAACCCCGAAGATATTTATATACTTAAATTTTTTCTTAGGATAAAGAATAAATTAATATGAAAATGTAAAGAATATATGTATGATTAACAATGGAAAAGAGACTATATACATTTACAATATGTCTATGAGAAATAAAACAGAAAACTTTTTTTCATAAAAAAAAGAATGTTCTAATTACCCCTGAATGCTGTAGCCTACACATTCTGTGGTTAGATTTTGAATATTCAAACTAGCCACTGAATCATACTGTAACAATAAAGCAAATCCTAAGTAAAGTATCAGACTTCTAAACAGCATAAATACAAGTAGGTTGATTCTGACACAACTCTTTATCCCAGAATGAAAGGAAGGGAGCCAAGTATCCTCAGTATGTCTGTCTCCATAAGATGAATACTACATGGATAAATATAAATGCAAATATGTATAGTATTACCTGAAAAGCTAATGTCATAAATTTTTCTACTTATATTGTATACATTAGTAATCGATAGTCAATGCAACCAATACGTACTTTGGTTGAACCTCTGGCCTAAATCCTTCAGGTAGATGTGCTTCATCCATTTTTTCTGAGTTATTACAAGGAAGATTATCTAAAAATAACAATATATTATTTTAACAATAAATTATCATTACTATTCATAATGCCTGAGTTCTTTAGATAGGATGAGGTAGTAGTTTAATTCAGTCTTGAAGATCAGAACAATCTCAGTATTAATACTAAGAAAAAATGCCTCCCCCAAAAGAAAAAAAGAAAAAACAAAACAAAAAGACATTACTGTATTCAGCATCTTTCAAGAAATACATACAGTATAAATTAAAAATTTACACTTACTGGCACGATCCTGATCTTGAAGCATAAGCAATGCTTTGATTTGCTGAGATGTTCTTCTTATCCACTGAACTAGATTTTGTTCTTTTGCAAAGTCTAATCTATCAAAAATGAACAAATGTAAAATATTGCTTAAATATTAAAACATTACTTACAAGCACTTTTTTTAAGTAATCTTGACTTTCAATAGCAATTGGGAATGGAATTTCCATTGGTAAGTGATGGGGTCTAAAATGCAAATGCATCACTTAGCAACAGCAACCTCTGCAGTCCCATTGCTGCTGTTCACTAAATCCCATAGCAATTAGGTGAGGAAACTTCCAGGTAGCTTCCAACAACCAAAATCAGGTAAGTGGCTGTTATCAGGTAAGAGGTGTGAAAGAGGGATTGTGCGGGGAGGCAGGGAATGGTTGGCATGAGACAGGAAGATTTGTGACAATGCATGAAAGGCGCAGCACAAGTCGGGATGGGTGCAGGATGAGAATGAGACTGTGTGCAAGAGGCATGGCCCAGGTCAGGGAAGGTGCATATGAGTGTGCCAGGGAGGCCTGGCAAGGGTCAGGAAAGATACACAGAGAGAGTTATGAGTGGTTGAGTGGTACAACTGCAAAGTGGCTGGGACTGGGCATGCAGTTAGGGGAGACTAACCCCAGCGACTTGTGACCTTCCCTGTCAGCTTCCCCATTGATTTTTCCTTACTGTTTCCACATGTATAAACAAAGTCTTGCCAAACAGAAGCACTCTACCATTCGCATCTATCATATTTTTTTTTTGTTTGTTTACATTTATACCCCGCCCTTCTCCGAAGACTCAGGGCGGCTTACAATGTATAGGGCAATAGTCTCATTCTATTTGTATATATTTACAAAGTCAACTTATTGCCCCCCCAACAATCTGGGTCCTCATTTTACCTACCTTATAAAGGATGGAAGGCTGAGTCAACCTTGGGCCGGGCTCGAACCTGCAGTAATTGCAGGCTTTGTGTTCTTAATAACAGGCCTTACCAGGCAGAGCTAAACCGGCCCTATATACAAATAGTCCTCAACTTACGACTGTAATTGGGCCTAAAATTACAGCTGTAAGTCATTAAGCAGGTCATCAAATGTCTGCACGTGATTTTATGACTTTTTTGCAGTGGTCATTAAGCAAACGTGAAGGTCATTAAGTAAACCCATTGTCTTTTGCTGGAAACTAGAAGCAGATGCCAGTTTCCAGCAAAAAAACATCACAAATCATGGTTGCGCAACTGCAGGATGCTACAACCAACCATAAATACGGGCTGGATGCACAGCACCCAAAATGCAATCACATAGCCGTGTGTGTGAATGTGTGTGTGTGTGTGTCCATGTCTGTCCATCAGAACTTCGAATCCAGTTTGCATAATTTGGGGGGCCCATTGTAACTTTGAATGGTTGCTAAGTGCCTGATTGTAAATCAAGGATTCCCTGTATGTAAATAATTATTAATTAACAAGGTATTTCATGGAATTACTAACCTGCTAAACAAAGTCCTTGGAGGAGGAAGAAGAGGAATGACGGTATTGCTTAAGCATTCACAGAGAGGACAAAGGAATTCACCATTTTCTACATCGTAACTTGTATGCACTCGTAATCTTTGTTGTCGTCTTTGTTCTTTTGCTTGCACAGCATCAAAATACCTTTAGAAAGCAACATAACTTAAGCATAATATTATAATACTAGTATCTAACAAGTAATAAGTAATAAGTAATCTAACAAGAATACTTATTAGAATTAGATTTTTATTTTTTTTTGCCAAACGTGATTAGACCCACAAGGAATTTGTCTCCAGTGCACAAGCTCTCGGTGTATTTGCAACACAAAAGAGTAATAATAATCATAATAACGATACTAATAAGAGGAGGTAGTAGAGAAGATGAGAAAGATAATAATAATACTACAGCCATACCACATGGGTAAATATACTTAGACAGAAGGTAGTATTATGGCAATTAAGGTGTTCAGCAGAGTTATGGATTGGCATGAGGGGAAAAAACTGTCCCTGTATCTATTTATTTTGGCATATAGTGCCCTATAGCGGCAACCCAAGGGAAGGAGTTGAAACAGATTATGTCCAGGATGTGAGGGGTCTGTAGATATTTTCTCAGCTCTCCTTCTGTTGCCATGCAATGTATATGCTCTCTTCATAAATACTCACTCACTAATAAATTTCATTCAACACCTAAAGCATTGTTGTTGTTCCATGGTTTGACAAAACGAGAATGTCTACTTGAAAAGGGAGCATTAATTTTAAGAAGCAAGCTGCAATTTTATTTGCAAGAAAATACATATGGAGTAGGTATGACATTGTCCTCCTAAGCAGTAAGTCCTAAACAGAATAATACAGCAAAGAAATTTGCTTTCTCAGTAGCATTCTTGTACCTCAAATGTGTAAAAAAAAAAATCGGTCAAATGCACTGTGAGAAGCCAAGAGAGCTAATTTTCCTCAAACATGTAGTAGAAAGCCTGAGCAAAAATAAAACAACTTTCTTGGCAATAATACACCAAAATGCATCACATGACTGGCCAAGCATAGTAGATAGTAGGAAAAAAATGTATCTTAGCTGCTTTGACATAGCATCCTCAAAACCTGTTAATATTTTTTTTAAAATTACCTTTGCCAGCAATGTGCATGCATAATATGTCCACAACTACCAGTGTGTGTTCCACATGACAGGTCTGGATGCATAAATAATGGATCATATTTTTCTGTATATGAAAAATAACAGAGATAATAGTCACAGACAGATTATTCACATTCGTTATACATCCACAAAATTGAAAAGTTTTGCAAACCATGTAATTGTTTACATCCTAAGGCCAGTACACTAAGCTAGCATTAGGATACTTGTGAATGGGCTGACTTAATTATTATTTTGTAGCAGAGTTTCTCATCATTTGTAACTTTAAGATGAGTGGACTTCAACTCTCAGAATTCCCCAACCAACATGCTGTCCACACATCTTAAACTGCCAAATTTGAGAAACGCTTTTATAATATAATGAATAAAAGCTTCCTGTATAATTCAAAACAGAATATTGTGCATTTGAATATTATTATTATATGGTCCTTCAAAATGGTATATAAACTACTCACCAGGATCTGAAATCACTTTATTCCTATTTTTGGACAAGACTGTTGATCTCTGAACAAATGCTGCCAGCACCATTGCTCTATTATCCATCTTGACCTCCTGTTCTTCTTGGCACAAGATACAAGTAACTATCTGTCTTTGTTCACACACTTTAGTCTGCTCAGGACCCAAGGCAATAAGCCTGGTATCTGAAACTGAAGGACTAGAATGAAATGATATTAGTAAGTATTTAGTTGGAATATTTACTGAAGCAATGTATAACTGAATGCAAATATTTTTATCTAAATAATCGCTGTATTTTCCTCTCCAGAAATGTTCTACAGTGTTCCTTAATAAAGCCAACATATATGAAGCAATTAAGTGTACTAAAGTTCTTGTAACAATTTGAAAACTATTTTCAGAGTATGGAAAGTTATTTAGATTGAATTCTCCATTGAGCTATTAGTAGAATACTATTTTGGAACCCTCTGGAAGCTGAAGAAAGCTATTAAGTATAATTATTTACCAAAATTCTATGAAATAAAAACATATACATTTAGTAAAATGTGATAAAATTATTCTGACTGCTAAAATTATCAGCAAGAGCAAAGGCTTTACATGTAATCCATTGTATCCATCACCAGTACAGAAACAAGACTGGATGTACTGAAATTACATTTCAGACATTTCAGGCTAGAGCAACGGAAATTGTAAATCTTGAGTACTGCCATTGTTCTTCCCTACAGTGAGAGATACATAATTTACCCCAACCTATTGCAAAGCATAATGTTGCTTATTTATTTGTAAGATGCCATATCCACACACTCGTGGCAAATTTCAAAAAGCAACTAAAACTTCTATGGAATTACATGAATTATATGTAATAATAATTATATGAACATATAAAGCTTGAGATAAAATATAAATCATCCATGAAATATTATGAAATACATAATATTGAAATAACCAATAACCAACAATCCATAACAATATGCTGATATAACAATAAAATAAAATAAAATGAATCTTTTGTAAATGATCCTCATTAATACCTACAGAAGCAACCAGCAACAGGTACATACAAGATGGTACTTCAGTCTCTGAAGACCTTCCACAAAAGTCTACTGCTTATGTCTTGATTAAGTTTAGATTATTATAATATCAACTGGTTTTTAAAGTACAAACTAGAAACAGTATATTAACTTTTTTAAAAAGAAAAGATGGAAATAAATAGAAACAGGCATTTTAGAATTCAGTTCAAACTGCTGTCAATTAAATGCCAAGCAAAAGTTCTCTCTGCCTACCTTACTAATTGCAGCAGAAATACGTATCACTGTTATAATGAATGAATGATTACTAAAACTGAAACTTTTTCTTTTAACCATACAGGTGGAGTTTTGCTTGTGGGATGCGCCTTTTAACAGCAAGAGAAAAGATGGGGTGAGTGGGAAGAAACCAAGTGCCAATTCTCTTCTTTCTCTGCTGCATTTCTATGCTGTACTGGGTGCTTGGTTGGAGGAGGCAGTAAATTTATTACTTAATTTGTATCAAACCTTTCAATTTATTCTAATACTCAAAACAGAGTGAGTCTCCTAATGAGAAAGAACTGTTCAAAACTGCATTCCCCTGTCTGTGAGTAACATATACAATTGAATTGGAACAATTTTGTCAAGACACAAGCAGACATAAGTTGAATGGTCAGGAAATTAGAAATATGAACACTGATGGAAATGCTACTGCAAAACAATAAAATGAAGTTTTCATGTTTAAAAATTAAGTAACATTTAGGTTAGAACACAGTAGTAGAATAACTGAATTGGAGGAGACTTTGGAGTTCTTCAAGTCCAACCCCCTGCTCAGGCAGGAAACCCTATACCATTTTAATCTCTTCTTAAAAACTCCCAGTGTTGGAGCATTCACAACTTCTGGAGGCAAGTTGTTCCATTGATTAATTGTTCTAAAGGTTGACAAGCTTATTGACACTTTGATCTTACCTGTGATCATGCACTCTGGAGGTAGAAGTTTCAAGTTCATCTATAGTTTGCTGGAAGAGTTCTTTGTTCTCATCAATGAAATGCCGCTGCATCTCAGACATCTGTGCCATGATCTTCTCCCTTCGCAATCTAGCAATCTCTGCTTTTCGTTTCCTCTCAGCCTTTTCTTTATCTCGTGAGCTCTATTAAGTTTATATGTCAGCAATGGTATACAATTAATAATGTAAGTCTTTGCAAATAAATGTGTAATTTATGTATTTAATGCACATGTTAGATTAGTATTAGTCAAAATGAGTCAAACGTTCTTACACACTAATATTTGCAACTTTTCTCCTGTTTAAGAATGCTGTCACTTATTAAAGGAAATCTTTCTTAAATTCTTTTTATTAACGAAAGCTATAGCATGTTTCTCTATAAAACAATTTTATGGATGCATTATATTTTTTAACATTTCAAATAATGTACAATGATAATATTAAACAATCCAAAGGATTATCTATTGACACCTTTTCTGAAAGCAGAGAAAGTGAGACTAATCACAATTTCAAAGGGTGTATGTTCCACAAGATGGGAATGACCCAATAGAAGGCCCTTTATCAGACGCCCAACCATTGGCTCCTGTAAATAAGGCTTCTTTTGCAGATCTCAATTTTCAAGTTAGCTCATAACAAGAGTCAAACCCATAGTTAGACAAGGTTTTTAAATATACTATTTCTACTAAGCAAGGAACAAATAGCATCCAATTCTTGTCTTCCAGTATTAGTACAATGTGATCACAAAAATTTGCAGAAGATAATGGTCTAGTGGTCACATTTTATAAATTCCTGAGAACCTTTGAGGGTTGCTCCATGTAGAGCACACTGAAATAAGCTAATTACAATGGTAGCAAGTTATGGATTACTGTTGCCAGATTTATTCAGCTCAGGAATATTTGCTAAATGCAATTGTGCAAGTGTGCTCTTTGCAGCTACTACCATACAATTTGAAAATAAACTCCCTGACAAGGATTTATTTCTTCAGAGGAAGCCAACCTGTTCACAACAATTGTATACTTATCCTCAACTTGGATAATTGTATTCTACACTATCTGGAATTAAATTTCAGCTTGTTCACTCTCATCCAAGCAATTATAAAACCTAGTAAACACTTGAAATTGACAGGAAATTTTTTTCTTTCATTTTATGAGGCAAGGAATGGTGGAGTCACTATTCTACTACATCTTTTCCTTCATGTTTCATCCAATTAAACATTAAAATAAAGCCACAGAATTAAATTAATTTCTCTTTGGTAAAGAGAGCTCAGTTATTATTCATTACTAATAAAGGTTTTCCTCTGCACCATTACTTGCCTATTGTGACTACCACTACTCTACTAGTGATTGAAAATGTTTTTAATTAGAAGACTCAACACAAATATTAGACATGTTGCATAGTAATATAAAATAATTTGTAAAATAACTCCCTGGCTAGATTGTCACATTATATTTAGAATCTGTCTTTGGACACATGTACTACCCGAATTATGTTGCTTTTCCCTTGCATTGATATTACCTCTTCCATAAAATTTCCTTCAGTCTCCAAAACAGGACTTGTAGAAGACCTCTCTTGGAGTTTCTTAACAGTATTAAAAGTCTGGAACAAGAAACTATGTTAGTATTCATTACTTAAAATTTTTATTTTGGCCACAAAACTATAAAGTTTATAGTAGGGTATAGTGCAATTTACCTTTAGTATCCATCTGATCATGTCTTTATGCACTTCTAGGTGGGGTGCATTTTGCAAAGTTTCTAGCATGGCCAATATACTTGGGGAATTGTGGGGTGTCTCACCAGGCCCTGTTTCAAGAAAGAAAGGAAATCTATTTGCATGTATTTTGGCTGTGTATTTTGTTCCATGTTAAATAAATTTAACACTGAACAAAAATCCAATGGGTGCTTCTTTTCAATTTTTTTCTGTTTCTTGTTCTACATATATGTTTCAAATTTAATATAATATAAATCTATCTCTCTATCTCTCTATCTATCTTACCTATAGTTCATTATAGAAAATAATAGATTTATCTCCATGTAATTTAGATTTTTTTGTAATGTTTGCCCTCCCCCCCCCCCAATTTATAGTTGATATATTTGTGTGTGTGAGTGTGACCCTTTTGAAGGCAGCAGAGTCCACATTCTGGATAAAGAGGACCATTGGTTTGAAAGAGGAGTAACAGAGGCTATTTATGTAACATTGAGCAGCTTTCTCTCAACAGAAGCAGAGGGATAACACACTTATCTCCTGTTTACAACGCAGTCCTTTCAGCAATTCCAAGAAGATTCCACCCCCATTTGCACTCTGATACAGCTGACCCTGAGGCTAGTTAAACCCCCAAGTGGCCTCAAGAGATCTCTAGGAGAATGCTACCGACTAGATGATTGCAAAGAAATATGATCCTTCCAACCCCTCCCCCCATCCTGTCAAAATTAGTCTGCCATCACCATCCTGCCTAAGCAATGAAACTTCTTGGATGAGAAGTGAAACAGTGTCTTCTTCTCAAGGAAAAAACAATCCAGTTGTTTTCTGAAAAAAAGCATCTTATTATTATTATTATTATTATTATTATTATTATTATTATTATTATTATTATTATTATTATTATTTATTAGATTTTTATACCGCCCTTCTCCCGAAGGACCACAGGCACTTATTATTTCTAATAGTTTAGTAAAAGTAATTTTTAAAATATAACCAATACATTCTGAATAATACATCTTACTACTGGTATATATTAGGTAAAATACGCAATTTGTGCAGAAGTAGCAACCTACTTGAAATTTTCTGACTGAATGTAAAAGTCACAAGATTATCTTCACTAGCATTCTCAATATGTTGTTTTTCTTCTTGTAGTGCCATTCCAATCAAGTGGAGAATCTAGGGAAAAAATAACAAAATTTTCAGAAGTACTGTATATTCTACATAAATTGTATTCTTGAATTAATGAAAACTTTACACACCCTTTGTAGCATGGACTCTGACCAGGCATATCCATTATGCTCTACTGCCCACTGAAGGATTGTTCTCATAAGGCATAACATGACATCGCACTGTAGAATATTAACCAGGCTTTCAAACAGAGGGCAAAATGGTGGTAATATAGGAGGTGGGAGTGCTGAAAGAAATATTAATACATTGCTGTTAATACATTGAGAAAGTTGTACAGTTGGGTAATTCAATATGTTAGGAACATTTAAGAACAGGTGTGAAATTTTTCAAAATAACAAAATACATTAGTTTAGTTTATTTTTAATGTAATCCTACCCGTACCCTCTGTATTTATCCCTAGAGAGATGTAAACAACTCAGTAATAGATTTCTTTTCAAGTAAAATGTCCCAAAACAGATTTGGTTGCTTTTCAAACTGGCACATGTAGTTATTTTTTTGGCTAAAAAAATAATTTTGTTGTATTCAGTAAGAACTGTTGATATTTTGTAAGATATAAAATAAGCAGCAAAATTTAGACAGCATCAGAACCTATGCATGTTAATTGAAATTAGTATGTATGAATTCTGTTCCTTTCTCAATTCCTCAGAATACTTTATTGCTACTCAAAACGCACCGAGTTTGAGAATGCTTACTTTCAATTAAGTCATATTTTCTGAGTATTAATATTAAAGATTCCATCTTATACAATTTAATAACTTTTGATGAATGAGGTAACACTAGAGTAACATCCAGTATTAACATGTTATGAAGTCAATGATCCAGAGATGTAAAATTAATTGCGACACCATTCTGACTGATAATATTTTGTTCTATAAAGTCTTCTATAGATTATGTTGTAACACTTTATTAATGGTGTTTGCAAACTCAAACTATATTTGCTTAGGGAAATCAAGCATGAAATGTTAAAAAACCCCACAGATAATAGGATCTTTAAAAAAATATTTTTTAAAGCACAAATTATTGTTTGCAAGCACAAATTGCAAATCAACATAAACACTAATCACAGACATTTCTTGAGTTACTTGAAACCATACAAGTGGCTAGTAAAGCAACTAGAATACACTAGATGCATTATGTAGACAGTGACTACATTCATTTCACGAATCCCAAATTGGGCAAGAATAATCTGAAGAACAATAGTTTGAGGTACAATTCATAGCTGATATTAAATTTTGAAGCAGCCTAATATGTCACATATAAAAATGTAGTGAGGTAAATAATGGCAGCATTATTTTTTGATTAAAAAAAAAGAAATATAGCAGTTTTCATTCACAATATCTGTTCATCTAGTTTAAAGTCAATATGGTTTTTGAAGATCCTCAGTATATTAAAAAAATGAGAGCAACAAATATGGAGAGACCAATACAAACTAGAAACATAGGTACCTGTGTCTTCCCGGTTTTGTCGTCTCAGTTTTCTTTGGGCTTCCTCTGCCTAAAAGAAATGAAAAGCAATCCAAACATTAAAGACAACAGCATAACTTCTGGATAACTAATTTATTTCTTGACATTTATTTCATGTTCCAATTTCTTATATTACCTAAGCTCATAAACATTCATCTCTATTGTTCATATTTGTTTCAGCATAAATTAGATTTTTTACCATAAACAAACAACTTGAAGGCCCAAGATGCAATCCCCAAAGGCAGCCCCTAGACACCTTCAAGAGTTATCAAACTGTAAGATCAGAATGGAATCTGTATTGCTAAGCAAATTAAATACGCAGAAAACACAATGTTTATTAAGCACTAAGAAATGTAATTAATAGAAAATTAATAAAATTCATGGAGGGAAAAACGTATATCTACTATAATAATTTTGCTTATTTGTTTTCTCCTTACTAGTACCATGTTTCCCCGAAAATAAGACCTGTCTTATATTTTTTTGAACCCTGAAATAAGCGCTTGGGCTTATTGCCATGCTCTCAAAAGCCCAATTGGGCTTATTATCAGGGGATGTCTTATTTTGGCAGAAGCAGGGTAATATATTATTACCTGAATCCTGTATGAATACCTCACCAATTCCCCCTAATTTCTTGCCCATATCTTACTTCCTTCAGAGATTTGTAAACTCTATGTTTCTCAATGAACTGTTTTCTCTTACTGTAACTGAATCTGCTATTGTCTTCATGCAAAGAATTTCTACTTCAAATTCCTTCATGAAACTATCAATGCAACATTTTTTTGTTTCTCTTAACTCAAAATTAAACTACCAAAGCAACCAAACTACTTTATTTCTTTTGAATATAATCTGTACTGTTATAAACTCAATCTGAATCTATAATGCAGGGATTTATTTCAGGGTGCTCTTATTACATTGCAATGTATTGACTAAAGAGAGTCCAAATATTATTTTAATTGTTATCTGTAAATACAAAGCTTCATAATTATCTATAATTATATAAAAGTTTTCATCTTGCATAATTACCTTAGACTGTTCTGCCCTTGAAAAATGGTAAAAATATAAATTGAAATCTTTAGCACATTCTGGCTTTAACTCATATAAGCCTCTTCCTGTTAATCCTGGTTTCCTAAAAGATAATTGGAAACATATAATCAGCATTGTAATAACTGTAATTATTGAACAACAACATTCTAAACTACTGTATTTTTTGCACTATAGGACGCACTTTTTCCCCCCAAAAAAGTGCATGGAAATGTCTGTGCGTCTTATGGAGTGAATACTGCATCAAAGACCGAGCTGCGACAGGCAGCAGACAGTGGCAATAGGCAGCGACAACAGGCAGCGGTGGCAAACGGCCTGTCGCCGCTGATTACCTCCACTTGCTGCCTATCGGCGGTTGGATCAGCCTCCCGGAATACCGCTGATCAGTTGTTCCAGGTGGCAGGGATCACCACTGCCTATCGCCACCACCGCCTGTTGCTGCCACCGCCTATCACTGCCACCTATCGGTGGTTGGATCGGCCTCCCGGAATACCACCAATCAGCTGTTCCAGGCGGTGGGAATCCTCACCGCCTGAAACTGCTGATTGGCGGTATTCCGGGAGGCCGATCCAACCGCTGATAGGCAGCAGCAAGGGGTGGTGATAGGCAGTGATAGGCGGCAGCAGCAATAGAATAGACCCGGGTCCCAGGAGAAAACATCCATTGTGGGGACAGCCTCATGTATGGGAAATTTCTTCCGTAGCTTCAAAAACTTTTGGCTGAAAGTTTCCTGCCTGAGCAGTGGGTTAGACTAGAAGATCTCCAAGGTCTCTTCCAGCTGTTATTCTGTATAACAGCATGTTACAAGAGGCAACTGAGGATAAGTCTTAAAAGGTTAGACAAAGTCGTGCAAGATTTTCATGGCTGAAAAAAAACTATTTTTTTTTCTTGTTTTCCTTCCCAAAGCTAGGTGTGTCTTATGATGTGCAGTGTCTTATAATGCAAAAAAATACAGTAATCCACGAAACAATAAGAACATTAACACTTCAATATGAATGACATCTTATACTTTTACTATTAATGACCGCACAAAGCTTGTTTGCCTACAAGCACAGACTCTACTTTGGCAAAAATGAGATATCAGTGCCTCTGACTGACTGGAAGGTTGTCTGAATGACACCAGGTAAACAAGACTTTCCTTCATATAGGTCATCAATGGGGTCCACTGACAGCCCTTCAATTTACCATCACCTAAGATAAATGTGTAGCTTCTTAAATGACAGATGTGTGAATATGAGATAGGGTACACAAACAATTGATACCATACTTATAGTCAAGGTATTAATTGTAAAGAAACGTGTTCTTGTTGCTACCTAAACCCACAGAATAAGATGGGGAAAAAAACCCCACTTTCTCCTGAGCTGCACTGCCCTGAGAATAATCATCAAGGTTGTTGGCTTCTGCCTTGCTTCTCCATTGAACATTTTGCTTTTAAGCAATAGCAACTTCTTCATTCCTGTGAGGCAAGATCATCCTTTGAAAACAAGGAAATGGCTAAATTTATATTTTTACATTGTTCTTTATATACATATTTAGTGTATTTGGGAAGAGGAGGGACAACAGATATTTCTCCTGCTAATATAAAAGTTTTTTTCCATGTAGTATTTTTCATCACAATAAAAAAGTTTGCTTTGTTAGTACTTTTAACAACAACAAAATCCCTCAAAACATTCAGAATCTTACTTCTTACATTATCTCTAACAGCTGTCAATTCTTAAATTTGTAAAATATCTAGAATACTTTCAATTAAAATAATCATAAAGTAGAATTTAAGAATGAAGTATAAATCAGTCCTAAACAGTATTTACTGGGTCACAATATATACTATTTTACACATTTAAAGAGGTTTGTTGCAGGGAAGCCATTACTTGAAACAGGCAACTGCTTCAATGACAGTTTCCATTCCGGTCTCCTTGTTTTCCTATTAAAATGAAGGAAAAATATGTTATTATAAGTATATTACAAGGATATTCCCTAAGGTAATAATCAGCTAGATAAATCTGGAAATAGGGGTTTCTTTGTGCTCTCTGAGCTTGGCTGTTTTCTTGCAGATGTTTCATTATCCAAGCAAGCTAATATTATCAGTGCTAGTGAGGAATGGGGTTTCCTTTAGTTTATATTCCAATGGATTGCCAATATTGGTGGGAGTAGTCTTGGAGGTTCTTTGTTTGGGCTGTTTATTGTTAGCTTGTTTGACAGTTCCTTGATTGGAGTATTGTTTACTTCTTGATTGTTGATTTGATGTTAATCTTGGAGTTAATCTATGCTCCAAGTCCACACGGAGAAGAACCTCCAAGAACCACTCTCAACAACACTATTAGGGCAAACCAGTAGAATATAAAGAATGAGAATGAACCCCACTCTTTACTAGCACTGATGATGTTAACTAGTTTGGGTAATGAAACATCTTCAAGAAAACAACCAAGCTCATTTCAACCCTGAGCTACAAATATTCTTTATTGGCAATCTGGAAGTATTAAAAATTTAAGGGTCTTTAGGACTGTGCTATCGTAACATTAGTTATTGTGACTGAGTCATTATGTTTCTTATACACAGTTCTACAATCTCACAAGTTTAATACAAAATAATTTGAAATAATGATTTCTTTTTATATTTTTAAAATTTTCTTTCCCATACGTCACCTTCCTGTTTATAATTGTATTAATAACAGTCACTGTGATTAAATTGCAACAAAATAAAGTACTCTGGATGAGTTAGAAAATTCAACATATCTACTAATTTCTAGGGAGTATAAAATTGTGAGGAAAGTATTTAATATAATCCATTAAAGCCTGCTGGGAAATCATCTTCTATTAAAAAAATTTAATTCCCTGCTATCTGAAGGAATCATCCTCAATTCCAACATATTAGAAATCCCCCAATGATCATCCACCAATTTAAAAAGTACAAGTGAAAATATTTTTAATAAAACTCACATCTTCTGGCAATGCTTTTACTAATTCACTATGAGCCATGGGTCTGATGCTCAGCTGGTGAATAATCTCTCGTTTTATTTCATCTGTAGCATTAATCTGCCCAATTCCTGGAGTAAATCTCTCTCCTATAAAACAAATCAATAATTTCAGTAAGCACTGATCAATTTCATTTTATGCATATGCTGAACAAAACTACAGAAGTGACTATTTTTTCCAGTACAATATCTGAAGAGATATTCATATTGTCATATAACAAGATGTGAGGATTGTGTCATGATTATAAACAACCCCAAAATAATTTTATTTTATCAAGGAGCATAAGAAGTGGAAATAACTGTACTCTTTAACATTTAAAATTGTAGGTTAATGAACTAATTAATGAATTAATCTAAACATCTATAAATAGGACTTCTAACTATAATTAGAATTAATCCATAAAATTAATCAGTAGGTATTAACTGAAAAAGCATAAACTCACCAACAATAATTATAATTAGGTGTAACATTTCTTCAATGAGAGTATTATTTTGCTGAACCATATCCTGAAAGAAACAAGGACTAAAATGTGTTAGAAGCACTTACAGATATTTTCACATTAAGATATAAGAGTTTGTAATTTATTTGTAATGCATTTTTTAAAGCTTTGAAACTATATCTTCAATTGCTCATGTTGTACCTTATTGGTATTTTCGGAACTGAACCTTTTGCCATAATCCGGAGTACTAAATATCTGATAAAGTTCAAAGCGACACAGCATCATCATCAAAAAGTGGTTTGGATCCATCATAGATACACCTGTCTATTAAAAAAAAGGAAGTATAGATAAAGATAACAGAATGATATAAACTTATTTAGAAACATTGCACTATTGGCCATACTCACATATAAAATTTGTCTTCTTTTATAAATACAAATACGTCATACAATAGTTGCATATGAAGCAGCATGAATCTTCATATTATAGCCCTTTCTAAACCTTTTTAACTATAATATCCCTTTCAAGCACAAACAGCATATTGAATATTTGTTTTCCAAAGTTTTGTACTTTTAAAAAATACTGGTTTTATCGGAATATATTAACATATAACTTTTTCTGGTCTCAAAAGGGAAGGTACATTGAAAAAAACCTTGACTATATAATATTTTTTAAAAACTCTTTTAAAGAACACAGGTGTCTTAGTGACATCTCAAGGTACATCTAAGGATTATTCAAACAAAAATATTACCTGGAGCATTACAATGTCTTTATCAAACATTTCTCTTCTGCATTTTACGTTATGATAGTAGTATATCTGAAAGAGAAAGTTTACAGAGTTTGATATATGTTTCAATTTGGATTCTGATCTAAAACTACTTTACATTCCATTTTGCTGACAAAATTTCTCAGATTCATCAAAATCTTGACTTCACAAGAACAAGAACAGTTAAAGAGATTTACCATATAACCTGGGAATCTTCTTGCAGACTCTGATAAAGTAAAAAGGGGGTTTTCTCACATGATTTTCACCAGCTGCATTCTGCACTTTTGGAGGCAAATGGAGGCAAGCTTAGGAGAATGTCAATGTCTCTCTGTGTGAGAAGATGATGCCTGTAGTCCTGAAGAAATCAGCCATTTTTTACAACTATTTTTCTGTCTCCAACCTTCACTATAGTAACTAAGAGGATCATGGGAGTTCAGCTACAGAATGCAGTGGAGGAAATGGATTATCTACTTAATATATTTATAATCTGTTACTATTACCACTCTTTCAGTCATAATTCAAGGATTGGCATGCAACAGAAATGATACTAGTGGATGACTTCTATCAGGATCTAGACTCCCCAGCCCCCCTGATTCTCTTAGATCTGTCAGCAACTCTCAGTACCATAAATCATGAAATTTTGATGGACCACTCTTGATGATTGGAGGAACTATTCTACAGTAATTCTTCCTTGTGGGCAGTTCTGCTCAGTGGTAACTAAGTAGTGGTAGGTGAGTTTGACTTAGTGGTTTCATTTTTGTGGAGTGCCTCACAGCTTGGTCCTTTGTCCCATTACCTCAATCTACATAATACCATTGGAGAGGTAGTCCACTGGCTTGGGTTGTAGTACCATCAATATGCTCATGATGCTCAAAATTGTACACTGCCACTCCAGGCCATACTAATGATGCTGTGAAAGTCTTGAACCTGTGTCTAGAGGCTGAGGACACAAGGAAACAGGTTGAAAATGCATCCATGCGAGATAAATTTATTGTTTGTTCATTGACAACGTTGGTCAACTCCATTACTTTCTCTCAAAATATCTAAAGGAGAAGGTCTACCAGTTGGAAGTCTCTTGGACTCAGGGCTAGTAGATTGGAAGACAGAAGCCATGGCCTAGAGTGCTACTTCCAAGCCTTGGACATTGTGCCATTTGGGGTCCTATAAGGTCTTCTTAATATTTTCATAGTAAAACTCATGCTGTCATCATATGTGATTATAATGCACTCTCAAGTTGAAGATCATTTGGAAATTGATAAAGAATGCACTGGCTTGCTTATTATACATGAGTTTTAGGCCCCCCATTCCAATAAATTTCCAGATGTGATCTGGTTTTTACCAGAATGTCTTGTATGTATCTATAGAGTCACCTTTTCCTATAGAATATGTACACTTATCTTTGGATCCAGTACATTTATCTTTGGAAAAGCTCTTAATTATAGCCCCTTTTTCATGAAATGAGAGGAACTCAGGGCTGAAAGTACGGTTTTCTGTTGCAGAAAATAGTTGGAATGTCTGTTTTTGCCAAAAATGCACTCATTTTTGCCTGCAGAGTGCTTCTGGGGGCCTGGGAGGGCAAAATGATGCGCGGAGGGCTTGGGAACCCAAAAACTGGTTCATTTTTAGCAAAAATGGGCCGTGCAAAACACTGCAGAGTGCTTCTGAGCGCCTGGGCAGGTGACAACCTGTAAGTTTAGGTGAATCTTATAGTCAGGTGCATCTTATAGTCCGAAAAATACAGTAATCCACTTCATCCGCAGTCATCTGCAGCTGCCATGCAACCACCTTTTACACAACCATACCCAAAAATAAGAGGTTAAAGTCTGACAGACTCAAAAGCTGTCCAGACTGGTTGGGTCAAGCAATGGCCCCTTCAGGAGAGGGTGCACCACCACCTCCTTGAAAAACGATGGGACCACTCCTTACTTAAGTAATTAGTAACCACCTCCCAAACCCAACTGTGTCTCCTCCAGGCAACCACTTAGCCAGCTACATGGCTAACATGGAACACTGGGATGGTCAAACTAGCAGCTGCAAAGGCCCTCTTTACATCTTCAGGTGCAATGAGATCAAACTCCCCTCAGATAACCTTACAATATTTAGTCCTGTAACCTCCACTGTCACTGGCCTAAAGCTAGAGTCCAATGCAGAACAAATGCAAGAGACTTCGTCTGCAAAGTACACAGCATATTCCTCATGGTGACCCTATAGATTAAATCCTTTTGGTCTATGGTATTTGTCATAGGCTAGAAACCAGGAATTTGTGAGTTTTAGCTCTGCCTTGGGCATGAAAGCCAGCTGGGTGGCTTTGGGTCAGTCATGCTTTCTCACCTCACCTCACCTCACCTCACCTAGTTGTTGTTGTTGTGGGGAAAATAGTAGGGGAAAGGAATATTAGGGATGTTTGCCATCTTGAGTTATTTATAAAAAATAATAAAGTTGAGATAAAAAAATGTACCACAGCTTCCAGAGGTGATTAAAACTTCATATATTTATTATCAAAATTCAGTGTCACACATATTGAATGCAACATACATACAAATAAATAAACAAGCTTTTTGAGTTCAAGAAAACTACCCTTGATAAACACATTTAGGAAAACATATAAAATAATCAGATCACAGATTTAAAATTAATCATTTATGCAGAGCACTTTACTCTTTAGCAATAAGGAAATCAAACTGTTCTATGGTTCTCAGGTGAAAGAGAAAGATTAAATAATTTTTTTCCCATTCAGAACTTACCTGATTAACAAGTGAAAATCCATTTCTCCGCCACATTCCAGCATGAACTTGGGCGCAAAGAACTAGACATCGCAGGGGATGTTCTATTAACATAGGAGGACTAAGTTCACTCTGTATCGGTTGAAGATAAACACAAAACTCAATGTATTTGTTTTATGTTTTTAAACAGCATTCAAAAATTCATTTCCATGTTATAGCTAATGGTTCACTGGATTCTAGGCACTGTCACCTCTGGATCTCCTCAATTAACTGTTCAGTTTTGTTTTGTTTTAAACTAAAACATCATAGTCATAGAGGTTTATTAACATAATATTACTCACCATTGGTAGTTGTTCTGGAAACTTGTATGCTACTTCTGTTTTGCTCAAAAGTGCATGCAGACCTATATTAAATACAAAAATGCATTCTGTTGATTATATTACAGTATTTATTTACTGTATCTAGATAGTACCAGAATCCCCAAAACACTCCTAATGCTTTGAAATTTGATCAATAAAATAGTGTAATGTAGTATGAAATGTAAAAACCACAAAATATCTGCCACTTTAATTAATTAAAAACAATGTTATGTTTCAATTATAGATTATGGGTTAAATATCTATGAAACGCTGGTCTTCACTATCTTTCTAAATACTATGAGAGAAGGTGTCAACTGGATCTTTTTGTGTAGACTATTCCACAAGATTGAAACCATAACAGAAAAACTTATATTCTTCCATACGCATTTAAAATAAAATGGGATCTGTAACAATTCTGCTTGGGACAAAAGAAGACTGTCTTGGAAATATCTAGTACTGAGCCATGAAAGCTTTATAAATTAAAAACCATCATTTTGGACAGCTTTTGGAAGTCTGTTGATAGGCAGTGTGGCATCCAAAGAATCAATGTCACATAACTGTAATTATCAATAAAGAAACTGCTCTCTTATCAGTCAGGAAGTTGCTATATTTTATAGCAAACGTAGTTTCAAAGGCGGTTTTCAATAGCAGCCACTTTTAGAAGCCAGAGATTATTACAATGTGAGCTAGTGCCATAAGGCAGTTTCCAATTTCAAAAAAGGTTGCAACTAATGCACCAGTTGCAGCCTCTACCTGCTGATTAAGCAGTAACCATGAGACTAGGACAACTGCCAAATTACAGACTTGCTTCTTCAAAGGAGCATGACTCTGTCCAGAATCACAACCAGAAGTGACAGAAAGCCAGTTCATTTCTGGACATTCATCAACATTGACTTGGAGAGATTCAATTTCAGTTTGTTCTTTGCCATCCAGTTTCTCAGTCTCCAGACACTGGATCAAGGCTTCTACAGCATCACCAGAGTGGTGATGAGCAGATGACCTTTTTCAGAGTTTTCAAATAGCTGTTGAAGAGCATGGGAAAGAGGGATGAATCTTTCAGCACCACACATGTAAGCAAATGGCAGATCAACTTCTCCTCTCCCACAATCACAAATTAAAATTGCCTACTTAGTGAAATGCTGAAACATTGTAATATGGTGATACAATTATCATTATTCTTAAGTTACCCAGAAGGCTATTATAATAAATGGTAAATAAGGCCGATGACAGATTTAAAACAGCCAAGAAAGGAGCATTCCCCAATTCAGGTCCAAAAAAGTAATCAGGAAGAGCAATTACATTACTAGAGTAAGTTATTTTCAAAACTGGTACAGGTGTGGATCCTAGGAAAAGTCGAATCTGTTTAAAGAGTGGCAGATAGGTGCTACATTCTTACTCCAGATATTACCACCAGTCTGGGCAGAACACTAGCCAAGTATTATATGAACTTAAATTACTTTTATGAGGATGAAAACTTACACCACATTATTGGAATGTTATAACGTTGCTTTTAGACTCAGCTTGTGAGATTTTCAACCTTTACAATCAAAGACAATTACAGTGTGCATTTATAGCGCATGGTCTGTCTTGAGAAGCAACCAGTTTATGGCTTGCCTATGATTACAAAACTGACAGACTGACATACTATTGACATATTATAGACTGAATCTTGGCCTTGCTAGGGCATGATAAGCAACATAATTTCTGGGCAAGCCTCACACCAAGATTACAAAAAATATAGCCTGGCAACCATGCAAGCACTTTTGTGGTTTCAATATTTCCCACATCCACAAAGTGGATGGAATAAAAATTTTGGGAAAAGTTTTTGCATTTTAGGGGGAAAATATAATTGCTTAACCAATCCAATTTATCTAATAAAAGAATCTTATAGATGTCCATTTTTAAAGTATGGATTTGAACTGCTACCCAAAACCTTTTGTGACAAACAGAAGTGGATAGCACTCCTTATAGTATATAAGATTTAGCTACATCTAAAATATAGTGCATTATATCTATTATGTGTACGTGTATATATGTATATGTAAATATGTCTATATATGTGTGTATATATATGTTTACACAACAGTGATAAGTTGCTATAATGGTAAGAATAGTTGAATTTGAACCTGACAATATCAAAGAAACACAGTTTCATACAGCTTACTAGCTCTTGTCTTTGTTGTGAAGTGAATTCACTTCATTTCTCACTCACAAAGATAGCAAGCGAAAGACAAAATTTGTGTTGTAATTATGAAAACAAACCATATTAAAAATTAACCACCAAATCAACTAAGCAATTTAGGTCTTACCTGCAAGTAAACGGGAAACGGGAAGATGAATGCTAACTTTTTCCTGAGAAACACAGTATCTAATAGTTTCAACTGAATGTCCACACATGCTGAGTTCAATAGGTTGTTCTCCATCAGTAAAACCACAGTGGCATTGCATCAAAGCAGTCAAAGATTTCTTATATGCTTCAATAAGCACTTTTTCCTATAAAGATTAATTATATTTACAGAAAACACAGCTCTTAAAATTGTAACAAAATTATCATGCATTTTTAATCAAGATAAACAAGTGAAAAATTGCATCAAGGTAAAATTTATCTAACCTATTTAAAGTGTGTTCCAAAAACTGTTCAACTATATTACAGTAGGCAGCACGAGGTATACAATTCCATCTTATAAAGAAAACTTTAGTGGCAGAAACAAGAACATAGGAAGCGCATATAAGACACTTTAATTTCTGATTTTATTTATCTCCAAATAAGAGAAAAAAGTACTGTGAGGGAAAGCTTTCTATTCTAGGATTCAGGGTCTCCTTTGCAATGGGAGCTATGGTATTTATGATAAAATATCCTAGAAGAACATAGGATATTTTATCATTTATTTATTTATTTATTTATTTATTTATTTATCAAACTTCTATACCGCCCTTCTCCCGAAGGACTCAGGGCGGTGTACAGCCTTCATTTAAAACAATTAATATACATATTAAAATAACAATTAAAAAACTTATTCAATAAAAGGCCAAATTAAAACCGTCGATTGACCATAAAAATACCCAATAAAATTACCATTAAAAGTTTAAAATATAAATTTAAAATTTAAAAATCAGGCCAGTCCCGCTTGTATAAATAAATAAGTTTTCAGTTCCCGGCGGAAGGTCCGAAGGTCAGGCAATTGGCGTAAACCGGGGGGAAGTTCGTTCCAGAGAGTAGGTGCTCCCACAGAGAAGGACCTTCCCCTGGGGGCCGCCAGCCGACACTGCTTGGCGGACGGCACCCTGAGAAGACCCTCTCTGTGAGAGCGTACGGGTCGGTGGGAGGCATGTGGAAACTCTAGAGTTTCACTCTAGAGCAGGCTTCTAGAAAGTAGAGAAGATGGCCTTGATGAAAGAGCTCACTAGACTTTGTTTGCATCCCAATTAAGTGAGTCCTCATTAGTACAATTAATTTTCTGAATTGCACTCTACCTTTTTTTATACATTATACCCGTTAATCTTGTGGTTCTTCATATGTGCTATGACCATTCCATGTATGGCTATATAAACAATGGTACTTGCAAGAAGACTGAAGTGTAAGACTGAAGTATATGGAGTGTCTCTTTCTAAAAAAAACCCTAGTGATTATGAATTTTAGATCTTTTCCTTACATACAATGATTTCCTGCCGTGTCTGAAGCTATCAAAACTATTCTTGTTTCTTTAAAAAAATGCATCCAGCCATATTCACATTTAGGATACCATTTTAAGAGGTAGGCAAAAAAAGTGAAACTGGAATATTTTTCATTGTATTAGTTTGCTCAAATATTAAGATTTACCTCAGCAAAATTTATATTTCTAAATAATTGATCATTTGTTATCCACAGAATCAGCTACAATAGTATGAATTTCATCCAATCCATTCTGTCCATCTCTGATTCATCTGTGCCTCTGTGCTAATGACAGATCTTTTTTAACTGCCCAAGTTTTCAATTAATAAAATAGGGGGAATTTCTCCTTTAATTTATTCCCTGTTCTAAAGAACCTCAAAATTATCCAAAGAAAATTAGAGAGGGAGCACAAAACTGTAGCTACAAATAGGTATAACTCACAGTAACTTTTGCATCAAATAATTAATCTCATACTAATGAGCACCCACTTTTCCTTTTATTCCTTTTGAAATACACCGTAGCCCAGACCTGAAGATTGTGTGTTAATTTACCGTATTTTAGTCCAATGTTTCCTGCTTAAAAATCATGGACATTTGAGCTTCCATTTTAAACAACACAATCTTACTGATACAAATCATATAAAGAAATCTTGAGGGTTCTTTATTGCCCTCATTCATATTTGAAACATTTTAACAACTTACATCTAAAGCACACCAATCTTGCATCATTGAGATAACATGTGTTAATTTCATCTGCAGTGTGAATGCAGCTTCCCACTCTGGTTCCATTTCAATATGCTGTCCTACTTGGCGAGTTATTGGATCCATACCCTTCAGACACAGATGAAAACAACAAAAAAGTATTAATGCTAAGACCCAGCAAGTCTTTGCCTAGTGAATGTCTAGAGCCAAGATAGAAAAATGGCTGCCTGTAGTTTGCTCATTCTAATTTCATTTGTGATGGAAGAACTAGGCAAACCTGCAATGCTGAAAAATTATATCCATTACAATTCTGGTTCACCACCTCATAGCTACTAGCATCTCACTCCATAAGGTTCAACAATTCTTCACAAGAAAATCTTAATTAATAAAGAGGACTGTAGAAAAATTAGCTTTACTGAAACTCTATTCTATCCCAAAGAACCCTAATGTAAAAGGTATTGGCAATGTGACAATTATATGAAAAACAATTTGCACTATCTCGTTTGTAATCATGCAATTGATATGATACAATGTTTGTAAATTACTTACTTGCATACACCTCAGCAATTCCAAGAAGACATCAAAGCCATCTAGAAATTTTTGCCTCAGCTGATCTGACCACTCAATTGGCTTGCTTATCAACACATACCTACATACGGCAGAAATAAATTTGCAGGCTGATTTTTGTATTTACATAAAATATATATTTGTGTGATTTTTAAAAACCTTACTTACTTTAAATCCAGAATCAGGCTTTGGACTCGTCGGAATTTGAATGCCTGTAGTGCAGTATACCGTTCAAACTGAAATCTCCCCTGTATATCTCTATGTCGTAAATGATCCATAAATGTTGAGATTATAGTAGTCAGGAGATTCTCTTCTACAATTAACATTCTTGCCTATAGCAAAAGTACATTTTAAAGTGTGTTTTAATCAAAGAAGTTGCAGAAACAATTATTTGTACGTCAAATGCAATTCTTTTCAGCACCAAATGGCAAATAGTTCCTGAATCATCATGTTCCAAGATAATTAAAGGAAGGATTGGATAAATTGTTAGAAACCCATGCATCTAAAAATTTTACATTTAAATAAGGATACCATTATTCTGAAACTTTGCATCATAGTTAAAATCATCTATTAAGAATGAACATCTGTGGGTTAAGTACTCTAATCTCATGAATAGTGATCACATTCATTTTTTAGAATTGCTTATAACATGAACAACATACAAATTTGCTGAAGCTATGTCACATTCAAATTATCTCAACAGCACACATTTTTGCAAAGTGCGCTGTTGAGATAATTTCAGAGGATCCACCCTTATTTCTCCAAAATATGAATAGAATCAAGTTGCAAGACAGTTTTCTAATATTGAGTTCCATCCCTAGCCAATGCAGGTACAAAAATCAAAGTGTCTCAGACAGATGTTTAGCCTCCACTTTGATACATCTATCTCCTGGTTTCACTGCTGAACAGCTTTTATATTAGTGGAGTAAACAATAGAGCAGTCAAGCAGAATTTATTTCTATGTAACTTCAAATGACTATTTCTGTCCTATAGTCTAAG
Source organism: Ahaetulla prasina (assembly GCF_028640845.1). Lineage (NCBI taxonomy): Eukaryota > Metazoa > Chordata > Lepidosauria > Squamata > Colubridae > Ahaetulla > Ahaetulla prasina. The sequence goes on from NC_080539.1 coordinate 54,731,152, forward strand.
ACAGGGTATGCATTTCCTTCACTAAAAGACTGTTCTTGGTTTTGTATAGTACAATGGTTCCCAAATGTTCCCCTTTCTTAAAAACGATTGAGGACTCCAAATGGCTTTTGTTTATATGGACTATATCTATCAATATTTAATATTAGAAATTAAAAATATTTTTATTTGACTTCACCGACCCCCTGACTTGAGACCCCCCAAGAGGTCCATAAATCACATTTTGAAACTCAATCGTATAGCAAAGTATAGATCACACTCTAAACGTGGTAAACTTTAAAAACATATTATTACATTACTAATATTGTAATAAAAAACAATTTCTCTTCTTTCAGTCATAGTATTGGTTTTTTTTAAAAAAATGGAAGATAAAGAGAAGCATTAGAGAAAAATGGGGGATAACTGAAGGGGGGAAGGGAAGATGGGTAATCCTTACAAGACATAATGGAAAGTATTTATAGTTTTGCCAGTAGAGAAAGTGATTTGATTGATAAGGTCAAAGGGAGAAGGACAATTCTTAGATTAAGTCCACTATTGAGGTGGACACATGGGCTCTGAAGATATGAGTGAAGCCAAGAAAATTAGGAGATGGAATTCGAAAATCAAATTCAGAAGGTTTGATTCAGAGAAAGGAATTCCTCATATTACAAATACAAATTTATTTATACCACAGATGTGAGAAGCACATACTAAATAAAACTCAAAATCATCAAATTGGAAATGACACACACTAAATTTGATGTTTCAGTAATAAATAAAATTAGAGAGGCCAGTGATTATCTGACAATATTCAGACTATGAGAGCGTATTAAAGAACAAAGTGGCAATGAAATTAAAATGGAAATGGTTAAAGCTCACTAGAATTTAAGAAATGAAAGGATCATATCTATAAAAATGTGAAGGAAACGCAATGAAGAAGTTGGACTGGAAAAAGTTGGATAAAGAATTTGGGCACAAAATATGGAGAGAAAGATAAAAGTAAAGATAAAACATGGTGAACAATCAGAAAAACATAACAGCATGTGAGCTGGGAGGGAGGGGGAGAAAAGATTCAGAAGTTTTAGTATGCTGTATGTACCTAGATGACCCATTTATTGGACTCATATTTTGGAGTTAAAGATGATATCTTCTTCTGTGCATCTGGCTTTGTGCCTAAGACAGGACCAGAACTCATAGCCTCTTAGTTTCTAGTTTAGTGCCTTAACCACAACCAACACATACTGGCTCCTTTTTTCCCCACTCTACAGATTATGATTTTGTTACAGATTTTGTCTTCTTTAATCATTAAATTATGTAAGAATCAGTATTTAGGATTCCAAACATAATAATACATTATATCACTATTAGATTTAAGTGGCCTTCAGAGCAAACAGAAGGTTTCATTCAACATTAAAATACTTACAAGAGAAGGTACTGTGAATATCTGCACCGAGAGGTCAGCAATTGAATACTCTCTGTCGTGGTCATCTTTCACATAATCATTCTGCAATCGCTCATAATTCTATTAAGAAGAAGGCAAAAAGGCAAAAAGTGCCAACTATCAGTTTTAAAAAAAGATAGCACTACTCACCAGAGTAGGTACAGTGAAGAGCTGAACAGAGAGAGCAGTCACCGACACTGGCCGCTCATGATCATCCTCCATAAAATCTCTCTGCAACTGCCGATAATTCTAAACAACAAGGGGAAATTCACCTCTAATCTGCACTGATTGGATGTTTTGTCTAAATTTCATATTTGTGATGGAAAACTATGTCCTAAGACTGGCAACTGTTTATATCCCAAATTACTAAACTATGGCTAAGGGGACACTTGTAGCAACAATAGGAAATTAAATACAAATACAAAATGTATCCATTGTTATAGGAAACATTTCTGGATTCAATCAATATTTAAAGTAAATTGATGGAGTTGTGCAATATATAGAAATCTTTTTTACAATATATAACTAGAATACTTACGAGTTAATGGAAAATTGAAAATTATTAGTCCAATTCAATTCAAGGCCACTTAAATAACATGGTATTTATTAAGAGAAGTTGCATAATAATTCAACCAACTAATGAAATGCCACCTTTTTATCTTGCATATCAAAAATGCCTCATAAAAATTGAATCATTATTTATTCTACTAGGTTAGGGGTATTCTATATCATAGGAGGCAAGTTATTCTAAAGGGAGAGATAGCTACTGAGAAGAACTACCATTTACTCATCTGGGATGGTGATCCTTCAGAGACTACAAGGGGCGATCTCAAACTAGATAAGAAAACTATTCTATACACATTTGGGGGTCAAATTATGTAGAGTACTTTGAATCTGATCTAGAATCATATTTGCAATCATTGCGGTAATCACAACAGAGATGTAATACTAATTTATTTGTTACTTCTAGTTAATGGACTGGTAAACTTGTGGAAGCTAACAAGTCATTGTTGCAAGGGTCTCCTGATTCTAAAAGGCTCACAGCTGGCTTTTGCCTGCTGCTGTAGCAGGTGCTGTAAATCTTAAGGGACTCCCAAACCATGGATGATTTTCTATATGAAAGTGCAACTTCACCCAGAGTCAAAGTTGGAACTGGAACCAAGCCAGATCAATAATAATATAAAGAATTTGTAACTGAAAATTACTCACTCTGGCAAACCGGAAAGCAAACAGTTTCTTGTATTTCAAATCCATAAGTAGGCTGCTCATGAATAACTGATGATAAACACTTCTAGCTCCTGGGGGTGAAGAAGGGAAGTGTAAGGAAAAAATACATACTAAATGTCAACTTGCATGAGAACAGTCTATTAAAAAATAATAGTAAATCCTAAATAACACATTTTTACGTTTTTACACTATGAAACTATTATGTAACATATGGCCCTCTAAAATAGCAGCCCCCAATCTTTTGGGCACCAGGGGCCAGTTCTGTGGAGAGGTTTTTACGCAGATTGGAGGGAGTGGGTTGTGTACTGGCTGCATCCCATAGATGGGGCTTCATTTGTTTGCGCAGCTCGGTTTCTGACATGCCACGGTCCAGTGCTGGTCCACAAAATGGGGGCTGGGGACCCCTGCTCTAAAATAACACATTAATGCGAAATGCTTACTAGAAAAAATAGGGAAAATAATTGAGACATTTTAAAATAAGAAATGTTGGTAAAAGGTTGTAGATAGTATATGGACTATTATAGGAAATGAATATTTGTCAAAATGAGTGAAAAGGGCTGTATGTATATATGAGAATGTTTCTGCCCATTTTGTAATATGTTACTTGGCAATGGAACAGCGGTCAAATATTTGACCGGAAGTTATGAGGATTTCTACACTGAGCAGGGTGCTGGCTGAGAAAACCTGAAAGGTTCACCTAATCCTATGATTAATTATGTGTATCAAAAGAAGCATAAAAGAAGCAGTGGAAATGAGTTACCTAAGAACCTTGTGAAGCTAAAATAAGAAAAGGGCTATGAATGAATGAATATTTAATTTATGATGACTATGAAGAAAGTTTCACTGAAGCGGTCTGGTCATAATGAGAAAAATAATTATTGGAAATCTATACAGTTATATGAAAGAGGAGTGACTGGGTTGAAAGGAAGGTTGAAAGAAAAGTTGTGCCTGTATGACATTAAAAGGTTTCACAGAAAGAGGTTTATAGAACAAGAAGTAAAGTATATATATATGAATTAATTTCAGAATATGGTGGAAGCAAGGATGTTTGATAAGCAGAGATGGATATGGAGAGGTATAGTGAATAATGTAGATATAATAAAGTTTTAGGTTTCCTTTTATCTCCCACCTTATTTTTGTTTACTGAATTACTTCTTACTTTTTTCTGTGCTTTATGTTGCTTACTCAGGTGATGAGCATATATTTAACAGAATAACAGATTGGAAGGTACTATGGAAGTCTTCTAGCTGTGGTAGCTCAGTGTTAGAAAGCAGTACTGCAGGCTAACTCTGCCGACTGCCAGAAGTTCAATCCTGACTGGCTCAAGGTTGACTCAGCCTTCCATCCTTCTGAGATCAGTAAAATAAGGACCCAGATTGTTGGGGGCAATATGCTGACTGTAAATCACTTAGAAAGGGCTGTAAAGCACTGTGAAGTGGTATATAAGTCTAAGTGCTATTGCTATTGCTACCCCATACCATTCCAGACAAGTGACTATCCAGTCTCTTCATAAAAACCTCCAGTGATGGAGCACCCACAACTTTTGAAGGGAAGCTGTTCCACTGGTTATTGTTCTCACTGTTAGAAATTTCTCTTTAGCTCTAGGTTGCTTCTCTCCTTGATTAGTTTCTATCCATTGTTTTTTTTCCTGCCTTCTGGTGCTTTGGAAAATAGATTGACCCTGTCTTCTTTGTGGTATCCCTCAAATTCTGATATTTGAGGGGCTGCCTCAATATTTACAATGCATATTTACAAATTAATAAATATTAATAAATATTTAAATAATAAATATTTACAAATTCTAAGGAAAAAGATACTGTTTTATCAGAGTGAACTTCAAACTGTGCTCCCAAACCCTGACCAGAAACTAATCAACCGTGTAAAGTTAGTATTACTAATTATAAGAGGATTGCAGTATAATCTATGCACGTTTATTCAGAACAGGTATTGAAACTGTTAATAGAAATCTTGTTAAGGGAATGCTTAAAAATAGCCTGATACTTGGCAAGTAGCAAAAACACATATTCTTTGGTCATGCAGGAAAATGGCCAAAGAACCAAGCACTGCATAACAGGCTACATAAAATGTATCAACACTTGGTGATATTTTATACATACATACATACAAACATACATATATACATATACATACATACATACATATATATATATATATATATACATACATATATATATGTGTGTGTGTGTGTGTGTGTATATATATATATATCTTTAAAAAAGAACTAATAATTCACCTTTCCAAAGTTTAGAATCGGAAAGCATCAATTTATCAACAAGGGAAGAATTTTCTCCTTCCGGTCCTTCTTGTAAACCAACTTGGCACAGTATTCTTCGAAGACCATCTAATTAAAAAGGAGAGAAGAGTCAAAAGGGGGTATTGGTCTGCTTCCATAAACAAGTTTCACATACATTTAATTCTGTTATACTTATGACTTAATCACTAATATTCAGAATCTTAGCACTGGAAGTATTTACATTGTCTATTTAAATTAAAACTATCAATATATAATAGTAATTACACGTCTTCAAGTTTCTAACAGTCAAAAAAGCATATCACAGGTTCCCATCTCAAAAGAAAATGGGCATTGAAACAGAATTTTCAAAGTGAAATACTACTAAATTTACTTTTAGATTACATAGCTGAAATGGAGATCAGCTGCCTTCCGACAGCTGTTGAACTATATTTGCTGGTTTCCCTTACATGTCAAATAGCAAAAAAGGGACACAGTTTCTCCACACATAATATAAACAAGAGAAGTCAAAGTCAAGTCAACAATTTCTGATTTGGCATGAATGAGGCACAATTGTGCCTTTAACATTTTCCTTCTGCGCGATGATTTTGAACACGAAATAGTCAAGAAAGAATACCCTCCACAATAAAATTTCAATGCAAAATATTCTTGTAGCTTCTTTGAGGAAAATAATATTAAGAAATCCAATTATATATTTCTTCCAATTTAAAGTATTTTGGTTTCTATAATTTTGAGTAAAAAAAATCTGTAATTAATCAGAACAGTTTGTCTATATTTACCCTTATCTTGGAGTATCCAGAAAATATTTTTTTTTTCATTCATCTACATTTTACCTCAGATCTTTCTTTAAACTCATATTTTAACTCCAGTACCTGAATATCCAATAATGTTACTCAGCCAAGTGAGAAGCTTCAGACCAAAGCTTTGATGGGCAACAATAGATGAACGCATAACTTGAACCTTCAGTGGCCGAGTCTGGCGAGTAGTACTTCTCTTAAGATGGGTAAGAGAAGAAAGGCGCAAAAGTCAAATTTCATTAGAACAAAGCCTTGTGTAAGATGTATTCACTTAAACATTAAAAAAACTTAAGGAAAATATTATTTGCAAGATGTAATTTTTAATACAAGATGCGAACAATTTTAATTCAGTAAGTTCTTTTGTATTATCTTACAAACTGATAAAAGAGTAGCATCATATGTCAATTTAAATTATGATATAATTTTTATTCCAATATACTTAATTGGAAAAGGACCAATGAAACATATTTCATTCCCGTTTGCCTGTATAGTCTTTGTCTTTCCAATATTGAATAATTATTTTCTTCTTTGCAACTTTAAACATGCATTTTGTTACAAGTACAGATAGGCTACAATTGTGAGGTGGTAACGCTAAACCAATAATTTATTATTAATTAAGGAAAATTAAACCATGTAACTTACCACTATCACAGATTTGGCTTGATCACAATATTGAAAATCTCCATAGCGAACTGATCTGCGTCCCTATTAAAAAATCACAGGGCAATTAACAAGCTATTCAAAGATAATTCAAACTTTATAATAGGGATTAGTTGACCTAAATTCAGAAGCTTTTTTGTAAACTACCATTAAAGACCTCTTAACAATTACACATCATTTCTCACATAGTTTTCTATGCAAGAGAAATAAAGTAATCCAGAAAGGTAAAGCATTACTATAGAGAAAAAAAACTTCAGTACCAACTATTTAATTCCACATCAATTTCCACTTCCATATAACCTCTAAAAATGACATGACAGAATAGACTCTTAACAGAAAAAAGACTGCATAGTGCATTTTAATGGCATATTGACTAGTTTCAAAATGGCTGTTAAATCCTTTGGGTGCCATATAGTTCAAAACTGAAGTCAACTATATTGTCTGTTCTTGAATTATATCGTGTGCCAAACATCAATAATGACTTGTATTAATTATAACATTAAATAATTGTAGATTTAGTCATACACAAAATTGAAGGACTGCATATTCAGTAAGTTAACCTATGGAGTGTTGTATTTACAATGGATATATACATAGATACATAGCATGGCTATGCAAGTTAGTGGTAAAATTAAAGCTGTACACAAGAATAACTCTATATGTTTTTTCTACCAGTTTTATTCAATAGGATAAAAAAGGATTTGCTTTTGAAATTTCTTTCAAAAGGAAAATATATCAAACAAATTCTCATAAATCTTTTACATTTGTATTTATTAAGAATTTTCATATCATAGACAAAGAACAAAATAAAAATAAAGGTTAAGAAAATTAAAATAAAAGGTTAAAGACACGAAATATATATATAAATTACTTCCAACCTTCTTTTCACAATCAATTACAATGTTACTGTCCTTCTTTGCTCTTAAATATTTACAAATTCCCTCACTCAGTTTGTAAATGCTCATAAATCTCGAAAACATCATAAGGACCACTGAACTTTTTCATAATGGAAAATATGGCAGGTAGGCTTTAAAGCAGAGGTGTCCAAACTTGGCCCCTTGAAGAGTGGTGGACTTCAACTCCCAGAATTCCCCAGCCAGCCTGAGCTATAAATATGAGCAAGTTGCTGGCTGGGGAATTCTGGGAGTTGAAGTCCACCACTCTTCAAGGGGCCAAGTTTGGGCATCCCTGCTTTAAAGTGATGAAAATACTTGTATTTCTATATACAATATAAATCCATATATGGGTAGTCTTCAATATTTGACCACAATTGGGGCCAGGACTTCCATTGCTAAGTGATCTGGTCATTTAAGTCAGTTGTGTCTGATTTTATAGCTTCTTTTGCCACACTTGTTAAGCGAATCACAATTGTCTTTAAGTGAACCATGCCATCATTAAGCAAATAGGGCTTCCCTCATTGACATTGCCTGTCAGAAGTTGGATGAGAAGCTTGCAGATTGTGCTCATGTGAGCCCAGGTCATTGTAACTATTGTATAAATCCATGCCAGTTGCCAAGTGCCCAAATCAGATCACATGACTATGGGGATGATGCAACGAGGTAAGTCAAAGACTGCCAGAAGTCATTGTTTTCATCACCATCAAACACTTGCTAAACAAATGATTGTAATTTGAAAATTATATACATTTCATAGTTTAAAGTGCAAATATAGAAGAAGAGAATGAATAAAACTATAGAATTCTCCAGGAACCACAAATACATGCCAATATAGATAGGGATTGATAAGTTAAAAGGATAGAATTGTTGGATGATAGTATGATAGTAGAATGGGGGCTATAATAAATGTATAGATTACTTGTACTAGATCAAAGATATGCTGTGTATTCATAAGTCACTTTAAATCATTTGATGTGCTTGATAAAGTATAAACTTAAGCAAATGTCTTGGTATGCTGAAATTTTAAAAAAAAAAACTGCTTTCCCCAAATCACAATTATAATGGCTTGGTATACGGCAAAAATTTCTCAGACTGGGAAGGCATCTAGTACAAATTCTTCCAGGTTGTACAGTATATACTGTACTGCACAAGAGAAGGGGGACACTCTGCATTATTTATTTTTTTATTAATGGGATGTTAATAAAAAATACTGAAGCACTGAACCATGCTCTAATATTGTTCTGGAAATTGTCACACTCCCATATTCTTCTACTTTTCTTTAATCAATAACAAGGAACTTATAATATAAAGATTAATAAATTTATAAGTAAAAATTTAATAAGCTTAAATAAATTACTTACATCTCTATCCACAGTTGTTGCAAATCCAATGGCTTCCTTCTGTGTGCAATTGACTGCTTTCTGAAGTGTATAAATAACTTGCTCATATGTGTGGACTTCATCATTAAAAAGCATACAGTAATAAGTATCATTTTTCTTGCTGTAAAGACAGTATTACAAACCATATAGTCAGTCATTTCAATCAGTTAAAATATTTTTGGCATTATTTTTCCATTATTCATTGCAATCTCTGTACTTTATAGAAAGTATGCAGTAAGAACAAGTACAACTTGCTGATTAAGGTAACAATTAAAAGCTTGTTATTATTAATATAATATAGCAATACCAATAAAACACTTACCCATTACAAATTGCATTGGCTTTTTATCTGGACAAATCTCTTTGCTATTCACGTGTTTCTGCATTTCATTTACTGTTAGCTATCTTCAGTGTTCAAACTGAAGCAGAATAAAATACTGACAAAAGTGAAAATGTAGGTTTGAGTACAGAGACTAAACTTTCCTACCAACAATAAAGAAGTGCTATTGTTTTCTTTCTACTGTTTTTTTTTAAAACTGTTTACACTATCTTACAGCCAAGGAAACTTGGGTGGTCTCCCATCAAATTACTAGCCAAGCCCGATTCTGACTTTTAAGCCTAGATAAAGCCAGCCTTATTCTTCTATATACTGATAGTATAAAATATAATTCTAAATTTGGCAAGACTCAAGAGTAAATTCTTGAAAAACAGCAACAGAGCTGGTAAATCCTGGACGCTGGCACATCAAGGGACTGCTGGTAATTAGGGAGAAATAATAGTAAAGACATTGAAACAATGCCAGGTCATAAAGACTGCTATCAAATCCAGACTCTAGCTGAAAAGACCTTCCTGGAATTCGATTGGGTTATCTGTTTGTTTGGACACAGTCACTCAGGAAGTCTTTTATTGTAAAATTTATGGTAAACTTTTATGGTAAGTTCATGCCATTCATGAAGTCACTACAATTCAAGTCCGTTTTTACAAATAACTCCTGTATAATACATTTTTCTTTTACTATTTAAAAGAACAATCTTAATATTTTAGTAAAACCAGGAATCAAATGCTGGAATTTGGTTTCCTACTTACGCCGTTTCTAAACCTGGTGGCAGCTCATTTTCCTTTTCCCATGTTAATATATCTACAGCATACTGAAACACGACTGCAAAAATACCATACGCTTTTGTTATCATATCTTCCGGCAAGCGCACAACAGGATCCTAAAATAAAAAAAAGTAAAAATATTATTATACCAAGAAATTTTCTACCATAATATTCTATAGGAATTATCTTTGGGGACTTATTAATATTGACTGTGAATATACCCAAATGAATTTGAATATTTCATTTCATGGTTTTCTGAATATTTACATAACATTCACTATGCTTTCTTTATTTTCTATCCTTCAGAATTAAATAAGATATAAAAGGATTCAGATATATGTTAATAACAAAATTTAGATAAACAGATAAAAAATAGGGGAGAGAAAGAAAGGAAACACAACTATTACCTTAGGCAAAATAAAACAGCTCTGGTACTATTTTTATGATTCATATTAATCAATGTGTATTTCCAGATGTTTCAAGCTAAACTAACTGGGATTTTTGAAATTAGGATAATTTTTTCATAGGTATGAAAACATAGTAGTGACATGATATAGAAGAATCTTGCAAACATTTCCCCTGGTCTTTCTCTAGCTTCCATTAATTCACAGGTGTCAAACTTGATTGCATCATGTGATGTATCATGACATTTTTTGCCTTTGCAGAGTCAGGGTGGGAATGAACTGAGCATGACATATCTGGCCCCCGGGCCACCAGTTTGACAGGCCTGCATTAATTGTATACTCTTACCAAGATAGGCTTATTATGGATCATTTCTACAAAAGGGGAATCTGCTGAAATTAAAAATACAAAAAACAAGAATTTATCCTGAAGTTTCAAAGTAAACTTAGACACCTCTGAAGGAGCAGCAACAGAATTGTGGAGATCAGTGATCAGACAGATCTCCAGAAAATGGAAACATTGTGAGATTGCCCTCGTGAGTGGACTACAGGAACAGAGGTTTTTGTGATCAGCTCTTGAGTCGAGCACTGGGAGTTGTAGAATTTCAATCAAGCTTACAGCTGTAATGCAGCCTACATGGGCATAACGTTCATCAAGCCTCTTTTGTTAATGACTTTTAGAAATTTGCTTAACTGCTTTTCAGCTACTAGTAGTAACCTTTGGATTGACAGGTTTTATAACACTGGGTGAGTTTACTTCAATCCTTAATGAAAGAAGTTTTAAATACAAGTTTAAAGACTTAAATTTTTTAGAATAAACAACAAAAGGTTGATTTTGGCAAATTAAAAAAATGGACTAATTTTTGGATATCAGATTTTGAAATTAATTATAAGAATCCTTCCTGTGGAAAATGCTGTTGTTTTGAATTCTTAAACAAAACATAACAGGATAGGACTTGGAAAATTGGATACAAGAGGGAACTAAAGATTAGTTCTTTGTACTTTTCAATTAAATGAGAAGTATAGTTAAATTTGACTTCCTAAGACAGACTGGAGCAAAATACTCTGATACTAGACACATTGAAGAATATTTGTGAACAATGGACCCAACTTTAAGAGTAAATCTTAACCTTAAGAGCATCTACCATATTAGAGAATGTTTTTAAAAGATGCTATAGAAGATGAACAAGTTTTACTGGATTAGGGTGCAACTGAGCCATAATTTGAAAGTGAATTCAAAAATGATAGGCTACAAGAATGGTACAGAAAAAGATTCTACACTGGGTATATAAATTAAACTGGTTGATATATTAATGATTAAAAGAAATATACAAATGGCAAATCATTTTTTTTTTCTTGTGTGTCCAATCACACTTGGCCAATAAAAAAAATTCTATTCTATTCTATTCTAAATGGCAAATCAAAAGAGGCCTGAATAGCTTTCCTATATTGCATTTACAAAAGAAACATGTTAAAATTTAGAAGGATTTTGTAAGTAAAAAGAAAAAACTTAAAGAAATCAAGTTCTATGAAATTATTTGAAGAGAGTATGGATAAAATTATTAAAAGTAAAAAGGGAGGAATGTAATGTAGATTTATTTGATCAAGGTTAAAATAGATATTTTCTCTGGTAACCGTTACTGGACTTTTGCTGACCCCAGAACTGAAATGGTGAGGTTTTATTGATTTGTTTATAGATAAGAGATGGGATATGGAGAAAAAATCATTAGTTATATTTTAAGAGAAGGTGATAAGTTTTTAAAATTGTTTACACTTATGATGAAGGAGGAAGTCATTTCTTTGCATATTTGTTTTCTTTTACTCTACTATATCCTTATTTTTTTTTCTTTCCTATTTTCCTATTTATTTTATTTTCTGTACACTTTTTCTTTTTTCTTTTTCAATTTGTAAAACTTTTTTAATTGAAATGTTTACTAAAATTATTATTAAAAAGTCATCCCCTCCAAAAAACCCAAAAATCTGTTGAATAAAATTATTTGTCCATACGAGATTAAGTAATGAATCTCTATGACAAGTAAGCCAAGGTAGTATAGTCTAAAATTTTACTATCTTCTTAATTCCACCCAATATCTCAGCATCACATACTGCAATTTAGATGACACATCTTGTTACCTCATCCTCCTCTGTTTCTGAAGTACTGTGTTCATGCTTCTGGCAGTAAGAACCTTCTTTCCAAGCTTCAGTGTCACCACAGTCACAGAACCCACCTCCACCTGAAGTTGTCATCTAAAGTATTATTTAAAATGTGCAAGAATGGAAAAATACTGGTCAAATGAAAACACAAATAAACATTGGTTCGAAAATTAATAACTATTTACAGTTCCTTAGCCCTATCATTCCCTAGAGAAGAATTAAAAGATAACTGCTGTATGAAAAATCCAAGCTTAAATTCATGGAGCAGAATGAATTAATGTTATGGGAAAGAGGGGGATGGGATCTTTCCTGCCCATTTTCTTCACATTAATGGTCGTTCTTATGACTACAATTGGGACCAGAATTTCGATTGCTAAGCAAGGCAGTATTGAGTCCCACCCAATTTCTAGTTAATTTGCTGAAATTATGAATTATGACACAATAGCTGGACAAATTATTTGTTGGAGGACTGTTTAGTCACACAGTATCACAAGTTAAGTACCACGTCTTGAAACACTGAGGCAGCAGTGTCCTCCAGAAAGTTCTGCTCAGTTATTTAAGGGGCCTTCTCAGGTCAACTGTAGATAGATTCCAGAAGACATTTTTGCCACAACTGACAGCAAAGCAAAACAGAAGTACTCGTAGAAATGTCTTCACTGTATGAGCATTATATGTCGATGATCTCAGAAGGGCTTTGACAGATGTGCAGAATTTGAATCTGACGTGCAAAAGGATTTTTCAGATCTGGCAGGGGCACCCTCATTATATCTATTTACTCTTTAAAAGAATGCCACCTTTCTCATGCCTTGCATGTAGCAACAGCTTTTTTAAAAAGCAGCTTATGGTAGATACAGTGAAGGTGGTCATGCATGATCCTTGCACTTTTCAGACCCAAATACTACACACTTCTATTTTTCAAAATAGCCTCAGTGAGCCTTTTGGAAGTCACAAGTATTTCAATGTATTTGGGGTAGTATTTTTTTGGTTTTATTGGTAATGTCTAGCAATGATTTGCACAGCCCTATAAAGCATAAACTCAAAGTAAAAAAAGCACTAAAGTAATAGACAAACTTACTAACCCTATATCGATGCTCCCTGTGAACACTTCCCAGAAAGCATTCCATGCATAATACACAAGTTGAATCAACTGCACAGTCTCTGATGGAGGAAAAAAGAAAAGGAAATGCACAAAGATACTTCAAATGCTCAAGAAAATAAATACAATGGAACTAATTCAGGCCATTCTATATGCATGGAAATCCTGTTCATTAGCTAAGGGTAATAAAATGGGAGTAAAGGAGAAAAAATGAGGAGAGGGGGGTTAGACATACTGAATGTATATTTGCACTAATGATTTTTGTCCTTCAGTCATCTATGTATATCATGAAATTATGAAAAAAGACAGTAACTTGTGAAATAGACAATATTTTAGGTAATGACAAATCAATTTTTAAAAAAACATAAAATATTACAAATTATGACCAAAATTGAGCCCAACAATTTCCACTGCTAAGTAAGACAATTGTTAAGTCAATTTTGCCCCATTTTATAACCTTTCTTGCCACAATTAAGTTGTTAATAGTAGTAACACAGTTAACTGAATCTGACTTTGCTTACCAAAGGGTCGTAAAATGTGATCACATGACCCTGGGACACTGCAACCATCATAAATATATTGTCAAGTGTCCAAATTTTGACCACAAGACCACGGGATGTGGCAAGTTGTAATTGTGAAAAATGGTCGTAAGTCAATTTTTCAGTGCTGTTGTAACTTCGAATTGTCACTAAAGAAATGGTCATAAGTCAAGGACTACCTGAAATACTTTAAATAAGATGTTTATTACACGAAGAGTTTAAACTCTGTGAAACTAGAAAATGACACATACTGTATGCAATTAAAAACATTTCTTGAATTTCAATTTGGCCTGGATGTTACCTAAAACTCCTGAAATATTATCATTATATGAATGACTTTGAGTTTTCCAAACCTATAGCAATTTCTTAAAACCATTAAAAGTTATTATTATACCATCAAGGTCGTCATTAGGGATGAGCGCCATCACGGCATCGTCAAGTGATGTATCGGGACTTTTCCCCCCTTCGCTAAACTGGGCGGGAGCAGGACCAGCACGTGATGCATCTGGTCACGTGCGGGCTACGAGTTTGACACCCCTGCCATATATTTTACTGTTCTGGACAAACTTATGAAGAAGTTTTACAAACTTCTGAATAATCTAACATTTGATTTGATTTATCATACCCTATATTCAACTATGCATTGTTATTTGGTCTTTTTGGTCCTGATTCCACCACTACTTCCAAAATTCAATATCTGTTTAACATTTTGGACAAATTACATTCCATAAGCCACAGTTACCTGTTTCTATAGAATATTTTGGGAACTCAATGACACATGCCATTATTTATCTAACTGATAAAAATATTCTGTTCCTGTAGGGTGACAACTGCTTTTAAACCTGTAATTAATTTCTTTTCATGTTAAAATGAGTTTAAAACAATAGAAAATGTTAGCTCCTTCTACACTGACAGTCATAGAATCTCATGAGTCAGAAGGTTTATTAAAAAAGGATGTAAGATTCTATGTTCCATGAAGCACAATATAAAAAATTATTATTTGATCTAATTTTTATTACCATTTTCATAGTGCTTACCACTAATAGTTATTAGATTCCAAAATGCAATTTTAATAGAATACCAATGATTTCTTCTCTAATTATCAAGATACCATCAGGATGGTTTCAATAATATTACAATATTACACATGACAAACCACTTATCTGATTTTAGTAACATACCAATGTAAACATGATAATTTTAAAGGACAATTTAAAATAAATTAGTAGTTACCTGCAAGAATAGGTAGGTTCTCCAACTTTAAAAACCCGGCCACAAAGATGTGAAGGTTTGTTTGCTTGCTCAAGTTTTTGAAAGCCGTAAGTAGGATCTTCACCACAAAGATACCATTCCATTGGGCCCAGAAGAACGTGTTGTGCAAGCATATCTTCTCTTTCAGGAGCTGGATTGGGACCCCTGCAGTAAATTTGGGGCACATAACAGGCTAGGTGCTTGTATATTTCTTTAGGAAGATCAGATGCTTGTAGCCAGTTCTTCAAGAAAAAAGTGAAAGAATATAACATTAAAATAAGATACAGCAACCCAAAAGTTTTAGTAATAAAAGCTACTGATGGATTGTAAAATGTTAAACTTAACATTAAAGCTGACTTTAATGGTCAAAATTCAAAGGAACATTTTGAACATAGTGAAGTGCTCAGTACACCCATAAGTTGTTATCACCTCACCTATGTACATTCTTGTATTTCAAGAATGTCAAAGTGTTTATCTTAAATTGCATACAATGTATAAATGTTGTTTAAAAGCAGAAATCTGAAGCAAAAGGAATTCAGATTTATTTTTTTAATCTTCCTAAGGATTTAACAAAACTTGTTAAATCTATCATAAAGCTACAAGCAGAAATGCATAAGAATTGCCTTAATAGATCAAGATAATTACCAGGTACTCCAACATTTCTGTAAATGCTTCCTATCTTTTAGCAGCTACTCATATGTCTTTGGAGCTAGTCACAAGCTGGTCATAATGATGATGATCATATATGTAACTCGCAGACATTTTCATCAGATATTTTCCAATATTATATGCTCAAAATCAAAAGATTCTCAAAACTTACATCTGGACCTTTTCCTATTTTTTTTATTGCAACTAAAATAGTCTGTAAACAAAAAATATTGCTCTGCCACAGATCAACCATACAAATTAGTAGCTGATAGATGCCCAGTAAAACTATTTTAAACCTTTTAAAATTGTGCAAGTTCATCACCCTTACCCTTCTCCTATAAAGGCATTTATCTTGAATATATAAGAAAGAAGAATAAAAATGTAAATACGGTAAGAGAAAGGAATGGAGTCTCAGTGGATGATCACTTGAATATGAGTCAACAGTGTGCAGCAGCTGCCAAAAAAAATATAATATAATCCTGGGTTGTATAAACAGAGGCATAGAATCAAGATCATGTGAAATATTAGTACTGCTTTATAAAACCCTAATAGGACCACACCTGGACTACTGCAACAAACTTTGGTCACCATACTACAAAAAAGATGTTGAGACTTTGGAAAAAGTTCAGAGAAGAGCAACTAAGATGATTGAAGGCTTGGAGACTAAAACATATGGAGAACAGTTGCAGGATTTGGATTTGGCTAGTCTAAAGAAAAGAAGAAATAGGGGTGATATGATAGCACTATTCCAGTACTTGAGGGACTGCCACAAAGAAGAGGGGGTCAAATTATTCTCCAAAGCACTGGAGACCAGGACAAAAAACAATGGTTCGGAAACTAATCAAAGTAACAGCAACCTGGAATTAAGAAGAAACTTCCTAACAGTGAGGACAATTAACCAGTGGAACAGCTTGCCTCCAGAAATCGTGGGTATTCCATTACCAGATGTTTTTAAGAAGAGTCTAGACAGTGACTTACCGGTATATAAAATGGTATAGGTACTCTTGCTTGAGCAGTGGGCTGCACTAGAAGACCTCCAAGGTCCCTTCCAGCTCATTAATTCTATTCTTTCTATGCTAATAAAATAAAATAGTGTACCTTGCCTATGTTTCTGCTTGTGAACTACTTCAGAGAAATCCAAAAATCCAAAGGATAACAGGATAAAGCACCAAGTTATGGAATATCATGATAAACACAAAAATAATGCTGCTGTCACTCTTTGATCTTTCAGTAACATAACATTGCAACTTTTGTATAATTGAGATAGGATGAATTACAGTGACTTACATTCATAAAAAAATGCTGATATTTCAGTCTAAGTACATTTATTACAATCTCATCCTATCTAATTACAGAACATGATTTTTTGAATATTCTAACTGATGTATGGATATTTTGGTACTTTATTTTAACTTTATTTTTTATTTATATACACAGCTCTCCTCTACTATGTTTTGCCAAATTCAGATTCTCTTTTTATATAATAATTATATAATCAAAAAGATTCTTGTTCAGTCATAAAATAAACTGGATTTGTCTTAGTACCAAGAAAAGGCTGCAACTAGTCTAAGTTCCTTTTTATCCTCAAATGTTGGCAAATTTTAGTAATAACAGCAGGATGATTTCTCACTAGGTTTTAACAGGAAATTCAGACTAATGGAATCAGTTTGTAAATCTTCTGAATATTAATATAATTATTAAAATATAATTCCAAAATAACATTTAAAAATGACTGAATATTCTAGCCTTCCCAACTCCGCTAATATTACCATATGACCACTGTGCTTTTTACAGTCTTTGGCTGCCCCTCCGTGTGTTTGTGTGTGTGTGTGTGTGTGTGTGTGTATGCAAATGCACACAAACATGCATGAGTAATACGCAATTCTTGACTATAGGGGAAAAAATTATTGCATATGTAGCATGAGAGAAATCTTCTTAAAAACATGCCAAGTCCTCATTTTCTTTTAGATAATACATACCAGACACCTAACACTTTTTAAAACTGAGGTAAAGCTATAAAAGCATTCAAAAGTCTGTAAGAGCAACTACAGAATACATTTCAAGAAAACTGAGCTATCCCATTGTAATCCTATACCTAATGCTTTTTAAAAATTAATATATCAGAAAACACATTTTTAAAATATGTGTCAGCTTTATGTTAATGTAATATTGAAATGCTGTACATTATTTAGAATAAGTCCTATCTTGCTGCTCATTTTTATAAAATATTTCACCAATTTGCTGATCCACTTTTACCTCATGTACATGGATCTGCTCCATTTCATCTTTAATAATTGTCATTTCCTCTCTTTGCTTTGCAAAATTTTCATTCATTTCTTGTTTCATCTTTTTCATTTCCGATGTCATTTCCAATGTCATATTATCCATGCGCTCTGATAGTCCTGCTATTTTTTCCCCAATTTTATTTAAAGCTGCAGCAAGTTGCTGCGTTTCTGAAAGTTGTTGAGTCATTTTAAAAAATCTTAAAAATTTTTTTCCAAGCTAGTATTTCAAACCAATTTTACAGAGGGTCTTAATGAAGATCAAGGGACGGCAGTCTTTTAATTGAAGCGAAGTGGCTTATTTGCACTCGTTATCTCTCAGTAGCTTGTGACTCATAGTCACTCCACAAAGAAACACAGATACCTCACAGCTTTTAAACAATAATCAGCGCCATTTTTTCTCCACGTCAGCAAAGGAGAAAGAAAAAAGAAAAAAATATATAAGAAATTTACTGCTTCGTTCCAACTACTTCAAAAAAGTCCTTTTTTTTGTTATCTGTGATATAAACAAGCTATTAATTTCCTGTCAAAATAAAAAAAAAAAAAATTGTCCGCCCAGTAAAATCCTATTGCTGCCGGTCAGTCCAACACAAAGATCGATTTACTCTTCAGTTAAATTCTTCTCATTAACAAATTCAGTCTTTAATATTCACTCCTTGGCCTCAGCAATAAAACACAGAACACGATAGTTATAATAGGAAAAGCAAAAGACAACGATTTATTCCAAACTTATCGTGTCTGCCAGTCGGCTCGGTCACCCCCACGCTGTAAAAACTCCTTAATTCAAGCAGTTTCAGATGACCTACCAGTTTTAAATTCAGTCTGCTGGGCTGTTAACACTTTCACTTCATGATTTATTAACTTTCATCCATAACGGTGCATTCCAAACAGCATAAATCCTCATAAATCTTCATTAATAAGCCCTGTGAAGTGAAGGAAAGGTCCTTACCCCACCACGGTCATGGCCACGCCCCCCCACACTTTAGTTCATACTTTCATGTTTTCATGTTAATAAAATTTCAAACACATATTCAATCATATATTATTTAATATTTGTATCCTAGAGGAACAATAAACAATATTGATTGGTCGCTATAAAAAATGAGTAAGAGTTTCCACAAGTACTCTTCATACTATACATAAATGATCTCTGTGACCTTATCTCAAGTTATTGTGTTCTCTTTGCTGATGATGTCAAACTATTCAATACCACTAACAATACTTCTACCCTCCAAGAAGACCTTGACTTTGTATCCGATTGGTCTAAAACTTGGCAACTCCAAATCTCAACCAGCAAATGCTCTGTCTTACATATTGGAAAAAAGAACCCAAACAACAAGTACAAGCTTGATGGACATTACCTTACTGACGACCCCCACCCTGTCAAAGACCTTGGAGTTTTCATATCAAATGACCTAAATGCCAAAGCCCACTGCAACTACATAGCAATAAAGGCTCTAAGAGTTGTAAACCTAATCTTATGCAGCTTCTTTTCCAAATACTCTACACTACTAACCAGAGCATACAAAACATTTGCCAGACCTATTCTTGAATACAGCTCATCTGTCTGGAACCCATACCACATCTCTGACATAAATACAATCGAACGTGTCCAGAAATATTTTACTAGAAGAGTTCTTCGCTCCTCCGAAAACAACAAAATACCTTATGCCACCAGACTTGAAATCCTGGGATTAGAAAACTCTGCCGACTTCGACATGACCTGTGTTTAACACACATAATCATCTATTGCAATATCCTTCCTGTAAAAGACTACTTCAGCTTCAATCGCAATAATACAAGAGCAAACAATAGATTCAAACTTAATGTCAACCGCTTCAACTTGATTGCAGAAAATATGACTTCTTTAACAGAGTTGTTAACGCTTGGACTCATTACCAGACTCTATAGTCTCTACTCAAAATCCCAAAATCTTCAACCAAAAACTGTCTACTATTGACCTCACCCCATTCCTAAGAGGACAATAAGGGCATGCATAAGAGCACAAATGTGCCTACCTTTCCTGTCCTATTGTTCCCTTTCGTTATAACAAATTAAAATGGTTGTTGCATACTTTTGCTTATATATATATTTTTCTTTTATAATGTGTTGATTTTCTTATGTTGATGTTTGTGTATACTGTTGTGACAAAATGAAATTAAAAAAAAGTATTCTAACAGATACAGTGCAAACAGGATTCATCTGACTATGACCATATAGAAAATCAACCCCCCCTCTCTCTCCCTCCCTCCCTCTCTCTCTCTCTCCCCGTCTCTTTCTTCTCTCTCTCTCTCTCTCTCTCTACACACACACGTATATACATAATAATCAGCATTTCTAATATTTAAAACATTACCTTTACAAACAGCTGAATTTATTTAACTCTGAATAAACTGGAATCAGATGCCTCAATAAGTAAATTATGAGGCAACCAAGACAGAATTCACCAACTCTTGATTATTTTAAAAATAAAAATCTTCTTGATTAATTATGGTTTAAAAGACTGATATCAAAAATAATACCCATATACATATAAGCAAATTAAGGAAGGGCAGAATTTTATTTATTTGCCCATACATTATAGCACTACAGATAGTCCTTTACTTACAACAGTTCATTTAGTGACTGTTTAAAGTTACAACAGCACTGAAAAAAGTGACTTATGACCATGTCTCACACTTACAACCTTTGTATTATTCCCATGATCATGTTATCAAAAGTCAGGTGTTTGGCAACTGGTTCCTACTTATGACTGTTGCTCTGTACCAAGGTCATGGAATCACCTTTTGCAACCTTTTGACAAGCAAAATCAATGGGGAAGCCAGATTCACTTAACAACTGGGTTACTAACTTATTAGTAACCTAGAATTCTGGGAGTTGAAGTCCTCCAGGCTTAAAGTGGCCAGGTTGGAGACCCCTGACTTAGGATATACTGAGCACTGCCTAGGTTCACCCAATGATTTTATTTTGTTTTTTTTTTTACCTCCCTAGCAAAAATCAACGCCAACCTTCTCCCTCCATCCTCCAAACCGTCTCTTTTCATAACCAATTTTGCCTCCTCATTCTCTTCCCAAAGGCAGAAGTCACCGCTTCTCTTCCTTGATGGTTAGGAATACAGCCCTCTTTTCTGCCACCTATCTACTGAATCCCTCTCTCGCTGCGAGCTGTTCACGCTCAGAAGCTCCCTGGATCTCCCGTTTCCAGGACAGACAGACAGACAGATTTCCCCACCCCCCCGGCCTATTTCTTCTAACCACCAGGCCTGACAGCCAGCCCAATTCCTTTCGGGCGCTCATCTACCACCATCCTTTTGCTTTCAACCCGGTTCCGAGACCACCTGTCTTAAGCGTCTCCGACCGTTTTTCGCTTCTCCGCGTCGCTTGGGAGAACCCGCGGCGGAGGCAGGTTCCGCCCGCTGTTTTCTGGAGAAGGGAGGGGGGCCTTACCCGGGCAATCTCCTCGGTGGAACATTCCAGCAAGCTTCTGTCAAGGGCCTGCACTTCTGTCTCCATGTCGGACGCCATCTTCTTCTCCTTTCCCCCCCCCACCCCACTTCCACCTCCGTCGCCAAGTAAGTGACACCCGGAACCGGCCCCTGCCAGCCCCTCTTGTCAGGAGAGCCCGTTTCCGTTTAGCTCTCCCACTTCGATTCCGTTCCTACTTCAGACGCCCTCCAGCTCGGGGGAATCACCCTTGTTCTTAGTGTCGCCTCCCTGCCGGAAGGGCATCCATTTTAGGATCGCGCGGGGCACTTCGGGAGATGTAGTTGCTCTGGTGGAAGGAAGGCACGGCGATGTGATAAAAGGGCTGCGAAACTTCGGACGGCCGCGGCTTTCGTGCTGACACCTGGGCGCCGTCCGGATTTTCGCAGCCCCAGATTCAGCGGTGCAAGCTGAATGAAAGCTGCTCTGTCATTCAGGGAGGTGACGTCTTCCCACTTTCAACCGGTCCCGTGTAACGTACGTAGCCCAGATGTCAAGTTGCCTTGGGCAAATTAGTGCTGTTCCCGCCCCATGCAGCTCCCGCTTCGGAGCGGCTTCCAAGGCTTCCTGTCCTCCTTTTTCAAACAGAGGAGTATATTCGAGAATAACAAATGGAAGTACCTTTGCGCTTCTGACTAGGTGGCTCAGTGGCTAAGACACTCAGCTTGTCGATCGGAAAGGTCGGTGGTTCGAATCCCTAAAACAGATCTTCTGCGTGAGAAAGGGGGTTGGACTAGATGACCTCCAAGCTACCTTCCAACTCTGTTACTGTTAGATGTATAAAATGGGGAACTCAAGTTCTGCTACATTTTATATTACGCAATAACATATGGCGCTTCTAGAACACTTGGCCAATTATTCAGCACGCCCTTTTTCAAGATATTCTATGTCATCACAAGTTGATAGGCTAGATCTATTTGGAGCTGTTTGCCCCTTAAGTCTTTTTCTTCTTTGCGTTCTTGCGCATCACCGATTTTTGCTATCTTATTACATATGAAAATAGCAGTTTTCTAATTTATCCTGTAGGGGGCAGCAGCGTACAAGTATTTTAAGTAGGGACCTGCAGAATTACATAAGCATCACATATTACTGTGTATTACGACCTACATGATTTATTTTTATGTATCTATACTAAGGCAGAATATAAATAATGTAATGCTTATATAGGAATGATAGATGTCTAGGAGACTTTATTCATGTACATTTTTTCCTTCCAGAAAATTGCTAAAAGAATCTGGGTAAAATTAAAGGGAGTTAAAAAGAACAGTGGTATAGTTGTGAGAGATTTCTACGTTGTACCTGAAATATATTTCTAAATTAACTTACCAAGTTCTCAGGAGTGCAGGATCACCTCAGTGAGACTTCAGCTATCACGATTATCTGCTGGAAAGCTGAGTCACCTGTCCAAGAGATTTCTCTTTTGCTAGTACTTGCATTTTGTAAAAGGTTGAAGAAGAAACAAAGAGATCCCTAGTTTCGCCCAATACTGAATAACAACTTGGAATTGATTGATGCAATGACAATGTTAACACCTGCAAAGAAAGCACATAAGGGAAGAGCTGAGAGTATGTGCCTACATACCTTGAGCTTCAGGAAGGTAGGCTAGTTAATCTGAGTAAAAGGTATAAATGTATCATGACGTAAAATGATAAAGACTAAATTAGTTGAAGAGGGGTGGAATATCCAAAAAAAACAAGGTAGGAAAAATACAGGCAGGACCAATCCCTTAAAGGCCTTTATGGTGGGTAGTTAAGGCAGGGGTCCCAACCAGTGGTGAAATGTAAAATTTGTTACTACCAATTCTGTGGGCATGGCTTGGAGGGGTAATGTGACTGGGTGGGTGTGGCCAACTTTTTTTTTTTATACTTTTAAAAGCATTTTTTCTACAACCTCTTCAGCCAGAGGTTGTAAAAATGCTTTTAAAAGGCTTTGACGATCCCAGCTAAGTTGCCTGATCATCAGAGGCTTTTGTTTTCTTTTAAAAACATTTTTTCCTTTAAAAGAAAAAAAAAGCCTCTGACAATCAGGCAACTCAGCTGGGATCATCTGAGCCTTTTAAAAGCACTTTTTTACAACCTCTTTGGCAAAGAGGTTGTAGAAAAATGTTTTTAAAAGGCTCTGACAATCCCAGATGAGCCACGCGATCATCAGAATTCAAGACTGATAAAGAGTGTGGTAAGAACCTGCTACCATTTTGCAAGACCAAATGATTTACTATGTGAGATGGATGGCTATAGAAATGTGATAACTATAAGTGGTTATTTATATATTTATTAAATTTCTATAGCTGCTGGCAAACAAGATGATGATGTGCAAAGGCCCTCCTAGCCACAAGTGCCATTTGCTCATCAAGCAGATGTT
This sequence comes from Ahaetulla prasina, assembly GCF_028640845.1. Lineage (NCBI taxonomy): Eukaryota > Metazoa > Chordata > Lepidosauria > Squamata > Colubridae > Ahaetulla > Ahaetulla prasina. Next base: position 54,755,115 of record NC_080539.1, read on the forward strand.
GTGAATCTAGAAAGAGCCCCAGATTGCGCACTGGGTCTGTCTGGGGCAGTGAATCTCCATCCAGCATTAAAGATAGCATAGTCCTTGAACCAGTGAGGCCCAAAATCCAAAGCCACTCAGGCTTTGCCAGGGTCCAGCTAAACCCTTGTTCCCCATCCAGACTTCCACTGCTTCTAATACCAGGATATCATGTTCGGCTTAATTTGCTAAGTGTGAAGTACTGATGATACCTTTCCCCATGGTAATGAGAGAAAGAGAAACAGAGAGAGAGAGAAAGAAAGAGACAGAGATGAGAGTGACAGAGAGAAAGACACAGAGAGAGAGAGACAGAAAGAGATGAGACAGAGAGAGACAAAGACAGAGAAAGAGAGAGAGAGAGAGAGTGGCAGAGAGAGAGAGAAAAGACAAAGAAAGAGAGGCAGAGACAGACAGAAAGACGGGGAGAGAGAGAGAGAGAGAGGAAGGGAGAGAAAGAGAGATGAGAGAGGGGGAGGGAAGGGAGGAGAGAGAGAGAGAGAGAGCCATTTCCCATAGAAAACAAAACATCGGGAGCCACAAAACCTGGGTAGGTGTGGCTGGGGGGGATATGTTACTGGGTGGGAGTGAGTGATGTTAAGTTGGCTGTGCCCACCCAGGTTTTGTGGCTCCCCGTGTTTTGTTTTCTGTGGGAAACGGGTCTAAACGGCTCTTTGAGAGTTTAAGGTTGCAGAAACAGCCGGCCAAGCTAAGTGCCTGAAGGGCCCCATCCCATCACTGGGAGTCCAGGTGCTTCAGCGAGCAGCGTGCTGAATTCATATTAGTGGTCTGGGGGATTAAAAATTATGAATTAGTGGTCCTTGAGCTCCGAAAGGTTGGTGACTCCTGTTTTAGTACATAATGCTTTAATACATACAATGTTCTAGTGACAAATCTAAACCCCACAAAATTATTGGGACAGGGGATTGTATCTCAAGAATGGATTTAGTTAGTGCAAGGAGTTGGATTTTACCTTAAGCTCTGGATGTTTCTTGGCAATTTCTAAACCTGTGGAAACCACTGCCAAAGTTCCACCTTTCCTGAAAGGCTTCTAGACTACACAGCCAATGACAGCATACTGTGTTTCCCCAAAAATAAGACCCTGTCTTATATTTTTCTGAACCCTGAAATAAGCACTTGGCCTTATTGCCATGGACTCAAAAGCCCGATTGGGCTTATTATCAGGGGATGTCTTATTTTGGGGGAAACAGGGTAGTAGTATAAGTAGGTCCTCGCATTTATTTTGAGAGAGGCAGGGAGAGAGAGGAAAAATTTCATTAAGTTGTACCAAGCTAAACTCCTAGAGAAATTGTCCTATCTGTTGTCATGGCTAGAAGCGTTGATATTGCAAATGAAAGTAATAAAAGTGTTTTAACAATTTCAACATATAAAAGTGTTCTTTCCAAAGGATGATTTTACATAATCAGAAAGTGAAATAGTCCCCAGACATTTCACTGTGCCAAGAATTAAGCCTTTAATAATCTTATTAAATGTTGCCCATTTTATGGAGCACTCCTGTGTAAACATTATACATTCTCTATGTTATTACTGTATATAATTGTTATAGAAAAATATGTGGAATTGGATAAAAGAAGTCTGAGTGGGGATATAATAACATTTTCCAAATATCTGAAAAAACTAATAGAGATGACACAAAGACTTGCTTTCTGCTGCCCCAAAGAACAGCCAATAAATACATTAGATAGGATAAAATGTTTTTCTAGATGTTGCTGAATGAAGTTCTCATAATCCTGACAGAAATTGTACTCTAGTACCAGTTTAAAATGACAGCTTCACTACTCCAGATATACTCATTCCCAAATAATGTTTCAGTATTAACTACAACAAGGACAAACACAAACACAGCCCAAAATAGACATGTTGATTAAAGAAATATTTTTATTAGGCTAGATCTCTGATACAAAATGGACTATAATTTTCAGTTCTCCATAGATGAGGTAAAACAGTAAGCAAAGCAAAAAGAAAAGTAAGATTGGCTGGTGTTCATGCCATTTACTTACTGATTGCCTACCTTAATCTGGTTCCCAAGAGAGATAATAGACCACAACTCCCATTCCTCCCACCCATCACGTATACTGATTTGGGGGAAGGGACTGATTCGACAAAAAGAGCCTCAAAGATGTCTTCTGTGGTATCCTTCCACTTAATGCAGTTGCAACTTTTCTCAAAACCAGTCAGACAGCAATTATGCACTCTGAAGCACTTTTTGGAATCAAATTCAAAACACTGCACAGTGGGGGCACTTGTTCTGTCCTCAGTCTGGGAGATATGAGCGATGACTTAATTAGCTGGCAATTCAGTCCACGGCAACTATCAGCTCTGGCAGCAAACTAGCGAGCGTCTGCGAAGTTTCTCTGTTATCTCTCTTGATGCCAGTGAGTCAGCCAGGAAACCAGGAACAAACAATACTTCAGCTCAATCTCTCTCTCTCTCTCTCTAAGCAGTTGATCTGCTCGCCACAAAGTGGTATAGCAGCCCTTGCTGCTTTTATACCCTGTGGGGTGTTGCTCCGTGACTCAGCACTTCCTAGGCCTGCCCCACCCCTGCTTCTGTTGTTCCCGCCTCTCCTGCCTACGAAACCTAGGGTCCAGCCAGGCCTGATTGCCATCAGCCGGGTCCGGAGGCGTGGCGGGGGGAAAGAGTCAGAGGACGGAGGCCTCGTTATCTCCTCCACCTGGGTTGCCTCTGGCTCCTGGAGCTGAGTTAGGGAAGCCGGTGCTCCAGAGGTAAGTCCTGATGGCCCTTTCCCCTCACTTTCCGAATCACTTTCTGGCAGGGGGCCCGGCTCGGGGGGCGCAGACACAACAGCACTGGTGGTTATAGTCCAATATATCCATAGGGAATCAAGCTAAGTTGCACCCTTAATATAGAAATGTCAGAATAGTTTTCAGATACCCAAATTAGGTTCTGTCTAATCCAGTGATTCCCAAAGTGTGAGCCGCGGCTCCCCAGGGAGCCGCGCTATCGTCATGGGGGCGCCGCGGAATATCTGCGCCCGCTGGGTCTGGCGCTGATGCGCCATTTCTGGGGCGTCTGGTGCGCATGCGCAGTTGCAGGTCGGATTTCCGGGGGAGCCGCGGGCGAAAAAGATTGGGAACCTCTGGTCTAATCTACCAGCTATAAAGCCTTTTATGGTACAGGTAGTCCTCAACTTAAAACAGTTCACTTAGCAACAGTTCAAAGTTACATCATCACTAAAAAAAGCCAGTTATGACCATTGCAGCATCCCCATGGTCACGTGAATTACATTCGTATGCTTGACAACTGACTCACATGTATGACGATTGCAGTGTCCCGGGATCATGTGGATCACCTTTTGCAACCTTCTGACAAACAAAGTCAATGGGGAAACCAGATTCACTTAACAACTGTGTTACTAATTTAACTTCAGTGAATCACTTAACAAGAAAAGACAAAAAATGAGGCAAAACTCATTTAACAAATTTCTCACTTAGCAACATAAACTTGGGGCTCAGTTGTGGTCGTAAGTTGAGGACTACCTTTATATGGTCTAGTATAGGGACCATCTGTAGCTTATTGACCCATAAGCTCCAACAGGATTGGTGTATTTTAGTCCATCTAATAAACAATACCATCTTATTGGACCCCCGAGGTGTGCATTCTGTGTCCTTTGGAACAGCAACAACTTCTAAAGTATGGTTAGCTACAAGTCTGCAGGCCTTCAAGAGACCTCTGAAGACCTCGCTGTTCCCCCATGCTTCTGGCTAGGGGATGGTTTGCATTCACTGTTGAAAATATATGTATTATATGTGCTTTCAAGAGTTTTTCTTCACTTGTTTTCTATTAGGGGATTTTAATGTATTCATTTTTAACCATCTACTGAATATTGTGGAACATAATATAATTGGAGTTGAGGCTTCCTTGCTTGCTTCTTACATTTTAGGAAATGGCTCAAAGACTTTTAACTCAGTTTTATTTTATTTTTCAACTGCAAATAATATTACAATGCAATTTTATGCATGTCCAATTAGAAGACTCAAGGTGGAAACAAGGGCAGCACTCTGGTCCTTTCTTTCTTTCTTCCCAGTGAAGTAAAATGGCTGTGCACACATGAACACATGAAGACAGCTGTAAGCAGCTTATGAAGCAATGGGGCAAATCTTTAAAAAAAGAAGTCACAGCTCCTTTATTTATTCAGAAATTGCTTTGAACACATTCCCCTGTATTACAAAACACTTTTTTCAAAGGGCGTGCACTGTCTTATTCTATAGAAAAAGCATCAATAGGCTCTTCAACAAACTCCAAAATTAGTTAATACACTCTTCCTGTTATAGAAACTTCACACATCCGTTCTTTTAGTATGAGCCAGATGCTGATGACGATTACTAGTACTATTTAATAGTACTAGAACTATTTTGATATATTTTTATTTCACCACATCACAAGCTCAGGATAGTCTGCTTGGCTTTCTCTAGTTTATCCTGATCAAACAAAACTCTATGAGGTGGGTTAGGCTGAGAGACAGTAATTAGTTTAAAGTTATCTCAAAAGGTGCAAGCCTCAGTTCTTAATTCACCCAGTTTAATCCAAAATGCTAACTACTACTTTCCACACCAAGTCCTGATGACTCAAAGTAGTTATCAAAGCCTTCTGACCTTATTTTGGTCATATAAATCTAGAGGAGGTGGTTTACTGAGTCAATTCACTAACAATAGACATAGAGTTTAAAATATGTATCTATGCTGAAATACTTTACCCTCTTTTGCAACCACTTCCCTTGTGGGATGAAACGGTAAAGTTACATCAGAACATGTGCCCATTATATGAACATTATACACACATCCAATTCTTTTTCTCTGCAGTATCTACTACACACAGTATTTACTCCAACAGTAGAAACCAATTACCTTGTTCTGGAGTAGTCTTATTGTATAGGGAGCTTCAAACAGAATGGGAAAATCTGCAACATCATGTCACCATAGTTTGTTATGAATGCTACTGAATAGCAGTATATCAACTACAACAACTGCACGGTTGTAACGTTTCAGTTATTCTACAAATTTCATTTCTCTTTGTAGTGTCTTTCTAGAAGGATTGCAAAATGCTTTTCCGTAATATGGATTTCAGTTACAATTTGTTCATTTGCTTGATGCTCTTTATTTTATATAGTTATAACTATTTTATTTGTATGCTGCCTTACACTTGTTAAAGGCAGCTAATCCAAAGGTAGATAACTCATCTCTAAACTGACAGATGGTAATCAGGAGATATTTCAGCTACTTGGAGAAAAATGGCTGCAAGCAGAATCTGTAGGAAAGTAAATCATGAAAGAATGGATTCTTCTATCATTTTTAAAATCAACTTCTAGTGACTAGGACAGTGCCAATCTTAAATTTAATAGAAGTATTGGTCAGTTCTGATATTTAAAGCATTGAAGAGTTAGATATGAGGGCAAGCTGTAGTTTTGGATGTTTTTAAATGTCTTATTTAAAAATTCCAAAAGGACATTTCAAAGGAAGTATGTCCCATTCATAGGTGAGCAACTGTTCATACATCCATTACCCCTTTTATAGGTAAAATACAGCTGTAATTGTTTTAAAAGTTGCAAAACCTAAATTAACCAGCTCCTTGAAGCTGTGAGCTTCTCTTTCAATCTCATGTGAAAGACAGCCTTCTTTAATCAATAGTAGAAGTGCTGTGTCACATGAAAGCCATCTGAACTTCTTATTCATTTTCCAAGGATACTCAACCTTACTAGCTGTGAATGTATGGCATAATTTACAAAAGAAATCTTAAAAGAAGCATACCATCAGAAGTAATATAGTGAATCACCTAGTTAAGAAGTGCACAATTTTTGAAATAAAGGGGCCTGCCTCTTAATCTGCTGATTTGCTGGACCAATGTTTTATTTTATTTATTTATTTATTTATTTATTGAATTTTTATACTGCCCTTCTCCCGAAGGACTCAGGGCGGTGCACAGCCGGACATAAAATACAAAATATGTACAATTAAAACAAATTAAAACAAAGAAAAGAAAAACAATTAGTACGGGAATGGAACTTGGAAGCCTTTAATGTTAGGCTCTCCTGATAAAGACATAGCAGTAATCACCAACTGCAAATTTTACTCAATTTTTCTAGAATACTAGTTTCAAATTCAGCAGAAGATACTCAAATACTTGACAGGGTGTCTTGATAAGAGACCTTCACCATCCCATCTCCACAGAAAGGAAGATTCTTCCACCATTTTTAAAAAGCTAACATTTTAAAAAGAATACAAAGTTACGGAAATCTGAGCAACTGGATTATTTTGTTTAGAAAATTCTTTAGAATTCAATTCATCACCCAAGCCTTTAAGGCTTTCTTAGTTATTCATTGCTCCTGTGTAGGAGAGGCTGTTGTATAAACTGATAACAGAGGAATGTCCAGACGGTTAAAATGTGAACTTCTCTCCGTGAGAAACATATACTACTACTCCTCTTCTTTTTTAAACTGTTGTGGGATTGTCATGATTAAGTCTATAGAATGAAAGGCTGGAAGTCTCAAACCCCAGAGACCTTTTGAGACTATACACCTAGCTCCATTTCCTCTTGCTGTGTAGCTTGGAAATTACTGCTGCCATCTTATTTTTCAGATATACCTCTATCTGGTGTGATTCCATTAAACCTGCTTTATGAAAATGAAAAATAAAATCAGTTCTAAAGCACGACCTCTGCTCCTGTAATCTTGAAGTGCGTGACTAGGCAAATCAGCCCATCCTCCTTTGTGGGGAGGTAGACCATTTTCACAAGAGATAAGTAGAATCAAATTTCTTTTTTTAAAAAAATAATCTGTACATTTACTTTTAACTTCAGATGTTATCATACCAAAATTATCAAATGGTAGAGAAGACAAAGATATATTGTTGTTCAAATCACTGACAAATATCTCAAAAGAACCTTCAATAGAGAAATATACAGGAAAAGATAAGACTCTGAACAGATACTAAAATGATGCTGATCTTCTCCTATGTGGAAGCAACTTTGATGTAAAGAGTTGCCAATTTGCATAAAGCACACAAAATCTGAGTGTATAAAGATACAATAATAACTACAAATATAAGCTTAAAAACAGAGAAAAAAGTTAGCACTTTCCCCCCTATTCTTCTAAACAACGCTTAGAACAAATGTTTCCTTTGTTCAATGTGTTTACCTAGAATATTTTTTTCTTGCTACAAATTCCAACTTTAATAAAAAACTGGGGGCAGGGTATTAGTTTTCTCTCTCTCCTTCTCCTGTCTGCAGCACAGAGTTTCTCACTTATCTGTCTTCTGCCAGAAAGTTTCCAAAACACTAAAACATCTTTTGTGTACTACTGAAAGAATGTCTTCTTTATCATTTATACAGAATGTCTTCTTTATAATTTTAGCTCGCTTATCTTCAGTCACTGAATATGAAGATAGAGAGAGATCATATAGTGTATACGAACAAACTTGAGTTCTAGTAGATGAGGCTGTGCACACAACAGAAAAAAATCAAGTAATTAGGAAGCGAGGGCTTGGCAGCATAAGGAAACAACAGCCAAGAACAAGTTAATAACCAGCCATCAACACTCCAATCAACAACTAAAAAGCTACACACAACTAGGGACCATATAAATACTACACACAGAATAGCCAGAGCACACATGCTGCTAGACAGAAGTTTCCTATGGATGGGCTTCTGCACAAGTCCGAAAGCTTGGAAGACTAAACCTCTGGCTCCCATGACCAACCCAGATTGGATTCTGCCACATTATCTTGGGAGACGTATATAGGCTTTCATTCATGAGGAAAAAAAATACCAACCAGAACGAAGCAACTCTACTTTGGTCCACCAAAATATTTTAGATGTCCTGCCACCCATCTCATTGTCAAGAAACTCCGGGAGGCTTACAAACAGCATAAAAAAAACCAAGAACGAAGGTACAACAAAAACTTAAATTGAGTAAGATAAAGTGTGCACAGCATAATTTCTAGAATTCTTTCTAAGCCCTTTTACAACAGTAGGCATTAGGTAGTGCTATATATTTTCTTCAGTGTAACGAAGTGATGTACAGGTGGTCCTCAAGTTATGATTCAGCTACCATTCAAAGTTATGGTGGCACAGGACAAATGCCCCCCCACCCCAAGTTCTAGTTGTTGCAGCACCTCTATGGTCACGTGATCAAAATTTGGTTGTTTAGCCCCTGCTGCCCTATGTTCCATGAGTCCTGCTTTGCCCAATTGACCATAGCCATCTTCCTCCTGCTGCTGCTAAGGCACACCCAGCCTGGCTGCTTAGATAGCTGCTGGCTAGCCCAGTCCTTCTTTTTGAGGCCGATTGTACCATTAGCACATCCTATACTTATTATTTATTTTATTTATTATTTCAATTTTTATACCGCCCTTCTCCCAAAGGACTCAGTGCGGTTTACAGCCAGAATAAAATAACTGATACAAAAATTAAAACCAATTTAAAAGAGAAAAATTCAAATTTGGCTGGAAACTATAAAATCCATTTAAAAACCATTAGGCCAGTCCTGCGCGATAGAACAGAAATGTTTTCAGCTCGCGACGAAAGGTCCGGAGATCAGGAAGTTGGCGGATACCTGGTGGTAGCTCGTTCCAGAGGGTTGGAGCCCCCACAGAGAAGGCCCTCCCCCTGGGGGTCGCCAGCCGACATTGTCTGGCCGATGGCACCCTGAGGAGACCCTCCCTATGAGAGCGCACTGCTCAATGGAAGGCCACCAGTAGCAGCAGGCGGTCCCGTAAATAACCCGGTCCTATGCCATGGAGCGCTTTAAAGGTGGTAACCAACACCTTGAATTGCACTCGGAAGACC